>NC_079191.1:71981645-72619214 GCF_029499605.1 Hyla sarda | reverse complement strand
TGTGTATCTTTATATCTGTATGTGTATTCTGACACCATTCTGTATGTGTATTCTGACACCATTTTGTATGTGTATTCTGACACCATTCTGTATGTGTATCTTTATATCTGTATGTGTATCTTTACACCTACTGCCCAAAAAGCATGTGACACTTTTCAGATAGGGTGTTAACTAATCTTAAAGGAAAACTGTCAGCCTGTTCACCCACATTAAACTCGATACACTGGATTATAGTGTGGGTGAACAGGGGTCCAACGGGGGGTCACTTACTTAAATATGTCCAGTAGGTCCTGAGATTTGTCCCCCAGAAGAATCTGGGTAATTCAGTGACTCACGCAAAGAGGGCGGGGCTTCGCTGCCTCAATTTACATATTCATTGTCTGTGACGCCCCCTGTGAAGCCCCCTGCGCGCGATTCACTGAATTCAGGAGAGGATATTCTGGGGGACATATCTCAGGACCTACTGGACATATTTAAAGGAGTAGTCCAGTGGTGACCCAGTGGTGAGCAACTTATCCCCTATCCTAAGGATAGAGGATAAGTTTGAGATCGCGGGGGGTCCGACCGCTGGAGCCCCCTGCGATCTTCTGTACGGAGCCCCGACAACCCGCGGGAAGGGGGCGTGTCGACCTCCGCATGAAGCGGCGGCCGGCACACCCCCTCAATACAACTCTATGGCAGAGCCGAAGCGCTGCCTTCGGCAATCTCCGGCTCTGCCATAGAGATGTATTGAGGGGGCATGTCGGCCACCGCTTCGTGCGGAGGTCGACATGCCCCCTTCCCGCGGGTTGTCGGGGCTCCGTACAGGAGATCGCAGGGGGCCCCAGCGGTCGGACCCCCCGCGATCTCAAACTTATCCCCTATCCTTAGGATAGGGGATAAGTTTTTCACCACTGGACTACCCCTTTAAGTAAGTGACCCCTCGGTGGACTCCTGTTCACTCCTGTTCCACTAAAAATGTCACATGCTTTTTGGGCAGTAGGTGTAAAGATACACATACAGATATAAAGATACACATACAGAATGTTGTCAGAATACACATACACACACGTAAATTTAATTTTAGGCAATACTACTAGTTGTTTAATTCCATGAAACCAGGCGTAATGTTTTACATTTAACATTACATTAGTACCCAAATTTCTCTTTCTTATGCATGTTGGGAGCAGTAAACACGCCGGCTGGGGCTGAGAGCAGGAGGATATATTAGATCAGTCAGAGATTAATAACTGTACCCGTTCTCATTATCTGAACAGCTGAGGCCCCAACGTCACACTGAGAGATAACTGTTCCTCCACACTTCTACACTGACAACAATAGGAAAGCAATGTAACCAAGCAATTCATTACAAGGCCTGATCCGTACATACAAGGAGAGCTCTATTAGTTATTCATTTGCTCTAGTATGTTATGACAAATCCGTGGGGACGCTGTACTAAACCCTCAACAGGTTTATTCTGGGAGTCGACAGGATAGTGTTGATTCTGTTATATAACCGTGTATCTGTGTAATGAATGTATTATACTGCTTTAGAACGGAACACGGGAGACCTTCACTGGGCTACCATTCTGGGAAGAGTATCATTAAAGGGAACCATTTTTGCCCCCAGTTACCGTATATACTCGAGTATAAGCCGACCCGAATATAAGCCGAGGCCCCTAATTTCACCCCAAAAACCCAGGAAAAGTTATTGACTCGACTATAAGCCTAGGGTGGGAAATACATCATCCCCCCCATGTAATCATCCAGACCCCCGTCATCATCCAGACCCCCGTCATTAACACCGCCATCATCATCACCTGTCATCATCCAGACCCCCGTCATCATCACCCTGTCATCATCCCCCTCATCATCATCCCCCCCCCTTCATCATCACCGCCTGTCAATCGTGGTCTTCAACCTGTGGACCTCCAGATGTTGCAAAACTTCAACTCCCAGCATGCCCGGACAGCCATTCGTCATCATCCAGACCCCCCTTTAGTATTCTACTCACCTCCCCTTGGTGGGAAGGAAGGGCGAGCTGCTCCGGGCCATCTATGCTGCAGGGACCGTCCGGTGGGGAGGGTTAGTCGTTCCGGGCTGTCCATCTTCACTGGGAGGCCCTCTTCTCCGCTCCAGGCCGGCCCCGGACTAGTGACGTTGCCTTGACGACGACGCACAGGGACGTTCATGCGCAGGGACATCACGGACGTCTGCTGCGCAGTAGAAAACTAAAGGGGGGTCTGGATGATGACGAAGGCCCGGGCAGTGGTCTTCAATCTGCGGACCTCCAGATGTTTAAAAACTACAACTCCCAGCATACCCGGACAGCCGATGGCTGTCCGGGCATGCTGGGAGTTGTAGTTTTGAAACATCTGGAGGTCCGCAGGTTGTAGACCACTGATAAGGGATTGACAGGTGGAGAGTTCACTCGAGTATAAGCCGAGGGGGGCGTTTCCAGCACGAAAAATGGTGCTGAAAAACTCGGCTTATACTCGAGTATATACGGTACATATGAACAGGGGTGTGCCTGGGTGATATCTATGTATCTATAAGCAGATGCCTCATTAAATCCCAGAGGAGGCATTGTGGCCACTTCCAATCACACCATGGCAACAAAGACCTCCCTCCCAGACATTTTTGATTGACATCCCTAAGTGCAGAGATTGTCACCCGAAATGTCTTGTCAATCCTGGCTGGGAATAAGGACGGCACGACCATGGTGAATGGAAGCGGCCACATTACCTCCTCTATGACTAGATAACACCAGTTATCATAAAGTGGAAATGTTGTTTTTTGTAAAAATTGTGGGGAACTGGCTAGTACAAGGAAATATTAAGGGGAGCGGTCAGGTTCCCTTTAAAGATTCATTTTTACTAAGGGGTGTACACAGTAAAAAGTTTTTATTTGATCCTTTTTAAGCATGGGTGTACATGTAGGAGAAGCCTCTTAAATATGGTTTTAAAGAAGACCAGTCATCTCCCCTGACATATTTTATTAAATATATGCATTTGCAACAAAATTACAATTCTGGAAAATTTTTAGATCTGTGCCGATCCTCCTGGATCAACAAATAGGGAAACTGAAGGTAATGATTTTACTTTTGCTGATCCTAAAAACAATAATCTAATCGTTGGCAACAGGGGTCAAGTCCTGGGGGGAAAAAAGTGAGGGAACTCATCCAAGAGTTCCACTCAAGGGCTGGTCCTTCTAATGGGAACAGTGTTCCTGCTGTGGAAAAAGTACAGGAACCCCGTTCCCATGCGTTCCTGCAGGACTTGAGCCCTGGTTAGCGATTTTAGCTAATGATTGCCCCCCCCCCCCAGCCCCTTCCATTTGCAACTTTTGGGGGATCACCAGGTTATGAATTTTGAGGCGAGAATCCTAATAAAGGGTCGGGGACATTTGAGAATTAAGCAGTGGAAAAAGTTTTTAGCCCTACTGTTCTTCACCCTTCCCCAAATCTCTTTGATTTAGTCTTCCCTTCAATCTCAACAAATCACACAAGTCTGAACGCACTAATGAAAAAAGTGCCAGATCCAGATATCGATAATAAAGCATGGAGGACATTAAGGGTCACATCCTCGTAAAACTTTATAAACAACAACAGAGAGAGACGGACAGAAAGTGACCAATAAAATTTATTTATACTTTTGTTCTCAGCGTCAAAACTCTTTTTATTAGAAGTTCATTGGAGTAAAGCGTGAGGCTGTGCCGGCTCCTCTCTGGTTTTTCAATTACCCCGCGGTGTTTATGATTGACACGTTAATGTGGTAATATAGCGTAAGTGTAGAGTTGTCAACCGGCTATCTTTTGTTTTTTAACAGCCATGAAATCCTGAATGGTATTTAGGCTGTAAATTCTAATTCACTCAGCAAAACCCGCTCTTTGATCAGCTGAATATGTGTTTTTAACCATCCATAACAGCTCTGCAAGGTCTATCGTATTTAACGTCACATAGATATATAACATATAACCCATAACCGGGAGTAAAACAAAGTCTACTAAACAAGTGTGAAATTAAAGTTAACCTTCAGACCACTTTGCTTTTAGATGTGAATTTATAAGGTACAGGTGCTGGCACTGGTGAAATTCTGTATATACCGTTCAAAGGGTCACTCGGATGGGGCACCAATATGGCAGCGACTCCTGCAAATTGTAATCTTCACCCGGTGCACGACCCGCGTAGAGAAACGGCAATCTCAACAAACCAGAAGGAAGAAAACACAGGGGCACTCGCGGTACTTCGTTCAATGCAGACTTCTTTATTCAGGTGGTGGCTGAACACATGTTCTGGCGCCACCTGAATAAAGAAGTCTGCATTGAACAAAGTACCGTGAGTGCCCCCATGTTTTCTTCCTTCTACTTTGCTTTTAGAGCCTCCAGCAACTTTAAAGGGGTACTCCGCCCCTAGACATCTTATCCCCTATCCAAAGGATAGGGGATAAGATGTCAGATCGCCGCGGTCCCGCTGCTGGGGACCCCCGGGATCCCCGCTGCGGCACCACGCTATCATTACAGCACAGAGCGAGTTCGCTCTGTGCGTAGTGACGGGCGATACGGGGGACGGAGCAGCGTGACATCATGGCGCCACCCCTCGTGACATCACGGCCCGTCCCCTTAATGCAAGTCTATGGGAGGGTGCGTGATGACCGCCACACCCCCTCCCATAGACTTGTATTGAAAGGGGTGGGCCGTGACATCCCGAGGGGCGGAGCCGTGACGTAACGATGCTCCAGCCCCTGTACCGCCCATCATTACGTGCAGAGCGAACTCGCTCTGTGCTGTAATGATAGCGCGGTGCCGCAGCGGGGGTCCCAGGGGTCCCCAGCAGCGGGACCACGGCGATCTGACATCTTATCCCCTATCCTTTGGATAGGGGATAAGATTTCTAGGGGCGGAATACCCCTTTAAAGGGGTTATCCAGGAAAAAACTTTTTTTATATATATCAACTGGCTCCAGAAAGTTAAACAGATTTGTAAATTACTTCTATTTAAAAATCGTAATCCTTTCAGTACTTATGAGCTGCTGAAGTTGAGTTATTATTTTCTGTCTAAATGCTCTCTGATGACACGTGTCTCTGGAACTGCCCAGTTTAGAAGCAAATCCCCATAGCAAACCTCTACTCTGTGCAGTCCCCTAGACAAGCAGAGATGTCAGTAGAGAGCACTGTTGCCAGACAGAAACAAACAACTCAACTTCAGCAGCTGATAATTATTGGAAGGATTAAGATTTTTTAATAGAAGTAATGTACAAATCTGTTTAACTTTCTGGAGCCAGTTGATATATAAAAAAAAAGTTTTTTCCTGGAATACTCCTTTAACCTTGGCAATATCTAGCAACAATCTGACTGTGTGATTGAATTTGCAAAAAAAACGTGGTCATGGATGACCACTAATAACCCAGTGTCAGCAAATTCATGCCGGGATTTTCTGACAAGTCCAGTCCACAGTTTGTGTGCTTTCACCTTTAGACATTCTCTGCAGGAAGGACTACAATTCAAAGGGATCTTTTCATCTTTGGAAGTTTTACTCTATTGATAGGATAGGGGATAAATATCTGATCACGGAGGGTCCGACCGCTGGGGCCCTCCACGATTTAAAAATTGGGTCTCTGAGTATTCCATTAGAATGGAACAGTGGGTTCAACCACCACTTCATCCATTCTCTATTGGAGGGTCTTTATTGGAGAGTGCTAGGGTCAACACGTTTTGGTGCACACTTCCACCTTCCTCAGGTTAATATAAAAACACCTCCTTATGTGAGAAGCATGGCTTATGTCCCTGGGGGAAGAAGGAGTGTTCAGAACCTGACATGAACGGGCCAGGAGAGAGGAGTGCAGCAGTGTGCTCCTCTCCCTGCTTTGTGTCTATTAGACCTGGACGGCCCCATAAGCTTGCACTGCAAGTCAGTCCAGGTCTTGTTACACAGACACAGAGAGAACACGCTTAGCTCAGACTTCTCTCAACCCGTTCTTGTGATTGGTCAGGGTCTTAACAGACGGACTTTGCCTGATAAAATCTTTTGATATGTCCCTATGATATATCAAAGGTTTTACTAAATGACAGGTAGCATTATAGCCTCTAGGCATGTGGTCTTCAAACTGTGGACCTTCAGATGTTTCAAAACTACAACTCCCGGCATGCCCCGACAGCCAACGGCTAGGAGTTGTAGTTCTGTAACATCAGGAGGTCCAGAGTTTTGAGACCACTGTTCTAGATGTTAGGAAGTATATTTCTATTCCCAGAAAGCAAACCAAAAACTTTGGTAAAGAACTTATTTTTAAAAGCCAAAAACCTAAAATTAATCAAATAAATATACTCGAGTATAAGCCGAGTTTTTCGTGCTGAAAACGCCCCCCTCGGCTTATACTCGAGTGAACTCTGCGTCTGTCAATCCCTTCTCAGTGGTCTTCAACCTGCAGACCTCCAGATGTTGCAAAACTACAACTCCCAGCATGTCCGGACAGCCATCGGCAAGTTGAAGACCACTGCGGCCTCCGTCATAATCCAGCCCCCCCCCCTTTTTGTTTTGTTTTGGAAGGGTGAGCTGGTCCGGGCCATCTATGCTGCAGGGACCATCCGATGGGGAGGGTTAGTCGTTGTGCGCTGTTCATTTTCACCGGGGGGGCCCTCTTCTCCACGCTTCGGGCACGGCCCTGGACTAGTGATGCTGCCTTGACGACGACGCACAGGTAAATTCATGCGCAACGTCCCTGTGCGTCGTCGTCAAGGCAACGTCACTAGTCCGGGCCCGAAGCGCAGAGAAGAGGGCCCCCCAGGTGAAAATGGAAAGCCCGCAACGACTAACCCTCCCCACCGGACGGTCCCTGCAGCATAAATGGCCCGGACTAGCCCATCCTAACTTCCCGCCGAGGGGAGGTGAGTGCAAAACAAAAGGGGGGGGTCTGGATGATGACGAAGGCTGCAGTGGTCTACGACCTGCAGACCTCCAGAGGTTTCAAAACTACAATTCCCAGCATGCCCGGACAGCCTATGGCTGTCCGGGCATTCTGGGAGTTGTAGTTTTGCAACATCTGGAGGTCCGCAGGTTGAAGACCACTGATGAAGGGTTTGACAGGTGGTGATGATGAAGGGCGGGGAGAGGGATGAGAGGGATGATTACATGGGGGGATGATGTATTTCCCACCCTAGGCTTATAGTCGAGTCAATAACTTTTTTTTTTTTTTTTTTTTTTTTTTTTTTTTTTTTTTTTTTTTTTTTTTTTTATTATTTTTTTTTTTTCTGGGTCTTTGGGGTGAAATTAGGGGCCTCGGCTTATATTCTGGTCGGCTTATACTCGAGTATATACGGTACTCTACCCCAATAACATACGGGAAACGCACAGTGCCCACCATCTCCCCTTGCTGATTTCCTCTATCGAGGCTTGATCTCAGAGCTCCAGACACATTGGAACAAGACTTGCCGCTCAAAGGCCAAGGGTTTAATCCCAAGACAGCTGGATCACGACTTGTACTGCCAAGTGTTTCTGTTCCTGTAACACATTCTGCTTCTGACACCTGGCAGATAAATAAATAAATGTGTGTATAAGTCATTGTTACAGTAAACACATTACTGCGCCGTTACATAGGAAACCATTACCTGACAGACAGCCCCTTCTCATTCCCAACCTTTCAGTGATGCAAGAACCACAAATAAGTCTTGACAGAATCCTAGAGAGTGACAGCATCTTGACCCACAGGGTTTCAGAATCCATGTAACAGACTTTTGCCATGCGGCTGCCGTTTAATGTGAATGTCACGTTCGGAATATAAGATTTTTTTTTTCCCCTGCGTAGGATCGGTTCTTTGTTTATTGTACATTTTATTACAGAAGACAGGCAGCTCGCTCACACAGGTTCACTAACTTAATATATAGCAGCAAAAATAGCTATGGTGGTCCACACAAGATAATATATTGTAGTCAAAACTGTCAGATTGAGCCCTGACGGATGGAAACAACCATCTACTGTACTTTATCTACAATGCAATCTGCAGGAATAGAACATTCCAAGATGTGAGGAGATCCCAAGATGTGGGGACTATAGGAAAACATCAAGTGACTAGAACTTCAAAAAGGCCCAGTTTTTTTTGCTTATTGGGTTCATGTTCATGTCTAGCTGGGCCACTAAAAGACATTCACAGACTGGATAGGTTCGAGGTTTGGGCTGGGAAGTGGCAGATGAGGTTCAATACTGATAAATGTAAGGTAATGCACATGGGGAGGAAAAATCCAGGCTGGGATTATGTATTAAATGGGAGCACATTAGGGACAATTGACATGGAAAAGGACTTAGGAGTCTTAGTTAATAGTAAATTTAGCTGTAGTGCCCAGTGTCAGGCAGCTGCTGCCAAAGCAAATAAAATCATGGGGTGTATCAATAGGGGCATAGATGCCCACAACAAGGAAATAATTCTGCCGCTGTACAAATCACTAGTCAGACCACACATAGAATAATGTGTGCAGTACTGGGCACCAGTGTACAAGAAAGACATAGTGGAGCTGGAGAGGGTTCAAAGACGGGCAACCAGGGTAATACGGGGAATGGGAGGACTACAGTACCCAGAAAGATTATCAGAATTAGGGTTATTTAGTTTAGAAAATAGAAGGCTTAGGGGAGACCAAATAACTATGTATAAATATATCAGGGGACAGTACAGAGATCTCTCCCATGATCTATTTATACCCAGGACTGTATCAATAACAAGGGGGCATCCTCTACGTCTAGAGGAAAGAAGGTTTCTACACCAGCACAGACGGGGATTCTTTACTGTGAGAGCAGTGAGACTGTGGAATTCTCTCCCGGAGGAGGTGGTCATGGTGAACTCTGTAAAATAATTTAAAAGGGGTCTGGATGCATTTTTGGAGAATAATAACATTAAAGGTAATGTATATTAGAATTATAGGGACAGAACATTGATCCAGGGATTTATTCTGATGCCATATTGGAGTCGGGAAATAATTTTTACCTCTTGTATGAGGTTTTTTTTGCCTTCCTCTGGATCATCTCAGTAGGGACTTGAACTTGATGGACTCTGGTCTTTTTTCAACCTTATGAACTATATTACTATGTTACTTGTCCCTAAGCTCCTGTGTTGCCTTTCGCTGTGTGCTTAGGGTCATTGTATTGTCAAAAGGTAAAGATTTTTGTTCCATTTAGCTTTTCCTAAACCCTGATCAGTCTCTTTGTCCCAGCTGCTGAAAAACAGCCCACAGCATAATACTGCCACCACCATGCTTTACTGTAGAGACGGTATTGGGCAGGTGATGAGCAGTGCCTGGTTTCCTCCATATATTATGCTTAAAATTGAGGCCAAAAAGTTCAATCTTGGTTTCATCAGACCACAGAATCCTGTTTCTCACAGTCGGAGAGTCCTT
The DNA here is from genome assembly GCF_029499605.1 of Hyla sarda. Lineage (NCBI taxonomy): Eukaryota > Metazoa > Chordata > Amphibia > Anura > Hylidae > Hyla > Hyla sarda. Next base: position 72,609,859 of record NC_079191.1, on the reverse strand, counting down.
TAAAGGGGTACTCCACTGGAAAACATTTTCTTTTAGATCAATTGGTGCCAGAAAGTTAAACAGATTTGTAAATTACTTCTATTAAAAAATCGTAATCTTTCCAGTACTTATCAGCTGCTGAATAATACAGAGGAAGTTCTTTTCTTTTTGAATTTCCCCTATGCCTGACCACAAGTGCTCTCTGCTGACACCTCTGTCCATATCAGGAACTGTCCAGACCAATAAAGGTTTGTTATGGGGATTTGTTCCTAAAATCGACAGAGGTGTCAGCAGAGAGCACTGTGGTCAGGCAGAAGGAAAATTCAAAAAGAAAAGAACTTCCTCTGGAGCATACAGCAGCTGATAAGTACTGGAGGGATTAAGATTTTCTAATAGAAGTAATAAGTAATTTATAAATCTGTTTAACTTTCTGGCACCCGTTGATTTAAAAAAAAAAATATATGTCTTCCAGCGGAGTACCCCTTTAAGGGCTTTTTTGTAAACCCCAGGTGCTTTCCTCCCCATCCCTCCTTGCTTGTCTTCCTGCATTACGCACTGTACATTGATCAAGCAAAGAAACAAGGGAGGTGACATGCATGCTGCAGCTCAGCCAAGCTTTTGTGACTCTTGAATTCAGAAAGAAAACATGATTTTATAACTTTGCAAACAGCCATCATGTATCATTTGTTCTATCTCCCTATAAGCTATCTGGCCATTTCTGCCGATCTGAGCATGATATAGAGCTGGCAGATTTCCTTTTAGAAGGAGTTACACTAGGGGGCAGCAATGTAATAAGAGATTATAAAAAAGAGATTCATGGGTCCAAGTCATTTCAGCACACAGTTCATGGTATGTTCAGCCCACCGCATATACCGTATTTTTCGCCCTATAGGACGCTCCGGCATATAAGACGCACCCAATTTTAAATGAGGAAAATCTAGAATACAATGTAAAGTATAGGTCACAGTGATCTTCAACCAGTGGACCTCCAGATGTTGCAAAACTACAACTCCCAGCATGCCCGGACAGCCGTTGGCTGTCCGGGCATGCCAGGAGTTGTAGTTTTGCAACATCTGGAGGTCCGCAGGTTGAAGACCACTGGTATAGGAAGTAATACTCATGTGTCCCCGCCGCTCCGGACCTGTCACCGCTCGTCACCGCTGCCCTGGATGTCGCCCTCCATCGCTGTCGCCGCGTCTCCGGGGTGTCCCCGTCGCTCCGGAACGTCTCTGCTGTCCGGTATCCTCGCTCTCCGTCGCCGCCATCATGTCGCTACGCATGCCGCTACACGCACCGCTCCTATTGGATGACGGGACGGCGTGCGCGACGACGCGATGACAACAAAGGAGAGCGCCGGCCATGCTAGGGATCCCGGCACGGAGCAGACACTGAGGAGGCAGGTAAGGTCCCTCCCAGTGAAGCCGGGTTAGTGTCACTTTCGCTTCAGATGCAGCAGTCAGCTTTGATCGCCGCATCTGAAGGGTTAATACAGGGCATCACCGCGAACGGTGATGTCCTGTATTAGCCGCGGGTCCCGACCGTTGATGGCCGCAGGGACCGCCGCGATAGGGGTGTATAATTCGCCATATAATACTTTTCCCCCTCAGTTTTGGGGAAGAAAAAGTGCGTCTTATACGGCGAAAAATACGGTATGTTCATGGTGTGTCAAAGAGACCTGAAAGATGTAGGCATCCAAGACACAGGAGCACAGTGTCTCTCTAATCTACACACATCAGTGCTAAAAATCATAAAGCTGTCTCTTTAGCACAGTAGGCAAAAAAATGTGCTGCCAAAAGAGATCTCACAAATAGAAGGCCTGTGGTTCGAACACAATCCCCGGTTTGTTCTTCAGTTTGTAGCGTTATTTGCCAAGGTTAAGTATGGCTCATCAAGTGAGCGGCTGCTAACACAAAGTAAAGAGGGATGGAACAGCGCGGGAGAAGCCGAGTCACAGATGTTGTATTCAATCTGAAATCCAAGCACTGTCTGGCCATAAATGTTTAATTATATTAAAAAGTCATTAATAAAGTCAAATTTTGCTTCTTCAATTTTATAATGCTTTCTCCTCCATTCACATCCGAAGCTGCATTTTGTAAGTTTTATGGGGTACTTCGCTGGAAAACATTTTTTTTTTTTAAATCAACTGGTGCCAGAAAGTTAAACAGATTTGTAAATTACTTCTATTAAAAATTCTTAATCCTTCTAGTACTTATAAGCTTCTGTATGCTCCACAGTGACCACAGTGCTCTCTGCTGACACCTCTGTCCATTTTAGGAACTGTCCAGAGTAGGAGAAAAATCCTCATAGGAAACCTCTCCTGCTCTGGACAGTTCCTGACATAGACAGAGGTGTCAGCAGAGAGCACTGTGGTCAGACAGAAAGGAAATTCAAAAAGAAAAGAACTTCCTGTGGAGCATACAGAAGCTTATAAGTACTGGAAGGATTAAGAATTTTAATAGAAAGTAATTTACAAATCTGTTTAACTTTCTGTCATCAGTTGATTTAAAAAAAAAAATATTTTCCAGTTGAGAACCCCTTAAAGAGGACCGGTGGCAAACCCAAAAATTAGATTGTGTCATTAAATATCTTCTGCTACCCAGATCATAAACCTTTTTACAGATTCTTGTTACGCCTTCCTGTTCCTGAGATATGTAGGTTTATAGTTTGTCTGACAATTCAGGAAAGGGTCAGATGGGCGTGAACTTTATTTTAAAAATCAGGTGATGGGTGGGGTTATACAGTGAGGTGGTGTAAACGTTGTACATTGAGGGACATATATGTCTAATACACCCCCCCTGACTGTATAATCCCGCCCATCACCTGATGTCACTTCCATTACTAAAATTAGGTTCACGCCATCTTCCTATTCCCTAAATTGTCAGAAAAACTATAAAGCAGAAAATTCTTGGCGTTAACTGTACCAACTATAAGGTGGTGCGGACCTAGAGTAGACAGTGTAAGATGAGCCAGATTTTCAAACAACCTGAGTCACTATCGAAAATCTGGTCTGAGTAATACTTAGCCAGTTTTTTAAAATCTTCCCCTGTTGTGTGAACATAGCCTTAGGCGTGAGTCTGTCAGCAGATTGCAATATGTTATCATTGAATGTCCAACAGTAGCCATATCTACCATTTGGAAATGTTGCCATCGCTGCTCTTGAAGTGACATGGCCATATTCAAGGCATCATATTTGTTATCTGACTCTGATGTTAGTTCCTGCCCATGAAGAGAGGTCTGTGTAACTGGTGGACAGTTTTTTGGGAAACTGATAATAAGGCAGTTCCCAAACATAATAACAGTAGTTCCATGGTAATGTACGGTAGGGAGGCCTCCGCTTATCCTGGTGTACGGGCCACAGGGAGAGAGTTTGAAAGAACACAGAAATCCGACTGCAAGTCTTGCTGTAGTAATACACGAAAATCCAATTTAGTAATTATGCAAATCAGCTCAGTCAAAATATACAAATTTCCAGGCTTGTAATAATCTCCCTGGAACGCACTTTCTTGCCAGTGGTAAAGACGATTCCGACCAGACACAAAAGCCCAGTCCCAGCATACATGAAGCAGGATCTAATTGCTTTATTCTTAAGCATCAAGACAACAGTTATGTTCGAGCGGCTCCGCTGGTCGTGTCTTACATGAGGAAGATGGCAGTGCCTCCCAGTCTGCTGCAGGCCTGGGGAAATTTAGGAGGAATCTAGGCAAGTGGCACACTGCAACGTGTCACCGACTAACAGCTACACGTGAACAGTGATCTTTGGGGACCATTAGAAATACACTGCCGTCAGATATGGAAAATTCTATCAGTAGCTTAGATAGAAGATGAAATGGAAATAAAGAAGTTCTTTAAAGGCCATAATAGATAGCAGCTTCTATCCCCAGGCATTCATTTAACCAGACTTGCCACTCCTTGTCTATGACATCCCATGGCGCCCCTTCCACTGATCCTAAAATCTGTTACTCAACTCATCTACCTATTCTTTCACTCCTCTTGCCTTTGGTCTTCCACTGGTTGACCTTCACTCAACAAAAAATCCTAATTTGATCCAATAATGGTCTTGTTGACCAGACTTCTCTTCAACACAAAATTCCTCCATTCTGCACAAGCTTCTTCACACTTTTTTGACCACCTTAAACACTTGTTTCCTAGTTTCCTCCTGGCCATTTCTATAAGGTCTGGACTGTATGGTGGCCTTGGCAAATTCGTCACCTAAGTGCATTTTCTCCAAAAGCATAAAATCTGTCTCTGATCAAGGATCTGTACATGTACACACCTCTTATAGACTTCGCTTTTAGTGTCAAAACAAGTTCACCATTGACTAACCAATGTAAGAAACCCTCCTATTCTGCAACTTCCTCCACCACAAGGAGGTAAGGAGTTGGTCTGATACCCAGGATGAGGGCCCAGAGTAGTGGCTGATTGGTAGCATGTGCATCTGCTGAGAAGAACGTATGTAGAGATAATATACCTAAGCCAAGGTTCAATAAGAGTATTCTGGTCAGAGATCAGTACTACCAAATAAGGCTCGGACATATTAAGTAGGTCAATATCGGCAAGAAAGGTACAGTATTTTGCATAAATGCAAAGGTGCAAGGCAGAAACGGAGCTCAGGGCATTTATCGCCAAAATCAACAAAACGGGATACAAACTAATTACGGAATTCAAGAAGCACTAACGTACTATTCAGGTAAGGTCGGAAAACAGTCAGTGCCAATGTTCCTATGGGTTACAATAGTGGTGCTGGACAACTTCTAGTGTTGTAGACGGTGTGATGCAAAGGGCAGATGGAATTACCCTAGGGGCAGATGGCATAAACCCATTGTATTTGTGATGCCAGGGCGAGGTTTATCCTCGATACCACCCAAAGGTATACCGCTAGATCCTGGGCTAGGCACAGGGGCAATAATGACTCTGACGCCAAGTTACGGATAATGGTAGCTTTACTGAGGTTAGACAGGTGAAAACGTCTATATAGTTCAGCCAGGGCCCACGGAGGTGACCAGTGACGCAGATAACTTAAGGGCTTGCTGGGACTTGTAGTAGATGGGGTCAATTTAATGCAGGCCATGTTGACTTGCAAATGGTGACTGTGACTGACTTGACTGATGACTGACAATACTGAGACTGTGGCTTACTTGTAGTTGCTTGTGGCTACAGACTGGACTTTAGGCCTCCTATGACTCTGGACACTCTCTAGGACTTGACTGGACATCAGCAAAGACAGAGAGCTAGCACCACCCAGGGATTATATGAAGGAGACTAGCAGGGAGCCCCTGGGATCATCTGGTCACTGGTACCCCCTGGGTAACAATCACATGACAAGTCACATGGTAAACAGTTTACATGGTATAAAACATTAGAAACATATTTACATGGGGAAGATGCAAGGGAGCCCAGGGGGCACAGTAGGAAAGCTGCCTGACAGGACAGCAAGGGTACAGGGTAACACCTCCAGTACTGGGCCACCACACTAGTCTTAGGGGATCAGAACTAGTTTGCTATAAGGAAAGGTTTCTTGCTGAAGGGTGTGCACCAGAATTGGATGGACCCATTTTGATTCTGCTACTAGTTCTATTCTTTAGCTGTGTATATTCAGCTTTCCTGGTACTGATACTGTAGATTGTATACATTAGTTTAGATTTAAGATGTACTAAAACACTGGAGTTATGCTAAACTTTGTTCATGCCGCAGCTGCTCAGGGGTGTGTCCTCCCAGTTCTGTATACACCCCTGAGGTGCATGTTTATCTTTCATGGAAAAATGTTTTGTAATAAAACAATAGTATAAACTGTATTCTTAAATTGTGCATCAAATCTATAGAAGAACACTATTTGTGACAAAACTTTTGTGGAAGATCTAAGATGCAGGCGTCTATTTAGCTTTTAGCTGTGATCCGAAACCTCCACCAAACCTACACCCTGGTGACTCCGTGTCACACTTCTTTGTGCAATGTTCCTACTCTTTGATAAGAGCAGAAGGATGTGAAGCACACTCTCTACCGCTAAATATTTCTCCTGCATGATCTTATAACCGGATTACTGGCTTCTTTTTTTAGCGGAGGATCAAAAGAGCCTTAGATACTGCACAAGACGCGGCCCGATGTTAATCCCACACAATCTAGATCACAACAAACAACATTACAGGAAACATATAAAACTACCATGCAAGGAAGAGGGGCTAGAATCTCCATAATAAGGTAAAATTAGTGCAGCGTTATCCCTGGGATTAACACAGCGCTGGGCCCGGTGCAGTCTGAATTGTGGATTTTGAGATAAAAATAATGTTTACTGTGGATGCTGCACTGTGACAGCTCCTGCTGAGCCCACAAAACACAATCCTTCCCCAAAGAGCCTGAAGACTAATTTTTAACACCTCCGGCATGGAGAGATAAATTGACATGTTTGAAGCAAACTGAGCAGAGTCGGAAAAAAAAAATTCTTACTTTTAACCCTACAGCTGCCAGAGAGACCAGCAACATCAATCTGCAGCTTTATACAGTATACACAATGGGAAGAATCTGCCCGCCTACCATGGCAGAAATGTACAGGAGGCAATAAGGTAATGTTCACATGGTGTGCTTTTTGCAAAATATTCGGCCGGACATTTTGTCTGGCAATAGGTTTGCTACAAAATGCGCGGTCTCCATAGACGACAATTAATTTCGGCGTGGATTCCGACGAAAGAACTGACATGTCGATTCTTTTTAAGAACATTTTTTAAATTAAATTCTGCGTGTGCACAGTACAGCAGACTCCTATTGAAAACAATGGGAATTTGCTGCAACGGAATTTCGGAGTGGAATTTTTCTATCTATCTTTCTCATATCTATTTATTTATTTTCTGGGACAAATCAGAGATTTCATAATAGCCATTAACAATAAACAAAGAAAAATAATGAAATTCCAGATTTTGGAGATTTTTTTCATTTTCAAAAGCCGGCTTAATTATCACAGGTGGAGAGAATTGCCATAACATTGTGCCTATGGTGTCCATTAAAGATGAGCGAACTTACAGTAAATTTGAATCGTCACGAACTTCTCGGCTCGGCAGTTGATGACTTATCCTGCGTAAATTAGTTCAGCCTTCAGGTGCTCCGGTGGGCTGGAAAAGGTGGATACATTCCTAGGAAAGAGTCTCCTAGGACTGTATCCACCTTTTCCAGCCCATCGGAGCACCGGAAAGCTGAACTCATTTATGCAGGAAACGTCATCAACTGCCGAGCCGAGAAGTTCGTGACGAATCGAATTTACTGTAAGTTCGCTCATCTCTAGTGTCCATCTGTGTGCTCCCTGGCTTCCAGAATCGTCAGTGGTCTTTGAAGGATGGCGACTGCCAAAAATTATACTTTATTTCTCAGTCTTATTCCATTTTGTATGAACTGATATGAATACAAATCTGCTATTATTTTATTTTATGTGGTTCTCCATGCTGTACAAATGAAATGTTCACTTTATTCTGAAGGTCGGTAAAATTACAGTGGTATCACATTTCTATACTTTTTTAATGATTTATTACATTTAAACCACAAGAACAATTTTTTGTTAAAAAAGTAGTTTATGTGTGGCCATATTCTGAGAAGTATTTTTTTCCCACAGATGGAGCTGTGTGAGGGCTTGTTTTTTGTGGGTTGAGTTGACATGTGACATTTTGATCACTTTTTGTTTCATTTTTATGGAGGCAGAATTAACATAAAGCAGTCATTTTGAAGATTTTATTTTATGGCATTCACTGTTTTATTGCCTGGGCTGTGACAGAGGTTGTGATACCAAACATATAACTTATAATAGGGTAAAGGAGAATTGTATATTTTGGTTTTTATATATTTATTGTATTTTTTTTTTTTTTACTTTCATTTAATTGTCCCCCTAGGGCAGTGTTTTCCAAACAGTGTGTCTTCAGCTGTTACAAAACTACAACTCCCAGCATGCCCCGACAGCCTTTGGCCGTGACATACCGATCGCCCTCTGAAACCGTGAAAACAGAGGATGTTGTGAGGCCTCTGGTTGCCATGGCTACCATCTGCACCCTGAAATCGCATTGTCCTCTCAACTCTCACCCTATTAGACACTGCGGTCAGCAATGACCACAGCATCTAAAGGGTTAACTGAACGCAGCAGTGGGAACCTGGCAACACATGGCAGCCAGCGGCACTCCTGTACTCTGTTCACACTGCCAGTGTTTACTTAAGTTACATATGCACTGGGCATCCGCAGTTCTCAAGTTTATAGCCGTTTGGCTGATTTGAAGGGGTTCATTTTATTTAACTTAAATAGGTCTAAAGTGTTCTGTGGCACAGAACACTTTGGACCTATTTAGGTTAACTATAATTAACCCCTTCAAATCAGCCAAACGGCTATATAGAGGTAAAAGATAAAAGTAGGGCTGCATATAACTTCCACAAGGGGGCGATGGCAGTATACATTGAAACTGGGTCACCGAAAGGGTTTCTTAGAGTCCATAGCTGCAGGCGGACAGTGTTTTTTTTTTTCATTTATGTGTCTATATTGCAGTCTATATGGACCGGTGGTTATCACTGATTAAGAGGTAGAAGTCTAAACCGTGCCCTTACTTTATGTGGTCCTATAGGCCTCAAGACAATATCAATATTGAGTCCTATTAATGTTGAAGCAGTTCACCATACTATAAAGGGGTTATCTTTTCACATAGAGGCAATTTAATGACAAAACCATCGTGGTGACCAGCTGGTTCCCATGTAATCCTAAAGATTATCCCTGCAGAGGCCACTACTGGGGAAAATTAGTATTACAGACAACCATTCAAATGTATGGTTAGTCCAGGCCTACCATAGAGGGAGACATCAATGGGGGATCGTGGGGGGAAAAAAGAGACAATGGCTTTAATCAGCAGACTCAGGTCTGCTACATATGTATATATATATGTATATATATATATATATATATATATATATGTATATATATATATATATATATATATATATATTTATATATTTCACATCTGTCATACACATTTATTTATGTAGGTCATTACAACACTTTTTCATGCCCTACTGCAATTCTCACCCAGAAACTGACATTACTAAAGTCATACAGTAAGTCCATTGAATAAACTCAGTCTCAATACGCTTTAGAGTAGAAAAGGTCATTGTAATCTGTGCATGGATCCCTCCTCCGACAGCCCTAAAGTGCCACTATTTATACACAAAGGTTAAACTGTGCAGAACGAGCAGATGTGAGGGTGGCTCCGCATACGTGTAGGGACCACCATGGGGATGCAGCAAGGGCCCTTAAATCACCCTCCGCTCAGTCTGCACATTCCAGGCCATAAATGTAAATTATTGATGGTGCAGTTGGCCGTGCCTGGAGACAGGACAAGCTTTTGAGTGCACATACTGTATGCAATGTGTGGGATTATAAATACAATTTTCTTTTTCATTACTGCTTATAAATCTCCAAAGGATCAGATCTTGGAAGCCGAGAAGAATTTCATTACTTATTCAATATTTAACAACAGATGTAAGATGCATTTAAATAGCAGAAGCCAGGAACACCCATCATTACACACTGAAAAAGAGATTGTGTAAATGAGTGTATTGTGTCTGGAGTTAGGATGCGGCGGCGCGTTCGTGAGCAGCATGGGGTATAAAACTTTATTATGTTCATTATCATGCCCCAAAAATTACATTTACTTTCCGTATGGAAACTTTATCCAGAAAAAAAAGTTAGATTTTATTACATTTAATTCCATGAGCTTTATTTTGTATTTGTCCTTATTAAAAAATAGAGCTGTGATATAGATATATATATATATATATATATATATATATATATATATATATATATATATTTAGACAAAGCAGATCTGGATGTTCTTCGTAGAGTAGGTATACTTTGGAAATCCTTTTCTTTATTGCTCCTGTGCATTTAAAATAAAAATGTTTTTGTTCTAATGTTAAGAGTATACAATTCCTATGCAGGCCTCAATACCCTGTGCAGTCCGATTCTGCAGTCATGTGAAAGGGCTAGTTCCCACTACCGTATTTCCGCCCAGAAATTCCTTGTGGAAATACCGCTTACCACAGCCTCCCTGATGTTGCCCCGTACCCTTGCTGTCCTGTCAGGCTGCCTCCTTCAGTGTTTCCAGGGCCCCTTGCATCTGTTTCCCCCCTGTACATATGTTCTGCAGTGTATTGTATTATAAAATATGTTGTATCTTTAAGAGTTATGTCATGTGATTGTTACCCAGGAGGTATCAGTGACCAGATGACCCCCAAGACTGACCTATGGGCTCCCTGCTAGTCTCCCCCATATAAGCCCTGGGTGGAGCTTCTCTCTCTCTTGCTTCCTGCTGAGGTCTAGTCCATTCGTGCCTAGTGTGTGTGTCCAGAGTGTTGGAGACCTCAAAGTCCAGTCCTGCAGCCACCATCAATTCAAGTAAGCTAAAGTCACAGCTTTTGAGTCAAGTCAAGTCAGTCCCTGTCATCTGTCAAGTCAGCGTGGTCTGCATTCAATTGTCCAGTCCTACTACAAGTCCCAGAAAGCGCTTAAGGTCTCTGCAACACTGGTCACCCCCTTGGGCACTGGCTAAACTGTACAGACTTTACCAACTGTCTACCCTCAGTAAAGCTACCGTTGTCCGTAACTTGGCGTCAGAGTCTTTATTGCCCCCGTGCCTAGCCCAGGATCCAGCGGTATACCTTAGGCTAAACCATGCCCTGGCGTCACGAATACAAGGGGTTAATACCATCTGCCCCTAGGCTAACAACATCTGCCCTCATCATACCCTGCTACCACATCCACATCAATCTTCTGAGGACAGTAAGAACATTACCGGTCTCTAGAGCGTAGTGCCGAGACTTTTCCGGCAGATTCCACCGGAAGATTGAAAATGTTCAATCTTCTGGCGAAAACCAGTTTTGCTATGGAAATTTTTCTATGGAACGTCTGAAGTGGGAACTGAGCAGCTTCAAGCTGAATCTGTGCGGAATTTCCTTGGATAAATTCTGCAAGGGAATTCTGTACAGTGAATTGGCCCTTACTCTCTTGTATCTGACTCCTCTAGTACTGTCTGTAGGTTATAGGAAGAAGCAGGAACCACCACTGGATTGGTAGTCCAAATCTACCACATTTTGGGAATTTTATTATTACTTATATGGTATATTTAGTTGCTGTATGCTGGAGTTATTTGAGCACAATATGGTGGTATTTATTAAGGCATTAGGGAAGAGTTACTATGGCAGATGCTCAAGAATTCTGGCATAGTTTGGAGCAAATACTGTCTTTTATGACTTACACCACATTTTTTATGAGTTTTAAACACTTTTAGACACTTTTCTCGAGTGTCAATAGGGCCATGGCCTCAACAAAAGGGGCGTGACTTAAGATGCCAAAATGCGTGCAAAAACAATTGTCAGAATTTGGCACATGAATCCAGCATGGTCTAGATTAAGTTAACACTGTCTTAGCCTTAGACAATTTTAGTAAATCTGTCATTGTGTGGTACAGCTATTTAGGCATTATACAGCGCAATTTTTTTATTCTGTGTATGATGGTGGAGTATAGCATTGTCATATAGACAACTGTATGGCAGTGTTATGTGGCTTGTATGGGACTATTTTTTGGGCTTCACACTTTTGGCAGCTTATAATTTATCGTTGTATGCTATGGTTAATATATATATATATATATATATATATATATATACATACATACAGTGACCCCCCGACCTACAATGGCCCCGACATACGATCATTTCAACATATGATGGCCTCTCAGAGGCCATCGCATGTTGAAGGCAGCATCAACATACAATGCTTTTGTATGTCGGGGCCGTTTATGGTGCCCCGTGTGGTCCGCTGACGATCACTTACCTGTCCTCGGGGCTCCAGCGCGTCCTCTTCGGGATCCCCTGCATCGTCGGCGCTCTCCATCGTCGTCATCACGTCGCTGCGCACGCCGTCCTGTCATCCAATAGGAGTGGAGTGCGTAGCGACGTGATGGCGGTGACGGTGAGCGAGGATGCCGGGGAAGCAGAGGCCTTACCGGAGCATCGGGGACACCACGGGGATGCGGCGACAGCGATGGTGTGTGACATCCAGGGCAGCGGTGTCGAGCGGTGACGGTCAGGAGCGGCGGGGACACGTGAGTATAACCTCCAATACCAGTGGTCTTCAACCTGCAGACCTCCAGATGTTGCAAAACTACAACTCCCAGCATGCCCGGACAGCCGTTGGCTGTCCGGGCATGCTGGGTATTGTAGTTTTGCAACATCTAGAGGTCCGCAGGTTGTAGACCACTGTCCTATACTTTACATTGCACGGATCCCTCAACATACGATGGTTTCAACAAACGATGGTCCATTTGGAACGGATTATCATCGTATGTTGTGGGACCACTGTATATATATGTATATATATATATATATATATATATATATATATATATTGCATTGGGGATGCACTTATATCATAGGGCTCCAGTGTAACAACCAAGCCCCACCATGAACGTGTAATGACCATTATAGTTATTAAAGCAAGTACTGGATTGGGGCACTTTGGGCCCACTGGAGTGACAAACACAGAACATGACCTGGTGAGCCCCATTATCTAGGTAAACCCTCAGCCCACCAGACAAACCTCTTAATCTTGATTAAATCCTTATAAATCACCTCTAAATATTATTTTTACATATGTATGAATCATGAAATGAAAGACTAAAGAAAGTTACACCAAGACATTCACAAGGAATTAAACAGCAGGAGAAAAGTATCTGTGGGGAAAGATCTGCCATATGGTGTCTGCACAACATGAATCATCATCAGAATCGCGTGGCTGAAAATAGCTTCAGAACCGCTACCAACGCAATAGTCTACATTCTGCTGGAGCCTTTTATAACACAACCCATCATAGAAGAAATGTACAAGAAAGCCTGTCTTATGTCATTCCTACACTCTGTAAGACTCCTTGCTGTCTTCTGATATCCAACGTTGCCCAAAACATTTAACGCGACTGCTCCATCACTCACCATCAACATAAAACGTTTCATAACAAATATTTTACAATCAGAGGTTGAGGAGCCATTAAACAGTCAAAATGGGGCCCTCAACTTGTTTCTACTGTACTTGTTTAAAGGGGTACTCCGGCGAAAACCTTTTATTTTTTTTTAAATCAACTGTTGCCAGAAAGTTAAAACAGATTTGTAAATTACTTCTGGTAAAAAAAAAATCTTAAAGGGGTACTCCGCCCCTAGACATCTTATCCCCTATCCAAAGGATAGGGGATAAGATGTCAGATCGCCACGGTGCCGCTGCTCGGGAGCCCTGGGATCCCCGCTGCGCCACCGCGCTCTCATTACAGCACAGAGCGAGGTCGCTCTGCACGTAATGACGAGCAGTACAGGGGCCGGAGCATCGTTACATCACGGCTCCGCCCCTCGTGACGTCACGGCCCGTCACGCCCCCTCCCATAGACTTGCATTAAGGGGACGGGCCATGATGTCATGAGGGGCGGAGCCATGACGCAACAATGCTCCGGCCCCTGTATCGCCCGTCATTAGGCACAGAGCGAACTCGCTCTGTGCTGTAATGAGAGCGCGGTACCGCAGCGGGGATCCCAGGGCTCCCCAGCAGCGGCACCGCGGCGATCTGATATCTTATCCCCTATCCTTTGGATAGGGGATAAGATGTCTAGGGGCGGAGTACCCCTTTAATCCTACCAGTACTTATTAGCTGCTGAATACTACAGAGGAAATTATTTTCTTTTTGGAACACAGAGCTCTCTGCTGACATCTCTGTCCATTTTAGGGACTGTCCAGAGCAGCATATGTTTTCAGAGTAGGATTTTCTCCTACTCTGGACAGTTCTTTAAATGGACAGAGATGTCAGCAGAGATTACAGCCAGAGATGACAGGACTAGGTATATAGGGCTAAGTATAGCTGCCCGCCCAGGGACTACTTATGAAGCGGTGGGGGAGACTTACAAAATTCATATCCTCACCGTCCCTGCGGGAAGAAACGTCTCCTGGGAATAGTGAGGAAGAAGATTTAACCATATATAACGCGGTGCCAATTATGATATATGGTTAAATCTCATGACAAGTTCTTTTTAAAGGAGTACTCCGGTGACAGAAAGTTAAACAGATTTGTAAATTACTTCTATTAAAAAATCTTAATCGTTCCAGTACTTATCAGCTGCTGTATACTACAGAGGTGACCACAGTGCTCTCTGCTGACACCTCTGTCCGTGTCAGGAACTGTCCAGAGCAGGAACAAATTCCCATAGCAAACCTCTCCTGCTCTGGACAGTTCCTGACACGGACAGAGGTGTCAGCAGAGAGCACTGTGATCAGACAGAAAACAACTTCACAACTTCCTCTCATACAGAAGCTGATAAGTACTGGAAGGATTAAGATTTTTTTAATAGAAGTAATTTACAAATCTGTTTAACTTTCTGGAGCCAGTTGTTATGAAAAATAAAAAAAAAATAGTTTTCCACATAGTACCCCTTTAAAGGGGTACTCCCACCCTAGACATCTTATCCCCTATCCAAAGCATAGGGGATAAGATTTCTGATCGCGGGGGTCCCGCCGCATGGGACCCCCGCATTATTGCACGCAGCACCCACCTGGTTTTTCACCGGAACCGCTGGAGGGTCTAAGTCGCGACTCTGGGAACGGAAGTCTGTGACATGCAAGTTTATGGGAGGAGGGGTAACGCCCTCGTGTGACGTCATGCCCGTCCCCTCAATGCAAGTCTATGGGAGGGGGCGTAACGCCCTGGTGTGACGTCATGCCCGTCCCCTTAATGCAAGTCTATGGGAGGGGGCGTAACGCCCTCGTGTGACGTCATGCCCGTCCCCTTAATGCAAGTCTATGGGAGGAGGCGTAACGCCCCCGTGTGACGTCATGCCCGTCCCCTCAATGCAAGTCTATGGGAGGGGGCGTAACGCCCCCTCCCATAGACTTGCATTGAGGGGACGGGCGTGACGTCACACGGGGGAGGAGTCCTGACGTCACGGACTTCCGTTCCAGGAGTGGCGACTCAGACCCTCAAGTAGTTTCGGTGAAAAACCAGGTGGGTGCCGCATGCAATAATGCGGCGGTCCCCAGCAACGGGACCCCCGCGATCAGACATCTTATCCGCTATGTATTTGGATAGGGGATAAGATGTCTAGGGGTGGAGTACCCCTTTAAGAACGAAAAAAATCCAGACAGTGATAAACCATTGAGAAGAGTTCAAGCAGTTATGGGAATAATATCCAATATATTAATAACACAAACTGGAGACTTTTGTCCTAAGACAAAAAAAGCAAGAAATAAAAAAAGAACACAGAATATAGGAAGGAATTATTGGCAACGACTTTGGCTTCAGGAGCCGCGATTCTTTACTCAACACAGCCTGGGAACATCCTGAGCCTAGGTACTTTAAATTTTGGAGTATAACTATAATACGCTCCACAACACAATGAAATTTCTAATAATAGTAAGCAATGATGTGTTAAATTGAGACACTTCCAGCCTGAATACTATAAGCTTCACAATGGATTTAAGGTCTGAGCTTACTTTACTCCATCTATTTAGTGTCAGTTTATTGCTTTTAGCTGCGATTTCCAAAATGTCATTTTTTTTTTTAAAGGAAAAAATTACACAGCAACATTTTATAGTAATTTGTAATTCAAAAAGAGAGCAAATATTGTTTTTATAGAGAAGAAGGTACAAATGAAAGAACATAAATCTCCGCCGGCATAACCGCAACTGCATTTCTGTATCTGCTGTACATCTATTTCCTGAAGAGATTTTTGGGTGTTTTCTATATCTAGAAGATAAGGCTGTGTTCACATATGTTATAATCTGATGTGTATTTCTGCAGCAGACATCTGACGTGACAGGAACTATAAATGGTTTGTTGGCACCGCCCCTGTCCTCCACTAGCTACACCCCTGCTTTACATTTTACTGATGGCATTTAAATGGGCACTGTCACCAACTTTTTTTTTTTGATATGTTGTAGTACTTATGTACTACAACATATCTCTAATATAGTTAAATTTTTATTTTATTTTTAATTAAAATGTTTTAATTTACATTTGAAAACCGGCCACTAGGGGTCTCCCTCCTAGTGGCCGGCTGCAGCCTGGCGTGATGTCATGCCTGAATCCGATGCCGGCTGGGCAATCAGTCCGAATTCAGTCAGGCTGTGCTTGCTCCATGCTTGTCAATCAGACAGGCGGGAGCGAGCTCTGAGAACAGATGCGCACATTGGCTCCCCTGCTCCCTGGCCTTGCACACCTGCCCCGCCTCCCAGCATTCCGTCGCTGCTGCCAGTATCCACCTCACACCGGACTGTCCTGCACTTTGGTATGGGGGAGAGCGAGTTGCGCTTCAGGGTTCGGGTAGCGGTGTTCGTGGGTGGGGGGGGGCGTTTGGGTTTCGGGTTGCGCCGCGGACATGGAAAGATGTTGTTTTTAACACAGGGTGCCTCCAGCTATTTCACCACTACAACTCCCAGCATGCCCTGACAGCCAATAGATGTCAGGGCAAGCTGGGAGTTGTAGTGGGGAAACAACTGGAGGCACCCTGTATAGATGAACTAAGGGCGGAAGTGTCGGCCCCAGCAGGCATCAGTGACGTTGCGCCTGCTGTGGAAGTCTACCTGGTAGTGAGCACGCTACCAGGCAGACAAAAGGGCATTTTTAATATAGTAAAAAAAAAAATTAAGGCAGGGAGGGGGTTAGGGATAGATGGGAAATAGGCAGGGACAGAAAAAAAAGGATGGTGGGAGCTACTCTTTAAGTTTGTCATTTTAAAATAAAATTCTTACTTTGAATGGACATTACCCCCTCTCCTCCTTAGGGTTGCTAACAGACTGCCGCCCCTTACCAGCTCTATCTGTATACTGCTGCTATCTCTATTGGATCAGAATACATAATAGTTATATGTATACTTCTCAAAATCATAACAAAAATAATGGTGCTTTTTAATCGCAATTGTGCAAACCAAAGTAAGAAACATGTTATTTTTACAATAGTTTTTTTAAATTGCACCAAAACACAGCCAATATGTATTAAAATGTGTAAAAAAATAACTGCTGTAAGGATTTATCATGTGAACACAGCCCGAAGGTTTTTAACAAAACACCCCAGTTGTGATTATAGGTGAAATTACTTTTTCCTCATGAATAATATTTTTTTTTTTTTTTAAACACACTCTGAATCAGAAAACACATCAAAACTGCACACAATGTGAACTGACCCCAACCTATTTATCAGTCCCAGAAGTTTAGGCAGCTGTCATCTAGCTAGGTGATAGATTACCAGGTGATTTCATTAGGGGATTTTCAGTGATGAGACTTCATTCCCTCTCTTTGCAAAACCAGAGGATTCATGGGAAATATAGGCAGCAGAAGAAAACCTTTTCAGTATGTTATTACAAATCAGTATGGCTGAAAACCCATGCCTGTAACATCAGCTAAAACAGGTAAGCACTAAGCATGCACAAGACTCTATATTATTCTCTAATAATAGCCTATGCTGCACTATATTAGCAAAGAAAACATTCCCCGAGTGCTTCTTTAAGTCTACTATGTGCAGCCTAATTTTAAGGCAGAAGTCACTATTTGCATTCTATCAATTAGTCCAATAATGGAACAATTTCTAATTTCCGTGGGGCTGAGTTGCCCCTCGGCCTTGTTACTTCTGCGAGCGCTCTGGAGTGTTTGATACCTGCGCCGATAACCACATGAGGCGCGGTGCCGCCACTTCTAATTACCTCTAATCTCCTAATTAATATTTAATAAATTCCTGCAGTTTGTCAGGTAATCAAATAATTGCAGATTCAGAAGACCACAAACAAGCCGGGTTCCTCGGTCCTGCTCATGAATATGGATGAGTCATTTGCATGAAATGCACAAATGTTGAACTGAAATTAAGGTTAATTAGCATAGGTAGATGCGGTTCTGAAAGCCGGGAAACTATCCGCTGCTCAAGGCTTTTAGCCGCTCTTCTCACAACTAAATCACCATTACGGTAAGCTCTTCCATTAATGTTTATTTGACTACTTGCACTTACTAAATATCAGGTTCTGTATGCACTTCAGCTCCGGCATTACTCCTTTTATATACATTTATATGGCCAGAATAGAGATAGATTTCTTATGGGTTTAAGGTCCAGGTAGGAAAAAAATTATCTACGAAGCTCCTAAGGTGCAGGATAGGCGCCATTATTACAGGGTATATGGGATGAGGGTATCACCACGAAAACTCTTGTTGATCAGCTAGTTGTCCGGTACGGCCCAGCTATTCTCAATGGAAAATGTAACATTATGTGGCCTGCTTTTCAATTGAAAGGGTGTTCATACAATAGAAGGGTGGGTCAGGTTTGCCGAAACTTAGTTGCGGCTTTCACCCTACAGGAGTCCTATAATTCCAATAAAGGCCTTTCCAACCAAATACAATGATGGCATATATGGTGGTAGGGAGGGAGGGGGGGGGGGGACACCCCTTGGACCACCACTTGGGAGACGTAGGGTGAGCCCATTACAGTTGACCTCATGTTCTTCAAGTGAACAAGCCACAATCCTTATGATTTCACAGTAGGAGGAAATATCAGTTTTTTACAGTGTCTCTATGCTGTCAGATATAATGTATCCCTGATAAAAGTATCTGTCAGGCTCTATTGCAATCTGTAAGCCTTCCGTGAGTCTTGGCTCATAAACCATGAGGTTAGTAAAACAGCGACTAATCTGTACTTACTAGAAGAAATGTTATTATTCTAGAATTAGTTTAGGATTTTAGAACATGGGTAAAGTATGTTTGAAGTCCTCCAAAACTGGATTCGACCGAAATGGGAATGAGCTTAAAGGGGTACTCCGCTGTTCAGCATTTGGAACAAACTGTTCCGAACACTGGAGCCGGCGCCGGGAGCTTGTGACACCATAGCCCCACCCCCTCAATGCAAGTCTATGGGAGGGGGCGTGGCAGCCATTACGCCCCCTCCCATAGACTTGCATTACTAGAATGGAAAACCTAGCCTCTCCCACCAGTTAGATTGCAACAATCTAACTTGTACTACTCCTCCAACCTATCCAGTTGATAGATGTTAAATATTTTGTTTGTTTATTCATTTCTTAAGTTGCTTTTTTTATTATTATTGTTAATAATAATACGTATAATAATAATAATTATTATCATGAATACAACAACTTTGTATTAAAAACTATTGCTGCCTATTAGGTCCGTCACATCCTAATCAGACATATACAGGGTTGTATTAGTACCTATAGCCATAGGAGCTGCTATGGGTTTCAGAGGTTGTGGGGTCTCACTTAGGTGCAAGAACGTTGTACGTTGTAGGGGATAACAAGTTGGTGGTGTTGGGCTATCTAGCACTATACTATGTGAGTGTTATCATCCATTGCTTAGGAAATTATCTACTAGTAATAGCACCAGCAGATAAAGTTGATTTTTTCCCCTTTTCCATATAGTGCATGCTCATCATCACAAGTCCTACTGTGCCATCTGTTTTATTCGGGCACAGCTGCATAATACAGGGGCTATTAGCCATTCATTTTAATTATTGCTACATATTTTGGTGTTTCTATTTTGGTGTGGCCCTATACATTTTGATTACACCTAGTTGCTATATGCATGAGCTCTAATTTAAATTAGCAGATCACAGGTATAGCATGTACATAATAAATATATGTGGATGGTTCTAGCAGGAGATGTACATGTAGATGTTAAAGCCATGAAAGTCTTCTCAAATACTGCTAACATTAAAAAAAATAATTACCTACAAATGACCAATTGTAGGTCACCTATATTCATATGTCCAAACATTGTTTACATGTAATGCAGGTGATAGACCTGTCTCTACATAGGACCCTATAGGAAACACTGCAGTAGACAAACAATGGATATAGAGTGAAACTCCATTAAAACAAATGAATCCTTCAATGGGAACTGTCAGATACAACAACTTTTTGTTGTACATCTTGGCAAAACATTAACCTTTCTAATATACTTCATAAGAAAATGTTATTTGCTTTTTATAGAAATCTTGTCTTTTTATATAAGACCACTAAAACCTCTAGGGATCCCCATACCATCCAAAACACAGTCCTGTCTGCCTGCAGCATCATCTTTGTCCAAGCTAAAGCACAGGCTGCGACAAAGTTCAGGAAGTGGGGGCAGGACTAGCACTGCTCTGTGCTCACTCCTGTTCTATCAGACTGCAGCAGAGAGGAGAGGGTTAAAGAGCAGCCTGTAATGATTGGATGTAGAGACCCAGTGCAGCAGACTCAGGGAGTAAGCTGACTCATGCAGAGTGAGGACACGCCTCCTCCAAAAGCACAAAATGACAAACCAAGTGAGCAACAGAAAGAAAGTATTTGTGAGAGAAATATAGTTGCTAGACAAATAAAAAATTATATGTACATGATCACGATTAGGTACTGAGAAACATAACTTTTTTTTGTGGGATGTGACAGGAATGCTTTAATATTAGTGTTTTCCAAACAATTTGCCTCCAGTTGTTGCAAAACTACAACCAAAGGCTGTGCAGACATGCTGGTAGTTGTAGTTTTGCAACAGCTAAAGGCACACTGTTTAGAAAACACTGCTTTATATTATCTGTGTTTTGTGGGCCACCTACAGATATTGATAAAATAAATAAATACATAAATAAAGGAAATTTTTAATTTCATCTCGGATGTTTTTTTTTTTTTATTGTATTACCTTTACTGCAAATGAAACCCGTGTGCATTTCCATCTTCCCGTTGACAGCCGCGATCTGCTCATCCCGCTTCCATAATTAACTAAATGGAGCAGATTTTAATAAGGTTCGGCCCCGTATTATTTTCCCCAGGTCTCTTCTAATGAAAACAAGCCATTCGCCATGACGCGCATGATGTAACACTTAATGACACCCCAAATGTGCATTACAAGCCAGTAATGGGTTTGAAAGCTCCAGATTGTGTCTAAACTATAACCTGAAAGCACAAAATGATATTACAACTTTTATTACAGTCATTTGGGGAGACAGACATTATTTATAACAAGGGAGTGTTGTTTTCTCCTCTCTCTTCTCCTCCACTGCCGGTTCCTCTTTTATTATTTTCAGGTTTTTATCTGAATGTGGGAGAAAGTTATATGCTTGTGATATAGCTTCGACCAGCAGATACTAATTCCCAGCCTAATTTTTACTATGGAGGAACTTCAGCACACAGTTTCCCCTGCTAGGGGATCACCCCTATGTCAGGAAATACCCCACCCTCAACTCATATTTACATTTATTTACGTTTCACACAAAAAATGTTGGTTAACTTGGAGATAACCTCTGTAGAGCCAGGCAAATAATGGCAAACATCGGCTAGAGACAGTGACACATAACTAAAGTTTAAACATTATTTATTTTTCTTTTCTTTTTTTTTCTGTATTTGTTTTTCGACATTGTATTGATCTCTTGGTGTGTTCATGTGCATAATAATAATAAATAAACAAATAATAAAAATAATAAAAAAAAAACAAGACTTCTTTTGTCTTTTCAGTATTATAAAAATAAAGCCTTCACATTCAGGCACAACATACAGTGGGGAAAAAAAAGTATTTAGTCAGCCACCAATTGTGCAAGTTCTACTACTTAAAAAGATGAGAGGCCTGTAATTTTCATCATAGGTAAACCTCAACTATGAGAGAAATGATGAGAAAAAAAATCCATAAAATCACATTGTCTGATATTTAAAGAATTTATTTAAACAAGCAAGATTTCTGGCTCTCACAGACCTGTAACTTCTTCTTTAAGAGTCTCCTCTGTCCTCCATTTGTTACCTGTATTAATGGCACCTGTTTGAACTTGTTCTCAGTATAAAAGACACCTGTCCACAACCTCAAACAGTCACACTCTAAACTCCACAATGGCCAAGACCAAAGAGCTGTCAAAGGACACCAGAAACAAAATTGTAGACCTGCACCAGGCTGGGAAGACTGAATCTGCAATTGGCAAGCAGCTTGGTGTGAAGAAATCAACTGTGGGAGCAATTATTAGAAAATGGAAGACATACAAGACCACGGATAATCTCCCTCGATCTGGGGCTCCACGCAAGATCTCAAAATGATCACAAGAACGGTGAGCAAAATTCCCAGAACCACATGGGGGGACCTAGTGAATGACCTGTGGAGAGCTGGGACCAAAGTAACAAAGGCTACCATCAGTAACACACTACGCCGCAAGGGACTCAAATTATGCAGTGCCAGACGTGTCCCCCTGCTTAAGCCAGTACATGTCTGGGGCTGTCTGAAGTTTGCTAGAGAGCATTTGGATGATCCAGAAGAGGATTGGGAGAATGTCATATGGTCAGATGAAACCAAAGTAGAACTTTTTGGTAAAAAAATTAATAAATAAAAAACTCAATGTGTTTGAAGGAGAAAGAATGCTGAGTTGTATCCAAAGAACACCTTACTTACTGTGAAGAATGGGGGTGCAAACATCATGGATCAGGACAACTGATCCATGTAAAGGATAGAATGAATGGGGCCAATGTATCGTGAGAATTTGAGGGAAAACCTCCTTCCATCAACAAGGACGTTGAAGATGAAACGAGGCTGGGTCTTTCAGCATGACAATGATCCCAAACACACCACCCGGGCAACAAAGGAGTGGCTTCGTAAGAAGCATTTCAAGGTTCTGGAGTAGCCTAGCCAGTCTTCCAGATCTCAACCCCATAGAAAACCTTTGGAGGGAGTTTAAAGTCCATGCTGCCCAGCGACAGCCCCAAAACATCACTGCTCTAGAGGAGATCTGCATGGAGGAATGGGCCAAAATAAGAGCAACAGTGTGTGAAAATCTTGTGAAGACTTACAGAAAACGTTTGAAACGTTGCCAACAAAGGGTATTTAACAAATTATTGAGATTCATTTTTGTTATTGTTTTGTTTCTTATTTCCCACCATAATTGGCAAATATATTCTTTAAAAATCAGACAATGTGATTTTTTGGATATTTTTTTCTCATTCTGTCTCTCATAGTTGAGGTATACCTATGATGGAAATTAAAGGCCTCTCTCATCTTTTTAAATGGGAGAACTTGCACAATTGGTGGCTGACTAAATACTTTTTTTTTACCCACTGTACATAGTGACACCACCAGCAGAATAGTGAGTACAGTTCTGGAGTATAATACAGGATACAACTCAGGATCAGTACAGGATAAGTAATGTCGTTTATGTACACAGTGACTCCACCAGCAGAATAGTGAGTGCAGTTCTGGGGTAAAATACTGGATGTAACTCAGGATCAGTACAGGATAAGTAATTTAGTTTATGTACACAGTGACCCCACCAGCAGAATAGTGATTACAGCTCTGGAGTAAAAAAACAAAATGTAACTCAGGATGTGTACAAAATAAGCACAAGATACAATAAGCAAATTAAATAAAGCTCTTGTAGTTTGTGACTATGACCGAAACAATATTAGGAGATTGGGTCAAGTATACCCAAAAAATTGTATTGAGTTGTATTCACATTAGGTATGTTGGACTAATCGCAGCAGACACCCCCCCCCCCCCCCCCATACACACACACACACACACCTTGTACATACTTCATTGTATAAAGGAATCTGTAACCCTTGCTATAATAAGAGAAAATAAGCAATAAAGAAAAGTTTGATCACTGGTAATGGAGGTCTCCTAGGTGCGGAGTCCAATAATGTATGAACGTCTTGAGGGAACCGCATCCCCCGCTCCTCCAGCAACTATTAAAAGTCAAGTTACACTCTGCTCTGAAATATTAATTTCTGGTCTTTTTTCCTCATCCCTTACTGACACACTCCACCTGAAGATGACTACATTAACCTCTTGTCTAATGCAATATTTAATTATCTTTCCATTTGCAAGTTTAAATCCCACAGTTATTATCATCTGGCAGGTACAGTATATGTCGGCTGGAAGAGAACAGGAATGATGTACCATGGCGGATTAATAGAGGTAATGAATGCCTGCTGGAAAAAGGGGACTGCGGAGGTAGACAGGTACCCCGAGAGCAGAGGAAATGCATTATTTCTCCTATCTATCCATCTATCTATCTCATATCTATCTATCTCATATCTATCCATCTATCTATCTGATATCTATCTATCTCATATCTATCTATCCATCTAGAAGAGAAGAAAAATCTTGTCCACAGCACCAAAGTTCATGAAAAAATATGTGTTTTTATTCCATAAAAGGTGTCATTACAACAGCGACGTTTCAGTCAGCTCAACCTGACCTTTCTCAAGCATGGTCAGGTTGAGCTGACTGAAACGTCGCTGTTGTAATGACACCTTTTATGGAATAAAAACACATATTTTTTCATGAACTTTGGTGCTGTGGACAAGATTTTTCTTCTGTTTGAACGATGATCCCCTAACCAAGGATCCAGGAGCTGCGTGCACCCCCTTACGATTATTATTTTTTTCTTCAATTTGGCTGTGCTGTTCTTCTTCTATTACTATCTATCCATCTATCTATCTCATATCTATCTCTTATCTATCTCATATCTATCTATCTCATATCTATCTATCTCATATCTATCTATGTATCTCATATCTATCTATCTATTTCATATCCATTATCTATCTATCTATATCATATATATCTATTTCATATCTATCTCATATCTATCTATCTCATATATATCTATATATCTATCTCATATCTATCTATCTCATATCTATTTCATATCTATCTATCTCATATCTATCTATCTCATATCTATCATCTATCTCTTTCTATGTATCAATCTCATATCTATCTATCTATCTCATATCTATCTATTTATCTATCTATCTCATATCTATCTATCTCATATCTATCTATCTATCCATCTCTCTATCTATCTCATATCTATCTATCTCATATCTATCTATCTCATATCTATCTCTTATCTATCTATCTCATATCTATCTATATATCTATCTCATATCTATCATCTATCTCATATCTATCTATCTCATATCTATCTATATCATATCATATCTATTAATCTATCTATCTATCTCATATCTATCTATCTCATTATCTCATATCTATCTATCTCATATCTATCATATCTCTCTGTATCATCTATCTATTCAAATCATATTAGCTCCATATATATCAATATACCCACAGAGCTCCCCAGCAATATGCCAAAGCAGTGTCATTTTAGGACAGTATACATTGATATACAATACTGTTTTGCAGTATTAAACATCTCAGCAGTGGCCTAGTAGGTCTACATATGGCACATCATCGTCTAACATAAGACATATATGCAGGGCTCAATTCCTTCAGGAACACATGGGAACTGAGTTTCTGCACTTTTTCCAGAGCAGGAACACCATTCCCATTAGCAGGAATCCTGCAGGACCAGCCCCTTGAATGGAAATCTTGGGTTAGTTCCCACACTTTTTTCCCCAGGACTTGACACCTGCATATATGGCCCTTGGTATGCCTTTACATGAGGGTGGCCTTCTATTAGAAGTACAGCCAGGAAATCCTTCTGACACATATCTGTGAGGATCGGCTCGTACGTGATGTGAACAGAGCCAAGTAAAGGTGTAACTTTGTATTTACAAAGCTGCTCAACTTTCTATATAGATTATATCTTTATATAAACTTTGGTGCCATGAGATGGACATGCCCTTTAAATAGCCATTTAGAAGCAGCATTTTAATTGCTTAGAAGTTTCCACATAAATGATGCAAAGTTCAGGGGAAAGCAGAAGCTATAGGTCATTACTGGGAGTATAAAGGACGCCCGGGATGGGAGGTTTATAACAGGAATGGAAAATCCTTAGGAAGTAGAATATAAAAGGAGAACAGATATCAAAGTTGGGCAGAAAGGAAAGAGTGTTTCATTTTATCTACAATACATTCACATTGCATCAATCTACTTTGTCCTTTAGTGTCTGCTAAATCTTCAGACGCTTTTGAACTTTTCTGTAAAGATATGATAACTAATTGATCTAGTAAAATGTAAAGTAAAATCATTATTTCTGGAGACAACACTGAATCAAATACATCTACATCCATAAGGCGACGAACAATTACCTCCAATATCTCCGGCCCAGGCGCTTATTTTAGCTAATATTTATTTCTTTTAAGCAGATGAAGTCCTTTAATCCAGAACAATAAGATCTGCAATTACAGGTAGTTATAATCTCAATGTCAGATAGAGGCAGAGAAAGGGGATGATTTAATGGGATACTCCGCCCCTAGACATCTTATCCCCTATACAAAGGATAGGGGATAAGATGTCTGATCATGGGGGTCCTGCTGCTGGGGACCCCTGCGATCTCAGCTGCGACACCCCAGACATCCGGTGCTCGGTGCCAGATGACTAGCGATGTGGGATGCCCCGCTGATGATGTCACAGCCATGCCCCTTCAATGCAAGTCTATGGAAGGGGACGTGACGGCCGGAACAACCCCTCCCATAGACTTGCTTTGAAGGGGTGTGGCCGTGACGTCACGGGCCTCCGGTGTTGCACCCAACGCTCTAAACAAATGCCGGGCGCAGCAGTGTTTTTAATTCACTGGGTGTGTTTTTTTTTCTTTTATGCTGATTTTTAAATGAATTAATTAAATTTTGGACTTTTAATATAATTATTTTTTCTTGGGAGCTGGAAACCCTTTCCAGGTTTGGAATTTCTCCTACATTGCATCTATACCGAGGATACGTCTCTGCATTTTCCCGGCTTCCAGAACCGAGTTGAGTGCATGGTTCTAGGTCTACAAAAGCGGTGAGCTGGCTATAACTTTTTTCTTCTGATTGTGTTCATAATATATAATTCTCTAAACAGTAAGTGACGATTAACACTTTCTTGTCAATGTGCCAACTCAAAGAGTCTCATCATCTCAGCTCTGCTACATCTGTATACACTATTCCTTTAAGTTATGTGACTCCAACTTGTTCTTTCCATATGCATTTTCTACCCTGTATATTCTCAGTAGCCACAGCTTGCATTTTCTTAGCATTCACCACAGTTGAGAAATTTTACATTAGTTCTGCTCAGAAGAGTTTGATCATTTTTTTTGCCCAACTCTACAGCTCCCAATACATGCAAGGAAAGTCTGGAGAACCAATGAGCTCCGGTGGAATACAGCAGCTGTCAGACTCCATGTAATGAGGTAAAGCGCTGTTTGTGTGGCTCATTCTCCCTCACGGTTTGCAAATGTAATCAGTGTCTGGATCCACATGACTTGTAGCTGGAACGTACAGACCACCAGAGACTTGCTGACATATTTCTGAAGAATCTGCTCCAACCCATTAGCCTCATTCACACAAGAACTGCCGCTCTCCCTAAACGCCTATAAATACTCCGTCATTGCCTTCCCCATAAAAAAATATAGCAGAACACGAAAAGAGCTGCAGAATAATCTTTACATTACTACAGTAAACGAAAAAGAAAAAAGGTTGTAGCATTGGGATGAGGGCTTCTATTGCTTTAAAAAAAGATACCTATCAGAACCCCAGTAATGCAAATAGCACCTCTACTATACACCCCCTATGTCTACACATGGTAGATGTCTGCGTACTTCCTTTCCATTTGGCCGTTAATCTACTTCTGTATTATGCAAAACCATTGGGGACTATGATGAAGGGTAAGCCTGTGTGGGTCAGCACTGCACACTAGGCTTCCTCTTTGTTCCCATATAGCCACATGAGATGCCTATATGGTGGGTACACCCTGGCTCACCCATTGGGTATCTTAAATAGGGCTTCTCTTTGGGCACATAAAGCCACATGAGATGCCTATATGGTGGGTACACCTTGGCTCACCCATTGGGTATCTTAAATAGGGCTTCTCTTTGGGCGCATAAAGCCACATGAGATGCCTATATGGTGGGTACACCCTGGCTCACCCATTGGGTATCTGAAATAGGGCTTCTCTTTGGGCGCATAAAGCCACATGAGATGCCTATATGGTGGGTACACCCTGGCTCACCCATTGGGTATCTGAAATAGGGCTTCTCTTTGGGCCCATATAGCCACACAAGCTGCCTCTATGGTGAATTTACCCTGACTTACCCATTGGGTATTTGAAATAGGGATTTTCTTTGAGTCCATATAGCTACATGGGCTGCCTATATGGTGTGTATAACCTGGCTTACCCATTGGGTATCTAAAATAGGGCTTCTTTTTGGGCCCATGTAGCCATGTGAGCTATCTATATGGTGTGTAAATCCTGGCTCACCAGATAATTCATGCACTAGTGTGCTATAAGTTTCTCAGGGGAGGTCCCAGAGGAAAAGAAACATTAAAGGGGAAAAAACATATGTAAGAGGGAAGAATTTAGAAAAGTAGACAGGGGTTCATGCACTAGTGTGCTATAAGCTCCTCGGGGAAGATCCCAGAGGGAGAAGAGCATAAAAGGGCAAAGACTGGAGAGGAAACTGGATGATTGGGCTTGGTTTCTTTTATGTGGGCCATATGATAGGGGGTTGGCCTGGGCAGGTCAGCAATGCACACTGGGTAGTTTATATAGGTGTGTTCTACCTTTATTGGTCCCCAAGTAGCTGCCTGAGCTGTCTATATTGTATGTAAATTCTTGTTAACCTGATAATTGTTGACCTAGGTGCTCCTCAGGGGAAGGTTCTACAGGTAGAGAGAGGTATGATAAGGGAGGAAACAAAAAAAGAGATAAATGGGCCTGTTCTGTTAGCAAAAATAGTAGGGCTTATGATAAAGGGTAACTGCTCCTGCGAAAGTGACCACAGCCCATTTACTTGTTGATCTAGGGCAATGTTTTCCAAACAGTGTGTCTCCAGCTGTTGCAAAACTACAACTCCCAGCATCCTTTAGAAAACACTGATCTAGTTGTTCTAAGTAGTTACATACACTGCATATGCAGCTTTGTTTTCTGATAATATATGTTTTAGGAGCTCCTAAGGGGCAGTTCCAGGAGGCATGTAAAGCCCTTTTCTAGCTGTACTTTCTCATTCTGAAGAGCATAGAGATCATTATTACAACAACACTCTTCCCTATGTGTCAGTCTTTACTGAAGCCTTTGCATTCTGTTCAGGAATCGGGAAGTACAGCAAGAACAGCGCTATACATGCCTCCTGGAACCGCCCCTGAGGAGCTCTTAAAACATCAGGAAGCGTATGGCAGAGAGGGATTAATAGCATGAACCTGGAGTGAAAGGATCTGGGTTGGAGGAGGAGGGCCTTGTGTCTTTTTGGTAGTGGGTGGATGGGTCCCTAGGGGTCGGCTATAATATTTGGATTTACTCATTACTGTGTGGCCGGAAGCCCTTGAGTAATTGTATATAACCTTCCAGACCTATGACAAGGCATGACTAACATTTTATGGGTCCAAATAGTAGTCTATGAATTTGGGAATAATAATGGCAAACACAAATGAGGCTTCCTGTACCTCACTCCTCACTATAAACTGATTTAAAATGGAACAAATACGTAACGTAGGCATTAGCAAAGACTTGTAACCAGCAGAAAATTAAATTTTATTTTCCGTAGCAATCTGAACTGATCTAAAGGCCGACCTGACAGCTCCTTATTTGCTCCACGATTCCTCCAATTTCAGGTCTATCTCCCAGGTTCCCTGCAGATTCATAGAAAATTCAGATGCTGCGGTGGCTTTTGTTCATTAGTCTTCTCTAAGTGCTGATGCGGCGCAGAAGCTGAGGCCGGGGATACATTTTGCAAGCACGAAATTTATGAACCTATGTTCCCAGATGAGTAACCACACCTGAAAGCAGAACATCAGTAGCTTCCTGAGGGGGGGAAGATACACCGCCCCCCCCCCCCCCCCCCCCACCGAATCAGTAACTGACACACAACCCGAATTTTCTCATATCCAGTGAAATACAAATGTTTCTTCCATCTAATACACAGGTATCCAATGCTGGGTGTCGGCCAATGGTGACAGCCGACAGCTTCGCCCCTGGGTCGTCATCTAGCTTTTTGCTGATCCTGAAGAGCATACACAACATTTTTATGCTGTAACTACTACACCCCTCCCTATGTGTCAGTCTTTACTGAAGTCTTTGCATTCTATTTAGAAATTAAAGGGGTATTCCAGGAAAAAAAAATTTTTTTTATATCAACTGGCTCCAGAAAGTTAAACAGATTTGTATATTACAGCTATTAAAAAAATCTTCAATAATTATCAGCTGCTGAAGTTGAGTTGTTGTTTTCTGTCTGGCAACAGTGCTCTCTGCTGACATCTCTGCTTGTCTCGGGAACTGCACAGAGTAGAAGAGGTTTGCTATGGGGATTTGCTTCTAAACCGGGCGTTTCCCGAGACACGTGTCATCAGAGAGGACTTAGACAGAAAAAACAACTCAACTTCAGCAGCTCATAAGTACTGAAAGGATTAAGATTTTCAATAGAAGTGATTTACAAATCTGTTTAACTTTCTGGAGTCAGTTGATATATAAAAAAAAGTTTTTTCCTGGATAACCCCTTTAAGAAGTACAGCAAGAACAGTACTGTATGTTTATAGAAGAGTGTAGGAGAAGACAAATAAAGTCTAAATGTAATATAAAGCATATTAATCATGAGGCTGAGGTTATGACTACAATCTATCATTGATGAAATCATCAGATATCTATAATACTAATGTCCTCTTTTGTGGTAGCAGAACCTTAGGGCTTTTTTAAGGCATCAGGGCCATAGTGCAACTGTTACATGTGCACCACTTATATCTACACCTCTAAATAAAGAGGGGTCCCAGGTTCATGTGTGCATTTATTATAAGAGGCAGATTAAATGGGTCAAATGGATCTTTTCTGCCAACACGTTCTATGTTTCTATGAGAGGCCACTCCTTCTATGAGTGCAATAAACTGTAATGTTTACACAATGTGTTTCGTACTAATAAAGCATTGTTTACTATTATATTTCTGGTGTGCTGCTATGTTTCAGTGTTTCTTTATTCTTTCTAAGTTTGGCCACAAAGCAAGTCACTGTTGGTGGAGGACATGTGATGTCCACTACCGAGACTGTCCATTGAGATTAAAGGGGTACCCCACTGGAAAAAAAAAAATTTTTAAATCAACTGGTGCCAGAAAGTTAAACAGATTTGTAAATTACTTTTATTAAAAAAAATCTTAACCCTTCAAGTACTTATAAGCTTCTGTATGCTCCACAGGAAGTTCTTTTCTTTTTGAATTTCCTTTCTGTCTGACCACAGTGCTCTCTCCTGGCACCTCAGCAAACCTCTCCTGCTCTGGACAGTTCCTAAAATGGACAGAGGTGTCAGCAGAGAGCACTGTGGTCAGACAGAAAGGAAATTCAAAAAGAAAATAACTTCCTGTGGAGCATATAGCAGCTGATAAGTACTGGAAGGATTAAGATTTTTAAATAGAAGTAATTTACTAATCTGTTTAACTTTCTGGCACCAGTTGACTTAATTATTTTTTTTTTTTCCCAAGGGAGTACCCTTTAATAGGAACATGTATTTCTTTATTTCTCCTGCGGAGGTGCTGCACATAAACTGAACCACCTGTGATGAGCTTATGGTCAGAAAGGGAACATCTAAGGGTGCATTTTAAAACCACCTCCTGCCGTATCTCTGCCGGATCAACGTCGGACCCAAATGACTTTAGTGAGCCGTCCGTAGTCAAGAAGTTTCTCCCGTTGGCTCATTTTCAGTCCGGTTGAAAACCACTCTGAAAATTACGAACCCAGAGACATTTACTGACAGACGGCTCATTGAAATCAATGGGGTGTGGGATGGATCCGGCAGAGATACGTGAAGAGACAATTTTGACACTTTTCTGTTGTGTCCGGTTGCCCCACACACCCTAAGAAAAAGTGTCGCTTTAACCCCATAGTGACATTCACCATCCATATGCTTGGGTGCCAGCTGTGTATTATAGCCGTCACTGTCTGGAAGTGGCCAAGATAAGAGGCACGGGTGGATTTTTTTGCGGGTTTTCTGCTGCGTGTGTGAAAATGGGCGGGCTCTTCTCGGCTGTCCGCAGCAGCTTTTCCGCTGCAGTCCCTACTGACGTCAATGGGGCTTGCGGCGTATTTTCCGCAGAGTAAATTCCACCGCGGAAAATCTGCTGCGGACAGCCGAGAAGAGCCCGCCCCCTTTCACATACGCAGCAGAAAACCCGCAAAAAAATCCGCCCGTGTGAATGTACCCTTATCATTCACACTATAAGACAGTGTTTCCCAACCAGGGTGCCTCCAGCTATTGCAAAACTGCAACTCACGGCATGCTCGCACAGCCAAAGGCTGTCACGGTCCGGCAGTGGCCGAGATCAGAGATGACTCCTTCCTGGGGAAGACCAATTTAATGTATAGTATTTTTATTACCACTCACACTATAAGGCAGCGTTTCCCAACCAGGGTGCTTTCAGCTGTTGCAAAACTACAACTCCCAGCATGCCCGGACAGCCGAAGGCTGTCCGGGCATGCTGGGAGTTGTAGTTTTGCAACGGCTGGAGGCACACTGGTTGGGAAACACTGCTATACTACAGTGAGCAATCCCATTAACTCATTCCTTTCCTTATCCTGAATTAAATCCTTATCTTATCCCCCATAAGTGTCATCTTATATTTCCACCAACGCTGGGGAGCGCTCATTGCCCCGCAAACCACCGACATAGAGGCCAAATTTCCAGCTTTTTTTTTTTTTTTTTTAACATTTCCTAAAATAACCTTTTACTTAGGCGCAGAATCTTTTAATATCGAGATCTCGAGTTTGTGTTTTTTTTTTCATATGAGCTCTAGAGCAAAAAAATAAATAAAAAAATAAAATAAAAAAATAAATAAAATCAAAGCAGCTTTGAAAGAGAACAGATCATAAGAGCCGGTATTCGGAAGCCATTATTTGCATTGACTGTGGCATATGATGTAGGGCTTTCTTCTCCTTAGTAGTTCAATCAATGTTTGCTTTGTTTCCTCACTATCTCTCACATCAGCTAACAATTTCCAAGACTCAGGTAAATCCACAGTCAGTCTAAAAAAAAAATATATATAAATAAAATAAAAAAATAGAAAATTTGGTGCCGGCGCATTTGGTTGCTCGCTGCTTTCCTAATCCCTATTATATTCTTCACTGAGCAGAAGGGATATCTTAAATTGTCGAAGTTGGAGTCCTTTTCGGCAGTGGGACCGACACACAAGTAATTCTGAATATTCTCCATGTAAACCGGAAGATTAGACTCACACTGGGCTGGCATCCAATTACATTGGGCGCCAACCGTTTTCTGGTCTGTCCTTTGTGATATTTCGGTAAACTAAGTATTATCTGACCCTCATTTACTAAGGCAAAACTCGCTAGGTAGTGGCCACCAGGAAATCAAAGAGCTAATAGCATACAACATATTTAATGGGCATGTCATATACTGCCACGGTGGGAGGTCACTGCAATGGTCTACTATAACCCCTAGCAAAAATTCCCCATGATTTTTTTCTTTGTAGCAAAATATCCAAATCACAGGTCGCATAAAACACATAAAAGAAATTGCTTTTGGAGGAATGCAAAATGTTTTTTTTAGATCGAGTAGAGAGAAAAAGTTGCATTTGTAAAACATATTGGCAAAAGTCTAAAAAAAAGTAAAAGAATTTAAAAAAACTCATTGCCGAGATGTGGGTTAATTGAAAGAAAACATCACCTCAACAGGAGAGCTGTCGATTGTGGGAAACATTATAACATTTTTAAAAGAGTAAAATCCGACACAAAGTGTGGCAAAAGATGTTGGTTGTTCCCAGTTAGAAAAAATATTGGACTGTGGATTGTGTCACTGTGGTAGAGCACTTGCCATGCAGGCTTATTATTACTATTCTTGTGCCTCTTTTATATCTCTGTAGAGGGGGTTAACCAGGGCCCTGCCGTGTGTGCCTTCTTGGTAGTTCTTATTTACAGAATTGAAATAAAAAACACCTCAAAACATATGGGTATGCATTGAAAACTCCTGTGGTAAAAGATGTTAACTGTTCCAAGGCAGTTGCGTGTAATTCTTGGTGCAAGTATGAAAAAAATGAGAAAAAAAAAAAAAAGACACAAGGGTAGACTGAGGAAGACTCCAAAGTGTTAGGATAGAAAACTCAAAGAAGTATACCATAAATATGGAAAATTATCAATGAAATTAAAAGGGTTATAATTTCTTTCAAAGACCGCTCCCTGTCTGTCTCCACTTTGGGTGGGGCATTACAACTTGGCTCCATTCACTTCAATGTAACTGAGCTTCAGAACTACACCCAACCTGGAGACAGACAGGGAGCAGTCTTTGAAAGAAATCATCTCTGTTTTTCGATTCCTGGAAAACCCCTTTAAAGGGGTACTCCGGTAGAAAACTTTTTTAATTACTTCTATTAAAAAATCTTAATCCTTCCAGTACTTATTAGCTGCTGAATACTACAGAGGAAATTCTTTTATTTTTTGGACCACAGTGCTCTCTGCTGACATCTCTGTCCATTTTAGGAACTGACCAGAGCAGCATATGTTTACTCCTACTCTGGACAGTTCTTTAAATTGACAGAGATGTCAGCAGAGAGCACTGTGTTCCAAAAAGAAAATAATTTCAGTATTCAGCAGATAATAAGTACTGAAAGGATTAAGATATTTTAATAGAAGTCATTTACCAATCTGTTTAAATTTCTGGCACCAGTTGATTTAAAAAAAAAAAAAAAGTTTTCCACCGAAGTACCCTGTAGGAGTCCCCTGTAGGAGTCATGTTCTGTTCATATTTGTGACAGAACTGTTAGAAAATCTAAAT
This sequence comes from Hyla sarda, assembly GCF_029499605.1. NCBI lineage: Eukaryota > Metazoa > Chordata > Amphibia > Anura > Hylidae > Hyla > Hyla sarda. The sequence continues at coordinate 72,575,198 of NC_079191.1, read as the reverse complement.
GAAAATGAACATGAACACTTAGATAGAAACACTTACAAGGGCTAAAGAGTAGAACCATGGAGTGTGGAGGATTGGATGAAAGTGATATTCAGTGAAGAATCACCAATTTGCATTGAACAAGGAGATGATGCTGGAACTATTGTCTGTTTGTGTTCTAATGAAACAATGATGCCTGAAGGAAATAACCACCCATTACTGTGGTTACATGGCAGGAGAAGAACAAAAAAACTGTCAATTGCTCTTTGAGGAAGTTGGAAGCAGCATAATGTAGAATATTGTTTACTAATAGTCAACGCCTCAAAGAACTGAGGTGTCATAAAATGTACTGATTCCGTAATTTTTCCTTAACACTGAGTGATTTCACAATTTTTCTGGAAAAACATATACACTGCTCAAAAAAATAAAGGGAACACTTAAACAACACAATGTAACTCCAAGTCAATGACACTTCTGTGAAATCACACTGTCCACTCAGGAAGAAACACTGATTGACAATCAATTTCACATGCTGTTGTGCAAATGGAACAGACAACAGGTGGAAAATTTAGGCATTTAGCAAGACACCCCCAATAAAGGAGTGGTTCTGCTGGTTGTGACCACAGACCACTTCTCAGTTCCTATGCTTCTTGGCTGATGTTTTGGTCACTTTTGAATGCTGGCGGTGCTTTCACTTTAGTGGTAGCATGAGAAGGAGTCTACAACCCACACAAGTGGCTCAAGTAGTGCAGCTCATCCAGGATGGCTCATCAATGCGAGCTGTGGCAAGAAGGTTTGGTGTGTCTTTCAGCGTAGTGTCCAGAGCATGGAGGTGCTACCAGGAGACAGACCAGTACATCAGGAGACGTGGAGGAGGCTGTAGTAAGGCAACAACCCAGCAGCAGGACTGCTACCTCCGCCTTTGTGCAAGGAGGAGCAGGAGGAGCACTGCCACAGCCCTGCAAAATGATCTCCAGCAGACCACAAATATGCCTGTGTCCACTCAAATGGTCAGAAACAGACTCCATGAGGATGGTATGAGGACCTGACATCCACAGGTGGGGTTTGTGCTTACAGCCCAACACCGTGCAGGACGTTTGGCATTTTCCAGAGAACACCAAGATTGGCAAATTCGCCACTGGCTCCCTGTGCTCTTCACAGATGAAAGCAGGTTCACACTGAGCACATGTGACAGACGTGACAGAATCTGGAGATCCCGTGGAGAACGTTCTGCTGCCTGCAACATCCTCCAGCATGACCGGTTTGGCGGTGGGTCAGTAATGGTGTGGGGTGGCATTTCTTTGGGGGCCGCACAGCCCTTCACGTGCTTGCCAGAGGTAGCCTGACTGCCATTAGGTACTGAGATGAGATCCTCAGACCCCTTGTGAGACCATATGTTGGTGCGATTGGCCTTGGGTTCCTCCTAATGCAAGACAATGCTAGACCTCATGTGGCTGGAGTGTGTCATCAGTTCCTGCAAGAGGAAGGCATTGATGCTATGGACTGGCCTGCCCGTTCCCCAGACCTGAATCCGATTGAGCACATCTGGGACATCATGTTTCGCTCCATCCACCAATGCCACATTGCACCACAGACTGTCCAGGACTGTCCACCTCATCAGGAGCATACCCAGGCATTGTAGGGAGGTCATACATAAAAGTTGGATCAGCCTCTAGTGTGGTTTTCCACTTTGATTTTGAGTGTGACTTCATATCCAGACCTCCATGGGTTGATGAATTTGATTTCCATAGATAATTTTTGTGTGATTTTGTTGTCAGCACATTCAACTATGTAAGACGAAAGTATTTCATACGATTAGTTCATTCATTCAGATCTTGAATGTGTTAGCTTAGTGTTCCCTTTATTTTTTTGAGCAGTGTATATATGTGCTATTGATGAAATATTTTCATTAGATTTGTTTGAGGTATGTCTCATGAAGCCAGAATATTCAGCTACTAACTTGCTTGCTGTTTAAGATTTTAAATTGAGGCCCAAGAGCTTCAAGTTACGACTGGTATTTTACTAATAAAACAGGAGGCTTAGGATGAAACTATATATACATATACGGGTATGTGCACATTATGGGGAGGTGGATTTATCAAAACCTGTGCAGAGGAAAAGTGGCCCACTTGCCCATAGCAAACAATCAGATCGCTTCTTTCATTTTTGAAAGGGCCTCTCAAAAATAAAAGAAGTGATCTGATTGGCTGCTATGGGCAACTGAGCAACTTTTCTTCTACATAGATATTCATAATCTCCCCCTTTGTATTTTTCTGAATCTAAACAGAAAAGTTACATGTCATTTCTTGTTACCTTGGAAAAAAAATACTTATGGAGCAGATTCAGATTAAAATTCAGATTCCAAGTGCAAAAATCTGCATGAGATTCCGTCATGTGAACAGGACCTATTGCTTGAATGCTGTGCGTACAACCTATATCGCATGCTCTGTATTCCACCCTCGTAATCCTCCTGACACTGAAAACTACTCTCTAAATCTATTTCAAACAAGCATTTCCCCCATCCTTTATATATTTTAGTAGAATCTTCAAACAATTTGGTTTCCCTGCCTGAACCTAGACAAATCTCTCCGTCTCCTCCATTTCTAGTCACCGAGCTCCTTGAAGGGAATTATACATGATACCAGAGTCAAGAACCAGTTGCCTTCTTGGTGATTTGACGTTCGGCTGTCAACTTAGAGCGATTCAAGTAGCCGGTTTGATTTCCTTCCTGGCTTTTTATCTCAATGGAAAAGGAAATTAGAACTGCAGGTGCAGAGATATCTCGCAAAGGAAGCCGAACAAGCTGCACCGAACGACAACCCCCCCCCCCCCATGTAAGCAGCTGAGGAAGAAGGTCCCGGTGGAGACTGAGCAGCGAGGAGGAAGACGGATTCCTTGTAGTTGTGAATGTTCCTCATTGCAGCCGGTGTCACCTTGGCTGAGCACCTCACACATTTCCTCTGCGTGCTTCATCTACGACACAGATCACTTTCTGACACTTGTGTTTGACTCTGAACCTGAAGCCCTATGAATTCTGTTTCTTGTCCTTGTCGGTCGATCCTGAATTATTTATGGACTATTTTTCCTGGGCTTTTAGTTTTGATGCTCAACAGCTATGGAGAACTTGCCAGTTTAGAGGGAATATCTCATAAGTAAAAACCTGTATGTCCTATAAGGGGATACAGACATTATAGAATTATAGACAGAGGTCCACCACTCAAAACACCACTATATAAGCAGCTTTCCCCCTTCAGGACTTTGTAATGCAAGGTCACTCACACATTTTAATGTCAGGCATATAACACCAGCATTTGGCTCTTTCCAAAACCCTCATAGACTTCTATGGGAAGAGCAGATGCCTTAAATTGGCCAAGAAGTGCCTATATACTTTAGCAAAACCAAAGGAATTGTCACGATGCCGGCAGGCAGGTAGTGGATCCTCTGTGCCAGAGAGGGATTGGCGTGGACCGTGCTAGTGGATCGGTTCTAAGTCACTACTGGTATTCACCAGAGCCCGCCGCAAAGCGGGATGGTCTTGCTGCGGCGGTAGTGACCAGGTCGTATCCACTAGCAACGGCTCACCTCTCTGGCTGCTGAAGATAGGCGCGGTACAAGGGAGTAGACAGAAGCAAGGTCGGACGTAGCAGAAGGTCGGGGCAGGCAGCAAGGATCGTAGTCAGGGGCAACGGCAGGAGGTCTGGAACACAGGCTAGGAACACACAAGGAAAACGCTTTCACTGGCACGATGGCAACAAGATCCGGCAAGGAAGTGCAGGGGAAGTGAGGTGATATAGGGAAGTGCACAGGTGAAGACACTAATTGGAATCACTGCGCCAATCAGCGGCGCAGTGGCCCTTTAAATCGCAAAGACCCGGCGCGCGCGCGCCCTAGGGAGCGGGGCCGCGCGCGCCGGGACAGGACCGAGGGAGAGCGAGTCAGGTATGGGAGCCGGGGTGCGCATCGCGAGCGGGCGCTACCCGCATCGCGAATCGCATCCCGGCTGGAAGCGGAATCGCAGCGCCCCGGGTCAGTGGATCTGACCGGAGCGCTGCAGCGGGAGGAGTGTAGCGAGCGCTCCGGGGAGGAGCGGGGACCCGGAGCGCTCGGCGTAACAGTACCCCCCCCCTTGGGTCTCCCCCTCTTCTTAGAGCCTGAGAACCTGAGGAGCAGACTTTTGTCTAGGATGTTGTCCTCAGGTTCCCAGGATCTCTCTTCAGGACCACAACCCTCCCAGTCCACTAAAAAAAAGGTTTTCCCTCTGACCTTTTTAGAAGCTAAGATCTCTTTGACAGAGAAGACGTCCGAGGAGCCGGAAACAGGAGTGGGAGGAACAGATTTGGGAGAAAAACGGTTGAGGATGAGTGGTTTAAGAAGAGAAACGTGAAAGGCATTAGGGATACGAAGAGAAGGAGGAAGAAGAAGTTTGTAAGAGACAGGATTAATTTGACACAAAATTTTGAAAGGACCAAGATAGCGTGGTCCCAACTTGTAGCTAGGGACACGGAAGCGGACATATTTAGCGGAGAGCCATACCTTGTCTCCAGGGGAAAAAACGGGAGGAGCTCTTCTTTTCTTATCCGCGAATCTCTTCATGCGTGATGAAGCCTGTAAGAGAGAATTTTGGGTCTCTCTCCATATGATGGAAAGGTCACGAGAAATTTCATCCACAGCGGGCAGACCAGAGGGCAAGGGGGTAGGGAGGGGGGGAAGAGGGTGACGGCCGTACACCACGAAAAATGGGGATTTGGAGGAAGATTCAGAGACTCTGAAGTTATACGAGAATTCGGCCCATGGAAGGAGATCTGCCCAGTCATCCTGGCGGGAGGAAACAAAATGTCGCAAATAATCACCCAAGACCTGGTTAATTCTTTCTACTTGTCCATTGGACTGGGGATGATATGCAGAAGAAAAATTTAATTTAATCTTGAGTTGTTTACAGAGAGCCCTCCAGAATTTAGACACGAATTGGACGCCTCTATCCGAGACGATCTGCGTAGGCAACCCGTGAAGACGAAAAATGTGTACAAAAAATTGTTTAGCCAACTGAGGCGCTGAAGGAAGACCAGGAAGAGGGATGAAATGTGCCATTTTGGAGAATCGATCAACGACCACCCAAATAACGGAGTTGCCACGGGAAGGGGGTAAATCAGTAATAAAATCCATACCAATCTGAGACCAAGGCTGTTCGGGGACAGGCAGGGGATGAAGAAAACCAGCGGGCTTCTGGCGAGGAGTCTTATCCCGGGCACAGATAGTGCAGGCTCGCACAAAGTCTACAACATCCGTCTCCAGAGTCGGCCACCAATAGAAGCGGGAGATGAGTTGCACAGATTTCTTGATGCCCACATGACCTGCGAGATGGGAGGAGTGACCCCATTTGAGGATTCCGAGGCGTTGGCGTGGAGAAACAAAGGTCTTTCCTGGAGGAGTTTGCCTGATGGAGGCTGGAGAAGTGGAGATCAGGCAGTCAGGTGGAATGATGTGTTGCGGAGAGAGTTCAACTTCTGAGGCATCCGAGGAACGAGAGAGAGCATCGGCCCTAATGTTCTTATCGGCAGGCCGAAAGTGAATTTCAAAATTAAATCGGGCAAAGAACAGAGACCACCTGGCCTGGCGAGGATTCAGCCGTTGGGCAGACTGGAGGTAGGAGAGGTTCTTGTGATCGGTGTAAATAATAACTGGAAATTTTGATCCCTCCAGCAGATGCCTCCATTCCTCAAGTGCTAATTTAATGGCTAGAAGCTCTCGATCCCCGATGGAGTAGTTCCTCTCCGCCGGAGAGAAGGTCCTAGAGAAAAAACCACAAGTGACAGCATGCCCGGAAGAATTTTTTTGTAGAAGAACAGCTCCAGCTCCCACTGAGGAGGCATCAACCTCCAATAGGAAGGGTTTGGAAGGGTCAGGTCTGGAGAGCACGGGAGCCGAGGAAAAGGCAGACTTGAGTCGTTTAAAGGCGTCTTCCGCTTGAGGAGGCCAAGACTTGGGATCGGCATTTTTTTTGGTTAAAGCCACGATAGGAGCCACCACGGTAGAAAAATGTGGAATAAATTGCCTGTAATAATTGGCGAACCCCAAAAAGCGTTGGATAGCACGGAGTCCGGAGGGGCGCGGCCAATCTAAGACGGCAGAGAGTTTGTCTGGATCCATTTGTAGTCCCTGGCCAGAGACCAAATATCCTAGAAAAGGAAGAGATTGGCATTCAAACAGACATTTCTCAATTTTAGCATAGAGTTGATTGTCACGAAGTCTCTGAAGAACCATACGGACATGCTGGCGGTGTTCTTCTAGATTGGCAGAAAAAATTAGGATATCGTCCAGATATACAACAACACAGGAGTATAACAGATCACGAAAAATTTCATTAACAAAGTCTTGGAAAACAGCAGGGGCGTTGCACAGGCCAAAGGGCATGACCAGATACTCAAAGTGTCCATCTCTGGTGTTAAATGCCGTTTTCCACTCATCCCCCTCTCTGATGCGGATGAGGTTATAGGCACCTCTTAAGTCCAGTTTAGTAAAGATGTGGGCACCTTGGAGGCGATCAAAGAGTTCAGAGATGAGGGGTAGGGGGTAGCGGTTCTTAACCGTGATTTTATTAAGACCGCGGTAGTCAATGCAAGGACGTAGGGAGCCATCTTTTTTGGACACAAAGAAAAATCCGGCTCCGGCAGGAGAGGAGGATTTACGGATAAAGCCCTTTTTTAAATTTTCCTGGACGTATTCAGACATGGCAAGAGTCTCTGGGACAGAGAGAGGATAAATTCTGCCCCGGGGTGGAGTAGTGCCCGGGAGGAGGTCGATAGGACAATCATAAGGCCTGTGAGGAGGTAGAGTCTCCGCTTGTTTTTTGCAGAAAACATCCGCGAAGTCCATATAGGCCTTAGGGAGACCGGTTACTGGAGGAACCACAGAGTCACGGCAAGGGTTACTGGGAACCGGTTTTAGACAGTCCTTGGAACAAGAGGGGCCCCCAACTCTTGATCTCCCCAGTGGACCAATCCAGGGTTGGGGAATGAAGTTGAAGCCAGGGAAGTCCAAGGAGAATTTCCGAGGTGCAATTGGGGAGGACCAAAAGTTCAATCCTCTCATGATGAGATCCGATGCTCATTAGAAGGGGCTCCGTGCGGAAACGTATGGTACAGTCCAATCTTTCATTGTTTACACAATTGATGTAAAGGGGTCTGGCGAGACTGGTCACTGGGATGTTGAACCTGTTGACGAGAGAGGCCAAAATAAAATTTCCTGCAGATCCAGAGTCCAAGAAGGCCACAGTAGAGAAGGAGAAGGCAGAGGCAGACATCCGCACAGGCACAGTAAGACGTGGAGAAGCAGAGTAGACATCAAGGACTGTCTCACCTTTGTGCGGAGTCAGCGTACGTCTTTCCAGGCGGGGAGGACGGATAGGACAATCCCTCAGGAAGTGTTCGGTACTAGCACAGTACAGGCAGAGGTTCTCCATGCGGCGTCGTGTCCTCTCTTGAGGTGTCAGGCGAGACCGGTCGACCTGCATAGCCTCCACGGCGGGAGGCACAGGAACGGATTGCAGGGGACCAGAGGAGAGAGGAGCCGAGGAGAAGAAACGCCTCGTGCGAACAGAGTCCATATCTTGGCGGAGCTCCTGACGCCTTTCGGAAAAACGCATGTCAATGCGAGTGGCTAGGTGAATGAGTTCATGTAGATTAGCAGGAATTTCTCGTGCGGCCAGAACATCTTTAATGTTGCTGGATAGGCCTTTTTTAAAGGTCGCGCAGAGGGCCTCATTATTCCAGGATAATTCTGAAGCAAGAGTACGGAATTGTACGGCATACTCGCCAACGGAAGAATTACCCTGGACCAGGTTCAACAGGGCAGTCTCAGCAGAAGAGGCTCGGGCAGGTTCCTCAAAGACACTTCGGATTTCCGAGAAGAAGGAGTGTACAGAGGCAGTGACGGGGTCATTGCGGTCCCAGAGCGGTGTGGCCCAAGACAGGGCTTTTCCAGACAGAAGGCTGACTACGAAAGCCACCTTAGACCTTTCCGTGGGAAACAGGTCCGACATCATCTCCAGATGCAGGGAACATTGGGAAAGAAAGCCACGGCAAAACTTAGAGTCCCCATCAAATTTATCCGGCAAGGATAGGCGTAGACCAGGAGCGGCCACTCGCTGCGGAGGAGGTGCAGGAGCTGGCGGAGGAGATGACTGCTGAAGCTGTGGTAGTAACTGCTGTAGCATAACGGTCAGTTGAGACAGCTGTTGGCCTTGTTGCGCTATCTGTTGTGACTGCTGGGCGACCACCGTGGTAAGGTCAGCGACAACTGGCAGAGGAACTTCAGCGGGATCCATGGCCGGATCTACTGTCACGATGCCGGCAGGCAGGTAGTGGATCCTCTGTGCCAGAGAGGGATTGGCGTGGACCGTGCTAGTGGATCGGTTCTAAGTCACTACTGGTATTCACCAGAGCCCGCCGCAAAGCGGGATGGTCTTGCTGCGGCGGTAGTGACCAGGTCGTATCCACTAGCAACGGCTCACCTCTCTGGCTGCTGAAGATAGGCGCGGTACAAGGGAGTAGACAGAAGCAAGGTCGGACGTAGCAGAAGGTCGGGGCAGGCAGCAAGGATCGTAGTCAGGGGCAACGGCAGGAGGTCTGGAACACAGGCTAGGAACACACAAGGAAAACGCTTTCACTGGCACGATGGCAACAAGATCCGGCAAGGAAGTGCAGGGGAAGTGAGGTGATATAGGGAAGTGCACAGGTGAAGACACTAATTGGAATCACTGCGCCAATCAGCGGCGCAGTGGCCCTTTAAATCGCAAAGACCCGGCGCGCGCGCGCCCTAGGGAGCGGGGCCGCGCGCGCCGGGACAGGACCGAGGGAGAGCGAGTCAGGTATGGGAGCCGGGGTGCGCATCGCGAGCGGGCGCTACCCGCATCGCGAATCGCATCCCGGCTGGAAGCGGAATCGCAGCGCCCCGGGTCAGTGGATCTGACCGGAGCGCTGCAGCGGGAGGAGTGTAGCGAGCGCTCCGGGGAGGAGCGGGGACCCGGAGCGCTCGGCGTAACAGGAATTCACTGGGTTCAGCCAACTCTCTAATGTGTACAGGGGCTCGCCGACTCTTGACCACCTGATAACTGAAATCCTAAATGCTTCTCTCCCCTGGAATCATCAGGGGAAAGAAACATGTTGGATTTTGATGTCGAACCCTTTTGAGAAACAAGCCACCACCATAGATGTCTGCAGAAACTGACCCCTCCTTTCTGTGCTAAACATTAACGTGTATGGGGAGATTAGGAGAGACAGCTGTAGTCCGGACAAACATTTGTCCGACAGCTATTAAAAGGTGTATGGTCACATTTAATGGAAAACGGTCATCCCGTTCACCCACACTAAACCCAATACACCAGGCTATACTGCGGGTGAACAGGAGACTGATGCAGGGTCTCTGACTAATATAATATCTCTAACTAATATACGTAGCTGCAGTCTGACGCAAGGTCCCTCTGAATTTGAATGAATTTGGATTTGAATGAATTTGAATATTCATAGTCGCTGGTCAAGTGAGCGCTCACGTTACCGATGACCATAAATATTCAAATCAATCCAGCACAGAAAGAAGAGGAGCTTCAGAGGGACCCGGCGCCGGACTGCAGGTATGTATATTAGTCAAAGACCCCGTATCGGTCTCCTGTCACCCGCATTATAGCTTGGTGTATTGGGTTTTGTATGGTTGAACGGGATGACGTCTTCCTTTAATGGGGTACTCCCGTGGAAAACATTTTTTTTTTTTTTAAATCAACTGGTGCCAGAAAGTTAAACAGATTTGTAAATCACTTCTATAAAAAAAAATCTTAATCCTTCCAGTACTTTTTAGGGGCTGTATACTAAAGAGAAATCCAAAAAAGAAATGCATTTCCTCTGATGTCATGACCACAGGGCTCTCTGCTGACCTCTGCTGTCCATTTTAGGAACTGTCCAGTGCAGCATATGTTTGCTATGGGGATTTTCTCCAGCTCTGGACAGTTCCTAAAATGCACAGCAGAGGTCAGCAGAGAGCACTGTGGTCATGACATCATAGGAAATGCATTTCTTTTTTGTATTTCTCTTTAGTATGCAGCCCCTAAAAAGTACTGGAAGGATTAAGATTTTTTAATAGAAGTGATTTACAAATCTGTTTAACTTTCTGGCAACAGTTGATTTAAAAAAAAAAAAAAAAAGGTTTCCATGGGAGTACCCCTTTAATTCCAAAGCTGGGACCTGCACCTAGCAAGCATCTATTGCATATTTTGTGGAACAAGTTTAGGATAGGAACAACCCTTTAAAAATCATTTACACTTCCATCTCTAACAATACAGTAAAATAAAAAAAAATAAAAATTAAATTAAATAATAATAATATATATATATATATATATATATATATATATATATATATCTGAATGGTGTGAGATGACCAGCAGTGAAAATAAGAACACAAGATTTTCCGATACTTTATCGATACTATATATTTGCGTTATGTATGTGACCACCCGTTGGTTGTAACGTGAATTGCAGCCTGCGTTTTGCGAGCATGTCACGACATTGTCTTTAATTTGTTCTGAAATATCCACGCGGGCTGAGGAAAGAGCTTGTCTGACAACGCGGCAGATGAGATAAACCAGGGAACGGCCATATAAACCAAATGATGTTTACTGTATTGTGGTACGCATCATAAATTCAGGCGGATCCGTATCGAGTCTCCTGTCTCCAGCTGCGGCCAACGTCAAGGTTACAGTGGAATTTATGCAAATGTATTATGATTGCCTCAATATTATCATTAGTTTCATTAAGACGCTGTAGATTTTCCCTCGACTCTCGCTGCAGCTGTCCTTAAGCCTGGGTAACCTGTCAAGGGCGTCGAGGGATTAAACAAAATTTTGACTGGCGTGCTGGGTGTCACAGGAAGTAGTGTGGGGTGTCTCATTCACTCAGTCACTACAACAGTGTTTCCCAACTAGTGTACCTCCAGCTGTTGCAAAACTACAACTCCCAGCATGTCCGGACAGCCTTTGGCTGTCCGGACATGCTGGGAGTTGTGGTTTTGCAACAGCTGGAGGTACACTGGTTGAGAAACACTGCACTATAATATAACTATGTTTTTTAAATGAACTTATTTGTATTACTATTAAAGGGGTACTCCAGTGTCAACCTTTTTTTTTTTTTTTTTTTTTCAAAATCATATCCAGGGGGTCAGGACTGTGTTTGCCACCAGTGTGTTGTATGGTTTTAGAAAGTAAACAGGGATAGTTTTACTAAGCAATGTATCAGGGGTTAGGATTAGGGTGGGAGGTTAGGATTAGGATAAAGGGATAGGATTAGGGTTAGGATTAAGGGTAAGAGTTAGGATAAGGGGTTAGGGGTTAGGATAAGGGTTAGGGGTTAGGAATAGTGTGAGAGGTTAGGATTAGGATAAAGGGATAGGATTAGGGTTAGGATCAGGGGAAGGATTAAGGGTAAGAGTTAGGATAAGGGGTTAGGATAAGGGTTAGGGGTTAGGATAAGGGGTTAGGAATAGTGTGAGAGGTTAGGATAAGGTTTAGGGGTTAGGAATAGTGTGAGAGGTTCGGATTAGGGGTTAGGATTAGGGGTAAAGGTTAGGATAAGGGTTTACGATTAGGGTTAGAGGTTAGGGTTGGTTGTAAGGGTTAGGTTTGTAAGGGTTAGGGGTTAGGATTAGGGATAAAATAAGGAGTTAGGATTAGGGATAAGGGTCAGTATTAGGGGTTAGGATTAGGGGTAAGGATTAGTATTAGGGGTTTGGATTAGGGGCAAGGGTTAGGCTTAGGGGTAAGGGTTGGGATTAAGGGTTAGGGTAAGGATTAAGGGTTAGTATTAGGGGTAAGGGTTAGGATTAGGGGTTAGGATTAGGGGTAAGGGTTAGGTGTAAGGGTTAGGATTAGGGGTTAGGATTAAAGATATGGTTTAGGATTAGAGGTTAGGATTAGGGGTAAGGGTTTGGATTAGGGGTTAGGATTAGGGGTAAGGTTTAGGATTAGGGGTAAAGGTTAGGATTAGGGGTAAGGGTTTGGATTAGGGTAAGGGGTAAGGATTGGTTGTTAGGATTAGGGGTTAGGATTGAAGATAGGGTTTAGGATTAGAGGTTAGGATTAGGGGTTAGGATTAGGGGTAAGGGTTAGGATTAGGGGTAAGGGTTTGGATTAGGGTAAGGGGTAAGGATTGGTTGTAAGGGATTAGGGGTTATGATGAGGGATAGGGTTTAGGATTAGAGGTTAGGATTAGTGGTTAGGATTAGGGTTTAGGATTAGGGTTTAGGATTAGGGTAAGGGGTAAGGATTGGTTGTAAGGGTTAGGATTAGGGATAGGGTTTAGGATTAGGGTTAGGGAGTAAGAGGGAGCCGGCTGTAAAGCAGTGTGTCCCTATGTCGAGGGTCACATTCCACTACAGGGTCACAGTTTTCTGCATTACAAGCATTGTGAAATATTTTGTGTATTTTTAAGGCTGGTAATTGCACATCACAAATCACTCAGGCTAAACCACACCACACCATTGGAGAATAGAGATAACAGCCGGACTGGTAAACTACATATTGTAATGTTGCATTACAGGGAGTACAAAGCTTAACAAAGTGCAGTGAGAGATCTCAGACAAACACGATGTGGCAGATGATTTGTTATTTTCGCTGGGGTATACTGTAAGTGACATAATCAGCTCTGCTACATCTGCACGTTACCTGCAGGGCATATGGTACATGGACCATTTCCTACATGACAATCCAAGAGAGACCGTCCCCTGCTCTTCCAGGACCATGAACTCGAAAGGGTAAAGGAAATGTCAGCAGCTTGTGTTCGGCGCGGCACTGATACCGTAGCCAAAACGTGTTAATCCCTGCCCTTGTTACAGGCTCACATGGGGAACGTGTATTGCTATTCTGAGTGGTATTGTCATGACATGCTTGTAGATAAAGCAGAAAATCCTCATTTAAGCTTTACCTTGAATGCTTTAGAATTGTTTAGAGACTACACAGTGTAGAATACACCGCATACGACGCAGAGCAGGCTTGCACTTTGTACACTGCAATAACTTTATGAATTGAGAGAATGAAGTAGAATAGTCATCAAACTAGTGACCCCTCAACCTACGATGGCCCCGACATACAATAATTTCAACATACGATGGACTCTCAGAGGCCATCGCATGTTGAAGGCAGCATCACCATACGATGATTTTGTATGTCGGGGCCATCGCATTAACGGCAATCCGGCAGCGCAGACTTCTACAGCTGCCACCGGATAGTCGTTTACGGGGCCCCGTGAGCTCCGGTGAGGTCACTTACCTGTCCTCGGGGCTCTGGCGCGTCCTCTTCGGGATCCTCTTCATCGTCGGTGCTCTCCATTGTCGTCATCACGTCGCTGTGCACGCCGTCCCGTCATCCAATAGGAGCGGCGTGTGTAGCGATGTGATGGCGGCGACGGAGAGTGAGGATGCCGGGGAAGCAGAGGCCTTGCCGGAGCGTCGGGGACACCCCAGGGATGCGGCAACAGCGATGGACGGCGACATCCAGGGCAGCGGTGACAAGCGGTGACGGTCCGGAGCGGCGGGGACAGGTGAGTGCAACTTCGTTTAACAGTGGTCTACAACCTGCGGACCTCCAGATGCTGCAAAACTACAACACCCAGCATGCCCGGACAGCCAACGGCTCTCCGGGCATGCTGAGTGTTGTAGTTTTGCAACATCTGGAGGTCTGCAGGTTGTAGACCACTGTCCTATACTTTACATTGCACGGATCCCTCAACATACGATGGTTTCAACAACCGATGGTCCATTTGGAACGGATTACCATCGTATGTTGGGGGACCACTGTAGTCCCCCAGCGCAGAAGGGAACAATACTGGACCCCAAAGCCACCATATGTTCCAACCAGAGTGCCTTCAGCTGTAGCAAAACTACAATTCCCAGCATGCCCAGACAGCAGACGACCCATTGAAATAAAAGATACTCTGCTGCAGCAGAATTTCCAAGCGGGGTATTCCCGCTGAATTCTGCCGTGTGAATATGGTCATGTGACGGACACACAGGTGCATGGCTCGTGTGTTTGTCACATGACCATGACAATGAACGATAAAGATTTTGATTGAAAGAAAGAAAAGATCTTTGGGTATAGAAAGTAAATTGGAAAGTTGGAGTTTAAGTCCCACCCCAAAAATGCTGAAAATTCCTCGTACACACCCATTTGGGGGAGGAGTTTGCATAAGTACCTCCCCATTTTGGCCTGCTTTATCCCACCCTAATCAGGACCTACCTATAAGCTCCCGTACCTTCTGTAGTTACTTTGATTTATATACAACATGAAGGCGCCCCCCATAAAAAAGTCCACAAATATGTCCGGATTTAAAGGGGTACTCTGGGGCTCCAGCGTTCTGAACATTTTGTTCTGACATCACGGCCACGCCCCCTCGTGACATCACGTCACGCCCCTCAATTTATGTCTATGGGAGGGGACGTGTCTTCTGACAGGCCCCTCCCATAGACATGAATGGAGGAGGCGTGACGTGATGTCACGAGGGGGCGTGGCCGTAATGTCAGAACAAAATGTTCAGAACGCTGGAGCCCCAGAGTACCCCTTTAAATTCGGACACGGCCACTGACGCAGGAACCCGGCATTTGTTTAGAAAGCCGGGTGTTGCAGGAAATTGCGGGGTAGGGGATAAGACGTCTAACAGCGGAGTACCCCTTTAACAATACACATCCTCTTCATTTCTTTGAACAGACAACAAGCCATAAAATATGGCAAGACATGAATTCTCGAACAAAGATGAAGGATTAAAAAAAAAAAAGATTATTTTTTTTCCCAGTGAATTGAGATCTATCTGGTTAATGATACTTGACAGGCATGCGCGTCCCTTTCATTTGCGCCAACCGCCCCCCCCCCCCCCGCTTTCTCCATTACACTAATCTTATTGCCTTTGCCTTTCTTTTTCCTTAAATTACTTTTTCCATCCGTGTAATATAATTCAAAACTAAGGAGGAAAAAAAAAAACGAATACAAAATAAAATTACAGAGCTTCATTGTTAGCATTCAGCGCTGACACGTTTTGCGCGGTTCAGTCAATCAGCTTCATGGGTTGTCATTGACTTTCTGGTTATTATGTGATTAAGTAATTTAAACAATTGCCGGCAAAAAAATAAATGAAAAAATCTAAAATTCAGGCGGCAGAGAAGTAATATTCAGGGGATTTTATCGCCATATCACATCAGGGATGGGAAGAAATTAGAATTTTCCCCCAAATAGAACAAAAAATATTTAATAAAATGTTACAATTTGGCTATGAAAGAATGCTATATTACTGTTTATACTATGCTCATATGCTAGAACACTGTTTCCCTACTGGTGTGCCTCCAGCTGTTGCAAAACTACAACTCCCAGCATGCCCGGACAGCCAAAGGCTGTCCGGGCATGCTGGGAGTTGTAGTTTTGCAACAGCTGGAGGCACACTGGTTAGGAAACAGTGCAGTGTGCTAGAGGCTTACAATGGCGTATGAGTATGTCACTGTATGCGGTTGTCAATAGGCACTACAAGTACCAATTACAGTGATGAGATTTAGTCATCATGTGACCTGTAGAGATTATTTTTTTTTATTAAGGATCCATTGAAATTTAATGAATCTGACAGATAGAAATTTGCGGTAAATAGCGTGTGAAATATTTATGACAGAAATTTCAATGTCAGACCATGATTGACAGCTTGAAGGAATTGTTTGAATCAATGGAAATTAAGACCCGCTACATCCAGATACATGGGAAAATGTGGAATGGATAGAAATAAGATAGAAGTACTGGATGGGTGGATAGATAGATAGATATATATGAGAGAGAGAGATAGATAGATAGATAGATATGAGATAGATAGGAAGATATGAGATAGATAGATATGAGATAGATATGAGATAGATATGAGATACATAGATAGATATGAGATAGATAGATAGATATGAGATATATAGATATGAGAGAGATAGGTATGAGATAGATATGAGATATATAGATAGATAGATATGAGATAGATAGATAGATAGATATGAGATAGATAGAGATAGATATGAGATAGATATGAGATAGATAGATAGATAGATAGATATGAGATAGATAGATAGATAGAGATAGATATGAGATAGATAGATATGAGATAGATAGATAGATAGATATGAGGTAGATAGATAGATAGATAGATAGATAGGAGATAGATAGATATGAGATAGATAGATAGAGATAGATATGAGATAGATAGATAGAGATAGATAAATAGGAGATAGATAGATAGATAGATATGAGATAGATAGATATGAGATAGATAGAGATAGATATGAGATAGATAGATATGAGATAGATAGATATGAGATAGATAGATATGAGAGAGATAGATAGGTAGATAGATCGATATAAATGAGATAGATACAGCAAACAGGTAAACGCAGCAGCACTCCAGCGTAGTGAAAATAGTGACTTTATTGATCACCAAAATGACAGCGACGTTTCAACCACCTCACGTGGCCGTCCTCAAGCAGTTGACCCCTCCTCCTCATGTCACATGAAGGTACACTTGATTCTCACCATCACCTGAACACTATTATTGTATTATAATCATACAGATTTTTTGAGTTTGTTTTTCCACTGTGTGTATTTATATAATCAGGGTTTCCTATATGCCGCGTATTTTGTATATGACCCTTTTTATGTGATGATAACTTCACTTTGTCTGTATGTTTGTTAATTGATGATGATTTGCATCACTAATTATGCACCATTGGTAAACTATATATACCTAGCACTTTGTACCATTTACTGCTTGACAAAGGCCGTGTGAGACGGCTGAAACGTTGCTATATTGATGTTGGGTGAATAAAAGCCACATATTTTTTCACAGACTTTTTGAGTGCTGCTGATTTTCTGCATTGGATTTATGGGACTTTTGGACCAAAGTCGTCACAGTGAGCACCATCTTATGTACCTACAGTGCTGACCATTTCTGTAAACTACATAGGTGCACCCCTCCCCCTTTCTCACAGGTGGAGTTTTAAAATGGATCCAGCATGTCACCCAGTCAGAGGCTATATGCCCAGCAGAGGTGAGTGGATAGTTGAGCGTTAGGCTCAGAATTTGTGCTAGGTTCCCATCCTAAATGAGGCCACCTCCTCGTGGTGGATGGGGGACACGTTTTGATCAAAAAGTGCGCTAAGAGCCTCAATTTTTTTGACCAATGTGTGCTGCTGCAATCCTCTTTTTTTGTATACTCTACATAGATAGATAGATATGAGATAGTGTCAGCAGAAAGGACCATCTAGTCTGCCCAATATTTTGAATACTATGAATAGTCCCTGACCCTATCTTATATGAAGGATAGCCTTATACATATCTCTACCTTATATAAAGAATAGCCTTATACCTATCTCTATCGTATATGAAGAATAGCGTTATACCTTATACCTATCTTATATGAAGGATAGCCTTATACCTATCTCTATCTTATATAAAGAATAGCCTTATACCTATCTCTATCTTATATGAAGGATAGCCTTATACCTATCTCTATCTTATATAAAGAATAGCCTTATACCTATCTCTATCGTATATGAAGAATAGCGTTATACCTTATACCTATCTTATATGAAGGATAGCCTTATACCTATCTCTATCTTATATAAAGAATAGCCTTATACCTATCTCTATCTTATATGAAGGATAGCCTTATACCTATCTCTATCTTATATAAAGAATAGCCTTATACCTATCTCTATCTTATATGAAGGATAGCCTTATACCTATCTCTATCTTATATGAAGGATAGCCTTATACCTATCTCTATCTTATATGAAGGATAGCCTTATGCCTATCTCTATCTTATATGAAGGATAGCCTTTTACCTATCTCTATCTTATATGAAGGATAGCCTTATGCCTATCTCTATCTTATATGAAGGATAGCCTTATGCCTATCTCTATCTTATATGAAGGATAGCCTTATGCCTATCTCTATCTTATATGAAGGATAGCCTTTTACCTATCTCTATCTTATATGAAGGATAGCCTTATACATATCTCTACCTTATATAAAGAATAGCCTTATACCTATCTCTATCGTATATGAAGAATAGCGTTATACCTTATACCTATCTTATATGAAGGATAGCCTTATACCTATCTCTATCTTATATAAAGAATAGCCTTATACCTATCTCTATCTTATATGAAGGATAGCCTTATACCTATCTCTATCTTATATAAAGAATAGCCTTATACCTATCTCTATCTTATATGAAGGATAGCCTTATACCTATCTCTATCTTATATGAAGGATAGTCTTATACCTATCTCTATCTTATATGAAGGATAGCCTTATACCTATCTCTATCTTATATAAAGAATAGCCTTTTACCTATCTCTATCTTATATGAAGGATAGCCTTATACCTATCTCTATCTTATATGAAGGATAGCCTTATGCCTATCTCTATCTTATATGAAGGATAGCCTTTTACCTATCTCTATCTTATATGAAGGATAGCCTTATGCCTATCTCTATCTTATATGAAGGATAGCCTTATGCCTATCTCTATCTTATATGAAGGATAGCCTTTTACCTATCTCTATCTTATATAATGGATAGCCTTAAACCCATCTCTATCTCATATGAAGGATAGCCTTATACCTATCTCTATCTTATACGAAGGATAGCTTATACCTATCTCTATCTTATATAAGGAATAGCCTTATACCTATATCTATCTTATATGAAGAATAGCCTTATATCTATCTCTATCTTATATAACGGATAGCCTTATACCTATCTCTATCTTATATAAAGACTAGCCTTAAACCTATCTCTATCTTATATAAGGAATAGCCGTATACCTATCTCTATCTTATATGAAGGATAGCCGTATATCTATCTCTATCTTATATAAGGGATATCCTTATACCTATCTCTATCTTATATGAAGGATAGCCTTACACCTATCTCTATCTTATATGAAGGATAGCGGTATATATCGATCTCTATCTTATATAAGGGATAGCCTTATACCTATTTCTATCTTATATGAAGGATAGCCTTATATCTATCTCTATCTTATATAAGGGATAGCCTTATACCTATCTCTATCTTATATGAAGGATAGCCTTATACCTATCTCTATCTTATATGAAGCATAGATTATACCTATCTCTATCTTATATGAAGGATAGCCTTATACTTATCTCTATCTTATATGAAGGATAGCCTTATACCTATCTCTATCTTATATGAAGGATAGCCTTATACTTATCTCTATCTTATATGAAGGATAGCCTTATACCTATCTCTATCTTATATGAAGGATAGCCTTATACCTATCTCTATATTATATGAAGGATAGCCTTATACCTATCTCTATCTTATATGAAGCATAGATTATACCTATCTCTATCTTATATGAAGGATAGTCTTATACCTATCTCTATCTTATATGAAGGATAGCCTTATACTTATCTCTATCTAATATGAAGGATAGCCTTATACCTATCCCATGCATGTTTAATCTCCAGCTACCTCTCCTGCAAACAGGCTATCCCATCTGATAACATTGTCATTGGCTTTACATGGGATTGCATTCCTATCATATTGGGGCTAGTTATTTTCTGTATGTTTTTGGAATGAGGGAGGAAAACTTGGCACCTGGAGGAAACCCACACATACACAATGGGAACGTTCACATGACGCTGGTAAATCAGGTGATCAGATTTTTGGGTGTAATATGGATACAGAAATGCTCCACATATACAACCATTAATAAACTGCTGACATCTCACACAGAGACGCCAAAAGCTTAGATCGGTCAGGGTCTCATTGGGGTGAGAACAGTATACACTGTGAACACCAGATGGTGCCGCGGTATGTATATAAATATCATAACTCTTCAGAAATATTGCTCATTTTTCTTATATATGCAGTAAATATGATATTTATATTTCATGTTAAGACAGCCCCTTAACAAATGTTTTTCCTTTTTTTCTTTAAAGGGGTACTCCGGTGGAAAACTTTTTTTTATTTTTATTATCAACTGGTGCCAGAAAGTTAAACAGATTTGTATATTACTTCTATTAAAAAATCTTAATCCTTCCAGTACTTATTAGCTGCTTAATACTACAGAGGAAATTCTTTTCTTTTTGGAACACAGAGCTCTCTGCTGACATCACAACCACAGTGATCTCTGCTGACACCTCCGTCCATTTTAAGAACTGTCCAGAGTAGGAGAAAATCCCCATAGAAAACATATGCTGCTCTGGACAGTTCCTGAAATGGACAGAGATGTCAGCAGAGAGCACTGTGCTCATGATGTCAGCAGAGAGCTCTGTGTTCCAAAAAGAAAATAATTTCCTCGGTAGTATTCAGCAGCTAATAAGTACTGGAAGGATTAAGATTTTTTTAATAGAAGTAATTTACAAATCTGTTTCACTTTCTGGCACCAGTTGATAAAAAAAAAAAAAAAAAAGTTTTCCACCGGAGTACCCCTTTAATTCCTTTTTGCTATTTGTGTAAATTAGATGTTAGAACGGTGGAACAGATATGTACATGTGAACTATGCAAACATTTAACAGGCATTTATATATATATATATATATATATATATATATATATATATTTAACCCTTTAATTACAAAGGGCAAAAAATTGTCCTCATTCGGATCTGTTGATAAAAACATGCAGAAAAAAATTCCATAAAATTAATATTTCAATACAAAAATGCAATAATAAGCGAGTGTCAACAAGTGTTTACAAAAAAAACATTAAACTACAGTCTCAAAATATAATGCACCTCCTAAGGATGCGCCTCTTTTGTGGCTGACGGATGAGGATAATAGATAAGGATAATGGATAAGGAGAGGAATGTGAAGACCTGCTCCTCTATATACTCAGAATGCTAAAAAAATCAGTTCTCTAAACCCGGCAGCCACTTCATACCGAATAAATGAAAACAAAAATTCACATGAATTCTTACTATTGTACATGAAATGAACTCTTTCCCTTTTCAAAACTCAAAATATAAAAAAAAGCTAAAGCACGTCTCATCCCTGACAAATGATCGACAGTATAAATCACGTATAGGCCGTCAAAGAAAAGGCAAATATTTCAGATATCTAAACCTTAATCCCATAGCTGTGTGTTGGTGTAAGTCATGCTAAAAAAGCCAAAAAAGCTTAGATAATAGGATCCGCAGCCTTGCCCTGAGCTATTGTATCTCTCCGTTATTATAGTTACTATAATGGTTACCATCTGGGCTTTTTGTTTTTCTTTTTTTCTTTTTTTTATTCTCATTTTCTATTTTCCAATGTTGAAAATGTGTAAAACTTAAAACCGTTTCAGGAAATTGCCAGCAAACACAACGTTAGGAGCTTTCCACTTTTTTTTCCCATAATGCTTAGACTGCTACTATTTTAGTTTTTTCCTTTTTTCTTTCTTATAGCAGGCAAATTAACACATGCTGTAGTTTAAAGGGGTACTCCCACCGTAGACATCTTATCCCCTATCCAAAGGATAGGGGATAAGATGTCTGATCGCGGGGGTCCCACCCCTGGGGACCCCCGCATTATTGCTTGCGGCACCCACCACCTGTGTTCTCACCGGAACCGCTGGAGGGTCTGAGTCGCGACTCCGGGAACGGAAGTCTGTGACGTCAGGACTCCGCCCCCGTGTGACGTCACGCCCGTCCCCTCAATGCACGTCTACGGAAGACCATGATGTCAGGACTCCGCCCCCGTGTGACGCCATGCCCGTCCCCTCAATGCACGTCTATGGGAGGAGGCCCCCTCCCATAGACTTGCATTGAGGGGACGGGCGTGACGTCACACGCTGGCGAAGTCCTGACGTCACGGACTTCCGTTCCCGGAGTCGCGACTCAGACCCTTCAGCGGTTCCGGTGAGAACACAGGTGGGTACTAGGGATCGACCAATATCGTTTTTTTAGGGCCGATACCGATAATCGGTGGAGGTTAGGGCCGATAGCCGATAACTGATACCGATATTCCGGTATAAGTTATCGGCTATTTATCCCCCCGCGACACCGCTGCAGATCATTGATTTAAAGCGGGCGCTTTAAATCAATGCACTGCAGTGGCTATTGCGGTGCCATAGGCCGCCGCCACCCACTTCTCTCCCCCTACCTGTCAGGGTGGTCCGTGGGGGGGGCGGGGCATTATCGGCTTATCGGCAAGGTATTTGCCGATACCGATAATGCCCAAAACCGTGATTATCGGCCGATAATATCGCCCATACCGATAATCGGTCGATCCCTAGTGGGTACCGCAAGCAATAATGCGGGGGTCCCCAGCGGCGGTCCCCTGCGATCAGACATCTTATCCCCTATCCTTTGGATAGGGGATAAGATGTCTAGGATGGGAGTACCCCTTTAACTTGGACAAAAGAGCGGCCCATACGAAATGTATTTGTGTTGATTTGAAACCATATGTTGGGCATGAAAATCTTTTCGTAAAGTCGGCATTAAATCTTGGCATTCTTACAGTGATGAATGCAAATTTATTTTTGAGCTTTCCGCCCGTCATTTCTTTCATGTTTACAGAAGTCCTTTTTGCTAAACAATTTTTTTTTTCCTTCCAGATTTTTGTTAATGAATTTCTAAGCAATAATTGTTAATTTACGAGGAACTTCCATTGCTTTCTCAGCAGGGTGTTATAAAAATACAGTCATAAATAGTCACCTACGGAAATATTCAGTTTTAATTCTTTTTTTTCTTTGTAGCATCAATTAATTTTTCTCTGGATTTTTTTTTTTAAATAATTATTCTCATTCCATGATTATTTTTATGAGCTCCATTTTTCTATGTCAATAAGAATGGATTAAGTTCTTAAAGGGAACTTGTCAACAGATTTTACCCTATTTAAAGGGGTACTCCGGTGGAAAACTTTTTTTTTTTTTTAAATGAACTGGTGACAGAAAGCTAAACAGATTTGTAAATTACTTCTATTAAAAAATCGTAATCCTTCCCGTACTTATTAGCAGCTGTTTGCCACAGAGGAAAATCTTTATTTTTTTAATTTCCTTTTTGTGTTGTCCACAGTGCTCTCTGCTGACACCTGATTCCTGTATCAGGAAATGTTAGTGATATGGACTATTTTGGGAGCTGAACATCTATATTTCATGTCCAGCAAAATAGTTAAATCAACACGAATGGTAAAAATAATGATGTTTATAGAAAACTTAAAGGAAGGCTGTCACCAATGCTTTGCCATCTACTGACATCATATTAGAGAGCAGGAGAAGCAGAATGTATATATATATATATATATATATATATATATATATATATATATATACACAGTTATCTATGAAAGGTTCCAGGATTATATAGACAGCTATGTGTATACAGAAATAGCTGTCTGTCACTTATTAGGACCACCCACTGGACTCCTAAGTGCGGAATGAGCAGAGGTTTTGATCAATAAGCTAAAGTACATATTTTCTGAAAAAGCTAGATATCAATCTCCTCAACTTACTCTGCTCTATAAGGTGATGTTTGCAGATTATCAAACTATTTGTTCAGTGTACAGGTTTCCTTAAAGAAAAGGAGCAACAAACATACTGTATAAACATATTGGTAGATGATAAAATGATTGCAGCCAACACTAGGGGCATGTTTACTGCATATTATTTTATGATCAGTAAGCAGCAGTATCATAAAAGTTAGCAGTAGTACGGTAAGCTCCCCCTAGTGGTGGCTGCAAGCAGCCACAATTTTACCATTTAAAGAGGACCTATGGTCATTTCTAAAATCACAGTGTAGGGTATAGACTCCTTAGAAGGGGGCTGATCACATTTTTTTTAGGATCTTTGAGCTCTCTGGGATAGCCAAAAGGTCAGCTGATTATGGTTACATGTAAACACCCATTTATATGTAACCATAATATGGTAGAATAAAGGCAATACAAATGTTATAAAAATGTAAAAAGATAGATATATATATATATATATATATATATATATATATATATATCATTCCTTTTTTTATTATATAGGATTTATTTGTGACTCTCTAAAACAGCCAAAAGGTCAGCTGATAATGGCTTATTCATCCCTAGCCATCCAAGATAAGACATCGGGATATTAAAGGGGTATTCCAGGAAAAAACTTTTTTATATATATATATCAACTGGCTCCAAAAAGTTAAACAGACTTGTAAATTATTTCTATTAAAAAATCTTAATCCTTCCAATAATTATCAGCTGCTGAAGTTGAGTTGTTCTTTTCTGTCTGGCAACAGTGCTCTCTGCTGACATCTCTGCTTGTCTCGGGAACTGCACAGAGTAGAATAGGTTTGCTATGGGGATTTGCTTCTACTCTGGACAGTTCCTGGGACACATGTTATCAGAGAGCACTTAGACAGAAAATAACAACTCAACTTCAGAGGCTCATAAGTATTGAAAGGATTAAGATTTTTGAATAGAAGTAATTTACAAATCTGTTTAACTAGAGCCAGTTGACATATATAAAAAAAAGTTTTTTCCTGGATAACCCCTTTAAGGTTTCAGATACTCCTTAACATATTTTTGTAGCATGAAGGCAATGCAATTGTTATATATATATATATATATATATATATATATATGTATGTATTATTATAGCATGTTGTGACTCTCTGGGACAGCTAAAAGGTCAGCTAGGAGTTGTAGGTAATGAGGCAATTTTTTTCAATCCTATAAAGTACAGATATAGGGATGTCAAAACCACCTCCAGCCCATGAAGGACACTTCTGTAATTTATCTATTCCTTCTTCTCATTCACACCATATAGACGACAATATCACATCTCATTACTGTGGGTTGTTCTCTATATAACTCAATGACTTTGGTCGCCTTATGACTCCCTGAACGCCCAATTGGGTTGCTTCTCATCAGCAGGGACAACAGTAAAGTCTATGGCAGTGTGGGCCTGATGCTGTTCTCTTAGGGAATAAAAGAAGCCAGCTGCTTATACAAGCAAATTACAACAGCTTTTCCCTGTGGGAAAACATAAGCCAGTTATAATTGGATGATAAAGTACCACAACCACGTATTAAGAGTCTGGTGAACCAGCATTTTTACCCACCAACCTTCACGGATATAATTCCCTTACTAGCTGAAATATGACTCTTGCTGTTAAAATGCTTGTCTATTGTAGGCAAACACATGCAGGACAAATGGGAGGTAAGTAACCTTCTTGACAGCATTGGGATGCTTGTGCGCAATACTGTAAAACTCCCTGTGTTTATCTAGTGAGCTAAAAATGAAAAGATCCTTGAAATTTCAATGAGTCTCAATAAGGAAAACATGACATCACAACTTGGTCCCTGAGCTCGACCTCACGGTGAGTTCCCAAGGAGCACATGCAAGGACAAAGACTACAACCTGAGAAACATAGGTCTTTATAAGCACCTTGCTAGGTACACATGTATACACCCTGATGTCTATAAGCACTCTTAGATCCCTATTTATGCATTACTAGCTGAGTATCTGGCTTCCTACCTAAACCTTGTGGGAGATGAAAAACATCAATGATATAGAAATAACACGATATTTGATAAAAAAAAAAAAGGTGGGGGTTGTGCTTGCAGCCCAACACCGTGCAGGATGTTTGGCATTTGCCATAGAACACCTAGATTGGCAAATTTGCCACTGGCGCCCTGTGCTCTTCACAGATGAAAGCAGGTTCACACTGAGCACATGTGACAGACGTGACAGAGTCTGAAGACGCCGTGGAGAATGTTCTACTGCCTGCAAAACCACCAGCATGACCGGTTTGGCGGTGGGTCAGTAAAGGTGTGGGGTGGAATTTCTTTGGGGGGCCACACAGCCCTCCATGTGCTTGCCAGAGGTAGCCTGACTGCCACTAGGTACCGAGATGAGATCCTCAGAACCCTTGTTAGACCATATGCTGGTGCGGTTGGCCCTGGATTCCTCCTAATGCAAGACAATGCTAGACCTCATGTGGCTGGAGTGTGTCAGCAGTTCCTGCAAGAGGAAGGCATTGATGCTATGGACTGTTCCGCCCGTTCCCCAGACCTGAATCCGATTGAGCACACCTGGGACATCATGTCTCACTCCAACCACCAACGCCACATTGCACCACAGACAGCCCAGGAGTTGGCGGATGCTTTAGTCCAGGTCTGGGAGGACATCCCTCAACAGGAGCATGCCTAGGCGTTGTAGGGAGGTCATACAGGCACATGGAGGCCACACACACTACTCTGGTTTTAAGGACATTACATCAAAGTTGGATCAGCCTGTAGTGTCGTTTTCCATTTTGATTTTGAGTGTGACTCCATATGCAGACCTCCATGGGTTAATAAATTTGATTTCCATTGATAATTTTTGTGTGATTTTGTTGTCAGAACATTCAACTATGTAAAGACGAAAGTATTTAATACGATTAGTTCATTCATTCATTCAAATCAGATCTGTTATCTTAGTGTTCCCTTTATTTTTTTGAGCAGTGTATTTACAACAGGCCTATTTTTGCCATTTTCCTTTACAAGTAATTTAAAGTGAATAAATTAGCCAAATATTCCACCCTCTCCTTACCCCCGCAGTGATGTCTGCCCCCCCCAAACTCTTCTCTCAGCCCAAAATAAATCTTCTCTTCTCTGCCTGCTCCCTCCCCTCTGCCCCCACACTAACTATTCTCTTCACCTGCCTGACGGGCAGTTAAATTATACTTTACCATGAGGTTGGTCTGGGGGCAGGATGTTTAAAGCTCCCGGGCAATCTCCTCAGTCTTAGAGTAACACGATCAGGAGATGTACCGGAAGGCCCATGGACTTGCATAAGACTTCTGGTACATCTCCTGATTGAGTTACTTTCGGGCTGTGGAGATTGCGCCGGAGTGCTAAACATCCTGCCACTGGACCAACATCATGGTATGATTTAACTGTCCAGGTTCTGCTGTTTTACTCCTGAGCTGTGGAGATTGTCAGTAGTGAGACATCCCTTAAAGGGGTACTCCGCTGCTTGACATCTTATCCCCAATACAAACATAGGGGATAAGAAGTCTGATTGCAGGGGTCCTACTGCTGGGGGCCCCCACGGTCTCCCGGTGAACTTGGTGTTCTAAACAAATACCGGGTCCTTGCGGCAGTGGTCGTGATGTCATGGCTATGTCCCCTCGTGACGCTATGCCACGCTCCCTCCATTCATGTTTATGAGAGGGGCGTGTTGACTGACATAGACATGAATGGAGGGGGTGTAGCCTGACATCATGAGGGGGGTGGCTGTCACAGCATGATCACGGCCTTCGGCTCTGAGCATTCTGAACTAAATGTTCAGGACGCTGGAGCACCAGACTACCCCTTTAATTATACTATATTTTTATTTAACATATAAATAAGATGTGTATCAATTTTAATTGAAATATCTCCAGTTGTTCTAAAGTTATGCTGGAACATACACATAGATTGCTATGTACACATTACTGAATTCTTGTATACGCTTTCACCGAACCTCATGCATGTCTTTCTAGATCCCTAAATATGTTTATCTAGATCCATATGTACACATTTTTTAGATCCCTATGTATGTATTTCTAAATGCTTTTCTGA
Source organism: Hyla sarda (assembly GCF_029499605.1). NCBI lineage: Eukaryota > Metazoa > Chordata > Amphibia > Anura > Hylidae > Hyla > Hyla sarda. Next base: position 72,547,631 of record NC_079191.1, on the reverse strand, counting down.
AATCCCTGGATCACCGGTATTCTTTCCTAGAACACTGAAATCATAGATTAGTATGTATACACTACTAGACTGATGTCTACTCTTTCCCAGATCTCTATGTATACATTCCTAGAACCCTACAGTATATTTATTTGATAATATTTGTTCTAGATCCCTATGATCCCTACATTCCTAGATTCTTATGTACATATTTTTGGATCTCTATGTATTGGTTTCTAGAGCTCTATACACTTTTTCAGTAGATCTTTATGTGCATATTCTTGGATCCCCTAGTATTCTTTCCTCGATCACTGAAATTCTAGATTGCTATGTACACACTTCTGGATTGCTGTATACTCTTGTTCAGATCCATATGTATTCAAAACTAGATCCCTACACAGAATGTACATGTTCCTTATGCAAATTTTCCATGATTCCTATGTACATATTACTGGATCTCCATGTATTGTTTTCTAAATCACTAAGTATTTTTTTAAGTGAATCTTTATGTACATATTCCTAGATCCCTGTAGATGTGTATTCTAAATCCATGTGTATTCAATTTTAGCTTCATATTTATACATTCCATGTTCCTGATCCCTATATTTTCACTTTACTAGATGGTTATATACACATTTCTAGACCCCTATGCACACATTCCTGGATGGCTATATCCACATTTTTAGAGCCTTATGTACTATTTTCTAGATCCCTACGTACACTGTTTATATTCCCTATAGTAAATAATTAATAATAGTACAATTTTAGGATTTTAGATCTTAGAAAGATTAAACCGATCCCCTTTACCATAGCCTAAGCTATAGTTATAAGTTCTAAGTCTTCCCGCTCCTGTGTCATTCACCGCAGCCATCTTTTAATGAGAATTTTGATTAGATTTATAATTACCAATTAATCATGAAACATCAAAATTTCAGTGATTCGTTCTTGGCAGACAGGGATTTTATCGCCCGCAGCCGCCGCGGTGGTGGTGGTGGCGTTATCGTGCATGATCGCCCTATATTTGATATCAGCATGTAAATCTGATGAACAGGTGGTCGATTGATAATGACACTGTCTCCGAAATAAAAGACAAGGTGCCAACTCCCTTGTGACAGAGCAGACAATGTAATCAATTTTACCCGTGGGCTGAAAAGCTCTCTAGAAGCATTATTCTCCAGTGTAACCCGCTGTGTTCATTACCAGGACTACATAAAAATATCATAGCCAAGTACAATGAAATTACTACATTATTAGGTTTTATAGGAGGGAGATAGATCCCTCTGTCATTCATAATCCCAGCACATTTTCTTTTTATTATCAAATATATATTTATATCTCACAGGATTTGTATTTATTACATATTTGAAGTAGGAACGCAACCATAGACAAGGGTGGAGGAGCTCGGGGCATCTTTAGAATGGGATCGGGCAAGGGGGCTCAAGCTATACTGTTAACTGGGATTGAGAGCACCCCCAATATGAAGATGGCGTATGAACAAATGTGTAGCATAAAACTTCTGTGCTCCAATGCAAAGTCTGTAAAAGGATTTGTAATACTGTAAAAGGATTTGTAATACTAGTGTCTTGTTATACATGGAGTAAAGGACAAATGCTTTAAAAGGGCCACTCCTCCTAGTTTTACACCTGTCCATACATTCAAATAAACACTCAGTACAAATATGTCCACCCTCACCCTTCTTAAAGGGGTTTTCTGATGATAAAACCTATTTTTAAATGACTGATAACTAAATATATCTTGTAAATAAAGTTATGCCTTTCATGCTTTCCTTCTGCTTCTAAGGAAACTGTGTTGTCTTTTTTTGCCCCTCTTTGTGTTTAGCATCATGTAAAGAACTTCTTGTTCCTGCTTAATGCTCTAGTGGGGAATTCAGCCAATTCTATCTCCCACCCACTACACATTCAAGACTATAACATCACCTGCTACACCCACAGGAGCTTCCCACATAGCGGGAAGAAACTATAGTTTGCTAAATCCCAGCTAAAGTGCACAGCAGGAACAGAAAGTCCTTAACAATAGGTACACTAGACAGGGAATGGGGCAATGGAGAGAAAAGAGCAGACAGTTTACATTGGAAAAAAAGCATGAAAAACCATATAACCAAATAACTTTAATTACCAATATAGGTTCATTTATTAGAAAGATGAAAATAAGTCAACAAAAAATTCATTAAAAACTCCAGTTTTGTTATGATACAAAGTCAATATATTATCAACACATGCTAAGAAGCCTTTATCTTGTGATATGTCAAGCCAAGAGGAATTGTTAAGAAGCGCAAATCTACCTATAATAAGAACGCAGTATAGAATGGCTTCCATATCTAACATGTCAGTGAAGCCCAAATTTGAGCAGTTGCTGTGGTCCTCTGTACCACCAATAATGTTGTCAGGTATTTTCAGGTATTAATAGCTGCCTATGTGGAAAGACTATAAGCCTTTGCACTGACATTATACACACGTAAAGCCTTCAAAATGCTGAAAAAAATACCATGGGCTAAGGGCCCCTAGTTTTAGGCGAGAAGAGCAACCACTGTCCCTCAATAATGACATAAAAAGGAGTGTTGTTATCAAAGGGGAGAGTTTTATTTATCTATTTAGTTAGGTTTTTTTTGTAATTTGTATTTGTAATTTTATTTGTGCTGCAATGCATTAAAAATAAGTACAAAAGCAACATACGTAAAAAGAAGAGCAAAAACCACAGACACTCGGGACTTTGCTCGGGTCCTGAAGTCTCTCTCGCAAGACTGTCGCATTATTGTCTTTGGTTCCTACACTTCCTATTTATGCAAGGGAATTGTTCTGTTTTTATGACTATATTGAGTATTTTGATCAAATCTGTTTAATAAAAATATATTTGATAAAAAACACTGGTGGGATTGAGGACCAACAAATGCACTATTCTCATCATAGTTGGATCCCTTATTTCATCCATCAACTTTAATCCCATGCGGTGATAATGTTATGTGCCAGGTCTCAGAGCTCCTTTACAATCACAAGTGAGTCTCTCGATGAGTAACACAATACAGGAAACCTCACAATCCCCAGTCACCGAGAGTCTCAAATTACCTGAGAAGTGGATAGCCTAGTGTTAATTAATGTATTAAGAGAAGGATATGCTGCTATGGAGACCGATTTCCCTTGAAATAATTATTTATTTATTTTTTTTAATTATTTTTATTTTATAAAAGGTACCTCTAATAAATATACAATGCATCGGAAAGTCTTCAGACCCTTTCATTATTTTTCCATTTGGTTATGAAGTTTTCTCCATCATTCCACACTTACAGTGAGAAGCTAAAAACTGAATTTTAGAAATATTTGCTAATTTATTTAAAAAAAAAAAAAAAGAAGCAAAAACTTGCATTTTATATGGCCATAAGTTGTCAGACCCTTTGCTGTGACAGTCCCATATCACTCAGTCATCTTTAAGGGATACTCCACAGCCTCAGCGTTAAGAACATTTTGTTCCAAACGCTGGGTAAAGTGCCAGGGCTCGTGATGTCATGGCCACGCCCCGTCACAACACGACCCCCAAATGGGAGGGGGTGTGGCAACTCCAAAATTTTCAGAATGCTGAGGCAGTGTAGCCCTTTAAGATGTTTCTACTCATTGATTGGTGATAAATTCAGTGGATTGGACTGGATTTGGAAAGACACAGCCCTGTCCATACAAGGTGTCACAGCTAACAATGCTTATCAGAAGCCATGAGGGGGGAAAGAACTGCCTGTAGAGCTCAGAGACAAAATTGTGTGGTTTTAGGGTTAGGTGACCATGTTGGGAGTTCAAATGTTTTTATTATTGAAAAAACTCTGTTGATAAAAACATTAATTACAATAAAATAAAAAAGAGACAAGATTGTGTGGAGTCACGCATCTGGATAAGGGTATAAAAAAAATTCCGCTGCACTAAAAGTTAAAAAGAGCACAATGGCCTTAATTATTCCTAAACAAAAGAATTTTGGAACAACAAGGACTCCTTTCTAGAGATGGCCGCCTCACTGAACTAAGTAATCTGGGAAAAGAGAAATTGAAATATAGACAAAGTCCCTGACAGGCTAGATCTGGGACAAATGCCCACGAGTTTTGCTGATATCTTGGCTTCCTCAGGGGTGACCGCAAGTCTTGTATGATACATAATGAATAAACATAAGACACTTGTTGGTGAAACAAAAAATATTCACAAAGATGTGCAAAACAGACAGATAACTTAAATGGAAAAACTCTGGTCATGCTTGGGTGCTTTTGAATATATACCAAGTATAAAAGCTGAAGAATAAGTTAGCATACATGGAGCTTCCCTAAGCGCCAAAACCCTTGCACATCACAGTAAAGTCAAGTGTGTGTTTAATGTGGCATAACCCTACACTGGATATGCACACAATCACATACACATGACAATATACAAGTGCAGAGTGCTATTGACGTCAATATCAAAGAAGAATTGCGCACATGCAAAAATTTTGTGAGGTTTGATAACTACCTCAAAGATAGGAGGGGTACGTTTTTTTTTCATGCTTGTCCACATTGTCTATATATTGTTCAATACTTTGGGCATGCTGGGAGTTGTAGTTGTGCAACAGCTGGATACACACTGTTAGGAAAATACTGCTTTAGATTCTATAGAAGCCGTAAATGAGACCAATGAACCTAGCAGTCACTATGCTCCGTCCCCGTGATCGCCAGTAATCAGACCCGGATCGAGCACGCTCTGGGAGCTGATTCTAACGGGGTGCGGCGTGGAAGATCACGGGGGTCCCAAGCGGCGGGACCCCCGCGATCAGGCATCTTATCCCCTATCCTTTGGATAGGGGATAAGATGTCTTAGCGCCAAAGTACCCCTTTAAGGTTAAAATGAGCTTGGTCCTAAAGGGGTTAAACTACAGTCAATGGCATATACTTGAAAAATATACCAAAGTCTAGAATTGCATATTTTGGTCACTTTGTATACCCTAAAATAAAATAAAAAAAACTACAGATCATGGTGCAAGAAATTAGCCCTCATATAGCCCCGTATACGGAAAAATAGAAAAGTTATAAGGGTCAGAAGAAGGCATTTTTAAACATACTAATTTTCCTACAAAGAGCTATAATTTTTTTAAAGTAAAACTAAATAAAACCTATATAATATGGGTATTGTTGTAACCGTATGGACCCACAGAATGAAGATGACATGGAGTAATAAAGATTACCAAAATTTTTTTTTTTTTTTTTTTCAATTTTGCCCCCACAAATTATTTTTCTTTTTAATTGACTATAGATTTTGTGGTGAAATGATTGATGTCATTACAAAGTACAATTAGTGGTGCAAAAAAACAAGCCCTTATATAGGTCTGTAGGTTGAAAATTGCAAGGGTTATGATTTTTAGAAGATGAGATGGAAAAAAGGAAAGTGCCAAAATGAAGAAAAAAAACCCTGGGCCTTAAGGGGTTAACTAAATATTCATACGAGTCCTTTTATTAACATTTTAGCACTTTACCCTGTGTGCTTAGAAAGATTAAAGACAGTAGGGTTGAATGATAAAGAAAGCGGGAAAAAAATGAAGTAAGGATTTTCTGTGAAATAAAAGAAGTGAACAATACTAATACAATAGAGCAATAAGCTCATATAGCAGCACTGCCGGTGCAGAAAACCCCCTTTTAATAACGTGTCTTTTGTAAAATGGCAACTATTTAATTTGCCTCCAGATAACTACAAGAGTCCCCAAAATAACTCTACGTATGAGGCGCTCGGGCTTATCTAGAACCGCGACAACACATACAAACCTCTGTATTCAAATGCTTACAAAGCCATAATCAGCAAAGTCTTTTTTGATCTTGCCCTTGAATTAAAAGAAAGCATATTTTAATGGGACCTGAAACAATACGGCGAAGAGAAATGCGTTTTGTGAAGACAAAGGCCGCGCGCCGAGTGTTAGATAAACTCCAATAATTGCAGCTTATGTGATGACCGATAACAACGTTCATGCAAATGAACTGGAAATGGTGCCTGGTTCAGGCCACTTTTTACAGTTTTTGCCTTTGATCTTCATATACACACATATTCTACTTCTCCTTACTATGCTACTAATTGTAGTGTCTAATACAAGAGAAGGGAGTAAGAATATGTCGCCTATGGAGCCGGACCACTATCCAAGTAGTAACCTCTTGATCAGAGTCAAATACTTAAACACATTTCCTTCCTAATCTGTTTCTATTTTCTAACTGTATTTTTATATAATTCATTTTTTGGATGTTTCTATGGGGGTAGCCACATTGCTTGAGCTACTGCTCTGTTAAAAACATTATATATAGATATATAGAAGAGTATAGGATAACTCAGCTCACCCTTCCAGCCAGACGCCTGTCGCACGGCACCGTGTGAACCAACACCAAGGTAGCAATGAAGAAATAGATGGTCCAGCGCAGGATAACGTGCAATAAAAGCCAAAATTTATTGTAGATTCAAGCCATAGGACAGCAGGACACAAGGTATATATAGATATATAGTATATAGATATATATATATAGTACTTTGCAGCAAGCCCCATGTTCATAGGAAACAATAGACTGTTGAGGACCCTATTAACTTTTGTAGGGGGAGTTTTCTAAGGATTCTCTGCGATCTATACAGAGGTCATTGTACAGTCAGAAGGTGGAGGGGAGCTATGACCATCAATGGGTCTCTTAAATGGGCACTGTCAGATACAAAAACTTTTGATATGCTGTAAAGCATGTAAAATCAATAGGTTTTGCAATTGCTTTCATTAGAAAATTTTCAGTATTTCATACTGAAATATCCAGTCAAACAACTGCCCCCCTGCCTGCTTGGACACATACTAGTCCTGCTGTGTCCATGCATCATCACTTGTGTCATGGACACACTTCCTTGATTGACAGCTCAGAGCTGGAGGAAAAATCCTCCCACTGTCAGCTTGTGTCCCGCTACTGTCAGTGAGGACAAGCTGGGAGTTGTAGTTTTGCTAATGCTAGGGGAGATGTGAGCAGACTGCATACTGAGGGAGGGGGCGGAGACCTGCACAGTGAGGCCACGCCCCCTCCCTTTGAGAGGAATTCAGACTAGTGAGCTAAACTAAAAGTGTAATAAAAAACATAAATAAAGGTGCTAGACACATAAAAAATTAGATGTACATGGTCAGGATTAGCTACTGAGTGATATATTTAAAAAAAAAAAAAAATGTTGTTGGATCTGATGGGTACACTTTAAGTTACACACTCTCTATCAGGAGGGGTCTGTCTTTTTAGGATAGTCCACATTGTGTATAGAATGTTCTGTATTTTGTCCCTTAGATTCAGGAAATGAGACTAACCAATGAACCCATTTCTGCATTGAAAAATAGGGTGTGTTTTTGCCCTGACCCATACTGGCACTTGTATTGGTGGTCTTGTAGGTGTAGTTTTAATAGTCTTTTTGGTTACACACTCCCTTTCAGGAAAGCTTCACTTTTTATGAGAAATCTTCATGTTTCTATTTTCTGGCTGTCATTTTTTATTTCCTTCCTGTTTGATATTATGGGGCAGCCATATTGCTTGAGCATCTGCTCTGATAACAACATTGAGATGTATACTTTACAGCAAGTCCCAATGACTTAGGAAACAATAGACTGGAGAGGACCCTATTGCCTTCTATGGTGTGGGGGTCCAAGCATTCTCTGTGATCTGTGCAGAGGTTAGGCTGGGTCCACACTACGTTTTGTCCCATACAGGAGCGCATACGGCAGGGGGGAGCTAAAAGCTCGCGCTCCCGTATGTGACCATATGCGCTCCCTTATGTCATTCATTTCAATGAGCCGACCGGAGTGAAACGTTCGGTCCGGTCGGCTCATTTTTGCGCCGTATGCGCTTTTACAACCGGACCTAAAACTGTGGTCAACCACTGTTTTAGGTCCGGTTGTAAAAGCGCATACGACGCAAAAATGAGCCGACCGGACCGAACGTTTCACTCCGGCCGGCTCATTGAAGTGAATGGCATACGGGAGCGCATACGGTCACATACGGGAGCGCGAGCTTTTAGCTCCCCCCTGCCGTATGCGCTCCCGTATGGGACAAAACGTAGTGTGGACCCAGCCTTACTGTGCAGGAAGGAAGAGGAGGGGAGATTTGACCATCACCTATTGTCAATGGCCCAATCTATATTCCACTGTTACCTGTCATTGTAATCCTGTCTGTGATGATAGGGCTGCTGAAACATTTTCTCTACAGAACAGGAAGTGTCAGCCTGTTATTAGGTTAAGTGGCCAGAATAAAAACTGCAAGATTTCAGTATTATAATAAGATGACATAGCAAAATGGAAAATAATCAATTCTTTAAAGATATATATAAAATAAATTCTCATTTTGTAATGACACACTCCCTTTAGTTGAGCTGCATTATATGAGAATAAGGTTATGTATGGCATTACAGTTTAGCCTCATGTATCTCAATGGAGCTGAGATATAATACCAGCCACAGGCACAATTCACAAGCCAAAATATGTACAAAATCCCTGTGGGTATTAACCTGTGGTGTGGACTGTTCATCCGCTGTTACGCCTAGCGCTCCGGGTCCCCGCTCCTCCCCGGAGCGCTCACGGCGTCTCTCTCCCTGCAGCGCCCCGGTCAGTCCCGCTGACCGGGAGCGCTGCACTGTCATGGCCGTTGGGGATGCGATTCGCACAGCGGGACGCGCCCGCTCGCGAATCGCATCCCAGGTCACTTACCCGTCCCGGTCCCCTGCTGTCTTGTGCTGGCGCGCGCGGCTCCGCTCTCTAGGGCGCGCGCGCGCCAGCTCTCTGAGACTTAAAGGGCCAGTGCACCAATGATTGGTGCCTGGCCCAATTAGCTTAATTGGCTCCCACCTGCTCCCAGACTATATCTGCTCACTGCCCCTGCACTCCCTTGCCGGATCTTGTTGCCTTGTGCCAGTGAAAGCGTTTAGTGTGTCCAAAGCCTGTGTTACCTGAACTTCTGCTATCCATCCTGACTACGAACCTTGCTGCCTTGCCCCCGACCTTCTGCTACGTCTGACCTTGCCTCTGCCTAGTCCTTCTGTCCCACGCCTTCTCAGCAGTCAGCGAGGTTGAGCCGTTGCTAGTGGATACGACCTGGTTGCTACTGCCGCAGCAAGACCATCCCGCTTTGCGGCGGGCTCTGGTGAAAACCAGTAGCCTCTTAGAACAGGTCCACTAGCACGGTCCACGCCAATCCCTCGCTGACACAGCGGATCCACAACCCGTAAGCCGAATCGTGACATCCGCATAATGTACATTTTAGTGTCGGATTCACAGCAGATTTATTGTTGATTTTCCTTTTGTAACTTCAGTGGGAAAATCAAAATCCGCAATAAATCCACAGCTGTAGTGAATATTGCTTAGGCTATGTGCATATTTTTAATTTTTTTTTTTGGTACTTGGCATAATACGCTTTAAAAACTGTAATAAATTTGTAACTAAATCTGAACAATTCGATTTTCTACTGCAGATTTTAATGGAGAAATGGTACGGATTTTCTGCTGCAGAAACTACCGCAGCGGAATTTCACGTGGTCCAACTGCTGATCATTTCGGTGGTGCCTTCTGCAAGCAGAAATGTAACCAGTGTGTGAGTCATGATTCTACCAGGTTGCCACCACCAAAATACTTCAGCGGTGGACCGTTCGGCCCTGCACCATCACCATTGACGACAATGCAGGGCTCGCAGACTTCCGCGTGAAAAATGAACATCTTCTTACTTTGTGCGGATCAAATTCAGCGGCGGAATTGTCCGCCGCTGAAATTCCTCAGTATGAACGGGTCTCACAGAAGACCGATTCGCACTGATGTTAATGTTTACTGCACATAATTCCGCTTGCGTAATTCTGATCGCGGAATTACAATGGAATTACGCAGTGTGAACATACCCTTAGTCCTCTACTCCATGCAAATATTTTCAGCAGCACCAGACTAAGAAACAGGCCCCACTACCTTACGTGACCACTGTGGAATTCTATGTTCCACCATAGACCAGTTCAATTACCACCTATACTTCAAAAGAACTGGTGACCTGCTTTAATATCAGTGGAAGGATGACAAAGAGGAAAAAAGTTGTACAGATTTGTAAATTACTTCTATTTATAAATCTTAACCCTTCCAGTACTTATTAGCTGCTGTATACTAGAGAGGAAGTTGTGTAGTTCTTTCCAGTCTGACCACAGTGCTCTCTGCTTACACCTCTGTCCGTGTCAGGAACTGTCCAGAGCAGGAGAGGTTTGCTATGGGGATTTGTTCATACTCTGGGCAGTTCCTGACACGGACAGAGGTGTCAGCAGAGAGCACTGTAGAAAAAAACTACACAGCTTCCTCTGGATCATACAGCAGCTGATAAGTATTGGAAGGAATAAGATTTTTAAATAGCAGTAGTTTACAAATCTATATCATTTTCTGCCACCAAATGATTTGAAAACATTACTTTTCCTCTAGAGTACCCCTTTAAAGGGGTACGCCAGTGAAAAACTTTTTTTTTTTAAACCAACTGGTGCCAGAAAGTTAAACAGATTTGTAAATTACTTCTATTAAAAAACCTTAATCCTTCCTGTACTTATTAGCTGCTGAATACTACAGTGGAAATTATTTTCCGTTTGAAACACAGAGCTGTCTGCTGACATCATGAGCACAGTGCTCTCTGCTGACATCTCTGTCCATTTTAGGAACTGTCAAGAGTAGGAGAAAATCCCCATAGCAAACATATGCTGCTCTGGACAGTTCCTGAAATGGACAGAGGTGTCAGCAGAGAGCACTGTGGTCATGATGTCAGCAGAGAGCACTGTGGTCATGATGTCAGCAGACAGCTCTGTGTTTCAAAAAGAAAAGAATTTCCACTGTAGTATTCAGCAGCTAATGAGTACAAGAAGGATTAAGATTTTTTTATAGAAATAATTTACTGTTTAACTTTCTGGCACCAGTTGATTTAAAAACAAAAAAAAAAAAGGTTTTCGCCGGAGTACCCCTTTAAAGTTTTTTTATTTTTTTGATTTTTTACGGAACATAATGGTACGAGGCATAAAAGGCATTTTCTCTCTGTGTGATGTAAAAGAGAAATGCACAATGAACAGTGGAAGCACGGTGCAAATTAAGAAGTTACTATAAAAGGCTTCATATTACAAATGTGGTTTTTATCGTTATGGGATTGAGCTCTGCTATTTGCAAAGTCGTTCTGCTTCCATGCACCCAGCACACATGGGCCTAGGTTTCTGCATGCTGAAAATAGGAAGAAAAAAAAAAGATTCTACAATGCATACATTAGCTTGTCTCAGCCGCGTGCTCTCTGGCATCAATTCTTTCATCATTTATAACATTGCTTTTACTATTCCAATGCATTTGTCAGCCTCTATTCCTCCATTGTTATCTTACTGGTAATATATTAGGTATTAATGCAAAAAAAAACTGAACCACAGGGCAGTGAAAAACAGAAACCACCAGGGCAGTGTTTCCTGAACAGTGTGCCTCCAGCTGTTGGAAAACTACAACTCCCAGCATGCCCGGACAGCCTTTGGCTGTCCGGGCATGCTGAGAGTTGTAGTTTTCCAACAGCTGCAGGCGCACCCGTTGGAAAGCTTATAGATTTATATAGCTCCCAGTAAATGTTGAAAAATTAAGTAAGCAATGGCTATAGAATTTATCATTTATCTCTATGAGGGTGTGTTGTAAGCATCATGGGTAGTTGGCAGGACCCTCTTGCCTTGGCACAATAGCAGCGATATCATCTGAGTGGTTGGGAGATATGACGCTGATGCAACCCCTCTCCTTGCTTATGTTTTCTTTTGAAATGCAGCACTCCCGCAGGTAAAAGAAGGAATTACAGGTAAAAGAGGGAATGTACGGAGCTTCATTATTATTATGGACAGGCTTTTTGCCAGTTTTAGTATTTTGGTTAACAGCATAAAACCTATATCTGTTTATAGATTGTTCATAGAAGTTGGGGTGGGACATGGTACACCCAAGACAATTTCCAATGCACCTATGTAATAGAATTAAAGGAATACTTCAGGATAGGAACATTTATCCCCTAGCCTAAGGATAGGAAATAAGTGTTGTGGGGTGGTGGTGGGGGGTTTCTACCGCTGGGACTGGTCCAGCCCGGCATGTCAACCACTGTACAAATTGACGGCCGCCCCTTTCATGCACCTCTATAGGAGAGCCGAAGCAATGCATTAGGGTATGTACGGCGCTCCCATAGAGCTGCATGGAGGGGGCCTGTCGGCCACTGCTTTGTTCGGTAGTCGACACGCTCTATTTGGGAGGACAACCAGGGCGCCATGAGGGAAGGAGTGCTCTAGGATAGAAAAATGTATCCCCTATCCTAAGGAAAGGGGATAAATGACAGATCACGGAGGGTCCGACTGCTCGGACCCCCCACGATCTGACACTTATCCCCTATCCTAGGATAGGGGATACATTTTTCGATTCTAGAGCACTCCTTTAATGGTGTGCCATGGCACTGCCCACAGTTATTCTTACAGACTTATAAAAATTGTGTCCTCCTCTACTTCCATGCCCCCGACACAGCTTTGTGTACGATATGGGTGTTTCCTTTACCAACCTCCCTATTTTAATTACTAAAGGGGCAAATGCCTGTAATGGAGATGTCGCCCTCCTCCCACCCATTGCAGCTTGTTCCACACTTTTTACTGTAAGAAAAAGAAGCACGCAGAAACATTAAGATTAAAAACAAAACCTGTGCAATGTTTCTTATGAAATAGTAATGTATAGGAGGTCTGCCGCCTCTGCTCTTACTTACTGTTTCATATTTCATTTCCCCCCCTGGAGAGAAAACCAAGAAATCTTTAGTCTAACAATGAATAATGCTTTGTACTAGAGCAAGTCTGTATGTACGGCTCTCTTTAAATTACCAAAACATCTATACACAACCATGAAGACGCCGCTTTGGCTATTAATCTAGGTAAACGTCGGGTGAATCACTCTATAACAAGAGAGAGGTGTGAAGTTTAGGATTTTTATATTCAGTATAGGTAATGGCTCTGATTCATGGAGGCATAGACTCTACAAGACATCTGAAGGTGTCCTTTGGTATCTGGCTCCAAGACATTAGCGGTAGATCCTGTAAGCCCTCCAAAATGTGAGGTGCAGCCTTCACGGATCAGACATCTTTTTCCACGACATCCCACAGATGATCCTTTGGATTGAAATATGGGGAATTTGGAGGCCGAACACCTAGTCAGGTCTCTCAAACCATTTCTGAACATTTTTAGCGGTGTGACCCGGGACTATCCTGCTGGAGGAGGCCACTGCCATTCGGGAATACTGTTACCATCAACGGTGTAGGACTGGGGTGTCTAGGGCCCACCAGTGGAGCTGATTCTTGGGGGTCAGCAGATACATGGAAACATTACATGTCACCCCCTTAAAAAACTAACTCCCCATCAATTATTTCAATATAACTAAGGCCAACCCAGTTGAACTACATTGTACATGACTTCAGACCTCTGGATCCCCCATCAATACTGAGAATAAAGGGGCTGCAGCAACTGATTGATATCTGTGTTCTTTCACTGTTTATCCTAGCTTAGTAGTGCCCTGGCTGGCTGCAGTTCCCTACAAAGCTCGGTGGTGCCAGGAAACCTTGGATGGGTATGTAGTGCTAAAACAGCTCTGTTTTAACAAGGAAGTTGTTATGATCGTTGACAGTCCCAGAGGTCGGACCTTCGCTGATCATAAAGGAGTGGCATATCCTAGCAATATGCCATCGCTTTTATCAGATGGAACAATTCTTTATATAATGGCAAATAAAATATAAATCAATAATACTGCCATAAAGTGACTATATAGTGGTCAGATATCTATTCTTCACATGAAGACATGAAGGGACCAATTCTTTGCCATTTGGGGCCCTTAAAGGGGTACTCCACCCCAGACCACATCCCTAAAGATCTCCGGGTCGATGCTGCAACATTCATGATCACAGAAGCCTGGATAATGCCAAGCCCTCTTCATTCAAAGAAATGAATGTAGGGGGTGTGGTGGCTGTGGTTGCCAGTCATCTGGCATGGAGCCGAGTTTGCTCTGTGCACTGGATGGCTAGGCTGTTGCGGCAGAGATCCCAGGGCCCCCAGCGGTAAGACCCCCCCGCAATAAGACATGTTATCCCCTATCCTTTGGATAGGGGATAACATGTCTAGGGGTGGAGTACCACTTTAATGACCATCTTAGGCCAGTTTAAAAGCTAACTAGCCATTATTTTAAGCCAACAGTGAACCTACACCTTAAATGGCCGGGCCTATGTCCATTTTTAATTAATGGCGTGCCTTTAAAGTTTTGAGGGCGGCCCTTGATCTGAATAGAGGCAGGGTTTACAAGGGTTTTACTATTTATGAGACTACTATATATACATGGGAATCCACACAATTAATCATTAAAGCTGATAACTGGTAGGGCTATGCCCATTCAGCTGCAGTTGGTAAACCCGAATTCTGGATTATACAGAGATAAGAAAAACTATCAGGAATTTTCCTCTATACTTTACTCTATAGTATTGTGTAGAGATGAGCGAATGTTTGAAAAATTCGATTTGACCAATTCGCAGAATTTTCCGAAAAAATTTGGTTTGGTCCGAATTTATTCACAGCGAATCTGTATTAAAAACGGCTAATTCTGGCCTACAGAGAGACTCAATAGAGGTGTAGAACACTTTGCCTTGCTGTAACACGCATAGGGTGTGTGCTGCCTTAGTGAAATAATACTGTTGTTCAGTATGACATGCAGATTACAGGCAACGCTATTAGAATCACGTAGCAGGGCGGCACAATGACAGAGCCTGGAGGTGGCATCAGCATGAGGAGACCATATAGTGGCTGAATGCCACAGTGTGGAGGTGGCAGCAGCACGAGGAGACCATATAGTGGCTGATTGACCCAGCCTGGCGGTAGCCACAGCCTGATGAGATCATAGGGCCTCACAATTGAAAAGATTAAAGATATTTCTTTAACATTTATATTGAAGATTTCGAATAGATGAACCGAAAAGTTTTATTTAATGTGCCAGCAGCATGAGGAGACCACCATATAGGGCTGTGACATCACAGGGGTGACTGGCTGCTGATAGGCTGCATGCTGCATGTGATTCAGGGTCATCCCACCAACCTTTGTTCCCATCTTCCAAGGATACCTTGCCCCATGTCCTCACATGTGGATCAGCCAATTTAGATGCCCTGGAGCCTGAACCGCACTAAATGGAGGTTAATGAAGTGATTTGCGTGATCGAATGGTGGAGATATTCGCATTCGTTACGAATGGAATTTTTCCTGAAATTCGGACCGAATTCGGATTCGTCAGATTCGATTCGCTCATCACTAGTATTGTGCTATGCAAATACGTTCTTTGTAGATTAATTCCACATTTTACAATTCTGCTATTCTAATTAAATCTGTTTGTATTTCATGTGGTCTTACAAGGCTACGAAATTAATTTTTGTAAAGGGGATATACAGATTTTTTTTTTTATGTCTCAGCTATTAGCTAACATTTTTTTTTTGTGGCTATAATTCACTATATAGCTTTGATTTGCTTGTAAACATTATTGCATAATAAAAATTATTAGGCAGAAAATTGTGTTCAAATACCCGGGGTTAATTTGTCTTTCCAAACAAAATAGGAAATCCTGGGTTGTGCTAGTCAGAGATTACTTGGGCTAATGTGCAGCTAGGGGGGCATTATACAGGAACATACAGGATATTGTAATATTATAACATTACTGTTGTGTGAGTATATTACAACCTATGAAAATGTATCTAATAGGGGGCGCTGTTCTGTAGAAATCATTCGGGTCATGCCTAAATAGGCATCAAAAATTACCTGCAAATCCTTTCGATAAATTGATTTTGGACAGGTAAGAACCATGGGGGGCATTTACTAAGATGTGTGTGATTTAGTTCATTTTTTTGTTCTTTTTTTTTTTTCCTGTTTCTTTGTGTGACTCCGACAAATTTATTAAATGGTCGCAGGGCATTTGATAAATTTCATGGAGGATGCACATTTTCTGAAATTTCATTCTTCACATGTACCAAAAAGCTACGCTAGGTCTGGGTTGGTGTAGAACTGTGCCTTAATGGTGGGTTTTGCGACTTTTTTGCAGCAGTCGCAGTTGATAAATTCATTAGCGCTGCACAAGACTAACCCTTAACATCTTACCTGTGCGCTCTTTTTAAAAAAAGGTGTAAATTGAAAAGGCGCAAGAAATCGCCTGAGGTGCAGCGCTTCGCCAAAATAGTGACAAATCAACGCAAAAAAATAAACGCTTGAAACACAACGATAAATGCCCCCACATGTTCTACTATACAAACCCATTTAGACTGAATGCTAAAGTTTTGAATTCAAGTGAGTTCAATACTTTAATACCTAGTTCTCCAAACTGTGGACCTCCAGCTGTTTCAAAACTACAACTCCTAGCATGTTGGGGGTTGTAGTTTTGCAACAGCTTGAGGTCCACCGTTTGGAGACCACACTTTAGTATACAATGAGGTAATTTTAGCCATGGGGTCCTCTTTATTGCAAATGTTTTATACTCTTTAAGATAAAAAGGTATAATGTAACAAATAAGAACACATACAGCAAAATCCGTTTCTCATTAACTTACATTATTAAACAAACACAACAAAAAAAAAACACATTGCAACGCGTATCCACGTAGACTACTTTGTTATTCAGTAAAAAAATATTTTAAGGGTGCATTCACACCACGGTTTATGCATATGACGATGGTTTTACATTATAAAACCATACAGAAGTGGATTTGTCTCCGTATCCATACCCATTGAGAAACTGTACTAAAAAAGTAAATCTGGTTTTGTGGCATTTGGCACAGTTTTGGTATAATCCCTTTATTTTTTTTTCGAACAAAAAAAAATGCTTGTCACCAAACTAAACTTTTAATATATTGTTTCTTATGTAATTATAAGACAATTTGCTTTTTACGTGCTGTTAAAATTCTTAACCTTTATATGTCTCCTCCCGGACTTGCAGAAGTCCAAACTCAGGAAGTGCGTGCCGGGCATGGTGAGGCACAGCTCTCGCAGGCTTCAGTGACATTGTGCCTGCTGGGGAACGCCCACTTTCTCCTGCGGGGAGCTCACACAATGTGACCAAGAGGAAAGGTATGATACACAGCTTTTTAAAGCTCAGAATTTTTTTTAAGGGCGGGAGGGGTGTTAGGAGTAGTTAGGGAATATAATCTGAGCTAGTTTAGAAAATATGGTTTGATGACAGGTACTCTTTAAAACCGTATATATTCACCTTATATGTTTTTTCACAGTATCAAAGTCAATGAGAACCATATAGAACCATGTATACGGTTTTTATATGGTTCTAGCTCACACGGTTTTAATATCCCTAAACCATATGCCAACCATATGCACAAACCCTGGTGTGCATGCACCCTTAGGGTAGGGTCACATATTGCGTATATGCAGCATATCTCACGCTGCTCGAATATTGCTGCACAAGGGGGACACACTGCGTATTCTCCTATGAACAGACACACAGGGCTACCCACGGCAGCCCTGTATGAGCAATGAGGATTGGAGCTGGGCCCAGCACGTCGCAGTCACATCGGCGCTGGACCTGCCTCCAAACTTCACTGCACACACAGGGTTGCCGCAGGTAGTCCTGTGCATCTGCTCATAGGGGAATAAACTGTTTTTTTTCCCCTTGGTGCGCAGTGCATTTTGCACAGCATCAAAATACACTGCGTATACGCTATATGTGACCCTACCCTAAAACTGAAATAAGTGAAATATACAATGCACAATGAACCTGGCTTTATTGTTTCCATCAGCTTTAACTGTTAGAGCCGAGGCCGACATAGAGTACCATACGTCTCACCGACTATACCGCCACACATCAGGACAGAACAGCCTCCTGCTTTAATACACCCCGAGGACAAAGAAAATGAGAAGATCAGGATTTAAGCTGAAAATTTCCCTCAAGTCCTTGACTGAAATAGCGGCCACCAGTGCAATTCGTTGAGGAAAAGATGTGACATTTCCTCATTTATAACAGGTGCGAATCTGACTTATTGACATGAATAAAGGCGGATTGGTGCAGCGCCAGGGGTAATACAGGGCCCGGATTTTTTTCCCAGTTTCTCGTCTTCAATTTGTATAAAAAAGGACATAACTGCATTTCCAACATATTTGCTGTACATCTCAATTGCAAAGAGGCATATACGTTCTGAAATGCAAACCTGACCTTTTCTTTTATGTATATATTCAAACCTGCGCTGTGGTCTGCAAGCTGCCGAATGCTGCCTTATTTATAGAAACATGCCGCAGCCCGACAAAGTGATATCAAGCTTTTCGCTAACTTGATTCTCTTCATTCTTCAGACGAAGAGTTTTCTATATAAAATCCAAGGGTGAAGGCACCTTTTAAACTGTAAGCATGGATGCTACAGAGCCAGGCAGGGCAGGGGCAAGTTTATTTTGTACCCGCAAAAGAACCAGGTAAGTTTAAATAGAAAACCATGGCACCATGAGTGGGTGCAATAAAGCCCTTAAAGAGGGGCAAGCTGAAGACAGGATTCCGTCTGTAGGGCACAAGTAGATTTGCAGATATGTCATAGACGGAGTCTATGGGTAGGGTGAAAGTAAGACATGGGTATCTGAGAGTAGAAGGGTCCTTAGCCCTCCAGTTCTATGATTGGGACTTGTAACAGGCCATTGTTTACCGCATTTTTCGCCATATAAGACGCTCCGGCATATAAAACGCACCCAATTTTAAAGGATGAAAATCTAGAAAAAAAAGATTCTGAACCTTCAACCTGCGGACCTCCAGATGTTGCAAAACTACAACTTCCAGCATGCCCGGACAGCCGTTGGCTGTCCGGGCATGCCGGGAGTTGTAGTTTTGCAACATCTGGAGGTCCGCAGGTTGAAGACCACTGGTATAGGAGGTAATACTCACTTGTCCCCGCCGCTCCGGACCCATCACCACTGCCCTGGATGTCGCCATCCATCACTGTCGCTGCGTCCCCGGAACATCTCTGCTGCCGGGTATCCACGCTCTCCGTCACCGCCATCACGAAGCTACGCACGCCGCTCCTATTGGATGACGGGATGGACGTGCGTGACGACATGATGACGACGAAGGAGAGCGCCAGCCATGCAGGGGATCCAGGCACGGAGCAGGCATCGAGGAGGCAGGTAAGGTCCCTCCCGGTGTCCTGTAAGCTGTCCGGGACGCCACGATTTCACCACGGCGGTCCCAAACAGCCCGACTGAGCAAACGGGTTAGTGTCACTTTCGCGATAGGACAGGGTTTTAATGTGTATTTGCTGTATAAGACGCACCAACTTCCCCCCCCCCCCCAGTTTTGGGGAAGAAAAAGTGCGTCTTATACAGCGAAAAATACAGTAAGTCTTTTTTTTCTCTATTTTGTCCCCTCTATTTTGTCAACACCTCTGGTGAAGTGTTGGAGGTGAAATTGCATAATGCTCATATACTACAGGATGATGACTAAAAACATCTTAGAAGGCAATAAGGAAGTATCCAGATTGTCTCCAATGCAAAGTAAAACTCTGCCCTGCTGGTGAGCTGGTCCCACTGCTGCTGTTATAATATAATCAGAAGGTTATAATATATCCTACTCCTTATTCTTATTCTTCGAATGGAAATTTACTGTCCCCAGAAGGAAGAAAACTAGCTCATTCTAGCCAGATCAGAGTCTCCTCCAAAAGGAGTCACCAATCTGTAGATAACTGCCCTTGGATTCTTGCCTTTTGTCAGTACAGAGCTTGGTACTACAGATGAGTGACTCTTCCAACTGGAGTGGGCCAGTCTGAGATAGTTTTCCTTCTTGTACGAGCCCAGTCAGGAGTCTTTCCTTCTGGGGTACAGAAAGTAAAACAAAAAGCAAAACAGAAGTGTCCTGCACATCTTCAAGTAAAATGATTCTTTATTTATTCTTACAGCAAACCATGCAAAGATTAAAGGGGTACTCCGGCGCTTGGACATCTTATCCCCTATCCAAAGGATAGGGGATAACATGCCTGATCGCGGGGGTCCCGCCGCTGGGGACCCCGTGATCTTGCACACCACACCCCGTTAAAATCAGTCCCCGGAGCGTGTTCGCTCCGGGTCCGATTACTGTCGATCACAGGGCCGGAGCATTGTGACATCACGACTCCGCCCCGTGTGACATCACGCTTCGCTCCCTCAATGCAAGCCTATGGGAGGCGGGCGTGACAGCTGTCACGCCCCCTCCCATAGGCTTGCATTGAGGGGGTTGGAGCGTGACGTCACAACGCTTCGGCCTAGTGATCGACAGTAATCAGTAATCGACAGAACACGCTCCGGGGACTGATTTTAACGGGGTTCGGCATGCAAGATCACGGGGGTCCCCAGCGGTGGGACCCCCGTGATCAGGCATCTTATCCCCTATCCTTTGGATAGGGGATAAGATGTCTAAGCGCCGGATTACCCCTTTAACTCCACGGCATGGGCCCCTAACCATGTTTACTAATTGGCTGGCCTGAAAAGCATTGGCATTATTTCCCGTATATGGTTCGCTGTGTCATTGTCTTTGACTGTTTTTTGCACCTAAAAGCTATATACGGTATATTTATTTATATTTTTATATATGTTCTTATTTCTGCATATATTTATTTATTTAGTTTAGTTATTTTCCAAATTTCTTTATTTTATATTTGAAATTATTTTTCAATTATTTTATTTTTCAAAAAAATTTTTGTTTGACTTTTTCATACTTTACCTATTTATGTATTTATTTTATAAATCTTTTGTATCGATATTTATCTATCTATCTATATATATTTTTTTTATCTATAAGGTTTTTCTTTTCGCGTTTAAAATAAAAAATAAAATAACAACCCAAAACATCATGTAGACATCCAGCCTGAACACGAGTTTGGTCTTCGTTCTTGTTTTGTTCCAGGGCTTAGAACTATTCTGAGCACTTTATAATCAAGATGTCATTATCCAAGCCCTATGCTGTTCATTGATTTTCTGCCAGGCTGAGGAAGTTATCCCTTTTTTGTTCAAGGCCCTGGCAGTGTAGCAATATTCCTTCCACCATTTCGTTCTCTCCACACTCCGTCCAGGTCATCCGTCTGCCTACACGTGTCCTATCTGCATTTTAGATGTGTTGATTCTTCACAATAATGATGCAGCATAGTGGCAAATAAATTACTAGACAGCTGGAAGTCGACCGATCATTGTGGGCAAAACGTGATTTAATCCCACTGTGCGCTAACGATAATACGGCGGCACCACGCTGCCGGCAGAAATGAATAAAGCCCGACTGTTACAGTGTGACATAATAAACATATAGGCAGCTACTCCATTTCACAATGAAAAATAACATTATCGAGACTGAAAGTTTTTGTGGTTTACAGCCCTTGAAGGATTACCGTAGGGTAAGCTTATTTTAGTACAATACTCCTATTCAGACAGTGATTATTATTTGTTTTCCATTATGCCAGTACAGTGCTGGCACATTCTTATTGATAACACCCCAATAGAATAAAGGGCCTATTCACCGAGGAAAATTCAGGTGCACTTTAGCCTATCAGAGGAGATCTCGGATTAAATGTAAAGCAAGCTGCTGAGTCTTACGGGCATAGTAACAATGGCATGTCCCAGTAATGGAATTTATTTTCTGCAAATGGAATAATTTCATTTGCAACAAAACAAAATATCACATTAAAAAAATAAATAAAAAAAATTCTTTCCAGTTTGCAATCTAGATTTTGTGAAGCAAATCTGTACAGCATCAATATCACAGGCATATTGCAATGGATACAAGATCTGGATACTCACTGGAACTGATTAATTTACAAATAGAATTTTGAGGGTCATTGTTTTCTTTAATGGAAAAGGTTACATATACATTTGTATTAAAAGGGTACTCTGGTGGAAGCTGTATACTAAATTTCTTTTTGAATTTATTTTCTGTCTGACCACAGTGCTCTCTGCCGACACCTCTGTCCATGTCAGGAACTGTCCAGAGCAGAAGAAAATGCGTCATCTGTAGTAAAAGGAACGTTTTCTGCCTTGCCCCTGCACCTTCTCTGGACACACAAGGTTGGTTTTATTAGCATCATTGGACAAGCAATAAGAATTCACTTGGTCACTAATCTTGGAGCCAGCCTGATTGTTTCAAGGCAAGAGACGGTGACAGCTTCAAGACGCTCTTTGTAAACCGGTCTTCGCTTTGCAAGAGTGCAGTTACAAAGAGCGTCTCAATCTGGAGGACCCAGCGTGTTCTGCCCTACGCATTTATTTTAATGGGCCCCATTGGGGCATCACGTCATAAACGATCGATCACAATAGCTGCCGCGTATGTTTCACGACAGATGACGCATTTTCCTGCCGGAGGCGTACCGAAGGTACGCCTCCGGCCGGAAAATGCGTCATCTGTCGTGAAACGAACGTTTCCTGTCTTGCCCTTGCACGTTCTCCCTTGGCGCGGCAGCTATTGTGATCGATCATTTATGCCGTGATGTCTGAGATCTACATTGTATTAAAGGGGTACTCCCATGGAAAACTTTTTTTTTTAAATGAACTGGTGCCAGAAAGTTAAACTGATTTGTAAATTACTTCTATTAAAAAATCTTAATCCTTCCAGTACTTTTTAGGGGCTATATACTACAGAGGAAATGCTTTACTTTTTAGATTTCTCTGATGTCATGACCACAGTGCTCTCTGCTGACATCTCTGTCCATTTTAGGAACTGTCCAGAGCAGGAGAAAATCCCCATAGCAAACATATGCTGCTCTGGACAGTTCCTAAAATGGACAGCAGAGGTCAGCAGAGAGCACTGTGGTCATGACATCAGAGAAATCAAAAAAGTAATGCATTTCCTCTTTAGTATATAGCCCCTAAAAGTACTGGAAGGATTAAGATTTTTTTAATAGAAGTAATTTACAAATCTGTTTAACTGTCCAGAACAGGAGAAAATCCCCATAGCAAACCTATCCTGCTCTGGACAGTTCCTGACATGGACAGAGGTGTCGGCAGAGAGCACTGTGGTTAGACAGAAAATAACTATACAACTTCCTCTGGATAATACAGCAGCTGATAAGTACTGGAAGGATTAAGATTTTTTTTAAATGTTTTTTTTTTATAAATCTGTTTACCTTT
This sequence comes from Hyla sarda, assembly GCF_029499605.1. Taxonomy (NCBI): domain Eukaryota; kingdom Metazoa; phylum Chordata; class Amphibia; order Anura; family Hylidae; genus Hyla; species Hyla sarda. The sequence continues at coordinate 72,524,518 of NC_079191.1, read as the reverse complement.
CCAGCACCAGTTGATTTACAAAAAAAAAAAAAACTTTTGCCACCAGAGTGCCCCTTTACAGATTGCAAGCCTCACAGCCCCTTTTCCTACATTGTGAAACAACCCCACCTGTAGGTAGTAGTCTGCACAGAGTCCGACAGGTACTGCCCATATCCACCTAAAGCAAGACATCCATTTGTCCTATCCCATTTTCATGCCTCAAGTACATTGGCCACTTGTTTCTAATGTTGTGGCATCCGTAGCACATAGCCTGTGACAGATAGTGCTGCAACCATCTCCAATTAAAGAAGGTACCAGTCCCTTTATGAGAGCTTGAAAGGAGGGGACAGACGACAGGCAGATAGGTGCTAAGAGGAATTCAGGTTCTGCACCAAGTAGAGGGAAGATGAGACTTGGTGCACAATTAGTAAGAACCTCCAGAGGCAGCATGATAGCAGAGAGCCAGACTTCCTGTGATGCTAAGCTGAAATGGACATTTCCTGTGCCGAAAAGTGTTGCAGAATTGGGAACAGCAACATCAGTGCCTGCAAGTCCCTGTGTCCCTTAAAGGGGTACTCCCATGGAAAACTCTTTTTTATATATCAACTGGCTCCAGAAAGTTAAACAGATTTGTAAATTACTTCTATTAAAAAATCTTAATCCTTTCAGTACTTATGAGCTTCTGAAGTTAAGGTTGCTTTTTTCTGTCTAAGTGCTCTCTGATGACACCTGTCTCGGGAAATGCCCAGTTTAGAAGCAAATCCCCATAGCAAACCTATTCTAAACTGGGCATTTCCCGAGACAGGTGTCATCAGAGAGGACATAGACAGAAAAGAACAACCTTAACTTCAGAAGCTCATAAGGACTGAAAGGATTAAGATAAGTAATTTACAAATCTGTTTAACTTTCTGGAGCCAGTTGATATATATATATATAAAAAAGTTTTTTCCTGGAATACCCCTTTAAACAGATCTGTAAATTACTTCTATTAAAAAAAATCTTAATCCTTCCAGTACTTTTTATGGGCTATATACTACAGAGGAAATGCTTTACTTTTTTGATTTCTCTGATGTCATGACCACAGTGCTCTCTGCTGACCTCTGCTGTCCATTTTAGGAACTGTGCAGAGCAGCATATGTTTGCTATGGGGATTTTCTCCTGTTCTGGACAGTTCCTAAAATGGACAGCAGAGGTCAGCAGAGAACACTGTGGTCATGACATCAGAGAAATCTAAAAAGTAAAGCATTTCGTCTGTAGTATATAGCCCCTAAAAAGTACTGGAAGGATTAAGATTTTTTTTTTATAGAAGTAATTTACAAATCAGTTTGACTTTCTGGCACCAGTTGATTTAAAAAAAAAAAAAGAAAGTTTTCCATGGGAGTACCCCTTTAATACAATGTAGATCACAGACATCACGGCATAAACGATCGATCACAATAGCTGCCGCGCCAAGGGAGAAGGTGCAGGGGCAAGACAGGAAACGTTCGTATCACGACAGATGATGCATTTTCCGGCCGGAGGCGTACCTTCGGTACGCCTCCGGCAGGAAAATGCGTCATCTGTCGTGAAAGATACGCGGCGCGGCAGCTATTGTGATCGATCGTTTATGACGTGATGCCCCAATAGGGCCCATTAAAGTAAATGCGTAGGGCAGAACACGCTGGGTCCTCCAGAGTGAGACGCTCTTTGTAACTGCACTCTTGCAAAGCGAAGACCGGTTTACAAAGAGCGTCTTGAAGCTGTCACCGTCTCTTGCCTTGAAACAATCAGGCTGGCTCCAAGATTAGTGACCAAGTGAATTCTTATTGCTTGTCCAATGATGCTAATAAAACCAACCTTGTGTGTCCAGAGAAGTAGCAAAGAAAAACATTCACTCAAGCCTATTTCCTGCAGAAAATCAGATCCCGCTCCACTGCGGGAAGAGTTACTGGGGCATATCATTGTGATAACAACACTCAGATTGTTAGCAGGTGCAGCCTGTTCATCTCCTGCCTGTAGTGGATCAACAGCTCAACCTTGTCTATTCATTTCCTGCCAATAACCTCAGCTTTATATGTACCTGAAGACGTCTCAGCCTCAGCTGTTCTGGACTCTTCAAGCAGAGAGTTTACTGTATTCTTTAGAAGAAAGATTTCTGCTGAAAAGTCCATTGCTGCTTGAAAATATTCTCAAAATACACCAGAAACAACTTCATCTGTCCAGTATAAAGGTTTAGTTTTTTTTGCAAATGCCGCATTTTATTTATTCTTTGCCGAAACAGACAAAATGAGGAAAAATGTTATACCCGTCAGCTATTTGGCTTATAGCTATGTCTCTCAGTCCCCCCATACACAAGAACGTTTGGCTTGTCTAAACATTAATATGTTCTTCATGGAGTGAGGGGGTAGGCTCCTGTCAGACAGCTCTGCTAGTCGCTTATCTTAAAATCACAGAAGCACTAAAACTTAACATTTAAAAATTACCTTAAAAGGATGGAGATAGAATGCTGAGTTGCATCCAAAGAACACCATACCTACTGTGAAGCATGGGGGTAGAAACATCATGATTTGGGGCTGTTTTTCAGCAAGGGCATTGAAGATGAAATGTGGCTGGGTCTTTCAGCATGACAATGATCCCAAACACTCTGCCGGGCAACAAAGAAGTGGCTTCGTAAGAAGCATTTCAAGGTCCTGGAGTGGCCTAGCCAGTCTCCAGATCTCAAGCCCATAGAAAACCTTTGGAGAGATTTGAAAGTCCGTGTTGCCCAGTGACAGCCCCAAAACATCACTGCTCTAGAGGAGATCTGCATGGAGGAATGAGCCAAAATACCAGCAACAGTGCGTGAAAACCTTGTGGAGACTTACAGAAAACGTTTGACCTCTGTCATTGCCAACAAAGGGTATATAACTAAGTATTGAGATGAACTTTTGTTATTGACCAAATACTTATTTTCTACCATAATTTGCAAATAAATTCTTTAAAAATCAGACAATGTGATTTTATGGATTTTTCTCATTATGTCTCTCATAGTTGAGGTATACCTATGATGAAAATTACAGGCCTCTCTCATCTTTTTAAGTGGGAGAACTTGCACAATTGGTTACTGACTAAATACTTTTTTGCCCCACTGTTTATATATATATATATATATATATATATATATATATATATATATTTAACATCATATCCTCTATCTAATCAAATAAGGCCCTAATGAAACCCAGCAAGAATACAGGAATAGGGGATACAAGATAATCCTCACAATGTAGCAATCATCCTACCCCACCCATCTGTCCTTTAGTTCTAGTATTACTGTGTGGACATACCATTTAGTACCTTTGTGACTGTCCATACATTGGTTTATCACCAGTGTGGGTGCTGGGGCTTGCACATCATCAGGATCCATAATTTTAGTGTTTTTGGTGGTTATTGTAGCATCTTTTTAAGGTAAATTTTAAATGTTATGATTTTGAGCTTCTGTGATTTTGTTTGCTGTGGGACAATTTTTTTGTTGATCTAAATATACATTGACTTAGTTGCTTATCTCCTAGAATACAAAAGGATCGGGCACTGGAAATCTAATATGCCCGATCCTTCTTTGTACTGACATCATTTGTTGGGGGACAATTGGGAAGCTTCCATACACGGTTGACTGGGCCCACAAAAAAATATCGGGGGAGATTTATCAAAACCTGTGAAGAGGAAACGTTTCTGAGTTGCCCAGAGCAACCAATCAGATGGCTTCTTTCATTTTTCAGAGGCCTTTTTAATAATGAAAGAAGCGATCTGATTGGTTGCTATGGGCAACTCAGCAACTTTTCCTCTGGGAAGGTCTTGATAAACCTCCCCCAGTGTGTTTGGCCAACACTCCACTAACATGTATGGGGGCCTATAGTTGTACGAGCAAGTATAAATGCATACGATAAAGTCGAGGTGACTGTTCTTTTTTCAGTTCTTTTCAAGGAAGTGTCAAAGTAAGAATAGTTACAACTAATGTTCTAGCACAAGTCTTATTTAGGAAGCCAGATGGCCAAGCTATTGAATTCAAGAAAGGATAAGAGACAGCACCAGACGCAAGCACTTCACCAGCCACACAAATGAATCTTTCTTTGGAAAGGCTGGCGAATATAATGAAACACTGGCAAGCCGCTAGCAATGAGTCAGGAGGAAGAAAGAAAAAAAATAACAAAGGCGCAGAACTGTGTTTGGTAGGTCTCAGAAATTATACTCACCAATCTGCTAGTGTTATGATTTGAAGACCACTAACAAAATTAACAATATATTTCCAATGTAGGCCTGCCATCTGCTCAGTGATTTTTACCATAGATTTTACTGCTCTGCTGTCTCTGGAGTAAATTGAATTTTGGGGAAGGAAAACAGAAATGTAAAAAAAATCATAACCCTGGAACCTGTGATTATTGTTAAGTGCTAGGGTAAAGAATATATTTGTCAATGCTTGTCAGTCTATATCCAACTTGCGTAAGGTACTAAATAATAGGCCCAGAACTGGAACAAGATGTGGCTTCTATTCTTTCACATTTTTTTTTTTTGCTTATGTATTTAATATGATTTCTTTGTGTAGCTGGTAATGGGAATTTTGCTGGAAATGTGTGTGTGTGTGTGTGTGTGTGTATATATATATATATATATATATATATATACATATATATATATATATATATATATATATATATATTAGGGATCGACCGATTATCGGTATGGCCGATATTATCGGCCGATAATCACGATTTTGGGCATTATCGGTATCGGCAATTACCTTGCCGATAAGCCGATAATGCCCCGCCCCCCGCACCGCCTCCACCGCATCGCGTCGCACCCCCCACCGTGATGTTGGGCGGTATACCGGTATGGATTTTTGCCCATACCGCTATACCGGTCTGACCCCTCCCCCACCCTCCGAGTCAATAAAAAATTAAACTTACCGGTAATGGGGGTGGTCTGGGCCATCCATCTTTCCTGTAGTGTCCGGGGGCGTTCCGGGTGGAGGGTGAACCGGTCCGGGCTGTTCTTCTTCTCCGGCGGTCATCTTCTCCACTCCGGGCAGGCTCCGGCCTAGTACACTGCATAGACGCCGCTACGCCGTGACGTCAGGTGCGTCGCTGCGCACGGGCGTCACTGCGCAGCGGCGTCTATGCAGCGTACTAGGCCAGAGCCTGCCCGGAGTGGAGAAGAGGCCCGCCGGAGAAGAAGGACAGCCCGGACCGGTTCACTCTTCACCCGGAACGCCCCCGGACACTACAGGAAGGGAGGATGGATTGCCCGGACCACCCTGACAGGTAGGGGGAGAGAAGCGGGTGGTGGAGGCGGCGGTGGCCTATGGCCCCGCAAAAGCCACTGCAGATCATTGATTTAAAGCGCCCGCTTTAAATCAATGATCTGCAGCGGTGTCGCAGGGGGTTAAATAGCCGATAACGTATACCAGAATATCGGTATAAGTTATCGGCTATCGGCCCTAACCTGCACCGATTATCGGTATTGGTATCGGTATCGGCCCTAAAAATCCGATATCGGCCGATCCCTAATATATATTTTTTTTTAATGCTTTTTTGGAAAAAGGTATCTATCCCTTGGACTTCCCAACAGTAATTTGTAACACTACAGGTGTTGCCAAAACATCTATCCCATCGGGCCATGCAGGGCCACCATCAGAGATTTTGGACATTTGCCCCCACCCCCTTTCCAACAGCATACCAAAACTTGCATACAAAATATGTGCTGAATAACAAGCCAAAGTATGTGCCACAGTATGACAAAAAAGCCCTTGATGGTTAAAAGGTACCTAAACATTTACAAACTTCTGGTATGATGGCTCCTGATTCCTTGTTTGTAAGTGTGAGGTCACTTTTCTCCACACATCAGCCACCCCACCCACTGAAGTACACCTGAGCTCCCTTCCATGCAACGGACCAGCATTTTCTAACCAGGGTGCCTCCAGCTGTTCCAAAACTGCAATTCCTTGCAGAATGGTCGCTCCACCCATTGAAGCAGACAGGCTCCTTTGAACAACTGATTAGTGATGTAATGTCTCGCTAGGCACTGCAACCAGGGAAAACCTGAGACGACACTCATTTTGTATGCTGCTAAAAATAAACATCTGGAGCAAAGATCACATAAGAATGCAGGACACTATATTAGGAACACAGGTACAGACACTATATTATGAACCTCACTTAACAGACCCTGTAGCCTTCTAACTCTCCAATCATGGCAGATTCTAGGTGATAAAGAATTGGGGTGCTTTAGTTCAATGTGATAGATTGATTTGTTTTCAGGAGAAATTAGTAATTATCCTATACAGTGACCCTCGACCTACGATGGCCCCAACATACGATAATTTCAACATGCGATGGCCTCTCAGAGGCCATCGCATGTTGAAGGCAGCATCAACATACGATGCTTTTGTATGTTGGGACCATCGCATAAACGGATATCCGGCAGCACTGACTGCTTCAGCTGCCGCCGGATAGCCGTTTACGGTGCCCCGTGAGCTCCGGTGATGGTCACTCACCTGTCCTCGGGGCTCCGGCGCGTCCTCTTCGGGATCCCCTCCATCGTCGGCGCTCTCCATCGACGTCATCACGTCGCTGCGCACGCCGTCCCGTCATCCAATAGGAGCGGCGTGCGTAGCGACGTGATGACGGCGACGGAGAGCGCGGTTGCCGGGGAAGCAGAGGCCTTGCCGGAGCGTCAGGCACACCTCGGGGACGCGCCGACAGCGATGGGCGGCAACATCCCGGGCAGCGGTGACGAGCGTTGACGGTCCGGAGCAGCCGGCAAAGGTGAGTACAACTTTCTCTAACAGTGGTTTACAACCTGCGGACCTCCAGATGTTGCAAAACTACAACACCCAGCATGCCCGGACAGCGAACGGCTTTTGCAACATCTGGAGGTCTGCAGGTTGTAGACCACTGTCCTATACTTTACATTGACAGATCCCTCAACATAGGATGGTTTCAACAAACGATGGTCCGTTTGGAACGGATTACCATCGTATGTTGAGGGACCACTGTATTCATTTTCCGCGCTTGGAGTTAAACAACCTGCATATTGAAAAAAAATTGCAGAGAAAACCCAAAACCCTTTTTCCTTCCATGCAACCTGTACAGAGCTTCGCCTTTCCACATGAACTACCATTGTAGGTAGTGAAGAACATGCCTAAAGGCCTCACCCAGGGGCGGACATATCACTTGTTCAGCCGGTTCGGCTGCACAGGGGCCCAGCGTGTTAGGGGGCCCACCTAGGGGCCCAGGTCACAGCCTGGGCCTCACAGTCTGGGCCCCTGCAGGGCCCCCTGCCAGTACTTCATACTAAATGCTGCAGCAACAGGTCCCGGACCTGCCGCTGACAGCAGTAATTTACCTCGGCCGGGCGAGAGGACAGGCCAGGGGCTGATGGGAACAGACGTGCCCCGCGCAGGCACGCACGTCTGTTCCAAGCCCCTGACGTCACGTGTCATGGCCTCCGACCCCGGCAGAAGCGACAGGAGCAGCAAACCCTCCCGCCTCACACGGCCGCATCGCTGAGCAGATAAGGTGAGGAGAGCGACGGTCGGGTGCAGGGCGGTGGGGGAGGGGATTGTAATGAAGAGGACAGGAGGGGTGTTGAAGAGGTTGGTGGTGTAATGATAAGGATTGGGGGTCTGGGAGAGCGTAGTGGTGATAAGGAGGACCAGGGGGGTGGGGGGTCAGGGGGGTAATGATTAGGGGGTTTAATGTTGATGAGAAGGACTGGGGGGGGGGTCAGCTGTGTAATAATGATGAGGTGCTTAAGGTATATGGGGTGATGAGGAGACTGAGGATGGAGTGTGTGGGGTGTATGGGGGTGATGAGGATGGAGTGCATGGGTTGTATGGGGTGATGAGGAGACTGAGGATGGAGTGCATGGGGTGTATGGGGTGATGAGAATGGGGTGATGAGGAGACTGAGGATGGAGTGCATGGGGTGATGAGGAGACTGAGGATGGAGTGCATGGGGTGTATGGGGTGATGAGAATGGGGTGATGAGGAGACTGAGCATGGAGTGCATGGGGTGTATGGGGTGATGAGAATGGGGTGATGAGGAGACTGAGGATGGAGTGCATGGGGTGTATGGGGTGATGAGGATGGGGTGATGAGGAGACTGAGGATGGAGTGCATGGGGTGATGAGGAGACTGAGGATGGAGTGCATGGGTAGTATGGGGTGATGAGGAGACTGAGGATGGGGTGCGTGGGGTGTATGGGGTGATGAGGAGACTGAGGATGGGGTGCGTGGGGTGTATGGGGTGATGAGGAGACTGAGGATGGAGTGCATGGGGTGATGAGGAGACTGAGGATGGAGTGCATGGGGTGATGAGGAGACTGAGGATGGAGTGCGTGGGGTGAGGAGGAGACTGAGGATGGAGTGCATGGGGTGATGAGGAGACTGAGGATGGGGTGCGTGGGGTGTATGGGGCGATGAGGAGACTGAGGATGGGTTGTGCGGGGTGTATGGGGTGATGAGACTGAAGATGGGGTGCGTGGGGTGTATGGGGGTGATGAGACTGAGGATGGGGTATATGGGGGTGATGAGGAGACCGAGGATGGAGTGTCTGGGGTGTATGGGGTGATGAGAAGACCGAGGATGGGTTGTGTGGGGTGTATGGGGTGATGAGACTGAGGATGGGGTGCGTGGGGTGTATGGGGGTGATGATTAGACTGAGGATGGGTTGTGTGGGGTGTATGGGGGGATAAGACTGAGGATGGGGTGCGTGGGGTGTATGGGGGTGATGATTAGACTGAGGATGGGTTGTGTGGGGTGTATGGGGGGATAAGACTGAGGATGGGGTGCGTGGGGTGTATGGGGTGATGAGGAGACTGAGGATGGGGTGCGTGGGGTATATGGGGGTGATGAGGAGACAGAGGATGGAGTGTGTGGGGTATATGGGGGTGATGAGGAGACCGAGGATGGAGTGTGTGGGGTGATGAGAAGACCGAGGATGGGGTGCGTGGGGTGTATGGGGGTGATGATTAGACTGAGGATGGGTTGTGTGGGGTGTATGGGGGGATAAGACTGAGGATGGGGTGCGTGGGGTGTATGGGGTGATGAGGAGACTGAGGATGGAGTGCGTGGGGTGTATGGGGTGATTCAGTGGTGTATCGTGGTTGGCAGTATTATATTAATAGAGTACAGTGGTTGGCAGTATTATATTCAGGGGTACAGTGGTTGGCAGTATTATATTCAGGGGTACAGTGGTTGGCAGTATTATATTCAGGGGTACAGTGGTTGGCAGTATTATATTCATGGAGTACAGTGGTTGTCAGTATTATATTCAGGGTACAGTGGTTGGCAGTATTATATTCAGGGGTACAGTGGTTGGCAGTATTATATTCATGGAGTACAGTGGTTGGCAGTATTATATTCAGGGTACAGTGGTTGGCAGTATTATATTCAGGGGTACAGTGGTTGGCAGTATTATATTCAGGGGTACAGTGGTTGGCAGTATTCAGGGGTACAGTGGTTGGCAGTATTATATTCAGGGGTACAGTGGTTGGCAGTATTATATTCAGGGGTACAGTGGTTGGCAGTATTCAGGGGGTACAGTGGTTGGCAGTATTATATTCAGGGTACAGTGGTTGGCAGTATTATATTCAGGGGTACAGTGGTTGGCAGTATTATATTCATGGAGTACAGTGGTTGGCAGTATTATATTCAGGGGTACAGTGGTTGGCAGTATTATATTCATGGAGTACAGCGGTTGGCAGTATTATATTCAGGGGTACAGTATTTGGCAGTATTATATTCAGGGGTACAGTGGTTGGCAGTATTATATTCAGGGGTACAGTATTTAGCAGTATTATATTCAGGGTACAGTGGTTGGCAGTATTATATTCAGGAGTACAGTGGTTGGCAGTATTATATTCAAGGGTACAGTGGTTGGCAGGATTATATTCATGGAGTACAGTGGTTGTCAGTATTATATTCAGGGTACAGTGGTTGGCAGTATTATATTCAGGGGTACAGTGGTTGGCAGTATTATATTCAGGGGTACAGTGGTTGGCAGTATTATATTCATGGAGTACAGTGGTTGTTAGTATTATATTCAGGGTACAGTGGTTGGCAGTATTATATTCAGGGGTACAGTGGTTGGCAGTATTATATTCATGGAGTACAGTGGTTGGCAGTATTATATTCAGGGTACAGTGGTTGGCAGTATTATATTCAGGGGTACAGTGGTTGGCAGTATTATATTCAGGGGTACAGTGGTTGGCAGTATTCAGGGGGTACAGTGGTTGGCAGTATTATATTCAGGGGTACAGTGGTTGGCAGTATTATATTCAGGGGTACAGTGGTTGGCAGTATTCAGGGGGTACAGTGGTTGGCAGTATTATATTCAGGGTACAGTGGTTGGCAGTATTATATTCAGGGGTACAGTGGTTGGCAGTATTATATTCATGGAGTACAGTGGTTGGCAGTATTATATTCAGGGGTACAGTGGTTGGCAGTATTATATTCATGGAGTACAGCGGTTGGCAGTATTATATTCAGGGGTACAGTATTTGGCAGTATTATATTCATGGAGTACAGTGGTTGGCAGTATTATATTCAGGGTACAGTGGTTGGCAGTATTATATTCAGGGGTACAGTGGTTGGCAGTATTATATTCATGAAGTACAGTGGTTGGCAGTATTATATTCAGGGGTACAGTGGTTGGCAGTATTATATTCAGGGGTACAGTGGTTGGCAGTATTATATTCAGGGGGTACAGTGGTTGGCAGTATTATATTCATGGAGTACAGTGGTTGGCAGTATTATATTCAGGGGGTACAGTGGTTGGCAGTATTATATTCAGGGGTACAGTATTTGGCAGTATTATATTCAGGGGTACAGTGGTTGGCAGTATTATATTCAGGGGTACAGTATTTAGCAGTATTATATTCAGGGTACAGTGGTTGGCAGTATTATATTCAGGGGTACAGTGGTTGGCAGTATTATATTCAGGGGGTACAGTGGTTGGCAGTATTATATTCATGGAGTACAGTGGTTGGCAGTATTATATTCAGGGGTACAGTATTTGGCAGTATTATATTCAGGGGTACAGTGGTTGGCAGTATTATATTCAGGGGTACAGTATTTAGCAGTATTATATTCAGGGTACAGTGGTTGGCAGTATTATATTCAGGGGTACAGTGGTTGGCAGGATTATATTCAGGGTACAGTGGTTGGCAGTATTATATTCATGGAGTACAGTGGTTGGCAGTATTATATTCAGGGCTACAGTATTTGGCAGTATTATATTCAGGGGTACAGTGGTTGACAGTATTCAGGGGGTACAGTGGTTGGCAGTATTATATGCAGGGGGTACAGTATTTGGCAGTATTATATTCATGGAGTACAGTGGTTGGCAGTATTATATTCAGGGGGTACAGTGGTTGGCAGTATTATATTCAGGGGGTACAGTGGTTGGCAGTATTATATTCATGGAGTACAGTGGTTGGCAGTATTATATTCAGGGGTACAGTGGTTGGCAGTATTATATTCATGGAGTACAGTGGTTGGCAGTATTATATTCAGGGGTACAGTGGTTGGCAGTATTATATTCAGGGGTACATTGGTTGGCAGTATTATATTCAGGGGTACAGTGGTTGGCAGTATTATATTCAGGGGTAGAGTGGTTGGCAGTATTATATTCGGGGGTACAGTGGTTGGCAGTATTATATTCAGGGGTACAGTGGTTGGCAGTATTCAGGGGGTACAGTGGTTGGCAGTATTATATTCAGGGGGTACAGTATTTGGCAAAGTTATAATGATTATTGTCATCATACAGAGGATGAGGATCTACTGACAAATTAAGGAACCAATGATGTCCAGGTGTCAGACTCTGCAGAGAAGATGGAAGAAGTCCTGGTGTCTGGACCAGATGAAGAAGAAAAGTAAAGACAACAGAGAAGACGTCACTCAGGTCAGTGATATCATTGTGTATTTTCCTAACTGTCCCATCAGAGCTGTAGTCACTGATATCATTGTGTAGTCTCCTGACTGTCCCATCAGCTGTAGTCACTTCAGACATGATGGGAGTTGCAGCTTTCCAACATCTGGGGAGCCACTTGAACCAAGGTGATTGGTGGGGTCCCATGAGTCAGACCCCCACCATAAAAATGGGCTGTTTATTTTAAAATGCCTGGGCCTATTTTTGGTACCAGTTTGGCCCTGCCTGTAAGTCACTTCTATCACTAAGGATAAGAAGACAAGGAACCAGGGGGTGCCAAGGGGTGTCGTGCTAAGTCCAGGGGTGTGAATGTAAAGGGGAGCACTGCCCTCTGCCTCCCAGCTAGATACGGGTCAGGCTGACCCGGGGGAGTACTCACTGGGCCGCACACTGAGAGGGACAGGGGCCACCCGGAGCCCACCTCAGGAGCCGTTCCATCCACCTGTGGTGGACAAGGCAAGTGGCGACACTACACGCGCAGGGTAAGTGGAGGCCCTCCGGTGGGGTCTAGGTACATGAGGGGGCACAGTGCTGGGGGGGGGGGGGGCCCAGGCACATTCTTTGCACAGGGGCCCTCTGCTGTCTGTGTCCGCCCCTGGCCTCACCACCCTTCTTTCTATGAGGTATGAAGAAATGCCATCTCCTCAAGTCAAGGAAGAGGTTAAAGGTAAGATGCCCCATTGTGGTTTTCTGCTACTGGCCCCCTTCATCCTCCCAAAAATTACTCACATTCAATTTAATCCAGAGTAGCCAAATGGTCTGGAGCTTTCAGTATGCCCATATTTCATCCTTACCGTGGGTCAACATTGACAACATTTTTCATTTTTTCACAATTCCAACAGAAGGTGTACTCGGCACTACATGTAATGAACAATAGGACTGAGCAAAATGATTCCTGGTTTTCAGTGAATGGCTCCCTGGAAACCGGATAGGTCTGTACAGGTGCCGACTCGTGAATGACGAAGAGACAAAGCATCGGGTGTACAATAGAAGAACGGAGCACTCACCCAGACTTGCTAGTGGTAGCTTCTTTATTGTTCGTTAGAACATGCAGGATACAGCGTGCAGGGAGGCAGGTGGTGAGGACGCGGGGGTATAGTCTGGCGACGGGCCGTCGCCAGACTATACCCCCGCGTCCTCACCACCTGCCTCCCTGCACGCTGTATCCCGCATGCTCTAACGAACAATAAAGAAGCTACCACTAGCAAGTCTGGGTGAGTGCTCCGTTCTTCTATTGTACACCTGATTTTTTATTTTTTTAGTACAGCAGCCTATAAGTACTTTATTCATACCTTGTGGTTGCACATAAATGCATACTGAACAATGCAAATGACAGCAGCTTGCAGAGCGCCAAAGAATCGACAACGTGTAACAATCCTCCAGGATTAATAGAGGGGGTGGAGTAAATCTCTACTTTCCAAAGAGATTAAAAAAAAAAAAAAAACTAATGAATATCATAAGGCTGCAGGAAGGGTAAATGTTTTATTTATACCAGACATCTTCAATGCAGCTTATTATCCTCAAGAACAGATATAATCTTCCCTGTTTCTATAAAACAACCATCTTCCCTTCTCTAGGCCGGGATATAGACGCAGTAGGGAGGCTGCGCTCACTACTCTGCTGTTTGTCTTTTTTCTGTAAGGGTAAGGGGGAAAAAAAATCTCATTTTAACTTTATTTCACTGTTTAAGATGCAAAACACGGACTCATTGCTAATCTCATAAAAAGAACAATCGACTACAAAAGGATAAACAGCTGCAACAGAATGAGGACTGCATAGTTGCAGGTAGTAAAAATAGTAAATATTTTAACACAATAAATGCTTTATTAATAGTATTATGACATAAGACATACATGGCGGGGGTTAAGGTGAAATTGCCTTTGTATTTATAGCCAGGAATGATGGGCATATGAAATTATAGAAAGTGCCATTTCAAACAAATTACTGGCAATATGCCTTGTTATAGGTTTACTCATAACGTAATAAGCATCGACGTGTGTAGACAAAAATAGAGGTTTCTGCATGTATGTGGGTGTAATCTAATAGACCAGAAGGATCAGAGAAATTCCTCCTGCCGATTACGCCACTTTGCTGCTTTTACATCACTTAATGCATTTTATAGACAGTGTCATAGCCAAATAGGACTATGGCTGCCTGACAATAAGCCTAGAGTACGGGGATGCTAAAGGTTTAAAGGTTTATAGACAAGTAGGAGTGACTGCATAATAAAATAACAAGGGAAAAGGTTATGCTCTCCTCTGCCATCACTAAGGTATATTAGGTTATAATGTCAGACTCTTGGATTTGATGATAAGATAACTAGAGTTACCTGTGGGCATATCTGTTTCAGTCTGTTGAATCACATCAGCACAAATCAGGGGTAGGCATAAAATGCCACCCTATCAGCCTTAGGATAGCCGCTAACCATATGTCTTATGCAAATGGATATAAAACTCATAACTCATCTCTATAAGCCAAAGTGAAGAGTCGCTACAATATTCAAAACCATGCAGAATACAGAACACTTCTTTACCTGTCACACAGTAAGGGGTCTCCAAACTAGGGCTGGGCGGTATACCGGGTTCATACCGAATACCGAATTTTTTGTGCTGCACGATATGAATTTTTCCCATACCGCAATACCGGTTGGGATCCTCCCCCTCGGGAATGAATTATCAGCCCAGTGCTGCGCTGTCCCCAAATCGGGGAACTAATCATATGTCACCTGCGAGCGCTGTTCTCCCCCCCATTAATTATTAGCCCAGCGCTGCACTTGTCCCCATCAGGGTAAATACTCACATGTCACCCGCAAGCGCTGCTCTCCTCTTCCTCCTGTTTGTTGCGGCCACCGGCGCTGACACTCTATACCAGTGGTCTTCAACCTGCAGACCTCCAGATGTTGCAAAACTACAACTCTCAGCATGCCCGGACAGCCGTTGGGAGTTGTAGTTTTGCCACATCTGGAGGTCCGCAGGTTGAAGACCACTGCTCTATACTGTGCGGTATCCCTATGCCCGGGCAGCAAAAAATTAAACAAAATAAACTTTAACTCACTTCCCGTTTGCCCGGTACCGGCCTCATCTGCTTCTTTGGGACGGAAACGTCCCAAAGCCATCAGCCTATCACCGGCCGCAGCGATGTTCCGCCTCGGCCGGTGATAGGCTGTGCATAGAGATGAGCGAACTTACAGTAAATTCGATTTGTCACGAACTTCTCGGCTCGGCAGTTGATGACTTATCCTGCGTAAATTAGTTCAGCTTTCAGGTGCTCTGGTGGGCTGGAAAAGGTGGATACAGTCCTAGGAGACGCTTTCCTAGGAATGTATCCACCTTTTCCAGCCCACCGGAGCACCTGAAAGCTGAACTAATTTATGCAGGATAAGTCATCAACTGCCGAGCCGAGAAGTTTGCGACGAATCTAATTTACTGTAAGTTCGCTCATCTCTAGCTGTGCACACTGTCTTGTAAGAAGGCGGCTTCTTACATGACAGTGCGCTCAGCCTATCACCGGCCGAGGCAGAACATCGCTGCGGCCGGTGATAGGCTGATGGCTGTCCGACGTTCACGTCCCTAGTGTAAGGCCGACGTCGGAACATGCGTTAGTTTATTTTGTTTACCTTCTGCAGCCCGGGCATAGGGATACCGCACAGTATAGAGTGCCAGCACCGGCGGCCGCAACGAACAGGAGGATGAGGGCAGCGCTTGCGGGTGACATGTGAGTATTTACCCCGATGGGGAGAGCGCTGGGCTGATAATTAATTTGGGGGAGGGGGGGGGGACGGCAGTGCGGAGGAGGAGGAAATACCGTTATATACCGTGGAACCGCCAAAAGTTACAAAAATACTGTGATACACACATTTGGTCATACCACCCAGCCCTATTCCCAGGGCCAGATTAACGTAGGGGCGGATGGAGCGGCAGCTCCAGGCCCCTGCATTAAAATAGGTCCGGCGGCCTGCACAAACGGCCGCACAGACCGAGGGCTGCAACATGCTGGGACCGGTGCTGGCACGGTCCCTGCATGTGCATAACCGGACGCTTCACCTGCGGGCCCCATCGTTCCCCTTGCGACTGGGCCAGCAGGTGAAGGATCCGGGACGCCAGCATCCGCAGCGAGCGTCCGCAGCTTTTAACACTGAGTGCGCCTTTAAGACGCACACAGCGTTGAGCGTGCGCTCGGTGCGGCAGCTGACGTAACAGGAAGGACTCGGCGGCTCCGTCCTGTCACTCCATCCCGGGCTTCCTGTGCGGCAGCGGCTCTGCGGAGGCTGTCAGCACAGGAGAGAAGAGGATAGAACAAGAGCTTCGGGGGAACGAGACAGAGGTGAGTGTTTTTTTGTTTTTTGCTGGGGGCATTATTATGTGAGGGGGCATTACTTATATGGGGGCAAAGTGACGGGGGCATACTTATATGGGCGCAAAGTGAGTGGGCATTACTTATATGGGGGCAAAGTAATAATAAGTAATGCCCCCCTAACTTTGCCCCAATAAGTAATGCCCCCTCACATGCCTCCCATACATAATAATGCCCGTCACATGGCCCCCATATATAGTAATGCCCCCATATATAGTAATGCCCCCATATAAGTAATGCCCCCTCACATGACCTCCATATATGGGGGCATTACTATGTGAGGGGGCATATGTGTGTGAGGGGGCATATGTGTGTGAGGGGGCATATGTGTGTGAGGGGGCATTAGTGTGTGTGAGGGGGCATTAGTGTGTGAGGGGGCATTAGTGTGTGAGGGGGCATTAGTGTGTGAGGGGGCATTAATGTGTGAGGGGGCATTAATGTGTGAGGGGGCATTAATATGGGAGGGGGCCATGTGAGGGGGCATTATTATATGTGGGGGCCATGTGAGGGGGCATTATTGTATGTGGGGGCATTAATGTGTGAGGGGGGCATTAATATGTGAGGGGGGCATTAATATACGAGGGGGCCATGTGAGGGGGCCATGTGAGGGGGCATTAATATGTGTGGGGGCCATGTGAGGGGGGCATTAATATGTGAGGGGGCCATGTGAGGGGGGCATTAATATGTGAGGGGGCAATATTATATGTGGGGGCCATGTGAGAGGGGCATTATTATGTGGAGAACATGTGAGGGGGCATTACTATATGTGGGGGACATGTGAGGGGGCATTATAATATGTGGGGGACATGTGAGGGGGCATTATAATATGTGGGGGACATGTGAGGGGGCATTATAATATGTGGGGGACATGTGAGGGGGCATTATTATATGTGGGGGAAATGTGAGGGGGCATTATTATATGAGGGGGACATGTGAGGGGGCATTATAATATGTGGGGGACATGTGAGGGGGCATTATAATATGTGGGGGACATGTGAGGGGGCATTACTATATGTGGGGGACATGTGAGGGGGCATTACTATATGTGGGGGACATGTGAGGGGGGCATTATTATATGTGGGGGACATGTGAGGGGGCATTATTATATGTGGGGGACATGTGAGGGGGGCATTATTATATGTGGGGGACATGTGAGGGGGCATTATTATATGTGGGGGACATGTGAGGGGGGCATCATTATATGTGGGGGACATGTGAGGGGGGCATTATTATATGTGGGGGACATGTGAGGGGGGCATTATTATATGTGGGGGCCATGTGAGAGGGCATTATTATATATGGGGGCAATGTCAGGGGCATTACTATATATGGGGGCAATGTGAGGGGCATTACTATGGGGGACATGTGAGGGGGGCATTATTATATGTGGGGGACATGTGAGGGGGGCATTATTATATGTGGGGGACATGTGAGGGGGGCATTATTATATGTGGGGGCCATGTGAGAGGGCATTATTATATATGGGGGCAATGTGAGGGGCATTACTATATATGGGGGCAATGTGAGGGGCATTACTATATGAGGGGGCATTACTATATATGGGGGTCATGTGAGGGGGCATTACTATATATGGGGGCAATGTGAGGGGGCATTATAATCTATGGGGGTAATGTAAGGAGGCATTATTATATATGGGGCAATGTGAGGGGGCATTACTATATATGGGGGCAATGTGAGGGCATTATATTATATAGGGGCAATGAGAGGGGGCATTATAATGTATGAGGACAATGTTGGGGCCTAATACTATACAGGGGCACAGAAGGGACTACTATCTGGGGCAGTGTAATACATATAGGGGGTTTGTATAGAGTTGAGGACTTTGCTGTAGCGAGAATCCTAAAATGTTTGTCTGGCAGATTCGGTGAAGACGAGTTGTGAGCGGGAAAAATCTTCATGATGACCCAGGACAGATGGAGAAGAAAGAGAAAAGTGAACGACTCTGATCAGAGAAGACGTCCCTGTGAGTATATAACTATAATAACCTATATGGTCTGCAGACCCTGTGTACAGCTCAAATCTATTCCTGTGTAGGGTAATTGATCTTTTGTATACTGTACTGGTTTTTATTCAATAACAATATAGCAGTGTTAGTGGTAATGGTAGTGGTCATGGTGTGGTAGATTTATATGTCCCTTGTATTGTGCTGTTATTAGTGATACTGGTCTGTGTATAGTGGCTTTTATTTCCATACAGTATGGTGGTATTGTTTAGTCAGTGATCATGGTGTGGTAGATTTATATGTCCCTTGTATTGTGCTGTTATTAGTGATACTGGTCTGTGTATAGTGGCTTTTATTTCCATACAGTATGGTGGTATTGTTTAGTCAGTGGTCATGGTGTGGTAGATTTATATGTCCCTTGTATTGTGGTGTTATTAGTGATACTGGTCTGTGTATAGTGGCTTTTATTTCCATACAGTATGGTGGTATTGTTTAGTCAGTGGTCATGGTGTGGTAGATTTATATGTCCCTTGTATTGTGGTGTTATTAGTGATACTGGTCTGTGTATAGGCCGCATCACATTTTCTATGTTCTCGAGGCAGTGAGCGTCTGTATACAACCTGTCACGTTGCCATGATTACTTACACATGTGGTGAGTGTTTTTGACCTAACCCCTCCTCCGCCATTGTTTTTAATTCTCTTGTAGATACGTATTTAATCATGATTATATTTTCACTATGATCAGTTTGGTGATATGTAAATGTAATAACACTAAACATATTGTATTTCATTGCACACATATATCCATACAATGGTCCCTCAAGTTACAATATTAATAGGTTTCGGGACGACCATTGTATGTTGAGACCAGAACTCTATGGAAACCTGGTAATTGGTTCTGAAGCCCCAAAATGTCATCTGAAAATAGGAAAAAGTGAGGATTAAATAAAAATAAGTAGATAACTAATATAGATAAAGCAAATCCTTACACATAAATAAGAAAGATGGGAGCTGTAATCAATGTCTATTTCAGTGTTTTTTTCCAACCAGGGTGCCTCCAGCTGTTGCAAAACTACAACACCCAGCATGCCTGGTCAGCCAAAGGCTGTACGGGCATGCTGGGAGTTGTAGTTTTGCAACAGCTGGAGGCACCCTAGTTGGGAAACACTGGTCTATGTAGAGGACAGGAGCTTCTTCGGGGTCCTATACAGTACACAATGTCCTAAAAAAGTATCATGGAGCCGCCCTCACCTGGTGTCCAAAGGAGCAGCTAACCCTGGTACAGGTAAAGAGTAGTAAAGAACATGTAATACCTCCCTGTACTGTAGGGGGCGCTGCCTGCCAGTCAGTGCGTGCACTTCAGTAATACAGGGGTTTTACCAGTTAATGCCCATTCTGATTGGTCGGTTCTTCCGGTCATTGACACGTTTCACAGATCTGGACTGTCTGTACATTGTATGCTGAGTCTGGTTTCAACTTACAATGGTCCAGAAAAGACCATTATATGTTGAAACTATTGTATGTTGAGGCCATTGTAAGCTGAGGGATCACTGTATGTGTATTTTATTTTTTTACACTGGATCATTATTTTTTTTAATTTTATTTTTTAACCTTTTCACTTTGATTTGCTATAATTACCCTGTAATTGATTTTGTGTGTGTTCACACATAAATACCACTACTCTGGTCACTTCTGTATGCTTGATAAAGACTGTGCAGACAGTCGAAACGTTGCTTGCCACATATGAGGAAATAAACTACACTGCTTTTCAACTTATATTGGAGGCTGTGGGACGCTTTCTATTTGTGTGGATTACTGCCGCCAGCGACCAGGGCTGTGATTGGGCCCGCTTGCACCCACATCACCTTGACGCTGTTCGGATGTGCTGCTCTACCTTACTTCTACTTAGCTATCTGGCTATATACCTAGTTAGCTAACAATCCAACTGGCAAGCTACTTACCTGGCTACCTACATATGTCATATGTTTGTCGTACGTGTCGCACATAATGTAAGTAAATGGAGTTGCACTGCAACCCACAAATGGCCGCAACCCAGCTGTTGTAGGCCCATCAAAATCCTCAGCACCAGGCCCATGATGCTCTTAATCCGGCCCTGCCTATTCCAAACCCAACAACCCTTTTTAGCACTACCTAAAGTACACACACCTTCCAGACAGTTCTTCCATTGAAATTAGGCCATAATGCCATGACTGGAGTATCGATATGGAGGCTGGTTTGATCGGTAGTCCTACAGGTGCCATACATGAAGGAGCTGGAAGGGATCCCTACATGTTAAATAGACTTTAACCATGTTAAATATACCTAAACATATAGATGTAAATGTTACTTTAAAAAAAGTTACTTCTGTTGTTCATAAATACATTCAGCACAAGACCTACCCCCAACTGTTTTCTTCCATGCTTGCAAAAAACTAGTAAATGACTCCATTCGGTACAGACGTAAAAAAGAACGGCACAACATTTGCAGTGCTGTCTGTTTCTTTCTGATTAAGCAAATTGTTCAAGCACGACCATCCTGGCGGGTGAGCGCATTCTCTTAACATAACCTTTCCTATTGTTTGGCAGGTAGGCTGCTGCAATCAATGGGATTTTATCAAACTTACAAAAGTTAGAAAAGTTGCAAAAACACATTTATTTCTGCTTTAGAGTACAAAACAATTGTTAAAGGGAAAATGTTGTGTCAGGAGACATTTTGCTGCCAGAGCTGGTTCTCATAACTTGTCCATGTATTATAGTGCTAATAACAGTATATTACTGGCAGATAAGATTTAGGGTACATGAAAACAGCATTGCCACCTGCATACATAGTTACTAAACAGTAGTCACATAGTTGATAAGGTTAAAAACAGACAATAGTCCATCAATCATAACCTATAATTTACTATGTTGATCCAGAGGAAGACAAAAAAGCTCTTATGAGGCTAATGCCAATGCCAAATACTAGAACATTTGCTTCTCGCCTCCAAATATGGCCATCAGAATAAATCGGCACCACTCTTGTCCTCAGGTTGTGTGTGGTAATGCAGCTAGGTTCTATTGAAGTGATTGGAGCCAAGCTGTAATGCAACACACAACCGGTTTTTCCTGCAGCAGGAATCCTTCCTCAGATAAGGCAGCAGTGAACCTGTTCTGACTGACTACTGTGACCAAGAATTACTGACCAAGCCTAAAGGGGTTCTCCGCCCCTAGACACTTATCCCCTATCCAAGGATAGGGGATAAGATGTCTGATCGCAGGGGTCCTGCTGCTGAGGACCCCTGCGATCTCTCCTGCAGCCCCCCGAGTCATCAGCTCTCCAGAGCTACGTTGGCTCCGTGGCTGATGACTCACGATACAGGGACCGGAGGTTCGTGATGTCATGACTCCGCCCCCTCATGACATCACACCCCTCCCCCTTAATGCAAGTCTATGGGAGGGGGCATGACTGTCATGAGGGGTGGAGCCATGATGTAATGAACTGCTGTCCCCGTCATCAGCCACGGAGCAAACTTAGCTCCGCAGAGCTGATGACTGCAGGAGAGATCCCAGGGGTCCCCAGCAGCGGGACTCCTGCGATCAGACATTTTATCCCCTATCCTTGGATAGGGGAAAAGGTGTCTAGGGGCGGAGTACCCCTTTAAAGTCTAATGAGCAGTAATATGCGCTCCTCTCTTCACATCAATGGCCTTGTCCTGAGCAAGCAGGAGGGGACGGGAGCTCTGAGTGTGACGCAGCTACAAGGGAGTAGAGCTGATATTCATTATATTTTTTGACACCATACACAGGTTGTTTCTTTCGCTAGACAACACCTTAAATGTAAGTTTGCATGGAAGTCTAGGATTGTGAGGATCCACAAAGTGGTTGAACCCTACTCAGCTGAAACTTAGGCCTTATAAAGATTTGAGGCAACATATTATACAGGTAATCCACCCTACAAGCAATATGGCATCTGATTTAATGTATATAGGGCTCTAAAAACCTCTATAAGTGCCATATTTTTTGCATTGCTTCATAGTATGTTGTATGCATGAACCCTTAAGTTTAGTAGCAGAATTTATTTTTTATATATTTTATTTTTTCAAGATCTGGATGCTCTTTTAAAAAAAAAAGGAATTTATAAAATCTTGGTACAATGCTGCACTATATTGTATATTGTATATTGTATCTTTACTTCTTCTCTTGGTTTCTGTCGAGCAAACATCGAAAAAAAATGTTGTTTCTCCTTTTTCTCTATTACAAAGCAATAAGTGGCCATTCACTTTTCCCCAGCTGTACTTATATGAGCTGTTTGTTCCCTCCAATCATCTAATCTCAGCCATTCCCCCGGCCTCTATCTACACAATAACTACACTACAAGGCTTGATAAGGTCCAATTTTATCTCTCCTGAACCAAATCTAAAGGTGTTAACTATTGGGTTCACATGTGTACACGGGAGAGCACAACTCCCCCCACTCTTAAATCCCCTTTGTCAACAACAAATCATTTTGGCATCTACAGAATACGGTGGATGTCACCGGCTTCGAGTATACCTAGACATAATGAATTTAAAGTGCATTTGATAAGCCATTGCCTTGAACAACTGGTAGGCCTTACAGTAGAAGCATCTCTGGGACAAAAAGGAAGCCCTGCTTTAATCTAGGAGGCTCAATTGATTTCTTTGATGAAAGAAGGAAATGAAAAAAGGGGACAATTTATAGGCTTTTTCAATAATGCAGACCTCTTTAGCTGAGAACATTATTATACCCTTTCATTTCTTTCGTCTTTTTTTTTTTTTTTTTAGCTTCATGATGGGAACACAGAGAGAAAAAGAAATCAGAACACAATGCCATGGAAAATTCACGTCCCTTGTGCACCATAATTCATCAGAATATTCACCTACAGTATATCATGCCATAGAGATGCCTCAATGTTCTCGTTTCACTGTATTACACATCAATTATTATTATTTTTTATTATACTATTAGGAATATATTTAATTTTTTAGATATGTTCTTTTTATTACATTTTTTTTTATGTAGAAGCAAAATATTTAACATTAAGGTGTCTAATCGCAGGGGTCCTGCCGCTGGGGACCCCCACGATCTCTGTGCTGCACTCAGTGTTCGTTTATAGCATCGCGTTCAGCGCCAGAGGCTCGTGACATCATGACCACGCCCCCTCAATGCAAGTCACGCTCCCCCTCCCATAGACTTGCATTTAGGGGGTGTGGCCGTGACAATATGAGTAGGGCGTGACTGTGGCATCACAAGCTTCCGCCCCATATCGCCAGTCATCCGGGACGGCGCAAAGTTTGCTCCGTGCACCGGATGTCTGGGGTGCCGCAGCCGAGATCACGGAGGTCCCCAGCGGCGGGACCCCGCGATCAGTCATCTTATTCCCTATCCCAGTGATTCCCAACTGGGGTGCCGCAGCACACTGGGCCCAGGGTGCTATGGGATTTTGCTGTCAAATTTATTTATTTAATTTTAAATTTCCCGCCCCAGCCTTCCCCGATGCTGCAGGGGGAGGGAAGTGAGTGAGTGCCCAGCCAGAGAGGGGAAGAACACGGAAGCTGCACCAGGCCGGTGTAGTGACCCGTGCCCCAGCATCCCCTTCCCCCCTGCGGCGCAGTGAATGAGTGTCCTGCCGGGGCCCTCAGTCGGTGCCCTGCCGGAGCCCTAAGTCAGTGCCCTGCCGGAGAGGCGAAGAACGGGGAAGAAAAATGGCTTGCTTAAGGTACTTAACCAGGTCCAAACACCCCCCCCTTCCTGTCACCCATATCCACCCCCTTTTCACCCATGTCCATCCCCCCTCTCCCCCAAGTCCATCCCCCCCTCTCATCCATGTCCATCCCCCGTCTCACCCATGTCCATCCCCCCTCTCACCCATGTCCATCTTCCCCTCACACCCATGTCCATCCCCACCCTCACCCATGTCCACCCTCCTGTTATCCATGTCCACCCCCCTGTCCATCACTGTCACCCATGTTCACCCCCAGTCTACCCCCTGTCATCCATGTCCACCCCCCATTCACCCCTCTGTCCCTTTGTCACCCCTCTATTATCCCTCTTGTCATCCTTGTCCACCCTCCTGTCATCCCTGTATACCCCCATATCTCCCGTGTCCACCCTCCTGTCATCCATGTCCACCTTGACCACACCTCTGTCACCCCTGTCCATCCCCCTGTCACCCATGTTCACCCCCCCCCCTGTCCACCCCTCTGACCACCCCTCAGTCTTCACCTCTGTCACCTATGTCCACCCCCCCATTCACCTCTCTGACCCCCTGTCTCCCATGTCCACCCTCCTGTCATCCATGTCTACCTTGGCCTATCCACCCCTCTGTCATCCCTGTCCATCCCCTTGTCATCCATGTTCACCCCCCATTGTCCACCCCTCTGACCACATCCTTGTCCCTCATGTTCACCCCTCTGTCCATTTGTCACCCCTGTCCACCCGTTACCACCTTGTCACTCCTGTTCACACCTGTCAACCCCGACGCCCCCCTGTCACCCATGTACACTCTTCTACACCCCTCTGCCACTCATGTACAACCCTTTACACCCCTCTGTCACCCATGTACACTCCTCTACACCCCTCTGCCACCCATGTACACTCCTCTACACCCCTCTGCCACCCATGTACACCCATCTGTCACTCCTCTACACCCCTCTGCCACCCATGTACACCCATCTGTCACTCCTCTACACCCCTCTGCCACCCATGTATATTCCTACACCCCTCTGCCACCCGTGTACAACCCTTTACACCCCTCTGCCACCCATGTACACTCCTCTACACCCCTCTGCCACCCATGTACACTGCTCTACACCCCTCTGCCACCCATGTACACCCATCTATCACTCCTCTACACCCCTCTGCCACCCATGTACACTCCTACACCCCTCTGCCACCCATGTACAACCCTGTACACCCCTCTGCCACCCATGTACAGTCTTGCACCCCTCTGCCACCCATGTACACCCCTATGCCACCCATGTACACCCCTCTGCTACCAATTTACACCCTTTTAAACAACTCTGCTACCCAAATACACTCCTCTACACCCCTCTTCCACCCATGTACACTCTTCTACACCCATCTGTCACTCCTCTACACCCCTCTGTTACCCATGTACACTCCTCTACACCCCTCTGCCACCCATGTACACTCCTACACTCCTCTACCACCCATGTACACTCCTCTACACCCTCTGCCACCCATTGAAACTCCTCTACACCCCTCTGTCACCCATGTACAAACCTCTACACCCCTCTGCCACCCATGTACATGCCTCTACACCCCTCTGCCACCAATGTACACTCTTCTACACACCTCTCTCACCCACGTACACCCCTCTGTTACCCATGTAACTCCTCTTCACCCCTCTGCCACTCATGTACACTCCTCTACACCCCTGTCACCCATGTACACCCCTCTGTCACTCATATACACTCCTCTACACCCCTCTGCCACCAATGTACACCCCTATGTCACCCATGTACACTCCTATACACACCTGTCTCCCATCTACACCCCTCTGTCACCCATGTACACTCCTATACACACCTGCCACCCATATACACTCCTATACACACCTGTCTCCCATGTACACCTTTCTGCACCTCTCTGTTACCCCTTTACACCTATACACCCCTGTACTCCTCTCCTGTACTCCTAAAAGGGGAATCTGGAGGGTGATGCTGGCAAAGTGCGGAGCCTAATGGATTTGTTTTACAGGTTTAACGGTGAAGAGTTGTGGCTGGAAGAAATGGTCAGGGCGGTCCGGACCAGATGGAGAAGAACAGGGAACAACGCTGATCAGAGAAGATGTCACTTGTGAGTTGCTGTATAAAGCAGCACTTTAAACTACATACCCACTGATAAATAGATATTGGATCAGCTTTTCTCCTCCCTTTTTAAAATTTTTTTTTGCTCGTCAACTTCAGTAGGGGTGCCCCGAAAAAGGTTGGGAAACATTGCCCTATCCTTTGGATAGGGGATAAGATGTTTAGGGGTGGAGTACCCCTTTAAGAACTTTCATATGAAATATGATTGTTATTGAAATACTCCAGTTAACTTAAACCATTTTACTATTATACAGCGCTTAGGTCTAAATTTCGGTGTTGATGAATTTTGTAATATATCTTTTTAGTGAAAGTTTTATGCAAAGCTCCAATCCCCTGCACAAATTCACTCTGAGTACAGGAGAAAACATTAGATCTTACCCTTGTGCGTTTCGCTTGAAGATGATAATTTTTATGTGTCTGTCCTACAATAGGATACAATGACTATTGAATATGTTCTATACCAGGAATGTAAAGAAAAGAAAAGTCCCTTGTCAGTATTCACTGGAGACAATAAACAGCATTCGGCTAAAGTTCTTCACATCAATAAATAGAGGCTCTTTCCTCAAAGGCTTGTAATTATTTCATATTCTTTCCATCATTATAAAAGCTGAGAAATTAAAATGATCTAACAAGTAAATCGGGAATGGCACTTATCTCTGAAAACACGCATGAATGTATTCAAAAGGATAAAACATAAATGTATTATACTATTGATACAATATAGTTACATCTGATGCATTCAATGTTGTGTCTCATCATCTACCTCCTGCAATAACAAATAAGATTATAATGTGTTCTCTACCCAAATGTGCTTATAAAAAAAAGTCAAGGGGAAGGGGGCTCATGGAAATTATCATATTGGAAATAGGGCCCCCTCCTTATTCCTGGTATTGGTTCATGACCTCTCATTCTCTATCATCTAGTTGGGACAGCACTTGTTTGACCTCTACCATTTCACATTTTGTATGTACTCTGTGGTGGCCAGGATGTGGCTCATATTGGATGTAGTGAAAGAGCTGAATATGAAAGGTGCAGGTTGAAGGCCAGGGTTGGACTAGCCCATCATAGTCTTGTGCTCATAATAATAATATAGGATACAGATACAAGTGGACTTTAACTAGCCTTAAATTTGTTGATAAACATCCTTTGAATAATTTCTTCTGATGGTTACCCCAGTCCAAGTTTGGTTGGGAAACTAAGCTGGGGGTTTATATGACTGACATTAAAGAAAAACAGCTTCTTCCTCTAGTGTTATAAACAAAATGTCAAATAAAATGCAGCCCACAATTGGCTGGGAATTCATAAAATATGCATATAAGAATATTTATTATTATTATTTGTATCTAGAATGCTAAATTAGCAAGAAGTGAATCTCTAAAACATTATTTGACATTCACTTCATTCCGCCATGTCTCTACTTTAGCACATAGACTTGGGGGCAGTACTGTGAGGTCTCAGCCAATCAGCTGTCTTCATGTGAAGCTCAATGGCTGCTCACTGACTGTAAGTATGACTGTGAGTGTGAACAGGTGTGGGCCCTAAAGGAAGCCAACCTTGACACTGCATTGTTTTAGTAAGAACAATAAAAGGGGAAAAGATTCAAGTGTTACCTTTGGACTGAAATTAGCATTTCCCGCTGATCATTCTGTAGCGCTCACAGGTGTTACGAGCCGTTCGGCTTCATATATAATTCACAGAAGGGACTGTCATTCAGGGAATCTGCCATCAGCACGGCATTTTCTAAAGTGACACTCTGTACATGGGAACACAAGATGCTAATCTTCCGAATGAATGCTTCCATCTTGTCATACATAAATAATACATCTGCATCCTGTCCCTACTGAGATCTGCACTGCACAGTTTGGTCAAGGAAAGATATGGGACACCGTGGTCGGTGCAGGCGAGGTGTTTAACTGTTGCTACGATACACTGAACCGTGCTTCAATTTTACTTTGTCTCACTCGCTTGCTTGTCTTTCTCTGGAGCGCCCGGGATACGGGAAGACTTGTTTTCATTCAAGAGATTGATCAGGTGTAAAAAAAGCTGCTATTATTATGTGTGTGCCTTCAACAGAGCGGCCATTCAGTTTTTTTTTAATCCTTACACAAAGGAGAGAGGGGGGGGGGGTCTTACCTAGGGACATTAATGGGTCAACATTTCTTTAAGGTCCAATGTTTAATGTTATTTTTAAATCTCATAGAAATATCAATATCAGCAAAATATTTTTCCTTCCATTTATAGCTAACCAAAAAGTGGCACACATATATCAGGGCTTATGTCTAAAGTCCTGCTGAGTTATTAGTAAAGTCCCATCCGTGCTTGCTACAAAGCCTTCGGTGTCACGTGATCTCTATATAACGTAATGTGCTATACATTTGTACGTGAAACCCAGTTTACCTTCCATTTAAATCCTATGGATTTATTGGAAATATCCCATGGATTTGTGCAAAATTTCCTATTGGTTTACAATAGTTCATTAGTTTACAGGGATGTATGGCCAACCCATCGACCTACATGTAAAATCTAAGAGAATAACATGGATGAAAATCGAAAAAAGGCTTTGTATCAGGATGTACAGCTTTTATGAACTGTCAATTCAATATCTAAATAGTCATATAAAAAAAAGAATGTGACCCCCTTCCAGATGTTTCCTTTTACATATTTGACATAGTAAATGAGTTCACGTCTTAGACAAAGGAAACCACAGAAAGTGGTTCCTTAGCCAATAAACTAATTAAGCAACATTAATGATAGGAAGATGCAGATTATTGGGCATAGTTTGGTTTAGGCGTGGACTGGCCCACAGGGGAGCAGGCAAATGTTGTAGTGGGCACCTGAGTTAAGGTGGTCCTTCTCTTGCATCTAGTTTTAATAGAGATACATTCACTAGTTGTGCCTTTGGAGCTGCCTAGCTGTGCACAATAGGCAAGCCACCTGTGTCAGCATAGCGGTGTACCCATCTTCTCCCTACTTGGACCTCCTCCTGAACTCCAAGTGACATTAGACATCCTCTCCTTACCCTCACCCTAAGGCTTCTAGTTGTAGGCATTTTCTTCACCCAAGCATACCACAATACATTGGTTCCACAATACTAAAAACATTACGAGATTAACCCCTTATGGACATGTTTATGAAGGATCTGCAGTTGTCTTGGGGATAAATGGCTGTGTTATGAGATTACCATAATACTGTGGCTAGCTTTTTGTGAACTGGTATTTCCTGTTTGACTTTTATTTTTATTTTTTTACTACAAATCTCATGATTCCATTTTTCTCCCTCCCACACATCAGCCACCCCACCCATTGAAACATAAATGAGCTGCATCCATCAAAAGACCTGTGGTTTTCAATCAGAGTGCCTACAGCTGTTGCAGATTGATCTCTCTTCCACCAAGCTATCGCTCCACCCATTGAAGCAGACAGGCTCCATGTCATCAGCTGACTAGTGAGTCAGGTCTCGGCCGCATTGCAAGCTGGGAAAAATCTGAGACAACAGTAATTTTGTATGCTGGTAAAAATAAATATTAGGGTGAAAATCACAGAAGAATTGGGAGAAAATCATCACACACAGGTACAGACACTATATTATGAACTACACTAACTTTACAGCCCCTGTAGCATAGTCAAATAAAGAAAACTCCTGGAATACCCCTTTAACATTACTGTACCAGAAGGGCCTTAGATAGTAAGCACACCGTGACTTACTATTATGTCATGGTGATCGCACAGTCATTTCCATTGTTCCCATTCGATCCACGATGGTAAGAGCATGAATTTATACGAGACCTAACAGTGATCAGGTTATATTTGTTCACTGCCAAAAGTACCTACAATGGGTATGTGTACATCAGAGCTGGACCATGGAGCAATGGGATAAGGCGACCTGGTCTAATGAATTACATTTTCTACAACATCCTGTGGATGGTTATTGGGAAAGAGATGGAACCAGGAAGAAGCCAGTCTAGAACCAGATCTTCCCATGGAAGTTCTACCACATGTTTCCACAGACCTGTCCCTTCACTTATTCAAGCATCTGACAATCGTGGGCCGAGAGTTTCCCGTCTGTATTCTCTTAAGATGACAGTATGGTATTAAGGAAAAAAAGTACATAAAGACACTATAAACAAATACAAAACCAAAACCCCAAAAACTAAAGAGTTACACGCGGCCTGTCAGAAGCTAACTGAATGCTTCATTTTTGTTCTATGTCATTTGCTGTAATCCCTTTTCTCTCCTCGCAGCTATTCTGTACACAAAAGCTAGTCCGTAAGGCATCAACATTTCGCTGTCAGCTCTTAACAATGCTGTTTTTTTTAAGCACATTCTAATAAGAATCCCTCCTCCTTTCTCTCCCTGATATGCTTTTATAAAGAAGCTTATGTTCACAAGCTGCCTACAAATCTCTGTTCTGAATTCCCTTCCATCTGGAGGCTCCTGCCACTGCTGAGAAGCTGTCATTTCAGCCTACTTTATCCATAACCTTTCATGAACCATCACCGCAGTTGCATGTCAAACTTCTTCCTCGTTTTTTCCTGTTCTTTAACTCCTATCCTGCTCATCTTTCGGAGCACCAACCATTCTTCTGCTCTCTTTGCTTAATTATCGTACTTACCCTTTGGTTAGGAAGAAGGAAAACAAAGGAAAATGCATTAACTCTACAATTTGTAGAGTGTTGTTCTTGTGCGGCAGAGCAGAAATCGCAATTCGTCTGAATTAGTACTGGGTTTTACCTGGAAATCCACTAGTAACATGACAGGGCACTAAATGGGCACCGTCAGAATCATAAACTGTAAACATTTTGTACATCTTTGCAAAACATGTTATCTCCTTTTAATAGAAATCATGGCTTATAAAAAAAAGACCACTAGGGGTCCCCATATCATCCAGAACATAATCCTGTCTGGCTGCAGCATCATCTTTGTCCCAGCTGAATCACCGGTGGGGACAAAGTCCAGTAAGTGAGGCGGGGCTAGCATTTCTCTATGCTCACTCCTGTTTTGTCTATCAGAGGAAACAGAGAGGATGGGGTTACAGAGCAGCCTGCAGTGATTGGATTATACCAAACATGTTTATTCTTTCAGTGGAATCCTCTTGGAATATCTGAATATTCAGGGCCCTTTCACATGGCGGAATATCAGCCTGACAAATTGGTCGGCTCTAGGACCACTTGGAGTTGTGCCGTCTCCATAGACGGCAATGCATTTCCGAGAGGATTTCTCTGAAAGAATGAACATGTTGATTCTTTCAGCGGAGTCTGGAACTTGAATTTCAGTAGCAGAGTTTTCCATCACAGAAATTATTCCATGTGCATAATGCAGCAGAATCCCATTGAAGGCAAAGGGAGGATACTGCGCTGGAATTTCCAAGTGGAATATAATGTTGAATTCTGCTCAGAAATTCTGCCATGTGAATAGGCTCTGAACAGTCAGGCCGAAAACAGTGGGGGGGGGGGGGGGGGGGGATTGAATTATATTTGCATAAAGCTCTGGAGCACTTTGCACAATTGTTGCAACTACAATATAAAAATGGATTTATCTAGAACCAGCTTTTGACCAATGTAGTCATTACAGTGGTTCGGTGGGGTAAAACAAGCTGACAGATTTGTTTCAATAGACCCCCTCCCCATGCACTACTACCCTGGAGGTACAATTATTAGAACTGCTTTTCCTTGAGTGAACATAATAATAACTATAGTGTTAGAAATTTGCCTTCTGTGTGAACAAACTATTATTTTATACTTTTCACCCTAAAGGGGTATTCCCCTATATACAGGAAAGTCTATTGCACTGGGCTATAAACTGTCGACCTCCAGATGTTACAAAACTACAACCCATTAGAAAAACATGTTACATTTTTAAGATCTCTGTTTACTTGAATTAACAGGCACAAGACCTAACACTCCTCATATTTTTTCCTTGTAAAATACTTTATGATAGACTTTCAATATTATCATGACCCCCTTTACAGGAAAGAATACATAATGGTTATGCTGTTCTTTACAGCAACAATAGCACCCTCTATTGGCAAGGGAAAACAAATATATGTAAAGTACGCGTCAACTTCTCATTGTTCTATTTATTATTACTAAGGAATAGAACATTTAATTTGTTTTGAAGCCCTCTGGGATTGTCACTAGGCATGACTTCGAGTTAACCTTCATATAGATTAATTTCCCCTGAGTATAACGCTGTCTTCTATATATTAAAATAATCTATCATGTATTATATGCAGAAAAATCTGTTTCTTGGCTTCTGGATGGAGACTGCAGACATGTCCCGGAAAG
This sequence comes from Hyla sarda, assembly GCF_029499605.1. Taxonomy (NCBI): domain Eukaryota; kingdom Metazoa; phylum Chordata; class Amphibia; order Anura; family Hylidae; genus Hyla; species Hyla sarda. The sequence goes on along the minus strand of NC_079191.1, from coordinate 72,492,169 downwards.
TCTGACCAACAAAAACAATGGTATTGCTGTACAGTGTCTATAAACACCCCGATGAATAGTACAAACAAGGAAAATTGAGGGTAGCCGAGTCTAATGGCAAAAATCTATCAGTATCATATAGAATTTCCAGGGCTATTAGCTGGCACTTTCTCCTTTCTTAAAGGGGAATGACTGTACATTACATCTTATCCCCTATTAACAGGATAGGGGATAAGTGTCTGATCACAGGTTGTCTGACCGCTGGGATCCCTGGGATTTCGTGCCCGGCGCCCCCGTGTTCCGAAGCTTTGTTCACGGTGGTGGACCGTAATCCAGCACAGAGGTCCAGGCAGGAAATCGCGTGGGGGTCCCAGCAGTTGGACCCTCCATGATCAGACACTTATCCTGTGGATAGAGGATGAGATGTAATGTACCAAAGTTCCCCTTTAAACATTAAAATTGACAAGATGGCAAAAAGTTGCCAAAAATTTAGCAAAGTGCTTGAAAAATGCATCTAATAAGCCAAAGAAAGGAAAAATTGTGCAAAATGAGTTAGAATACATGCACAAAAAGCTTCGTAAATTGCTGCCCATGGTGTGCCGTCATATTGGACAAGCAGCTGTCCACCAATATGTTAACAAAATGTATTTAGTAAATGTATTTCTTACTTTTATTACAGATTGGTAGATTTGATAACATACATACTATCACTAAGGGTGAGGCCACGCGAGTGGTCTATGGAATGGCTAGAAGTTCCATAGACTTGCATGGCAATTCTGTAAATTGTTCACTTCAGTATTATATGAGAAAGTGATGGGATATATTAGCCACGTGTGAACAGTCAGTTCTTGAAGTTGATGTAGGAAGCAGGAAAACCAGACAAGAGTATGAACGTGACCGACTTTCACAAGGGCCAAATTGTGACTGCTAAATGGGTATCTGGGTATTGTGGGGTGATCCTGGCAAGTTGTGGTGGTCTATGGAAAGACAACAGATACCACAGAAGATGGGACAGCCATCATGGGATGGTGTGATGCTCTGGACAATGATCTGCTTGGAAACTTTGGGTCCTGTGGGTGTTGTTATGGCATGTACCACCTACCTTAAAATTGTACAGACCCCTTCATGGCATTGGCCTCTTTAAGCAGGATAATGCCCTGGTCACACTGCAAAAATTGTTCAGCATGGGTTTGAGGAACAACAACAACGAACAGTTTAAGGTGTTGACAAATTCCCTAGATCTCATTCCATTTGAACATCTATGGGTTGTACTGCATGGAGGATAGGTTCAACCATTAAGCCCCCATAAATCACAAGATTGAGGTTTTCGAGTCGTCCTTTTGAATGGGAAGGTGGAGCAGTATGTGTTGCTCGATTCATAGTCAACATAGAGTAGCCAAGTGCTGAAAGTCCTTTATCTTGGAGAATCCCATAGAGCAGTGCTCTTCAAACTGTGGACCTCTGGGAGTGGTTGTTTTGCAACATCTGAAGGTCTAAAGTTTGAAGAATAGTGTCATAGATAACGGGCAGTATATACTTAACCACTGGCAATGGAATTCTCTTTGGCCCCCAGCCATCCCTGGTTACCCCCATACTTGAATATGTTAGACTCCTCTTCTTCATTATTCCATTCCAAAGATAAACTTGGATGATTCTCTAGCTCTATATATATGACAATGGAGATAGCTGTGCATGTGCAGGGCCCGTTCAACTCTTATAAATACAAATGTTAGGTGGGGGAGCTTTTATAAGATCTCTATGCTATACATGACTCTCTATAGTCTGGAAAGTGTCTCGTACCTGCTGCTAGTCACACGGAGTAACTAGCCCTAAGACAGGAACATGTTAACTGGTGGACTGATGCATCTTGCTGAGGTCGTATACTCCAGGATGTAGACTAAAGAGAGGAAGAATGAAGCTAATGAAGCAGACCCGGAGACGTCCTCCGGAGGAAAGTGCAGCCTAATCCTTTGTTCCCTAGGTGCGGTGATGAGATCTGATTACAGCTGACATCTGATGTATAAGTTTCAATCACAAAGTCACCATGAAGATGGTGCTGGAAATCACATAGAGACCTGGTGGGAATTGCTCCAGCTTAGGGCCGGCTGGACTGCTAGTGGTAATTGTAATATATTACTGTGGTTGCTTATATGTAGGTATATATATATATATATATATATATATATATATATATATATATATAAAAAGAGAATATCCACAGCACACATCCAATGGGTGAAAAATCAAAGGTGGTTTATTCCATCAAACATTCATGAGGATGAGCCTCAATCTGAGTGGTGCACATCTGTGTCATGGCAACTAGAATGTTTTTTCCTTTTATTTTTTATTTTTACATTTGGTCCATGCACAATTCTGCTCATATGCCTAGGGGTGAATTCACTGAACTTGTAGTGACCGTGAGGGTCATTGGGTTGAGGTAATGTGAACCTGACCTCTCCGGATATCCACTTGATTGATGGTGACCGTTGAGATGCCGGGTATATGTCTGGGCATCCGACACTTCATTGTGCCGGGTACCGAGCCAATATACTTACCTTCTCATACTGCTTTTATACCCTGATTATGGCTAACAGCGGAGTAAGGGCAGATTTGCCAGTCTCTAATTTGCCCGCTGTGCGCTCATGAACGCACGGTATTCATATATGGAACCTTTTGCTTTTCCCTTAAGTTAAATGGCTGCCGCGCATATGCAGGCGATATGCGCATGTGCCGGATTAGTATACTACACTGCACGCAAGCGCAGTATGCAGTTGGTTTGTTGCCATGACGATGGATGATGCACTTCCGGCATTGGTGGCCCCGGCCGGATGTGACGTGACGCCGATGAGACGAATTTGTTAGCGCGACAGACATGCGCATTCTTAATGTTTACAAGCCAGGAACACCTAATCATGTACCGGTGAGTGAGCGCTCCCATAGACACTGTATATTTTGTTTGTACTTGTTTTTAACCATCACCTGGACGTTATGATTTATATAATAATGTCCAATTAAGAAATGTAGCACTATTGGTTGTGATCATGAATAATATCTATGTAATTTTTGCACGTTTTTCCTATATTTAATATTTATGTACACAATGTATGCTCGTTGTAAATTTTTTATATGAGTTATTTTGTATAATTTTGCACTAATTGTATGATTATTGTTATTGATGGCATTTGATGAATGCCCCTATATAAGATGTGTGAGACACTAGATATACTGAGCTTGAAAAAGACCAGGAGAGCTGGTTGAAACGTTGTTCTGGACACTCTGTTTGATGGAATAAACCACCTTTGATTTTTCACCCATTGGATGTGTGCTGTGGATATTCTCTTTTTATTTAAAATGGATCCCTGACCCGGGTCTGGACCTGCGAGCACCATGATACATTTAATATAATTTTTTTTGGGTGTGCTGTTTTCCTACAACTTCTATATATATATATATATATATATATATATATATATATATATATATATATAATTTGTCACATTTCAGAAAAAAATATTCTTGAAATAAAAAAATTAAAAAATTTAAAAATATTTTTACATAATGGGTCGGTTTACATGGTCATTTTGGGCAAGTGTAGATAGGATGTGTGACTTAAAGGGGTTGTCTTAAAGAGAATCCCTTTTGAAATGTAGCAGGGAGGCTATTGTCACATTGCATGTTGTATGACTGCCCTCAAAGGGTATTCCTGCATTTTTGCTGCATAAGTTGAAAAGGGGAACTGCTTGCCCCCTACCCAAATTAGCAGCTGAAAAGCACAAATAATGTTTAGGTGGTGTTAACTGTCATGGGCACACCTCTTGTGTCAATTTGGAGTAATGCCAGTCATGTCTAACAGTGAAAATACTGAACATATGAGATCCAGTACTAAGTCTGCAACACCTATGGGTGCAAAGGTCACTAAACTTTGGGTACATCTTGATGGTGCCCTGGAGATACATGTCTGCATGTCATTAATATGTCAGACAACAATTAGGACAGACCATTGATGGCCTGCCACTGCTGAGTCCATTGCAATGTGAGAATGTTCTATACCAGTCACGACAACTTTTTGTCTCACTGTATGTAGAGCCTAAATCCACCCACAACTAGTTGTGACATGGCCGTCCAAAAACAACTCTAGTGATGTGAGGAGCTGTTTATAAGTAGTTATAGGTTTTCTTTACATGGTCAACAAATTCTTCATAAATACACAGCACAAAAAAAAAATAAGAAACTTTGTAATATATCTTACCAAAAATGCATCTTTCTGCTTACTTATCATGCACCTACTCAGACCTCTCCCCCCAATTTACCATTCACTCTGCAAAAGTTGCATTTACTGGGGGATCAGTTAAATACCCCCAAATAATTTTTTTGAGGTGGGGTAGGGGATGACTGAAGGGGAACCAGAATCAAACAAACAGACTGCAGAGGAAGTACACAAGTTTTCTGTTAATTTAATTACAACCCTGTCCTTGAGTCGTAGCTCACATTAATATGCACTGCTCTATAATGTCTTCCATGCTGCTGCCTCTTCTTAGGGTGTGTATGGAAACACAGAAGAGCAGGATCCCCTATTTCTGTGTGTGTGCAGTGTTTGGCAGACACCACAGATGTTAAGCTTCACCAACAAGCTTGGGACAAGGAAGATTTAGGGAACAAGGAAGATTCTGCTTTAGAGCAGAAATCTGGCAAAAAAATGCCATATACAAATGATATAAAAGCTGAAAAGTTACCTGAAATGACCTGGAAAGCGTAATTGTCATTTTAAGTGACTTTTCAGGAAAAGCTGTCCTGTGGATCAGTACTATTTCTGGCCATTATAGAACTTGTATACAACATATTTTACCAGAGTTCTGCTCTGCAGGTGGTGCTATCTCTATTATTTCAGTTGTCCCTGAGCTTGTGGGTGAATGATCCGTAATAAGTTTCAGTAAAGTACAGCACACATTATACATTATACGTCTGGCAATTTCCACGCTCCTCAGAATGGCTTTTCTCCCATCTGCTAAATCTGAGCATCATGTGGTTGTGCTAGTCATCTTTTCTACCACTCCATACACTGCCAGCTTAGGATCTCTAATGCTCGGTAATTAATAGGAAAAGGTCATGCTAATTTAACATTCAATTAAAAAGCCCTTAGCTGCTCTATTTTTAGGGAACCAATACGTTTCCATCACATTAAATAGGAGGCATTTCTATTTTTTCCCTCTTCCTTCTTTCTTTCGCTTCTAAACTTGTCCCTGGCTGCTGGAGAGATTGGTCTTAATTAAATGGGTTTCTGTGATTTCATGACTTGAACTAAATTCATCCCATAAATAGGGAGTTGTGACTGTAAAAGATATATTAACTTCCTGTATACAATCATGGGGGTTATTTCAGGAGCTCACACTCCTGGGTCCGAAGGCCCCTCAATATTCCCCTGCCACTTATATTGATGACTTCTTATATGAGACTTGATTCTTCAGAAACACTTAGTTACACCCCTGCTTAAAGGGGTACTCCACCCCTAGACATCTTATCCCCTATCCAAAGGCCTCCGCCCCCATCGCCTGTCATCCGGCACGGAGCGAAGTTTGCTCCGTGCACCAGATTTCTGGGGTGCCGCAGCCGAGAAAGCGGGGGTCCACTGGTTTACCTCTTTTCTTTTGGTAAGTAGCATAACATAGTATGCAGAACTCCTATCTCCAGGGAACTGCATTGTCAGCAAAATGTGGCATTGACCAATGGGTCATGGAAAGCAAGGGGAAATAAATAACAGACCTTTCTGCAAAATGAGATGCCATATTAGGAAGCAAAGAAAAAAGTAACAGAAGGAGTTTAATTCAGCTCACCACACCGATGTGCACAGTGTCTAAAAGATGAATCATTCCTCGGAGAGCAGGGCAGGCAAATAGCTGGCCGTATCCCGGATATGTAGCAAGAAGAGGGGAAAAAAGCAGGGCCTCTAGCTGCTCCAAAGCAATGGCAGATTACAAGAAAAACTCCAACGCTTTTCGAGCTGTTCACAGTTGTGAACAGCTCGAAATGCGTCGGTGTTTCCCTGTTTTTATCATCATTTTTTGTTTGATATCCCACTGGTTTTAATATGATCAAATAAAAGTGATGTTTTAATCTACCATTGCTTTGGAGCAGCTGGAGGCCCCTGCTTTTTTTGCCCTCTTCTTGCTACATATTAGGAAGCCCATTTCAATATATGCTATGGGTGCCCCTTTCTTCTATGTACGTCACTGACCCTGCCTACAATGTCCATAAGCAACAAGTAATGACTATGATAGAATACACCCATTTTTTTTGAGTAAGGCTGGGTTCACACTACGTTTTTCCCTACAGTTTTAGGTCCGGTTGTAAAAGCGCATACGGCGCAAAAATGAGCCGACCGAACGTTTCACTCCGGCCAGCTCATTGAAATGAATGACATACGGGAGCGCAAGGTTTTAGCTCCCCCCTGCCGTATGCGCTCCCGTATGGGAGAAAACGTAGTGTGAACCCACCCTAATCCAGCTCTGGATACAAATGTCAATGTAGTCAGCTACAACTTATGTTCAATACAATGTTGTGGATGTCAGACTACCTTACACCACAACAAACAATGCTGACAAGGCTAGGGTCACATCATGATTTATGTGTATGTTTCACATATACATGTAATGTACCCCTTAAAACATAGACAAGCATATGTTTTTTGCACATGTATACATTTCTCAGATGTATAGCTATGCATTTGTAATAGTTTTGATGATTTTTCTGCACTGTTTGTAAATAATGGTGTCTATGGTTACCCCAAGTAATACGTTTCAATGCATTTTAGACCATAGCTGTGTGTTAAAAGGGGAACTCCAAATCAACAGGCAACAAAAAGTTATACAGATTTGCAAATTACTTCTATTTAAAGAACCTTCCAGTACTAATCAGCTTCTGTATGCCCTGTAGTCTTTCCACTCAGATGTATTGCTCTCTGCTGCCACCTCTGTCCATGTCAGAAACTGTACAGAGCAAAAGAGGTTTGCTATGTGGATTTGCTCCTCCTCTAGCCAGTTATTGACACAGACCGAGGTGACAGCGGAGAGCAAAGTATCTAACTGGAAAGAACTACACAACTTCCTCTGGACCATACAGCAGCTGATAAGTACTGGAAGGATTGATATTTTTAAATAGAAGCAATTTGCAATTCTGTATAATTTACTGCCACTAGTTGGTTTGATTTTTTCCCCTCCGGAGTACCCCTTTAAAAGGAGTATTCAACACTAAAAAATAAAGCAAGCACTGGCCACATTGAGGGACTTCTATATAATTTTACAAATACAAGTCATTGGCTGTCTGGGTGAGATGGGAGTTGGCTGACTCAGAGAGATGGGACTTGTAGTTTTGTAACATCTGGAGGTCCAAAGTCTGGAGACCCCTGTTGTACACCATGTTATATGCTTTGAGTTCCGGTTCTTACAGCCTCAGTGATTAATACATCCGGCAGGACCAGATGATTTCAGTTTAATTCTCAGGGATTCTGCAGACAGCACAAAGGATAAAGAGAATGCTGCCATTTATTTTTGTTATCCATCAGTCACCAAACATAAAAAAGGGTAAAAACTATTAGATTGAAGTCTACCACATATATTCCCAATATTATAAGGAAAGTACTAAAACGTTTATCAGAGAGAGCATTCTCCAACAAGTACACTAAATTACCTCCATTAAGAAGCCAAACATATGGTACTCACAGTGTACTGGTCACAGGATAAAAAGAAAAAGAAATAAATGCTCCAGGCATACTCTTTAACTGGTGCTTATCCTGTCTGGGTGCTTAAATATGGGTTTTAATCATATTATGGCTCCTAATTCCCTTTTTATGTTGCTTACACTGCGATTCAGTTCACAGAGGAGGAAGGGGCATTCCTTTGCTTGCCCTCAAATCACATATGTGAACTTCCTCCCTTATTCCTCAGAGCTGATAACTGTCTGCTCTGTGCACTGAGGCTCTGTGACACGCCCCCAACTCATTTTTTTTAACGAATGTATATTACAAACACACATATAATGTAATCCGCATTATATAAAAAGAAAATTTCAAATGACAGTGCCCATTTAACCTGTTGGAGATGGAGGGCATCCCTGTAGGCCCTCGTCCCGGTCCCCTTCTATGACGCGTGCTCGTATGGACCTACAGAATAAATATAAGGTGCCATTTTTACCGAAAAGTGCACTGCGTAGAATCAGAAGCCCCCAAAATTTACAAAATAGCCTTTTTTTTTTTCAATTTTGCCTCACAAATATTTTTTTTTTCTGGTTTTGCCGCAGATTTGGTGGAGAAATTTTAGAAGGAGAGAAGGAAAAACAAAAGTGCAAACATAAAAAATGACTCTGTCCTCAAAAGGTTAAAGTGCATGTTTATTTCAGACAAGGTGGGAATGGGATCCATAAGAATATATATCTATATATATATATATATATATATATATATATATTATGTTATCTAGCAATAGATATGTTTTACCTATTGTACCTTCTTAGTGCCTTTTTGCTCTTGTGTGTATTTGCTGATGGTGCACAGAATCCCCTGGATAACTCTTGGCTTCTGATTAAGGTTCTATCAGCAAAAGTTTCCATACTGTAAGGTGGAGCCTAAAGGTGGGCATACACTTCAGAACAATTATTTGCACAAATGCTATTTGTACCTCACCATGCAAGCATGCATGTGTTATGAGAAGAGGAGAAGTAAGCCCACACACCTCTGATCTCCCCTGAGGCCACCATAGATTATATGGTCCACTTGTCCCAATGAAATCTGAGTTCAGCCACCATCAAACTATTGTGTATGGCTTAGGCAACGCAGGTTACAATAATTACACAGCGTATGGGGAGAGGACTGTTTTTATGTATCAATGAAAGGGAACACCTACTGGACTCTAATTTTGAAGGTCCAGGTACTTTATAGAATAAAATATGTTAGGCTAAGCCTTCAATTTAAATTCAGTAACTTGGCCCATATGCGCAGAAGATGCAGTATGATGTGAAGAGCTTATTATATCTGGCAATGCTCTGGTTAATAAATGACAGAGCCGCGTTCTAAATTATAGTGCCATTTATTCATAGGAAAGGAAGGAGTTGATCAAACAGATTAAAAGAGATGTCCGGTGCGGACTTTTCCTATTCCATTCTGCCCAGGCTGCAAAAAAAGAGAAAACAAACTTTCACTTACCCTCCTACATTCACCCGAAAACTCTGCAACAGCTGATCGGTCGGCCGAGCTGTCTACTACCTACTTCCCTTAGCCCGGGACGTCACACGGAGCTTCAGCCAATCACCGGCCGAAGCAATGTCCCGCCTCGACCGGTGTTAGGCTGAAGCGCTGTGTGACGTACCGGGCTAAGGGAAGTAGGAAGCAGACAGCCTGGCTGACCGATCAGCTGTTGCGGAGCTATGGGGGAACATAGCAAGGTAAGTGAAAGTTTGTTTTCTCTTTTTTTGCAGCTCGGGCCGGATGGAATAGGAATAGTCCGCACCGGACATCTCCTTTAATCTTATTATCTTCTATGTGAGAACACGCCGGTGGGACGTTATGTCTACATATAACCTGCAAGCAGAGGTTCTGCCAGGTTCTGATGGTTTAGGCCCCATTCACACTACAGGTCTCATCCTGTGAAAACCTCCGTTATTACTCCCGGCAAAAAGTCCTGAAAACGGCCGTCAAGAAATTCCATTCATGTCAATGGGATTTTTTGACCATCCTTTTGCATCAGGTATGTCCGTTTTTACTAATGTCCATTATTTTGCCGCCACAAAAGACGGTGCATGCACTAATTTTTGGTCCAGCAAAAATAATGGTGAAAAAACAGCCATTAAAATTTAACATTGAAGTATATGGGAAACGGATGTTAAAAAAAAAAAAAAACATCCGTAATTGCATCCAGTTTTTTTCATCCATTATTGTAAAATAACGGCAGTAAAAAAGCAGGATGATACCTGTAGTGTGAAAGGGGCCTTAGATGGAATCTTGAAGTCTCACATCTTTAGTTTGATAAGCTCAATTTTCCATTTTCCTTGACAATATCCACTATAGCTCGGCGGCCCGTCCGTCTTATTTTCTAACAGTATAATGTAATAGCTCATATTTACAAGAAGATTAGGCCTGTTTAATCTCACATCAATCACTCGCAGATACAGTTTCTTCTGAAAAATAAAAAATAAAAAGAAGAAAAATAAAATAAAATGTTTCAGTTCTACTATGTGGGGAGAAGGTCTAGTGGATTAGGTTGGTGTTTTCTGTGCTGTTTATGTATGTGCCTGGGGTTATGCAGCTCCACACCCATCCTTCCTTAAACAGATTACTGTAATGTCCAACAAACATAAACACATTTATCATTGTCTTTAGACAGTTTTTTGTGACTACAAAAGGCACCAAAAAGGCGCAAGCAGGGTTTATTTGCGCCTTTTTTGCAATCCACTGATTTTGGCAATACACATGATATGGGAGGGTTTTATGAACTGCGCCTTTTTGTGAAAAGGCACAAAAAAAGCACAAAGCTACAGAAAAGTCTGTAAAACTACACCAGCCCAGACTTAGCTTTTTGGTGTATGTGAAGAGAGAAATTTCAGAAAATGTGACCTGCACAAAATGTATCAAATTCTCTGTGACCATTTAATAAATTTGGTGCTCCTACACATTACCAGCACACAAAAAAAAGGTGTAGAAAAATGCTTCACTTACACCTACAATGATAAATGCTTCACTTACAGCTACAATGATAAATGCTTCACTTACACCTACAATGATAAATGCTTCACTTACACCTACAATGATAAATGCTGGCCAAAGAGCCTACAAACAAGCAGCAGGAGAGGTTTGCTATGGGGATTTTTTCCTATTCTGGACAGTTCCTAAAATGGACAGATGTGTCAGCAGAGAGCACTGTGGTCAGACTGAAAGGAAATTCACAAAGAAAAGAACTTCCTCTGAAACAAACAGCAGCTGATACGTACTGGAAGGGTTAAGATTTTTAAATAGAGTAATTTACAAATCTGTATAGAAAAATATTGCCCGGACCTTCCAAGGTGGTGTGATTTGATTGAATAAACAATAGATAACTGGGTCGTACTCCAATAATAATTCAATGGTTATTTATTTAAAATGTATAGTGCATTACTCCTCACAGGGCCCTTGTGAGAAAAAACACATATAATAGATATACAAAATTAGATATACAAGATTAGACGATCTTGAAATGTAAAAATATTATAAAAATATATCACTGGCATATAAAATAGACTGACTACTGAGGAAAGGGTCGTATTTGAGAACCCTGAAACGCGTCTAGTCTTATGCACTAATCTTGCTCACTGGCATTTATGCTCCCCATGAACTTAAGCTCTAGCTCACGGAGCAAATACATCACATTGTGGATCTCCTACGCATTAGTCGATCTTGACTAGTGTCCGGTCCTGATTTTACCTGGTCAGCTCCGGCTCAAGTTGACGTCACACGCCATCTACACGAGGCAAACTCCATCTACCCAGCGTGTAGTCTCCGGCTTCCAAGTCCAGCGGTGAGGAGACCGATACCATCAGCGCCTGCCAGCGCTTGGTCTCCTGACAAATCTTCCATCGGCGCTTGCTAGCGCACGGCCTCCCGGCGAATTCACCATCGGCGCCTGCCAGTGCCACCAGCCTGGGACGACCACTACCGCATAACACCTGGACCTTGAGAGTTAAAGCCACAGCACTATCTAAGATCGATGACCGCTATCTGGGCACGGGAGCTGACAGAGCCACATCATTCAGGACCGGTAACAGAGTATCCACTTTGATTTATAATTGCCACATAAAAGGACATTTATACCATACCTTTACAATACCCTAAAGACGTTATATGAATTTGTCTATATAGAGCTATTTTATATGCCAGTGATATATTTTTATAATATTTTTACATTTCAAGATCGTCTAATCTTGTATATCTAATTTTGTATATCTATTATATGTGTTTTTTCTCACAAGGGCCCTGTGAGGAGTAATGCACTATACATTTTAAATAAATAACCATTGAATTATTATTGGAGTACGACCCAGTTATCTATTGTTTATTCAATCAAATCACACTACCTTGGAAGGTCCGGGCAATATTTTTCTATACATATTTTGTTATTTTTTGCAGCTGTGGTATAGTTGCATGCCCTGTTGACCTCAGGCAGTGTTTACACATTAATTGTGAGCTGCACTTGCACCCCTTTTTTCCTTTTCTTCTAATTTACAAATCTGTTCAACATTCTGGCACCAGTTAATAAAAAAAAAATCCCAGGGGAGTACCCCTTTAAAGGCTGGGAATAGGGTCCGATTTAATGTTTCACTATGGGACTTTTTATGCTTCTGATCAAAGCTTTACACTGTCTAGTGGTGGCAACAAGCTGCAGAGATCTGAATAGGGAACAATGCTCTGTATTAAACAAACAGAGAACTACAGCCCTGTTATGTCGTATGGTTTCTTAAAAAAAAATATTATGATGCTAAAATTTTAAACACTCCACAAATTGAAAAATTACCTCTCTACCCAATGATGAAAGAAAACCATGAAGCCCAGAAGATCCCAATTAAGTCTGGCGCTTCCTAGTTTTTCGCCTGGCTAACAAATGTGATAAATGACCCCCCAACCGCAATTGAGACAAAAGTACAAACCACTTCATCATAGGTTCATAATGAGACAAACAAAGTGCCCTCCTGTTATCAGATCCTCCATGTCACATACAACCCGCTGACGGTGGCTTTCTCATTACATTTTCTGTACACTTCTAATTGCCTTTAAAAATTGTTCTTTATAAAATATGATGTTCTCTTCTGTCTTAATTATGAAAAGCTACAAATATTATAGTAATTGTACATAACTACAAAACCAATGCAGAGCAGAAACAATGTAAACGTCTCCTTTGCGTATTAATTGAAAGTACCAGGAGAGAACTCATTATGTTGGGAGCTAATTACATCATCAGGGATGCCCACCTAAGACAAAACTTCTTTTTATGAGGCAGCTCCTTAGAGGATCAGGTGATTGCCAAGGGTCTGCCACCTAAACGTTTAGACTTGAAAGGGGGACGTTGGTAAAAACAACCACACATGGATTATTTCCAAAGGCAACAGGACAATCCATCAATTCGGCCTGCAATGTCAATGATCAAATTAGCTCAGCTTCATGGCAGTGCCATGGCTGAGTCACTTATAGGGGTTAGCCAGGATTTAAAAAGTAGATTTTTGTTTTAAAAAAAAGCGCCACCGCTGTCCTCAGGTTGCCGCAGAGCGGCACAAAGACAAAGCCTGGGGGTGGCATCAGTATGAGGAGACATATAGTGGCTGAATGACATAGCGTGCAGGTGTTGGCAGCATGAGGAGACCATATAGTGGCTGAATGACACAGCATGGAGGTGTTAGCAGCATGATGAGACCATATAGTGGCTGAATGGCACAGCTTGGAGGTGGCTGAAGCATGAGGAGACCATATAGTGGCTCAATAACACAATGTGGATGTGTTGGCAGCATGAGGAGACCATATAGTGGCTGAATGACACAGCGTGGAGGGGTTGGTAGCATGAGGAGACCATATAGTGGCTGAATGGCACAGCCTTAGGTTGGCTGAAGCATGAGGATACCATATAGTGGCTGAATGGCACAGTCTGGAGTTGGCTGAAGCATGAGGATACCATATAGGGGCTGAATGGCCCAGCCTGGAGTTGGCTGAAGCATGAGGATACCATATATTGGCTGAATGGCACAGCCTGGAGTTGGCTGAAACATGAGGAGACCATATAGTGGCTGAATGAGACAGCCAGGAGGTAGCATCAGGAGTCCTGAATGTGACCCTAATGCAAGGAATTTCTGAAACTGGGGACCAGCACCTTAATTATGCTTTGCAGTATCCATGGCAGCACAATGAGAGAGCCTGGAGGTGGAAGCATCAGCATGAGGAGACCACAGATCAGCACAATTAGAGAGCCTGGAAGTGGTAGCATCAGCATGAGGAGAACATATGGCAGCACAATGACAGTGCCTGGAGGTGGTAGCATCAGCATGAGGAGACCATATGGAAGCACAATGACAGAGCATGGAGGCAGTAGCATCAGCATGAGGAGACCATAGAGCAGCAAAACGACAGAGCCTGGAGGTGGCAGCATCAGCATGAGGAGACCATAGAGCAGCACAATTAGAGAGCCTGGAGGTGGCAGCATCAGCATGAGGAGACCATATGGCGGCACAATGACAGAGCCTGGAGGTGGTAGCATCAGCATGAGGAGACCATATGGTGGCACAATGACAGAGCGTGGAGGTGGTAGCATTAGCATGAGGAGACCATAGAGCAGCACAATGAGAGAGCCTGGAGGTGGTAGCATTAGCATGAGGAGACCATAGAGTAGCACAATGACAGAGCCTGGAGGTGGCAGCAGCAGCATGAGGGCCATGCCAACTGAGGGTTGAGTCTGAGGAACCCACCGACTGTTGACTGGGGGTGTCGGATGTCACTTGGGATGAAGTGGATGACCGAGTGAACCGATCAATCATGGCTGCTGGGTTGCTGGTCGCGACACAACTGCTAGCTGATACCGGGAGCTCAGACCTCTCGCTGCGACTCCAGCTGCCACACAACCATACTCTGCTGCGACCTCTTCCTGCGCCTGATGAATTTAGGCCTCTGCTACTCCTTTTACAGTATATAGACCCTTGACAGATTAATAGGTACAAAATAGTACACTACTTAGATTAGGACGCAGGGTTTTTCTGCTTTTGGGTTTTCATTTTTTCCTAATCACCTGCTAAAAATCATAACGCTTTAAATTTTCGACCTAAAATTCCATATTATGGTTTATTTTTTGGACCACCAATTCTACTTTGTAATGACACTAGTCATTTTACCCAAAAATCCACAGTGAATCGGAAAAAAAAATCATTGTGCGACAAAATTGAAGAAAACATTCAATTTTATAATTTTGGGGGCTTCAGTTTCTACGCAGTGCATTTTTTTGTAAAAACGACACCTTTTCTTTATTCTGTGGGTCGATACGTTTAAAAATCAGACCCTTCTTATGTAGGTTTGATTTTGTATTACTTCTGTAAAAAATCATAACTACATGCAGGAAAATTTATACGTTTAAAATTGTCATCTTCTGACCCCTATAACTTTTTTATTTTTCCATGTACGGGCCGGTATGAGGGCTCATTTTAAATAAGGAAAATTATCAATTATAAAAAATTACCAAAATTACACTATTTTGGAATTTTTTTGTGCATACACCATTGACCGGATGGTTTGATTAGCAATATATTTTTATAGTTCGGACATTTCCGCACGCGGCGATACCACATATTTTTATTTACACAGTTTTTTTTTTAAATGGGAAAAGGGGGGTGATTCTTACTTTTATTAGGGAAGGGGTTAAATGATCTTTATTAACTTTTTTTCAAATATTTTTTTTTTTTTTTTTGCAGTATAGCCCCCTCTAGTGGCTATAATACTGCTCATACCGAACTTATACACAGATCAGCCCCATGCATTAACATGGAGATGATCAGTGTTATCGGCGTCGATTGCTGCCTTGGATCCAGGCTCGGAGCAATCAATCGCCGATCGGACGCGACAGAGGCAGGTAAGGCACCCTCCGCTCGTGTTCTAGCTGCTGGGAAGCTTTCACTTAAATTTTAGACGTGGCGATCAACTTTGAACACCATGTCTAAAGGGTTAATAGTGCGAGGCACAATGATCGGTGCCGTGCGCTATTAGCCCAGGGTCCCGGCTTTCATTAGCCACCGGGACTGACTCGCTATGATGCGGGGTCACGGCGTCACCCCGCATTATATACTGGGACTGGGCACAGGGCATACAGGTACGCCCTGCATCCTTAAGAGGTTAAAAAAGTATCTGAGTACAATACCAGCCGGTGAGTACTTTTGACTAGACTTTCACAGTATCTAGGCCCTTGACAGATTAAAAGGTACAAAATAGTACCGCACTTAGATGTAGGTATGTGGTATGCACTCATGGGGGCAGGAAAATGCGCTACAGTACACACAAAAAAAAAAAAAGAAACACCCACAACACCAGCAGTACACAACAATGCTGCAGCTCACAGTCACTGTGTACTAAACCCAAAATTGCAAAAAGACTCTCTCTCAAATACTATTAAGAATGGACTGCTGGGTATGGATTATACTGCCTACAGACTAGTATAACCAGCAGACCAGTTGTTGTGGAACAAAGACACAGTTTTGCCCTAAAAAAAAAAATTTCTTCCTCCTGTGAAAACGTTTCTGCAGCTGAGGCAACACACAGCATTCTGCCCCTCTCTGTAATACAATGCTGTTCACAGTGACTGAGGGGTTAATCGCTGCAGTAAGAATTAATTTCTGTGCAAAAACGCTGTGCTCTGTGTCCATCAGAAGGCGGAGGTGACTAGGAGGTGAAACGCTGCTGCAAAAAGCTTTTCTGTGTAACACACACAGCAATATCTGTCCTATCTCTCTGCAGTGTAATGCATGAAATGAGGAGCCACAAAATGGCTGCTGAAAATATAGGGCTGTGACATCCCAGGGGTGACTGGCTGCTGATAGGCTTCATCCTGCATGTGATTCAGGGTCATACCGCCTACTTCCCTTTCCGCCTTGCCTTCCCGCCTTCCCAGCTTTCCTTGTCCCATGTACTGACATGTGGATCCGCCAATTTAGATGCCCTGAAGCCTGGACCACAGTAAATGGAGTTAAATGAAGCGATTTGCGCAATAGAATCGCAGCGATATTCGCATTCGTTGCTAATCTAATTTTTCATGAAATTCGTAAAGAATTAGGGTTTGTCAGTTTCGATTCGCTCATCTCTAAAAATGTGCTTGATTTTCCTCATCCTGGATAACCCCTTTAGGGTCTATTCACATGTACAGATTTGTAACTGCAGATTAGAAGCTGTGCTCAATCATTTAGTTTACATTGAAATCTGCTGTAGAAAATGCTGTGCATCGAATCCTGTGCATCAAATCTGTGCAGGATACTGCACGTGTGAATACACACTTAAGGCTTCTGATCAATGAGCTGATTCCATTGATGGATTCCATGCAAGTCTTTTGATTTTCTCCATAATGGTAATGTTCTTGTGAAGCGCAAAGGTTACCCCCTAATGGTGGATGTGGATTGTTGATAGTAATCTTAGCAATATCTAAGACACATCAGGTGATAACTTTGATGACTTGGTGGAGGTCCAAACCAATAATTTAGGATCCCGATGCTCTGTAAACGGATGTCAAACAATACGATGATCACAGATCATCTCTCCACTAGGACTCACCACTGTCAAGTCAAGCAGCAAGTCTAAAGTCCCCTGCAGCGCCAACACAGGGCAAATAAGGCATTGCACAGTACCCATTAAAATGAGTAGGCAGTCTGAAAAATGCAGACCTACAGAGCCCTTTAAATTATTAGAACCCCAAAACATCTATGCAGACATATGAGCATTCTTTTACATTGGGAACTGTGGTTAACAACACAGTAAACGTTACACCTATTAAATCACAGTTGCACAGTCCTCTCTGTTTCCTGCTCTGCAGTGATATATAAAAAGGCAAGAGGGAGGGTCCTTGGCACTATTTTTTTAAATACTGGGTCTTGGTGTTCTGCTGCTGCAACAAACAACGAGCTACTGTAATCTGTGGGGCGAAGGTTGAAGCAAATGTTCAATTCCCAAACAGTGCCACCAGAGAAAAAAAAGAGGTATTACACATTTACCAGACACCCCAAACTCAGACTCCCCAAATAGATTATCTAAATGTGTTTCTTAAACAAGCCCTTTAAACAATGTATAGCTTGTACCTGAAAATTCAATTATTAGATCTTATAAGTTCAAGAGCTACTTAAAGTAGCTATAAACCAAAGCAAACAGTAGATACGAACAAACAATTTAATAAAACATTGAAGTGCAACTCTAAACTTTGGCCCTGACAGTTAATTTTTTTTTAAAGTTATTATTTTATTTTTTGGCAGAGAATACAAGAAGCTTAAAAATAACTTTTGAAGAAAAAATAAAATCAATGAGACGATAGACGCTGCATGCAAAAGGGGGGGGGGGGGAATAACACCGGCTTATTTGTTCTTAATTGGAGAGCGGCTTACTTGGACTTAATTGGGACACCAATTTGTTCTCAGCATTACCAAGGAGGAAATATCTGTAATTAAAGTCTTTTTTAACACACAGAAATCATTTCCCACAAAGTGCATTTCAGCTGTGAGCGCCAAGATCACCAGAGGAGCATGTCTGCCACTGGATCCTGTAAGGCTGGCATGCTGCTGCTGCATTCTCCAGGTGTGACAATGCTGGGAAGGATCAGAGAAGGAAGTTATTGTTACATCCCTTCTCTTTCACAAGTCCCATCATAAACTGTCAGCGGCAATTAATAGTTTCCACTTCACTGGTTTGATGCCATTGCAGATGCTAAACAGAGCAGGTCAGCAATGTGGCTCTTAAAGCAGACCCGTCAGCAAGAATGTAATGCTAAAAATAAGAACATGACCAGATGGGGCTCAACATCAGGTTTATTGAAATATTGTTGTTTTTCTCATATTTAGCTACAGCGCTAAAATATTTCCTTTTTTAAAATATGTAAATGAGACTCAAGTGCCCAGAGGGTGTTCCCCAGCACCGCAAGTGTCCAGACATTCCCAAACCTTCTCCTTTTCACCTATGCCCTCAGCCTGCTTGCATCCATTAAAGATGTCTTCTCTTTTCTTTATCCCAACTGAAATCTTGTGCATTTGCAGACCCGCAGTCGCAGTGTGCTTGCAACAGATTTCGGTAGAAAGCATGACAGGAGTTAAAGGGCATACTCCGGTGGAAAACATATTTTTATAGGTCTTTATAAGTCAACTGGTGCCCGAAAGTTAAACAGATTTGTAAATTACTTCTATTAAAAAATCTTTACCCTTCATGTACTTTTTAGCAACTGTATGCTACCGAGGAAATTCTGTTCTTTTTTAATTTATTTTTTGTCTTGTCCACAGTGCTCTCTACTGACACCTCTGTCCGTGTCAGGAACTGTCCAGAGCAGCATAGGTTTGCTATGGGGATTTTCTCCTGCTCTGGACAGTTCCTGATACGGACATCAGGTGTCAGCAGAGAGCACTGTGGACAAGACAAAAAAGAAATTCAAAAACAGAATTTCCTCTGTAGCAAACAGCTGCAAAATAAAGGAAGAGTAAAGATTTTTTAATAGAAGTAATTTACTAATCTGTTTAATTTTCTGGCACGTGTTCATAAAAAAAAAAAAAATTTCACCGGAGTACTCCTTTAACAGTTTTTTAATGGCTGTCAATCAAAACTGAAGGTTTAAAGGGGTACTCCACTAGCCAGCGTTCGGAAGTACTCTCCTCATGACATCACGGCCACACCCCCTCAATGCAAATCTATGGGAACGGTCGTAGTCTTGCATTGAGAGGGCTGTGTCGTGATGTCATGAGGGGCGTGGCCGACCCCCGCAGCGCGAAAAAAGCGTTCGGAACATTTACTTTCAAAAGCTGGTCAGTGTAGAACCCCTTTAAGGAGAAAGGGAAAAGGTTTGTCAAAGTCTGGGAGACCTTGAGAAGGTGGGGTTTGTATAACCTGCATACAATTAGACATTTCAATATGGTTTTTGAGTAAGTTTTTGGGTGTAGTAAGGGGGAATTCTCAAGACTTGGGAGGTATGGTTATTTTTTGTATATAGATAGACCCCCCTATAGCTTTAGTAAGGCCATTATTTCTACACCGACCTTAGGGATTACTCTGATGTGGGCAGAATTGACAAAAATGTACCTAAGATGAGCATTAACTTTTATAATCTTTTATTTCTGAAAGGATCAAGTATTAGGCCTAGGCTACATTCCTGCTGTATTATCAATGTTCAATTGTCATATGAATTAGGGAAGTAGTGCTAAAGACTGGGCATCATAAAATACTCAGCGCTTCAGTTTTCTTTTTTAACAATTATGTTATGCTAGAGGATGTAGGGTCAACCTGTGGGTATTGCTATGTGTCTATATCACGTATTTCAAATTACAGTAATAGTAAAGCTACATGTTATGATTAAAGGGGTATTCTTGTTCCTAAAAATCATGTGTGGGGCTGGCATGAAAATAATAAAAAACCCAAAATTCACCTACCTCGCTCCTCTGGGGGTCCCCCTGTGGAGTCTTCCTTTTACCTGCTGAATGCTCCGGCTGCTACTTCCAAGATGGACTCGTTGAGCAGTAACAACCCGCTCAGACAATCACTGACAGACAGATTATCAGAACAGGTTTCAATAGACCAACGGCAGGATTACAATGGCACTGACCAGACCAAACCATGCAACGCAGTGAAACGCATTGCATCCTGGTAAATAAAACTTTCTGTTCACTGTTCACCGGTTGTGTGGTTTGGTTCGGTCAGCGCCATTGTAATCCTGCCGTTGGTCTATTGAAGCCTGTTCTGATCACCTGTTGTTCGGAGGTTGGAGGCTGCAGACGGGATCATTGTTGATCAGCATTACGCACATATCATTGTTGTGTATAACAGTACACAACCAAACAGGGTAAGCAACACTTGGTTTCTTTTCATTCTTACCCTTCCTCGGGTGTTTTACGCTATGGAGCCCTTTTCTTTATTTTTCTAATCACTGAAAGAGGCAGGACACTACTACAGTCGGTGATTTGCTGAGCGGGCCGTCACTGCTCAACAAGTCCTTCTTGGATGTAGTGACTGGAGCATTTAGCAGGGGACTGGAGGACTTCACAGGGGGACCCCAAAGGGAAAGAGGCAGATGAGTGTATGGTTTTAAATATTTTCATGGCCAATCCGAGTGCAATATGAGGTAATTTTTTTAAACTGAAATACCACTTTAAGGACTATTTTTAGAATGCATTGGCTACCGTATTTGATCAATCAATCACTATCTGTTTTGTAATGCTTATTAAATAAAAATGGATTGTTTTTAAACAAAAAACACTGGATTGCTGGATTTCCCAAGACGCTAAGGGGGGGTGGGGGGAGATTCATCAAAACCTGTCCAGAGGAAAAGTTGCTGAGTTTCCCATAGCAACCAATCAGATCACTTCTTTCCTTTTTCAGTGGCCTTTTCAAAAATGAAAGAAGCGATCTGATTGGTTGCTATGGGCAACTCAGGTTTTGATACATCTCCCCCTAAGTTTTCATTCACTGCATATATGCCGTGTACAAGCACCGAGGAATTACCAAGGACTAAGGACTTGTGTGATATGGGAAGAGAGGTAAAGGACTTACTTGATCTTCATGTATGGGAAGATAGGAGAAATAAGCGCTCAGCCCACTGCACGCATGAGTAAGAAGTAGGGGGCTCACAACGCAGTTAGGGTAGACCTCTCCTGCTCTCGGTAAAAGTGGACACAGCCCATTCCAAATATAGGTCACAAAAATAAGTGAACGTTTTGGACTGCAGAAATGTGAGTTTTTGTTTTAATTAATGTAAAAACAGCCCTTCAATGTCCCATGACTGAGGAATTAAATATTAGGAGGTACCGACTCCACAGTGTTAGGCTGCATTCACACCACGTTTTTGGAATACAGTTCCCGTATCAGGTTTTTGATGAAAAACGGATTCCTCAAAACCTGACTAAACTGTATCAAAACGTGTGTACAAATTTCAACCCATATACGGTTTGAAAAATGATGTCCGGTTGCATCAGTTTTTTAAGAAAAAAACGTATACGTTTTTAACTTTTCACTCCATTTTGAATAAAGTTTCACTTGTTTGATTGAAATTCCAAGAAAAAAAAACGTATGGTGAAAACCGGATGGAACCGTACGCACAAACAATTCTGTACAGATCCCATTGACTCCCATGTTAAAAAAAAAACGTATACGGTTTAATACAGTTTTTCACCCGGACCAAAAACCGTGGTAGACTACGGTTTTGGGTACGGGAAAAAAGCTGACAAAACCGTACAGGGTGCAAAACGTACACAACCTGATGCATCTTTTGGCATACGGTTTTCAATGGAGAGTCAATGCATACGGTTTTCAATAAGGTTCTGTACAGTTTTCACATAGAAAACGTATACAGGAACTGTATTCTAAAAATGTGGTGTGAATGCACCCTAACATATGGATTGCATCCGCCTGTAAATCATAAAATAAAAACTCATGTCTCGTCTTTTGTGCTCCATTAAAAATGATTGAGTCGTCAGCTGCGTGGAGTCACTCTGCGGAGTTCAAGCTGCTCTTTCTTCGGAGTAAACATTTCACCTCTGAGTTTAGCGCACTGGGATCATGCGGAGGATATCACAAATCAGGCTGACAGATTAATGCAGGTTATGCAGTTTATTTATCCTTTCCACGAGGATGGAAGAAAAAGGAGGGCACGGTGATTGGAATTGCGTCCTGTGGCAGAGAAATGAGACTCGGAGCCGTTGAAAGTTTTTTCTTTTTTGAATGGCTTCATAAACATTAGGCGCTGATGCGTGACGCCTGGCTTTGCATACAAAACAGTTCCAGTTCCTTGAATGGGCTGCACTTCAGACCCTGCCGGCAGCAAAGGACTCAGCGGGGTTAAAAAGGGCCCGATTTTCCAGTTAATTGACTTCAGTTAACGTAATGATAAGTGGACATCATAGCATATGAAATATAAATGGAGGACAGACACAGCACTTACTGAGGGGAACATGGCACAGTCTAATTGCCTGAAAGAACACTAAACCCAGGGTGCTAGTGAGCACAGAACACGAAGATGAACCAACCACCCACACACAGTGGAGGCAGCCATAAAGTATTGGATCCTGTTCACTTCATAAGCACCAGTCATATCACGGAGGCATCTGTGACATGACTTTTTTATTTGTATGAGAAGAAAAATGTATGTAGGAAAATGACATAGACCAATTCACTGCTATGGTGTGGATGGTGGTCACTTTATCTGCACCGAGGAAGGTCAAAAATCCCATTTACAGCCAACTTGTCTTAAAGGGGTACTCCGGTGAAAAACTATTTTTTTCTTATCAACTGGCTCCAGAAAGTTAAACAGATTTGTAAATTCAAACAACAAAATGAAGCAAGAAAACGGGGAGAGCACTCAGGAAGCCATATCACCTCCTACGACCTGCAAAAATGATCCTCGGCGACCTGTATCAATGTCTCCTGCGGGGTGCACATACACAGGAATAAAGCATCAAATCTAGAATAAACAAAGAGCACGTATGTGCACTCACTGCTAGGCAGAGACAGTCGGGCCTGGAAGTCCGGCAACGGGGTGCCGGGTCACGGCATAGGCGCTGGTGGCGCTCGGAGGCTACATCGGGGGACCTGGATGCCTTTGTTAAAAAAACATATTGCAACAGAAGTTTTGGATTCTTGATTTCTAGAAATAGGACGATTTATTCTGATGCATATTTGGAGTCGGAAAGGAATATTCCCCATGGTATGTGGCCATTGGTATCATTCTCATACAGGTTTTTTTTGCCTTCCCCGGATCAACACAGTAGGTTTATAGGTTGAACTCTGGTCTTTTTTCAAACTTGCCAACTATGTATCTAAGTAACTATGTAGCAGTTGGGCACAGTGCATAAGACAAGAATTAGAGAAAAAACAATACAGCATCCAATATTATTTAATAGTCCAGAATTTCTGTGGCTTCATTATGGTCTGGTGAAAAAACCCATCCATTTACCACAAGATAAAGGATAGGTTCCTGTTCAGGAGATCACAAAGGTCCCTGCAGTAGGAAAACTGTGATCAGCTACTTATCTCCTATAATGTGAAAAGGGGATAAGGAAATAAGTTGTTTTTCACTGGACCACCGCTTATTATATACAACTTCATAGTCATCCGGTACATTGGATTGTGCAAACGCGAAGTTACATTTCCAAGTTTTCAGTCATTGTGTTTCCTTTTGGAGCGTTGTTGCTACCATGTAACTAACGCTTCACAAAGTGATTGGCTAAAGGCATAAAACAAATATAGAAAAAAGGTGAAAAGAAATGTATTGAATCACTAATGTAACATTTACTTAAAGGGGAACTTCGGTGGAAACAAGTAGAAAACAAATGTTTTCAAATCAATTGGTGCCTGAAAGTTGAACAGATTTGTAAATTACTTTTATTAAAAAATCTTAATCCTTCCAGTACTTATTATTTGCTGTATAAAACAGAGAAATTTGTGAATTTATTTTCTGTCTGACAACAATGCTCTCTGCTGACACCTCTGTCCATGTTAGGAACTGTCTAGATTAGAATCGTATCCCCATAGAAAACCTCTCAAGCTCTGGACAGTTCCTGTCACGGAGATGTCAGCAGAGAGCACTTTGGTCAGGCTGGAAAGAACTTCACAAATTTCTCTATAGTATATCTGTAGTATACAACAGCTGAAAAGTATTATTTATTCCAAAAGCTCTACTGTTATAACTTTCACAATTGTAACATTGTATATGGAAATACATCTGTGTAGGCAATCATATCAGGTTATTATTCAGTGCATCCCCCTTAATCCTGAATGTCTTCTCAATATATATAATACATAAGAACAAGAATATAGAATACTTGTAGAATTTCTGCTGCATTGTCAGTAATTGTCAGTGCGGGCTGTGTGGCGGGGCTAAGTGTTACAGAGGACAGAAGTGATGCCATAATCATGTGACCTGTCTTTGGGCTATTTTAACCATAAGTCTCATTCATGCCATGATTTAAGAGTAGCTCCCACAATATATATTTTTTTTTTCTGTCCCTACCTATTGCTAATCTATCCCTAACCCCCTCCCTGTCTTTTACATTTTTTTTCCTACCTTCTAAATGGCTTCTCTTATGCTGCCCACTCTGGCTGAGCAGGAGGCCGACTTTCCCAGGAGGCGTGAAGTCACTGATGCCTGCTGGGCTCCGACTTCCGCCCTCACCTCATCTATGCTGCACTCCTGTCAGAAGCGCCCATAGATGAGAAGCCAATCGCCAGACCTACCGTGCAAGATATCCCCGTTGAGACCCGGGACCGATAAATAATGGTCTGTACAGTCCTGGAACATCAGCGCGGCACTGATCATCTGTGCGCATGCTTCCTCCAGACTGTACATGCCGCCGGGGGCAGGCTGCACGAAGCCAGTGAGCCAATCCGCGCAGCCCCGGCATTCACAGCATTCGTTCCCAACTGTCTGATTGACAGGCAGGAAGCGAGCTCAGGCTGAGCGAATTTGGACCGATTGCCTGGCCGGGATCGGTCCGAATTCAGCAGTGACATCAGAGAAGGCTGCAGCAGGCCACTAGGAGGGAGACCCCTAGTGGCCGGATTTCAAATAGAAAATACAATATTTTAAACACAAAAAAAATAATTGATGTATATTAGAGATATGCTGTAGTACAGAACACAAAAAAAAAAGTTCATGACAGTGCCTATTTAGAAGTGGCTGAGACTCGAAACACGTCGGTACCTGTATCTATATTATACACTTGGATTCAGCTGTTACTGGATGACTCTTATGTGTCCATATTTATTCCCCCATTATTGGCGCGGTCGCAATGGGGCCACTCTCTCTATGCAATATACAGGTAACAGGTTGATTGCATAGAGAATGTGTCTGAGCTGCAGAAAAGCCAATATGACAGCTCCTCCACACTATAGAGCAGGCATAGGCAACCTTCGGCACTGCAGATGTTTTGGACTACACCTCCCATGATGTTCTTACAGCCAAAATGCTAACAAAGCATCATGGGAGATGTAGTCCAAAACATCTGCAGGGCCGAAGGTTGCCTACCAAGACAAATCACACATCTGATTCAGCACTTGAAAGAACTTGCAGCTTTTATTCATCAACACGAGGATACAAACAGGTAAAATCAGATCAGGACAACGTCAGACGCGTTTCAAGCGCATGCGCGCTTTTCATCGGTGACATTATGCATTGCACAGATGAGGTCTTTTATATTCTACTTGGAGGGTGTAACTTCAATCAAAGGAACTACCTCCTAAGAAAGATCCTCTTACAGTTCAATGCATGTTACAATGGAATAAAATACCATACATTAAAGCAATTAATATGGTTAAAACAGGGTTCACATTGCCAATGTAGAAGATTTTTAACAATACACTGTTTCATTTTTAATCTTCAGTTACATGATAAAATGGGTCTGCACTGGTGTCAATTCACACCTAACCACAAAGGAATACCGCATCAAAAAACGCACCAGAAAACACATGTGTTTTTTTTTCATGTGTATCCTTTCAAAATAGATGTTTCTTAATAGTGAAATAATAATTCTTTACGAATATACATCCCAAGTGGTGTTCTAGTGCTTAATGTGAACTGCCACTAAGCTTCTCTATCCAAGAGTTTTTTTTCGTATACAGCCTTTTCTGATTCCCAATTTCACATGTTCTATGGCGTAAATTTTGAAGCTGGATAAATTTCCATTATGGACCATGAAAAAGTGTTGGGAAGCTGCTGACTTATTACGTGTATTAGTATTACTGGCATCATTTATATGTTCGAGTGCACGAGTTTTGAGTTTGCGTGTGGTTTGTCCCACATATTTGCGATTGCAAGTGGAGCATTCAATAATATATACTACATTGTGTGTTTCACAATTTATGTAGTTTTTAATGAAATATCTATTCGCTCCATTCGTGCTCTCAAAAATGTTTGTGGGATGCGCAAAATTGCAGGTGCGACAAATTTTGTGGCCACATTTAAAAAAGCACTTTTGGGGAATCCAGGTTGAATTTGGCCCGGATGCACAAATTAAACTAGGCGACAACTTGTCACCAAGTGTAGGGTCTTTTTTTGCCACTATATTGCACCCTCGACAGAGCTTGCACCCTAGATAGAGCTTGATCACGTCTGAGAAAATGAAAATGTTGCATGATAAGTATTTTTATTTGGTTAAAGTAAGGTGAATATGTTAAGGCTAATGTAGGTTTGTTAGTTATATATGTTTTAGCATTCTTTGGTTCCGGATGTATTAAATTACTTTGTTCTTTTTTTGCTACAATGTTCTTAGCTCTCCTAATGGTCTGACTATTATATCCCCTTTTTATTAATCTGTCTGACAATTGCTCAGATTGTGTGACGTATGTGGTTGAACTGGAAGAATTGCGTTTTAAACGTGTGAATTCCCCCACTGGGATAGCTCGTATAGTATGATTAGGATGGTTGCTATTGGCTCTCAACAATGTGTTGCCAGAAATTGGCTTCCTATGAGTAGATATAGATATGATTTCACCTGGAGTTCCCTCCAGTGCCAAATCCAAAAATACCATATTTTTGGCATCTAAATGATGTGTGAATCTTAAATTATATTCATTGGTATTTAAATAATCCAAAAATTGTGGCACGGGAGATTCACCTCCCTCCCAGATGAGGAGGAGGTCATCAATAAATCTCCCGTACCACAAAATGTTGCCAGAAAAAGGATTAGAGGCTGAAAAATTAAATTGTGATTCCCAAAAGGACATTGTGAGGTTAGCTAATGAGGGGTAGTGTCTCGCCCCCACAGAAACTCCACTTCATATTATTTGCAAAGACAAAATAATTACGTGACATAAGAAACCATATTGTCATCTTAATAAATTCACATAAATCATTTGTATATTGACTATGATGTTTAACATGGTAATCTAGGGCATGCATGGCTGTGGTCCATGGGATGCTGGTGTACAAAGACACCACATTACATGACAGCCATGCATGTCCCGGGCTCCATCTCTTAGCTTCAAATGCTCTTAGAATGTCACCTGAAACTTTGAGGTACCCTGGAACCCTTTGAACTAAGGGCTGTAATAGATGATCAACCCACATTGAAAGATGTTCTAATAAAGACCCTCCACTCGACACAATTGGTCTCATAAGAGGTGGATTGATCCCTTTTTGTGTTTTAGGAAGCCCATATAGTATGGGAATTATGGGTTCTTCTACAAACAAAAAATCTCTATCTCTTTGTGAAATGACACCAAGTGCCAAACCTTCTTTCAATAGTTTAGATAATTCTGCTTGGTATTTAGGGGAAGGATCACATTCCAGGGCTAAATATGTGTTGGTATCAGCTAACATTAATTTAACTTGATCCATGTAGATAGTTTTATCCAACATTGCGACCACCCGCCCTTTATCTGACATTTTAATAACAATGTCATCAAAAGTTCCTTTAATGCTTTTCTTTCATTAGGGGACAGGTTGTCACAGTGTTTCGATTGTAATGATAATTGGTTACTCAATGCTACTAGATCATCTTCTATAGCCTGCTGGAATAGGTCCATTCCCTCAGTTCTAGAGGAGATGGGGTAGAAGTGAGAATTCCGGTTTTTGTGTCCCACATTGGTAGCTGTGGACCTAACTGCAGAAACCGACTCCCACTCCAATTCCTGTAGTTCACCCAACAAGATTTGTTCAACAAAGGTTAACTCTTTGAATTCATTAACGCATGACACTTTTTCATTTGCATATAAAGCAGGTTCATAATTTTTATCTATTTCAAAATTTTTTTTTTAACAGGTAGGTTTCTTACAAAGCGGTTAACTTCACACAAAGTCCTGAACACATTGACAGAATTAATGGGGGAAAAATTCATACCCTTGGAGAGCAAAGAAAATTGAGCAGATGTTAACGCACGTTTAGATAAGTTCAATACGTCCATTATTTCGGTACTTGGCTCCTCAATCTGGGTGTCACGTCTCCTTGTATGCTTCCTCAACCAACCCCCCCCCCCCCCCCCCGGCCTGTACTTTTTTGTTTGTGCTTGGCGTTTTTTGCTTTTTTATACTGGCCAGCAGAGGTGGAGGCTTGTGGAGACATGGAGGGATTATCAGATTTTGAAGTGTCTCCATTTTGATCAGTTTCAAATTCCGAAGAGCTGAATGTGACGTGTTGTTGTTAATTAGGCATGCATTTTTTTTATTAAAAATGAAACATTGTATTGTTAAAAATCTTCTACATTGGCAATGTGAACCCTGTTTTATCCATATTAATTGTTTTAATGTATGATTTTTTATTCCATTGTAACATGCATTGAACTGTAAGAGGATCTTTCTTAGGCAGTAGTTCCTTTGATTGAAGTTACACCCTCCAAGTAGAATATAAAAGACCTCATCTGTGCAATGCATGATTTCACCGATGAAAAGCGCGAATGCGCTTGAAACGCGTCTGACGTTTACCTGTTTGTATCCTCGTGTTGATGAATAAAAGCTGCAAGTTCTTTCAAGTGCTGGATCGGATGTGTGATTTGTCTTGGAAGTTATAGCACTGGGCCGGGTGCGGATCCGTGCACTTACTAAGGTGGAGGTGAGCTGAACATTCATTTATTTGCTGTTTACCTGAACGAAGGTTGCCTATGCCTGCTATAGAGCGTCCTGTTTAGTGCAAAGAAAGTGATCAAGCTGTCATATAGGTACAAGTCCATCAGGCACGTTTATAAGAGGAGCTGGCGGGGCTGTTCTGACTGTCAGAGACTTTATTGATTGGTATTCGGGAAAAAAAAATTCCAGCTGCTCAAGGGGGAGACCATTGTAATTATTCCCAATTATAAATATTGTTTTTTCACCATAATAAATGTAATGAGCAAAAAAAAAATTTAAATCTATATATGCTTTTTTCCCCCTAAAGTGTCCATAGCCTTTAAGTCTGAATATGATTTCTCCCACGGATTTGTTAAGAGCAGCCGACATCTTGTGTAAGTCACATCTAAGAGCAACAGAAGTGGCAAAATAATTATGAACTAATCTAGTGCATCAGAAAGAATTTATCTGTTACATTATTGTAGGCGGATGATGGGGAAATGCATGTTATCTCTAATGCATCAGTACATTCCACTTATACTAGCAAATTGGGAGATGGCACCTAATGTAAGCTTTTACCAGTTACCGCATAATGTCATGTCACTTTACAGATGTCAGCAAAGTATTACAGATAGATACCGAAGATATAAGATATATAAAAGGGAAGAGGATAAATATGAGATAGATCGATAGATAGGAGAGCTAGATAGCTAGATTTATAGATATCCAAAAGCAAGGAGCAGCCGCATCACACCAATATAGCATAGAAAAAGCTGTGGCTTTTATTCCATGTCAACACACAAGTGCAATGTTTCAGCTGCCTATAGGCAGCTGAAACGTTGCACTTGTGTCTTGACATGGAATAAAAGCCACCACTTTTTCTATGCTACATTGGAGTGCTGCGGCTGCTCCTTGCTTTTGGATATACTTGTGGCTCCTGACCTGGGCTTACTAGGCTGCTTGCACCCTCTCTACTACTGCACCTGAGATGCGGCTTCATCTATTTCTTGTGTAGATAGATAGAAAGATTTTCAGGGAAGGTACAGATCCTCTGCAGCCAGGGCTGTGAAGTCGGTAGATAAATGTTCCGACTCCGCAACTTTTTGAACTTCCAACTCCCCGACTCCTCTGTATTAATATTAATATGTGAATGTATTAAAGTTTAAAGGGGTATTCCAGGCAAAAACTTATTTTTTAATATATCAACTGGCTCCGGAAAGTTAAACAGATTTGTAAATTACTTCTATTAAAAAATCTTAATCCTTCCAATAGTTATTAGCTTCTGAAGTTGAGTTGCTGTTTTCTGTCTAACTGCTCTCTGATGACTCACGTCCCGGGAGCTGTGCAGTTCCTATGGGGATATTTTCCCATCATGCACAGCTCCCGGGACGTGACATCCTCATTGAGCAGTTAGACAGAAAACTTCAGAAGCTAATAACTATTGGAAGGATTAAGATTTTTTAATAGAAGTAATTTACAAATCTGTTTATCTTTCCGGAGCCAGTTGATATATATATATAAAAAAAAGTTTTTGCCTGGAATACCCCTTTAAGCTAACAATCGGAGTTTACAAGTTTTTATAGCCTTAGCTGAATGGCAGCAGGTTTTCCAATGGTTTACAGCTTCAGTCTTGAACTATTGAGCCTCCATTCCCTTCACTTATACAAGTGTCTCTAGTACTGCAAAAAACATATTTCCTTAACCCCTTATGAGTGAGAGGCTAGGTTACCCATGGGTTCCCTGTAACAGCAGAACACAACACTATGGAAAGTATAAGTATTGCCACTCCTAATTGTGCGTTGCATGCCATATAGTACAGCACATGAAAAGCATGCTTCTTCACGGTCACTTAACGTGTTCGTTTTGCGGTTACGTGAGGCACTGCGTGCATTGGTCTTTATTCTTACAGTAGAGAAGTCATAAATTATAACTTTTTGTGAATTGGGACTTTTAACTTTGCTCTTTTTTTTTTTTTTTTTTTTTTATTCCAATCTAAATTTAGTAGGAGTCAGTGCATTGTTTGCCGACTCCGACTCCAACTCCAGGTACCCAAAATTTCATCCGACTCCACAGCACTGTCTGCAGCACATAGCAGTATAGTTTAGAAGACTTTCTCTGTAGGGAACGCAAAAAGGGATAATACTGTCAGATACCAGAGGGAGAAGGAGGCTGATTCTGTCCAGCCGCAGAGATATGCAGTAGATCGAAGGGAATCACATGGAAGCAAAAGCAATAATAAGGGTATTTTTTAAGGTGTCCTTGTCACTTAAAAAAAATGTGTGACATGTCAAGAAGACATGTCGAAGGACATGTCGAAGGTTTAGATCAGTTGGGGTCAGGGTGTTCAAATGTACTCAGTTAAGCACTTCTCTCTGCATCTTGCTGGTCCCTGCACAAGGCAGAGTCTATGAAGCCCATCCTGTGCTCTGACCAGCAAGACGGCAAGAGAAGAGCTTAGCTTAGCATTTCTTCTGCCTTGTTCTGGTGATCGGTGGGGATCAAAACCTCAGACCCCGACCAATTAGAACTTTTGACATGTCTCCTTGACTTAAGTTTTTAGCGACAAGGACACTTTAAGCTTATAAAACGGAAAACATCACTGCTGGATTTTGGTATGAAAATAATTCATGGGATAACCAATATAACTCCCAATCGAACTTCTGCAATATGCTCATCTGAGACATTTTTATAGACATGACTGACAGAACTATGAAAGGGTCAGCACAAAATGGATTCAGCCAACTGCATGAGGAAATCTAGAAAGTGTGCAGAAATGAATGCCAAAGAAAGTGATGATATTTCTGGCCTAGATCCACTCAGAGGGGAACAGTTTGAGTCTTAAAGCGTACCTGTCATATTACAGAAAAAACAACGCTTCTATATGTTACTCACTAGTTCATGCAGATGTTTATATGTCTTTTTTATGTGTCTAGCTTCTGTATTTAGCTCACAAATCCCTCTGTTTTGCTGCTCGCTCATTTTGACACCCACTGCTCAGGAAGGGGCATGCCCGTGTCAAGCACTGAGCCCGCCCTCCCTCAATATACAATCACTTCCTCCCTGAGTCTGCTGTGCTGTATCTCTTCATCATTGCAGTCTGCTTTGTAACCTCCTCCTCTCTGTTTTCATGCTGCAGTCTGATAGACAGGATAGAAGTGAGCACAGAGGAGTCCTAAAGTCCTCTAATAATGCTGTAGTCCTCTAATAATACTGTAGCTAGCCATCTTTTTACTCCATGTCTATGCAGGAGATCTGGAGAATTCTGAAATATAAGCATTAACATGTGGTTCACTTTTAGCCAAAGATACATATCCGGCCTATCGGTAGTGATTCTGTCTGTCTGAAGTTTAGCGATACACAGCTGCCAGGAGTTATCAGCTACCAGCGAGCGGCATCTGTCACACTGTGATCAAAAACTGGCAAGTATAAACCTGCACTAACAACCATCCAGTTATTATTATTAATACTGGGGACTAATCTAATCTAATCTTATGTGGCCAACTACACATAACAGATTGTAATGGACTTTCTGTTGTGTGTTGACAAAGCAGATAGAATCCGGCGGCTATTAGGAGAAGACGTTCTCAGACTAATTCTTTGTCGCCGGTGAACCACAACAAATCCCCAAATCATAGAGGGACTTGTAAAGGAACTGTTGTTCCAAACGGCCCTACCCCTCCCTTCCCCATTTGGCTAGTGCATTGTTTTATTTTTGGATGGGTTTTCTCATATTCATCAGATGGTATGTAAGTAAGCAGTTGTAAAGGGGCCCCTAGAGCGAATACTAATGTGGGGTCCTCCTCTGCTGCTGGCCCCCTCTATCTGCTTTCCAGGGGATTACCTGCTGAAATAAGGGACACTATCTATCTATCTCATATCTATCTATCCATCTATCTCATATCTATCTATCTATCCATCTATCTCATATCTATCTATCTATCAATCATATATATCAATCTATCTATCTCATATCTATCTATCTCATAACTATCTATCTCATATCTATCTATCTATCTATCTATCTCATATATATCTATCTATCTATCTCTTACCTATCTATCTATATATCTATCCATCTATCTATCAGTCTATCTCCTATATTCTATCTATCTATCTATCTATCTATCTATCTATCTATCTATCTATCTCATATCTATCTATCTATCTCATATCTAACTATCTATCTATCTCATATCTATCTATCTTTCTCATATCTATCTATCTATCTATCTATCTATCTTTCTCATATCTATCTATCTATCTCATATCTATCTATCTATCTATCTATCTCATATCTATCTATCTATTTATCTCATATCTATCTATCTATCTCATATCTATCTATCTCATATCTATCTATCTCATATCTATCCATCTATTCATCTCATAGCTGTTTTATCGGGGTTTGTCCAGGATTAGAAAAATGTAGATGCTTTCCATAAACAATGCCATGCGTGATCTCAGGTCATGTGTAGTATTGCAGTTCAGTTCCCTTAAAAGTAAATGGAGCCAAGCTGTAATACCACACACAACCTGAGGACATGTGTAGCACTGTTTTCGGAAAAAAAGCAGCAATGTTTTTGTAATCCTGGAGAACTCCTTTATGAACAGCAATGTCCAGAGGAGGGGATGTGCATATTTGGCCTGAAGTCTATTAGAGCTCAAGGTGTTTAGAGGTCCAGTCCAGGAGTGAACTCTCTCAGTCCTCCCTAGGGTGAAGGGTGGGTAACTTGACTCTGATGTTGAAGTATGTGAGATGGGGCCACAGTGGATTAGGGTGGGAGCAAGGTCCAGCTGCCAAACTAGAACGACCTGGTGGGAACAGGCATGGACGCTGTCATTTTGGGTTATCAGAAATGTGGTTAGTCTGGTTCTTGCGTCAACAACATGGATTCATAAATACGCATGATGTAAAACAGGACTAAAGAAAGTGTCATACAGGCAAAACCCCCGGTCCCAAAAACTCTACAGCACCGCAGTTTGTGCCGCACCTGTGCATGAGAACCACCAAGCGTTTTGGTCCTGTATTTTACCTACAGTGCAACGTTGGAGAACGTGGGTTTGAATAGTCTGAGAGGACATGGATTGACTTCTCAGTGGGACCGGGTGACCCCCTAGCCTTAAACTGCGGTGGTCTGCTCTGATTCCCAATCATCCGTATTTTCAAGGCTGGGAACAATGCCGATCCCTTCCCCACGCTCAGTAAATGACAGGGAACGTATTAGTATTTTATACATCTTAACACTGTTGGAGATTTCAGCCGGCAGCTTTTTATATAACATATCATGTTATTTATACAAAGTGTAAAAACCCTTCTATGTGAAAATGAGTATCACACGCAAAAAAAAAATAAAAAAATTAAAATAAAATAAATATATATATTTATAAAAGGCATGAATTCAACGTGAGAAATTCTGCTGCTTAAAATTCCGAAACATTTAGATGTTGACGGGTTGGAACAGGCAAAAGCTTATATAGAAAGGAGTCTGGAAGCACAAGAGCACCGGGGAGGGTAGGAAAACATGTCAGAGATGATCCTTATCGTAAAAGACGCGGAGGTTTTGATAGAAGCTCAGAAGTAATTGGATAAATCTCGCTATATAAAACGGCTGCTATTTCTGGGAAGACGATTGCACATGCAAGAAAAAAAAACATTTCAGGCTCACATCAATTTAACACGGGTTACGAGGGTGAACGGAAAGACTAAAAAGTAATATTGAGGAATAATCCTGGAGAAGATACAAAATCAATCTGTTACGTGTTGTTTTTACTGAGATTAACGTTTGCGAGAGATGAAACGGCTCCCAGTCATTTTTGGCAATGCAATCCATGCGGCACAGTGTATTGTAGGCAGCCGAGGGCAACTGAGTGTTTCCCAACCAGTGTGTCTCCAGCTGTTGCAAAACTACAACTCCCAGCATGCCCGGACAGCCGTTGGCTGTCCGGGCATGCTGGGAGTTGTAGTTTTGCAACAGCTGGAGGCACACTGGTTGGAAAAGGCTGAACTAACTGTTCTCCTCTCGGGTTTGTGCTACACAGAGGTGTCTGGTACCTACCTAGATGTTTATCTGCACACATTTTATCCTTAAAGGGGTTATCCAGGAAAAAACTTTTTTTTATCAACTTTAAATCAACTGGCTCCAGAAAGTTAAACAGATTTGTAAATTACTTCTATTAAAAAATCTTAATCCTTTCAGTACTTATGAGCTGCTGAAGTTGAGTTCTTTTCTGTCTAAGTGCTCCTGATGACACGTGTCTCGGGAACCGCCCAGTTTAGAAGCAAATCCCCATAGCAAACCTCTTCTACTCTGTGCAGTTCCCGAGACAAGCAGAGATGTCAGCAGAGAGCACTGTTGCCAGACAGAAAATAACAACTCAACTTCAGCAGCTGATAATTATTGAAAGGATTACGATTTTTTAATAGAAGTAATTTACAAATCTGTTTAACTTTCTGGAGCCAGTGGATATAAAAAAAAAAAGTTTTTTCCTGGAATACCCCCTTAAAGGGGTAAAAAAAATGCTTTCAACTGGTGCAAGAAAGTTGAACAGATTTGTAAATTACTTCTATTAAAAAAATCTTAATCCTTCCAGTACTTATCAGCTGCTGTATACTACAGAGGAAGTTATTTTCTTTATTACATATATTTTCTGTCTGACCACAGTGCTCCCTCCTGACACCTCTGTCCATGTCAGGAACCGTGCAGAGCAGGAGAAAATCTCCATAGCAAACCTCTCCTGCTCTGGACAGTTCCTGACATGGACAGAGGTGTCAGCAGAGAGCACTGTGGTCAGACAGAAAGGGGGGAAAAAAAAACTTCCTCTGTAGTATACAACAGCTGACAAGTACTGGAAGGAATTATATTTTTAAATAGAAGTAATTTACAAATCTGTTTAACTTTCTGGCATCAGTTGATTTAAAAAAATTGGTTTCCACCGGAGTACCCCTTTAAAACACCAATACAGCCAAAGGCAGTCAGCGCATGCTTGCAGTTGTAGTTTTGCAACCACTAGAGACACACTGGTTGGGAAAACACTGGATTATTTCTTCTTCTCCCTAAAAAAAAAAAAAAGTCTTTGTGACATATTAAAAGTTATTTTTTTACTGACAGGTACACTTTAAAAGCACCTGTATAGAGACAAATCATTGTACCACTATAGGAAGAAAGACAATAGTAGATTTATCTTGTGTAATTATCAGGATTTTTACTAAAAAGATAAATACAAGAGTCAGGAGAGACAAAAAGAGAAAAAAAAACAATGAGGAGGACAGAAAAATAGAGAAAATGTACAAAGAAATGTAGAAACGAGAGAGACAAAATAGAGAAGAGAAAAAAGTAGATGAGAGATGTATAAGAGTCAAAAGGGTTAAAGGGGTACTTCCGTGGAAAACATTTTTTTTTTTATCAACTGGTGCCAGAAAGTTAAACAGATATGTAAATTACTTCTATTAAAAAATCTTAATCCTTCCAGTACTTTTTAGGGGCTATATACTACAGAGGAAATGCTTTACTTTTTAAATTTCTCTTATGTTATGACCACAGTGCTCTCTGCAGACCTCTGCTGTCCATTTTAGGAACTGTACAGAGCAGCATATGTTTGCTATGGGGATTTTCTGCTGCTCTGGACAGTTCCTAAAATGGACAGCAGAGGTCAGCAGAGAGCACTGTGGTCGTGACATCAGAGAAATCCAAAAAGAAAAGCATTTCCTCTGTAGTATACAGCCTCTAAAAAGAGCTGGAAGGATTAAGATTGTTTAATAGAATTAATTTACAAATCTGTTTAACTTTCTGGCTCCAGTTGATTTAAAAAAAAAAGGTTTCCACAGGAGTACCCCATGAAGGAAAGATAGAAAGGAGAGATGCAGGGAAGACAAAAAATGATGGAGAGGAAAGATAGAAGAGATGAAAAAATAGAAAAAAGATGCAGGGAAGACAGAAACATAGAGACAAGGTACAAAAATGCTGAAGTAAAAAGGAGGGGGAGGAAAGATAGAAAAAGAGATGCAGGATAGACAGAAAAAATTAGGGAGAGGCTACATAGAAAAAATATGCAGGAGAGACAGAAAAAATTATGGTAGAGAAAAATTGAAAAAAAGATGCAAGAGAGACATAAAAATGAGGGATAGGAAAGATAGAAAAAGAAATGCAAGGGTGACCGAAAAAATTAGAGGGAGGAAAGATAGAAGAAAGATACAGGGGAGACAAAAAATCAAGGAGTAAAGATAGATAAAAAGAGATGCAGGGGTGACAAAAAAAATAAAAACCAGTTAAAAAGATGCAGAGGCAAAAGAAACTTACAGAAGAGAAATAGTGGACAAGAGAAATGCATAGGAGATGAAAAAAGATAGGGACAAGGTAGAAATAAAAGATACGGGAGTGACAGAAAAATGAAGGCGAGGCAAGGTACAAAGAAGCAGATGCAGAAGAGACCAAAAGAGATGGAGGTGGATGAGGAGAAAAGCCTTACAGTAAATTCCTACAATAAGCATGGAGGAGGCCGGTTTGCCATCATTGGAGTCTTGGTCTACATATTGTAACATACTTCCCCTGCTCCACAGTCTCCGGGGACCAGTCATCATGAAGTCTGCAGGGCCTCACATCTCATCTCGGCGTAGACTGTTTGCCTCTTTGTCTCTGGCTCTCTGCTACATACAGTGGCTTTATTCTACAACTTTATTTAGCATATTTCCATAATGGAACTCCGGAGCTCAGAGCAATCAGCCCAAGTCTCTGCCAAGAATAATAACTTAAATGCAATCACGGATCCATTCTTGTATCCTTAGAACAAGCAATTGTTAAGTGCAAAGTTCTCTAACAGTAACATTTAGTTAGATAAAAGCACATCATCATTTTACTCAGCGCAGGAAGAAAACGCTAACGCTCACATTCTACAGGTTCAAAGTATGAAAATACAGGAAATCAATGGTTTCCCACCCAGTTCCTAGTCCGTGAAGTTCTGATTTCTTAATATTTTCTTTTTACAGCAGATGTCTTCTTGGTCTCGAGGTGCAGTCTACTTCAGCATTGTAAGTGGTTACAATAAAGACCTAGACTCACAATAGATAAGATCTCCGAGGCCTAACCCAGATAATTATAGAGTTCTGTAATTGTATCTCTCCGGCCTCATCACAGACACTGATGTTTCAATTGAAACTTTCCCCCGAAGCCCCATTACCAAAACAAATCAGAAGGAATCGGAAAAGTTAATTTATTCCGGTGGAAATAATTAAATTAGCACCTTTACTATTAAAGTAGTTTTCGAGCTCTGCAGTCGGGGCCAGGTGTCTCTTTAATATTCATATACCTTGATTAATCAGCACTCCGCGCACAGCTCTAAATATAGAATGTAGTTCTGCTACAGACAGAACATGAAGCTCCTGGCCCCAATGCAAAATCTCTAACAGACCTCCACCTACCAGGTGCCATTTATAATGCCGGTGTTTTCCTAAATTGTACAGAGGCCTTTGCGATACTCTAGGGGTCCGTTCACACTGAGTAATTCAAGAGGAATTTACTCAAGTGATTCCTCTTGAATTCTCCGCTCAGAAATAATTAACATCTGTTTTTGCCATTGACTTCAATGTATTTTACTCTGCACTGTTCACACCGTTCCGCTAGAAGAAAGAACATGTTCATTCTTCTTGTGGAGTACGCGAGCAAAAGTCCATTGAAGTCAATGGTGTAAAAAAAATAAAATAAAATCCACCTAAAATCGTTTTCTCGCTGAATTCGCACAGAATTCGGAATTCTGTGTAAAATCTTGTAATAGTCAGCCCGATTTTGCCCTCCCACACCCTTTACCCTTCCGCGCAGAAATTCTGTGTGAATTTCCGCACAAAATGAAAAGTCTTCATTCCGAACAGAAATTTTTTAGCTTGAATTCCTCGAGAATTCCTCAGTGTGAACATACCCTAAGGCTCCAAGACCCAGGTTTGTCAATTATGTCTTCAGTGCACCCACTATAGCTTTGGCTTTGATTTCTAAAATAAATTTAATCCCAGAAGAAATGTGGAAGGGACTAGTACACAGTAAATAAAATGAGGTCATATGGTGGATCCCCTGGACAAGCGATAGTATAGGTAAAATTTCTCCACATACTTTTTCGTGAGCACTATGCTCAAAATTCCAGTTCAAAGAAAACGCCTCCAACTAAAATGCTGATAAGTACTGGAAGGGTTAAGATTTTTTTAATAGAAGTAATTTGTAAATCTGTATACATTTCTGGCACCAGTTGATTAAAAAAAAAAAAAAAAAATTCCACCGGAGTACCCCTTTAACATTTTTGCCAATGCCCCTCTATGGTGGCTCATGCATACAGCAAAACCCCCTGTACAGTGTTACTTGATGTCCCTATAGGGCTATTATGGTCCTGTAGGCCATCCTCATGGTACTGCACTCTTCGTGTGGTGCCTACATGATAACTGAACTCTCCCCTAAATCTGTTTTCTCATAGACTCGATATAAATCCAATAAAATAAATCTCTTTGTGCATCTGTATAAAATGTGAGCCATACATAGGCATAATATGGGCCCAAAGAAAGCTATGGTTGCCATATTACAAAACAACACAGGTAAATAGAAACGTTCATCATATTGCAGCATGTGCATGTGAAATAAAGATATAAGGTAAATGTTCTGACCTGAGGATTTCTTATTGCTGAGATAAGGAAAAGGTGACGTACATGATATGACATAAGGATGCTCTATGCATGAAAGCCAACATTCACAGTATTACTGAGTACGGTAGGTCTGGGCAGGGGGTGCTAAGGTAGAAGTCACACATGGGCCCTTGCATCTTTAGGGGCATTTTACAGATATGGCATTGGGTTTAGGGTGTACAAGTTAACCCACTGACACTGGGTAAGCAAAGTTCCATAGCCAACTACATGGGTCCTACATGCCTAAAAGATGTCTATGGAAACCTTCTTTGTTAGTAACAGCATCTTAAATAATATGCGCTATACACAACACTCAAGACAACGACTGAGTAAGCCAGAAAAGTAGTAATTCAAAATGGCTGTTTTCATTCACAACATGGCTTCTTTCACTGGATGTAAGCAATAGTTACATTCTGGAATGACGATTCTTCCCCAGGTTGTCTTCATATCCTCAGGAATAACAGAATTTATTTCCTAACCTCAGGGCTAAGTACATGCATGTAACAAAAACAGGTTTACTAGAGCATTATATCATCTTTTCAACAGCATGGCAATTCACTTACTATAAAAATACCACACCTGAAAGGCCTGGTGTCTTTTCTCCGTTTCCTATGATCTTCTCCTCCAATAAATCATGAACTGTTTGCGGGATTCATTACCATACAAATGAAAATTCCAAGCCACTGTATCTATTTAGATTTGACCCACGCCATATACTGGTTCATCATTGTATCAGTAAACATCGCGCAGCTTAGACAAGATCCACCGATAATGCATGAAATAGCATATTGTGTCAGCTCACCAAATGACATTGATAACCCCCAATTCTCCACCGCCCTTATCTCTTACAGGCTATTACATGATACAATTTTATTCCCAATTGAATTTGTCGGATATGGAGAGCTTTCACAGTGACATGAACTTTGTAATGGAGCGGGCTCCTCATAGACCATCCCTTTAAAGCTATTCTCCGGAATCAGAAGAGAATGGTAAACAAATGCTTTCTTGTTTAGATAGATCTTCTGTGTAGAGGCAGTGGGGAAGGCAGTGACGGACATGACTACATATTTAGCTGTGGTCATGATTCTGCATTTTGGCATATAGCTTAAAGGAGTTCTGTAGTTTAAAGATAACTTATCCCCTATCCAAAGGTCGGAAAGACCACTTCCAACAGATTGCTGGGGCACCGCTCAGGAGATCGCGGGGGGTCCCAGAGGTCGGACCCCCCGCGATCTATTACTTATTCCCTAAGTTATCTTTCTCTGCACTACTCCTTTAATGCCAGAAGAACATTGCAACATGGTTGAATTGTCGAAATCAGTGGTCTTCAAACTATGGTCCTTTAGCCGTTGCAAAACTACAACTCCTAGCATGCA
Source organism: Hyla sarda (assembly GCF_029499605.1). Taxonomy (NCBI): domain Eukaryota; kingdom Metazoa; phylum Chordata; class Amphibia; order Anura; family Hylidae; genus Hyla; species Hyla sarda. The sequence goes on along the minus strand of NC_079191.1, from coordinate 72,450,915 downwards.
TGGACAGCCAACGGCCAATGCATGCTAAGGTTTGTAGTTTTGATTCAATCAGGAGGGCCACAGTCTGGAGACAACTGGTCTAGAACCATGGGTGACCAATGGCTGGTATTGAACCATGGGTAAATGGCTGGATTTCTCCAACCTTTGTGTTCGGAAAGAAATTTGGAAAGTCATAATTTCCTAACTCACCATAACTAAAGTAACAGATAATCTTTTGCCATCAGAACCCTACAAAATAGAGCTGGTACAAAATCCAGAGGGAACAGTGCAAAGGATAGAAAAACTAAAAAGAGGTAAATGCCACCAGATTCCCAAGCAGATACAACTTTAGCTAATACACTGTAAAATGCAAATAATTTGTAAGGAGGTTAAAGGGGTTATCCACCATAAGGTGACTTTAGTATTTACCTGCCAGACAGTAATGGACATGCTTAGGAAGGATCCATGCTTGTCTTGGGGCTAAATGGCTATGTTGTGAGTTCACTATAATGCTGCTGCTTTCTTTTTGTGAAATGGCTATTTGATGTTGGAGTTCCCTCCCTCGAACTACAAGTCCCACGATCCCTTGAGGTCACCCAGTTCAGCACAGATGAGCTATGCATGCTCTTTGTGAAACTATAATTCCGCATTGCAACCTGGGAAAACCTGAGAGGACACTTATTTTGTATGCTGGTAAAAATAAACATTGGGGCAAAGATGAGCCAGCAAACACAGGTACAGACACTATATTATGGACGACACAAATTTTACAGCCTCTGTAGCATAGTCAAATAAAAAAAAGCATGGAATACCCCTTTAAAGAAGAGGTTTGTTAAAGAAGACTGGAACCAAGTGTCCCACACGTTGGCAAATTCCTTGGGGTACTTCCGGTGTGTATAAACAAGGCTCTAATAAGGAACAATAGTGTTGACTAGGCAGATCCAAGTATAAGGTTTTGGAGGTCTTCTATAAACCTATCGCAATGTACTAGTTTTCCTAGCTATATATAGAGACACTCAAATATTCAGATGGTAATTCCATTAGTCTTCATCAAGGAGTTTATAATGACCAATTTAAGGTGCACACTGGACAGGAAGGTGTTGTATTGCTTAGAGTATCTGTAACTTTAGTCCAAAATGTTGATATTCTTGAGCAGGTCCAAACCATATGCCAGAAGTTAGCTAGAGTAAAGAGACATTTGTTTGGCATGTTGGAGTTGGGCATGAAGATGCATAGGAGTAAATTAAGCCTGAAGCCGGATGGATAACATATATGAATACATTTCTTATTGACAGAAGACATTCAAGTGGGAATCTAAGAGTTCAGAAATGTAGTTATCATCATGAGAGGGTATGTAGAGATTTCCATTATCAATAGCTAGTACAGGAGTATAGTGATTGATAATCTTACCCAATATGCACTGCAATACTGGGTTTGGAAAGCCATTCTTCATCAGCGGCATTAAGAGGCACCTTCTGACTGCACCTTTAAACCTGTCTAATAATCTTTCAGTTAAATGACATGATGGTCCTTTTAGTTATATTCGTTCATACAAATATTAAACAATGACTAAATAACTGACTTGGGTAAGTCAAATAGTTACCAAGAGTTCCAGCCTTTCCCATGAAAGATGGTCCCCTTAGTTCTGTATACAATGAGATATTGGACAATACCTCACAGTTATATGAAGTGTCTCTAAGGCTAAAGGGACTCAAATGTAGTCTCAAGCTTAGTAAAACCTTCAAAGCTTTGTCTTCGTTTAGTCAGTCTCTTCGTCTTCATTTCTTTCAGCCTTCTTTTAAAGAATACCTGTTGTGATCTTGATAAATGTTATAATCCTCCCAGTTCACTGCCCCCATCATGATAAACCACCCCTGCCTTTATTTTAATTATTTGTTTGTTTTCTACCTTGATATTGCTCTGTATTTTCTGCTCAGTCTCAGTCAGATTCACAAACTGGGAAGGGGCGTTACCCAGCAGGCGTGACATCATCTGAAGCCACACAGGGGAGAACTTCCTCCCTCACTCTGCTACACACGGCCTAGAGCAGTTCAATGTGTGAGATGAGCTATGATTGGCTAAGGCTGCACACACACCCCTCAGCACTCCTGACTGCATTTACTGATTTTGGACTGTTGCCGGGCCAGCAGGAGTCTAAAGTCTGTGGAAGTGATGGGGGAAATGTGCTCTGGACCGTAGATAGACACCTAGTGGCAGCTTTTTTAAACACAACTAAAACATGGAAACTATTTTTTTTTTAAACAAAATACAGTGGTCCCTCAATATTAATTGGTTCAAGTACAATCATTGTATGTTGAAACCATTGTATGTTGAGACCATAACTCTATGGAAACCTGGTAAGTAGTGTGGAAAAAGTGAGGATTAAACAAAAATAAGTAGAAATCTAGTAGATAAATAAAGCAAGTCCTTGCATATAAATGTAAGAAATAGCTTCTGTAAATGGTCTATGTAGAGGACAGGAACTTCTTCAGGGTTCTGTACAGTACACACAATGTCCTAAAAATGTAAAATAGAGCAGCCCTTACTTGGTGTCCATTAGAGCAGCTATCTGTGGCACAGGTGAATAGTACAGAACATGTAATACCTCCCTGTACTGTAAGGAGGCGCTACCAGACAGGAATTCAGTGCATACGCTTCAGTAATACAGTGACCCCCCGACCTACGATGGCCCCGACATATGATGAAATCGACATACGATGCTTTTTTATGTCGGGGCCATCCCATTAAGTGCTATCCGACAGCGCCAAATGCTTAAGCTGCTGCCAGATAGCAGCTTAATGTTCCTCGTGTGGTGCGGTTAGTATTACTTATCCCTCCATGATGCTCCGGGGTGCCCTCCGGGTCCAGCGCTGGTCTTCCGGTGTCTTCTCAGCCCTCTCCGATGACGTCAATACGCTGCTGCGCACGTCATCCAATAGGAATGGCGTACGCAGCGGCGTAATAAACGTCGCTACGCAGGCCCAGTAAGGCCTTGCGAAAGAAAGCAGAGGACCGGAGAAGACAGCAGAGGACCGGAGAAGACAGCAGAGGACCGGAGAAGACAGTGGAGAGCCCAGCGGAGGGCCCGGGGACACCATCTCGAGCGGTGGGGACAGGTGAGTACAGCTTCCTATACTTTGTACATTGCACGATTCCCTCAACATACGATTGATTCGACAAACAATGGCTCGTTTGGTCAGTTCTTTCAGCCATTGACATGTTTTTACAGATCTGGACTGTCTGTAGCATTATATGGTGAGTCTGGTTTCAAGTTACAATGGTCCAGAAAAGACTATTGTATGTTGAAACTATTGTATGTTGATTGTAAGATGAGGGATCTCTGTACATTAGAAAGATTATTTATTTACCATAAGGAGCGCAATAGCAAAAATTAGTTTTAAAGACAGCGCCCATTTAAGTAAACAAAATGACAATGACTTTGTTTTCTAGGTCGCTAAAGGGGTACTCCGCCCCTAGACATCTTATCCCCTTTCCAAGGATAGGGGATAAGATGTCTGATCGCAGGGGGGTCCCGCTGCTGGGGAGCCCCACGATCTCTCCTGAAGCCCCCTGAGTCATCAGCTCTCCAGACCTCTATGTTTCCTCCGTGGCTGATGACAGGAGCCGGCGGTTCGCGACGTCATGGCTCCGCCCCTTGTGACATCGTGCCCCACCCCTTCATGCAAGTCTATGGGAGGAGGCGTGGCAACAGTCACGCCCCCTCCCATAGACTTGCATTAAGGGGCGGAGTGTGACATCATGAGGGGGCAGAGCCATGATGTAACGAACCTCCTGTCCCTGTATCATGAGTCATCAACCACGGAGCAAACATAGCTCTGGAGAGCTGATGACTCGGGGGGCTCCAGGAGAGATCGTGGGGTCCCCAGCAGCAGGACCCCTGTGATCAGACATCTTATCCCCTATCCTTGGATAGGGGATAAGATGTATATGGGTGGAGTACCCCTTTAATCCTAGTGACTATCTGCTGATCAACCTAACTACCATTAAGAATTAGTCTCAGCTATATTACATAACATGTGTAAACTGTGAGATTTTATTTTTTTAGATTACTGCTATTTGAAACTACATAGATATATTGTACTACTGGTCAAGTATGATTCCAAGCATAGTAAATAAGTAGTCAACACTATCCAACGATCAGCAACTAACCTCCGTAGGCCCAAAGCCAAATAATTCTGTGTCAATTGACAATAGATTAAAGTACCTTAGTATTTACTCAGTAAGATAGGAGATAATATATTCTCTGTAAGAATCCTTCATTCTTTATACAGTATGCGAATTGCACAAAAACATCTGGACAACAAAAAAATCACGTTTTAGTATCTTTGCCTCGATCAGCCTGTGGTGAATAGAGATGTTGATCACTATATTGTTGTAATCATTTCTTTCCTGATTTTACACTGTACCCTATAAACTGCTATCTCTTGTGGTCCATGCTTGTATCAGAATATAGAACAGCTATTTTTACTGCGGTAACAAGTCACAGCTGTTTTCTTGGGTTTAGCACATTTTTCCCTCAACACATACAAGTTGTATCACTCCGCAAAGTGCAAAAAAGAAAATAAGTAAAAGACAACAATAACACAACAAGGTAAAAAAAAATGACAGGATGTTTTCGATGTTCTAATGCTTAACTCACTGTGTTACTTATCAGCAGTACGGAGCTCTGTGATGATCGCATCATTCATCTGCACTGACTATACCATACGGAGGGCATCAAGTCCCGTAAGGCTCCCAAATCACTACCAAATCAGTTGAAGCAGAGAAATACCGGTAATAAGTTTCAAACTGAGCCATGGCACCAGGTAAGTGTCTGTAAAAAGCAGTCTCCCCGGTTTCCTTAAAGTATCATGCTTGCATGTTAAAGGGGTTATCCTGGAAAAGAAAAACAGAGCTACTATCTTTCAAAAACCATTCCCCATCTGTCTTCAGGTTGGGTGTGGTTCTGCAGCTCAGTTCCATTGAAGTGAATGGAGCCAAGTTTTAAAACCCCACCCAACCTGGAGACAGACGTGGAGCTGTTTTTGAAAGAAATTAGGTGTGTTTTTCTATTCCTGTATTTCAAAAGTGTACAAAAGTATCGAGGGCGTATTTGTCATGAAAGAAACCTTGGTGGCTGCTACAGATTGTACATAAAAAAAATCTCAGATTATAATTTCTTTTTTGTAATAGTCGTTGTTTGTCTTTTATGTTCAGTGATGTCCTTTTTATGTTTATAGCTACTTCAACTCCCAGCATGCCCAGACAGCCATTGACTGTCCGGGCATGCTGGGAGTGGGAGTAGCTATTTTGCTCATTGTTATGTGTTCTTGCCGCACTCCCTAGCGGGCGTGCTACTCTCTTATTGGGTGCTCTATTGTTTGATTCCTCTTCCTGCTGTTATTGCTGGATCTACAGTGTTTCTTGGTTGATACTTAGGATTTGATTGTACTATTGGTTATGCCCTTTTTTTTTTTGCTGCGTATGTATCTACCACTGGTGTGTAAGACAGATTCTTGCTTATGCGTCCTATTGTTTTCCTTATTGTTCTATATTTCTTAAAAATCTTTAATACAGTTTTCTTTTATCTCAAATTATGAATACAAGTTCTCACAATGACTGTGATGTAGCCAGCATGCCTGTAGTACTTTTTCTCACCTGCACAGACAGATGGGGAACCACTCCACCATGTACCAAAGAAGAAAAAGGAATTCCAGTGCAAGAATTCTTTATCAAAGCTAATATTTTAGTTCTTTAAGTAAAAATAGTTACATGAATAACATCCTGTATGACAATAGCCTGACACATTTCGATCACTATAGGAGCTTAGTCATAGGCAGCCATGACTAAGCTTCAGAAGTGAGTGAAATGTGTTAGGCTATTGTCGTACAGGATGATTTCATGTAACTATTTTTACTTGAAGAAATAAAATATTTACCTTTTATAAAGAATCATTGTGCTGGTCCTTCACTTTAGTTTTTTTTGTTAAAAATATCCGATTGTATCAAGGGCACATACTAAATTATAGAGGCTACCAAAATGACCCCAAGATCAAAGATTAGACCAGAAGATCATAAACTTGCATTAGAAAGCAGCATAGCAGTACTCATCTCGGACACAATTCTTTAAACAGTATAGCGTCTTTATTGAGGTTGCAGGTAAGCCTACAGCAGGGAGGTGGAAAGGTGAAACAAGGACGGGTGGGATCAACCGGTGGGCGACGGTCCGAATTGCGCTCTTGCGCTTCATCAGGCCTCTTCCGGCAGGTGCACATCAGACAGGTATATACAAAAGACAGGGGGAGGGGTCACAGAACAAACCAAACCTAGTGCACAATTTTACTCTGTGAATACAAAAAACAATAAATGTCTTTAAAACCAATCTGATGGGGTAGCAGCAACATAATTACAAAGAGAGTCTAACACAGGGGGGGGGGGGAATTATAACAATGCATTCATTTCATTATAATCATTTAGACGCAGAGGTCCTGTCGCATCCAGGCGAAATATCCATCTGGCTTATTTTGATGTCTATCTCAACCCCCCCCCCCCCCCTTGTCGGTTTTCTCCACTCATTCCAATGCAGCAAATTTCCCTGCTCGAGGGTCTCCAGCATGCTTTGCTATCATATGCTCTATAAAGCAAGCGGACCCTCTACCCATCTTCAACGAGTGGAGGTGATCGCTAACTCTATGGAATAAAGGGTGAATCGTTTTGCCCACATAATAAAAACCGCATTCACATATTAACGCGTAGACTAGGTGATCTGTTCTACATGTGATAAACTGGCGGACATGGACAGTATAGCTCCCTAGTTTAACTGACTTAGCTTTGAGGTTGTGTTTACAGAATGAACATGATCCACAACTAAAATTTCTTACAGGTCTACTATCTGACAGCCACTCTTTCCTTACATTATTCTTCCTTTGATGTCGCTTTATGAAATCATGGATGGTACTATTTTTTCTGTATGTCACAATGGGAGGTTCTTTAGTGATAGGAACTAAATCTGTATCAGTTTGAAAAATTTACCAATTTTTTGATATGGCTTTTTTAATTGTCCTGTTCATATTGGTGCTTTTAAACGAGAATATCACACGCTCATGGCTCTCTCTTTTTTTTGGACTTCTTAACAGGTCCGGTGTGCTTACACACCGATTTATGGTACCCGCGTCTCACTAGTCTGGATTCTAGCTCCTCAGCCTGTCTATCAAATCCCTCCTGTGTATTGTTGATCCTTTTCAGTCGGACAAGTTGGCCACAAGGGATACTGTCCCTAACTTGGGGAGGATGAGAGGATTTGTAATGGATGAGCACATTCTTTGAGATTTCCTTCCGGAAACCAGATATTATTATTTGTTCTTCCACTATGTCTACTTTAATATCGAGGAATTCCAAGGAATTTCCCCCAGAACACTAAGGTAAACCTCATATTTACACCATTTATGTCATTGAGTTACATAGTTACATAGTTAGTATGGCTGAAAAAAGACATACGTCCATCAAGTCCAACCAGGGAATTGAAGTGAAGGGTGTAAGGGGATAAGGGAAAGGGATGTAGTTTTATAATTCTGCATAAGCATTAATGTTATTTTGTTCCAGGAATGTATCTAACCCTGTTTTAAAGCTGTTAATTGTTCCTGCTGTGACCAGTTCCTGAGGTAGACCGTTCCATAAATTCACAGTCCTCACGGTAAAGAAGGCGTGTCGCCCCTTTAGACTAAACCTTTTCTTCTCCAGACGGAGGGAGTGCCCCCTCGTCCTTTGGGGGGGTTTAACCTGGAACAGTTTTTCTCCATATTTTTTGTATGGGCCATTTATATACTTATATACGTTTATCATATCCCCCCTTAAACGTTAGTTAGGTGAGAAACTCTTGGAATTGTTCTTTGGACCCATCCCAGAAGATCACCATCGTCCACGAATCGTAACAATAGTTTAATGTGGAGGTTGAAAGGGTTTAATTGTGTAAAAATAAAACAAATAAAAAAAATGGCTAAAAACATTAGCAAACGAACAGGATATCAGTGTACCCATCGCTGTTCCATACAAATGATTAAACCACTGGGTGTTGAATTGAAGGTTATACCCACCCCCAGGGAGGCCGATTGTAGCAGGAGTATCTGTCGAGCTATATAGAATGGTTGGTTGCCCCCTACTGACAAACATCCCCACGTATGTGAGAGATACCAGGGATGTGATAACAGTGCTTGAAAAGTTTGTGTGGCAGCCAGGATTTGCATTGGTGTCTGTGGATGTAGAGAGCCTGTATACCCACATCCCTCAGGATGTGGGTATACAGGCTCTCAAGGAATTCCTCACAAGTACGGAAAAATCACGAGTTTATTGATTTTGTAGCAGAGTCGGTACGGTTCGTCCTCACTAATAACAACTTTCAATTCAACACCCAATTGTTTAATCAATTGCCTTAGTGCTCGGGGGAAATTCCTTAGAATTCCTTGATATTAAAGTAGACATAGTGGAAGAACAAATAATAACATCTGGTTTCCGGAAGGAAATCTCAAAAATGCTCTCCCCCATTACAAATCCTCTCATCCTCCCCAAGTTAGGGACAGTATCCCTTATGGCTAACTTGTCCAACTGAAAAGGATCAACAATACACAGGAGGTATTTGATAGACAGGCTGAGGAGCTAGGATCCAGACTAGTGAGGCGCGGGTACCCTTAATCCGTGTGTAAGCAAACTAAACACTAAATCAATAATGTTTCCAGAGAGGACCTCTTAAAAAGTCAAAAAAAAAGAGAGAGCCAGTAATGTGCGGTATTCTTGTTTAAAAACACCAATATGAACAAAACAATTAAAAAGCCATATAAAAAAATTGGTACATTTTTCAAACTGATACAGATTTAGTTCCTATCTCTAAAGAACCTCCCATTGTGACATACAGAAAAAATTATTACCATCCATGATTTCATAAAGCGACATCAAAGAAAGAATAATGTAAGGAAAGAGTGGCTGTCAGATAGCAGACCTGTGTTAAATTTTAGTTGTGGATCATGTTCATTCTGTAAACACAACCTCAAAGCTAAATCAGTTGAACTAGGGAGCTATACTGTCCATGTCCGCCAGCTTATAACATGTAGAACAGATCACCTAGTCTACGCGTTAATATGTGAATGTGGTTTTTATTATGTGGGCAAAACGATTCGCCCTTTATTCCATAGAGTCAGAGATCACCTCCATTCGTTGAAGACAGGTAGAGGGTCCACTTGCTTTGTAAAGCATATGATAGCAAAGCATGCTGGAGACCCTCAAGCAGGGAAATGTGCCGCATTGGAACGAGTGGAGAAAATGTACGGGGGGAAAAAATAGACATCAAACCCTACTTACAAAAGAAGCCAGATGGATCCTTCGCCTGGATGCTACAGGACCTCTGGGTCTAAATGATTATAATGAAATGAATGCATTGTTATACTTCCCCCCCCCCCCCCCCCGCGTTAGACTCTTTTTGTAATTATGTTGCCTCTACCCCATCAGATTGGTTTTAAAGACATTTATTGGTTTTTGTATTCACAGAGTTAATTTGTGCACTAGGTTTGGTGTGTTCTGTGACCCCTCCCCCTGTCTTTTGTATATACCTGTCTGATGTGCACCTGCCGGAAGGGGCCTGAAAAAGCGCAAGGAGCAAAATATGGACCATCGCCCATTGGCTGAACCCACCCGTCCTTGTTCCACCTTTCCACCTCCCTGCTGTATGCTTACCTATAACCTCAATAAAAACGCTATACTGCTTGAAGAATTGTGTCTGAGGTAAGTGCTCCAATGCTGCTTTCTAATGCAAATTTATGTTCACACTGTGATCCATATGTGAGCACCATATGCCAGACACTTTGAGGAAATAGACCGCAAACACGGATGTAACAGGGGTATTCTTAGTGGCGTACAAAGTAAGGACTGTCCGGGGTTATGTTAACTTGGGAGAAGCGCTTTAAAGCAGAAGATGGTCACCACAAACCTCCTTGTTGGGTGTAGGAGATGCCGGAACTTCTAAGCAGGGCAAACACATATTGTCTAGTGAAACAAAATGTTTTGGGGTGTACCACTACTGAAGTTTTATATAGACAGCATGAACAACATGATAAATAACTGATACATCATGAAACGCGTTGTTGCATCAGGATTTCAAACAACAGATACTGAAGTTATATCTACTGCACAGTGGTACTTCTATCTTGGTTATCTCTTTGGCCTCCATACTTTGTGACTAAAGTCCATGGTCAGATACTCTCCCCGTCAATCCATATCTTAAAGTGTACACTCATCTTTTGTCAAACTACCGATATATAAAAGCTATATGAATAGTAGTTCCCATGTGAGTTCTATAAATTGGCATCACTTTGTAGCATGATCATTTGGATAATGAACAGAAGGGCTTATTTATTTGCCCCCTTTATTTACTGAAGGTAAATACTATAAATTACTGCTATATATGCACACATACGTTCATATTTTTGTCCACTCCAGAGCGCCTTACCATCACAAGGCTATTATATGTGCAGCAAACTAATATTTCTCCCCATTTGCTGCAACCAGTAAATTTTTATCAGTTTCATAAAACACAGAGAGGTCTGTACAGGGAACAGACGGGCACCTGTTTATATGGCATGTCTCCGCTTTCATGACTCCCTCCTTGCCCGTCATTTTTTACACCCTCCTTACGTCTACAAGTTTTGGTGCATCTATGTTTATGCACTGAGATGATAAGGAAACGGCTTTGCCGCAATGTGTTTCCCCTGTATCCTCCCAGAGGTGATCACTAATGTCTCTCTCTTTGGGAACAGCGAGACACCTAGTAAATAACTCTTCCATATGACACGAGCTAGTAAAATATCTCTACGGCACAGTCATAATTTGGAGTAATTACCCCTACTCCTGGGATGCGGGAGCTGACTTGATGGGCCATATGTCCCGTGTTCCGCTTTATATTTTGTTATTTTTTTAATGATGTTTTTAATCCTTTTCATGAGCCTATAATGCCATGGAAACAGCATCTGACATTAAACACCGGGGGTCAGTTTAATACTGCACCAATGAATATTTGTGAAGGGAGTCCTGGGCTCTGCTGACTACTGCACATTTCCCAATGATATTAGAAAGCAGGGAGAAATCATAAATAGTGGAGCTGGACCATGGCCTATAATTTACTGTTCACCTTAATCAACTCCGGCTCCAGAATTGGTTAATGGGATAATTAATATGCATTTCATTTTCATCAGTGGGAATGCAGCAGCGCATTAAACATTCAGCACACCCTCATCCATAATAAAATACGGAGCAAATGCTTCTTAGTGAATGCACAGCACTAATATTTTCACATCTATACGGAACGTACGGAGATGTCTAATGTCTGGCACAGTGGAGGTTATTCTAATATTTGGTCTATTAAAGGGAGCGATTAACAGAACAAGGAAAAATGTTAAGGAATTTTTGTTTTTTTTTGGCAGGCACCCAAACACAGTAGCCATTAGAGGAACTTTCAGTGGACCAGACAAAAATAGCTGCACCTTTTATCATTTCTCTTATCTCCATCTTCTTGGATCTGTTAATATTTATAGGATATGGACATCTTTGCACTGAATTTTTTTTTATTTCTGGTTTCCTGAAGTCAAAACGAAGCAACTTTCTAATTCTAACTTTCTAGTCTTCATTAATAACTTCCTACCATTTAGCTGCTATATAGAGAAAGATAAGATAAACTTTCTGCTTTGTTAGTGTTAGGCTGTGTTCAGACTCCAGAATTTCTGCATAGAATTTTGCATGAATTTATAGCCAATACCAAAACACTTCAATGGGATTTTGCAGCCCCAATCACACAGCAGAATATCTGCTGCAGAATTTCTGCTGCAGGAATTTCATTAAAGTGAATGGATAATTAATTTCTGCGGAATTTACTGCATTATTTTCATGCAGAAATCTGTGCAGAAATTCTGCCATGTGAACTTAGCCTTAGAGATAACAACAGGGAGCAAAGGGGGTTATACACCAACTCTGATCTTGAAGGACAGCTTACACAGGCTGGAGAAAGAGTGGGAGCAGATACAAGGCAGTCTGAAAGGAAGAATCATATACGCTGTGTACAAGTATACAGAAAAGATAGAGTTCACACAGCAAACTGTAGAGGCTGTGGAATGAAAAGTAAGCCCATTTTTTAATAAAGACCTAGGAATAAAATGTTGGATAGGCTGTGGATTTATTCTGGATTTTCCACAATTACCTTATTGTTGAAGTCTAAATCCATAATAAATTCACAGCTCTTGGAGACCTTGCTGCAGATATTGATATTAGTGATATTTCCAGAGAACATGATCATAACTTTGAAAAGCCAAAATTGAAGTATTTAAGCTCAAACTCCAAGACCACCTGGGAACATCTGGAAAACCAACCTCTAGGTGACATTAACATGAACTACGCCCAATTGTTGTCCCATTTGCAGCACTGTACAGAAAAATCATAGCTTGCTAGGTGGTTAAGAGGGTTCCTGGAGGCGCAGGCCATAGTTCCTTAGCATTTGTGGGGAGTAACTATTCCTCAGTCAGTCTTTCGGGGACTATTTAATCGGCTGTATACAACTGGAGTCTTAATGATCATTATGTTAATGGAAAGTCTACCATACAGAAATCTACACAGCAGTTGGCACAGCAGTGTTAAAAGTTCTACCATGTCAAGGGTTTAACATTATGAAGATGGATTCTAGAAAACAACTAGATAACTCTTACTAGTAAAGTTTCAAGACTTTAAAAGAGATTGCATATACAGACTTATACATAGACATGTAATACATCTACAAATGGATATTTAGGGGCCCAAATATTAGGAAACTGCATTATGTGCAGAAAAAGTGATCCCTACAAGTAAGTCTGCTCAGTGTACCGGTCAGGCTGCCGTATGATAGATTTACGCAGTAGTGTCCAACCTATGACTCTTCAACTGTTGTTTCATGATAATTCCCATCTGATGACCACAGGTTTTTACTTCATGCTAGGAGTTGTGTTTTTTCAACAGCTTGAGACCCACAGATTGGAGATCTCTGGACTACAGCCCTCTGTTTTGCAGAGAATTTATCTTAAAGGGGTACTCCAGTGGAAAACTTTATTATTATTTTTTTCAAATGAACTGGTGCCAGAAAGTTAAACAGATTTGTAAATTACTTCTATTAAAAATTCTTAATCCTTTCAGTACTTTTAGCAGCTGTATGCTACAGAGGAAACTCTTTATTTTTTGAATTTCTTTTTTGTATTGTGCACAGTGCTCTCTGCTGACACCTGATGCCCGTATGAGGAACTGTCCAGAGTAGGAGAAAATCCCCATAGCAAACCTATGCGGCTCTGGACAGTTCCTGAACGGACAGAGGTGTCAGCAGAGAGCACTGTGGACAACACAAAAAAGAAATTCAAAAAATAAAGATTTTCCTCTGTAGCATACAGCTGCTAAAAAGTACTGAAAGGACTACAATTTTTTAATAGAAGTAATTTACAAATCTGTTTAACTTTCTGGTACCAGTTCATTTAAAAAAAAAAAAAAAGTTTTCCACCGGAGTACCCCTTTAAAGGATACTACTGTATATTGATATAAAAAGTTGTACTGTGAGCACAGACATCAGACATAAAAAAGTTGTGATTGAAAATCTATGGTTTTAAAACACTTCCTATTCAAGGACTTTGTATAATCCCTTACCTAGCCTTCTTACGGTGAAATTTTTTTCTCACCAGAGATCTAGATAAATTTAATTTTGGATATCTTATACTGTATGTATGCAGTCAGCTTTATAGCATAAATCCCCTAATATTTCCAAACAAATACCCCCAACTCTTTACAGGGGTCTCCCAATATTAAAAGTAATACCCTCTCCACAGGATGTATGCTGCCACTTCATTCACTCGGGAGAACAGTTGACCTCAATGGTCGCGTGGAAGCCCCAGAAGTTGGAAACCTACAGATCAGCTAGTTATTTCCTATTCTATGGACAGGGGAAAATGTTTACTCTAGGGATAACCGCTTTAAAGTTTTTCAGGATCTATGTTGTTTGCCCCTATAATAAAACATGCCGTTGCCTGATGCAGTATGTGTTCATACTGTATTTCCGTCTATTTACAATCTCATATAGATTCACACAGAGGTTTTGGCAAAATTTCCATTATTTTAACATTGGGTCATTTAAGCCGAAACCTTGATCCACTCAAAAACTCGCGAAGCCGCACCGAATCACCCATTTCGGGATACACTTGCATATACCATGTCCCCTTTAGGATGCACTTGCTTAAAACGGCCATACACATATAGGTAATGACGTTTGTTTTCGAGAAGAAATTAGGGAATTGTTTTCACTGCAACTGAATACTATTAGGATTCCGGTTTCTAGAGTCTATTCCATTCATTGAGCTTGAGCGTCATGTTGGGGGTTCTATCCCTATTCATGTCAAAACAATGGAAACCTCTACAAAACCACAATAGACCCAATTTAAAGGTCATACAACAAATTCATCACAGCAGTATGTCTTCTGTTATTAATAGAAGCCATGACGCCAGTATGAACACAGCTCTTTACACATTACATCTGACCACAGCAGCCAAACTGCAACATAGAATATGGCATATAACATAGAATATGGCATATAATAAGGGATAACACCGTACCGCATTTCCCTGCAGTGGCTACACCATAACAAAGAGAGACAAAAAGAGGTTTCTACGCCGAGGCGGCTAATGGCTGGATTCTACATTAGCAGAAGAGTATAATGCGTAGGGAAATAAATTGCCCTGCCATGTATCACCGTCGGGCGAAAGAAAAATATTACAAACAGGAAGTCGTTAGGATGAATAGCAGAAGAAAGTTATTAAAATCTAATGTTTAAGATGTATAAGAGTTCATTACTGTTTGAAGGAAAGTCATTCATCACCGACGCTGTTTAAAAAGTCATAGTGTAGTAATAAGCTCATTCATTTAGCAGACGATTGCATTTATGAAAGCCATAAGTCAGATCAATGACGCAGAGTCAGCAGTGGAGGTAACCGTCAGGACGGACACTACCGGGCCTCAGCCACCCGCCTGTCCTGAAACAAGAGAACACTCAACAAAGTCTTCATCATGTCAATTTATGTCATATCTATCTCTCTCATATCTATCCATCTCATATCTATCTATCTCTCATATCTATCTATCTCATATCTATCTATCTATCTATCTATCTATCTATCTCATATCTATCTATCTATCTCTCATATCTATCTATCTCATATCTATCTATTTATCTATCTATCTATCTATCTATCTAGCTAGCTATCTCATATCTATCTATCTCATATCTATCTATCTCATATCTATCTATCTATCTCCTATCTATCTATCTCCTATCTATCTCATATCTATCTCTCTGTCTCATATCTATCTCATATCTATCAATCTCATATCTATCTATCTATCTATCTCATATCTATCTATCTTATATCTATCCATCTCAAATCTATCTATCTATCTATCTATCTATCTGTCTCATATCTATCTAATATCTATCTATCTCATATCTATCTATCAATCTCATATCTATCCATCTCATATCTATCTATCTATCTTATATCTATCCATGTCATATCTTTCTATCTATCTTATATCTATCTATCTATCTTATGTCTATCTATCTATCTCATATCTATCTATCTCATATCTATCTATCTCATATCAATCTATCTATCTCATATCTATCTATCTATATTTCATATATATATATATATATATATATATATATATATATATATGAATATATATATCTCATATCTATATATATTATATCTATCTCATATCTATCCATCTGATATTTCTCGCTGGAATCCGTATTAACATAGTGTAGTAATACGCTCATTCATTTTGCAGAGGATGCATTTATGAAAGCCATAAGTCATATGAATGGCGCAGAGTCAGTGGTGGAGGTAACTATCAGGACGGACACTGCCGGCCTCAGCAACGACTCATCCCTTAATAATTTAGCAGAAAACCCTCGGCAAAGGTAAAGGTGCAATTGGATCTAATTTGCTAATGTCTTCTTAATGCATTTAGGACACAACATTACCCCCCCCCCCCCCTCCCCCTTTAATCTAGGAGAGCAACACATGGCTGTTATTGAATTTCCATTACTATGAATTATGGCTACAATATGTTTCACCCAATATCAACTGCCCGGAGGCTAACATTATTTCTGAAGGTGTTCAAGCAGTCAGCACATTTGCGAAACACAAGACAATAAGAATCCTTATAATTTAGTCCGTTCTGATAACAACACTACACTTTTGACCTTATCTTTGTTCTTGGACGGTTTTGCTTTATATTGCGCCTTTGCTCGCCGTGTATTTAAAGGTACAGTGTTGTGGCTTCGCACTAAGCAATCATCTTGCTATGAGGAAATGTAGAATTTTAACGGTTTTAGACAAAAATGCTATTATTTTCAATATATGCAACCGGACACTGTGGAGCTCTTTTTAACTAGTTATGTTGTTAATACTAAAAATTATTTTTTTAGGGAATGATTATGAATTAACTAAGGAGCTAAATAAGTTCTATATGAACTAGTCTGTGTGTAAATGTATAATTATCCTAATAAAAAAAAGTTACGTTTTCATATTATCCTCACAACTGTAAAAAGAGGTCTTTGGTCATAGTGACCAGTTATAAATATATATATATACATATATATATATATATATATATATATATAATGGAAAAGGAAGACAGCGGCACTCTGAAAATACAAAAAAGTAGTGGTCTTTATTCACCCAAAATGTTCATTGCAACGTTTCAGCCTCACAATGAGGCCTTTCTCAAGCATGCTTGAGAAAGGCCTCATTGTGAGGCTGAAACGTCGCAATGAACATTTTGGGTGAATAAAGACCACTACTTTTTTGTATTTTTGGAGTGCCGCTGTCTTCCTTTTCCATTTTTTGAGCTAAGAAGGTTTTGGAGTTTTGAACCTGTTACAGCTGAGCACGTGTTTCGGGGCTATAAGTCCATTTACAGTGCCGGCTCTTCCCTCCTTTGTTCTATTATATATATATATATATATATATATATATACTGTATATATTTCACATTTAGTATTGACCTTCCAGTTGTCTTTGGTCAAGTTGTTATTGTTTCTATAACTTTCAGGTACAGAGATTAATTTTTAAAGCAAAATGTATTTAAGCTATTTCCTTCTTGGCTAGGTTCACACCACATTTAGTTAAATACGGTTCCCTTATACGTCTGGGAGGAGGGGGGGGCGGCACTCCGTTCGGCTTAGTTTTTGGCCGTCTGCGGTTTCCCGACCGCAGGCAAAAACGTGGTCGACCGCTTTTTTGCCTACGGTCGGGAAACCGAATACGTCCGAAAACGAAGCCGACCGGAGGCTGCGGTTCACTCCGGTCGGCTCATAGACATGCATTAAATACTGTTCCCGAATACGGCTGAATGTGGGCGCCGCGATTAAGCCCTGCCCCCCTCCTCCCAGCCGTATACGGGAACCGCATACCCCATAGGAAAGACCATGTCGATTTTATATCGTTGGCAGCTTACTTTAGAATCAGAGCCACATGCCACACTAAATTCTCATGTCAGATATGTATGTACCAATATAACTCCATCTCACATCCCCAACACCATTGCATGTAACTGTGCTGTTTTATGTTGCTAATACAACAACTACTACTACTACTACTACTACTACTGCCGCCAATAACATCACGGATTCCTGATACCGGGAAACTATAATAGCTGACCAGCATACTATAACTTCCTCCATGAAAACTTCTTGTATGGGGAAACTTCATGCATCAGATTGAATCATTACCACATTAGTATTTGGCTCCAGTAAAAGACCAGCAGTCAATAGATTAGGCAGAATGCGGCTCTCGAGTGAAGTGGCTCAGAACAGCTTGTCATGTTTTATCGGAGGGAAAACATGTTTTGCCTTAATATAAATGAGATATTAGAGAACATGATCAGCTACTTATTAATGATTCTTATGTTTGCACGGACATGTTTTTAATTTTCAACAGATCCATCATTTGCAACTTGTCTTACTGTTCCATTACATTGAAGATGCATACTTCTATCTATCTATCTATCTATCTATTCATTTATCTCATATCTATCTATCTATCTATTTATCTTACTGTATATACTTGAGTATAAGCCGACCCGAATATAAGCCGAGGCCCCTAATTTCACCCCAGAAATCCAGGAAAAGTTATTGACTCAACTATAAGCCTAGGGTGGGAAATACATCATCCTCTCATGTAATCATTCCCCCCTGTCATCATCCAGACCCCCGTCATTAACACCCCCGTCATCATCCCCCCCCCTTTCATCATCAACGCCTGTCAATCAGTGGTCTTCAACCTGCAGACCTCCAGATGTTGCAAAACTACAAGTCCCAGCATGCCCGGACAGCCATCGGCTGTCCGGGCATGCTGGGAGTTGTAGTTTTGAAACATCTGGAGGTCCGCAGGTTGAAGACCACTGCGGGCCTTCGTCATCATCCAGACCCCCCTTTAGTTTTCCACTCACCTCCCCTCGGTGGGAAGGAAGGGTGAGCTGGTCCGGGCCATCTATGCTGCAGAGACCGTCCGGTGGGGAGGGTTAGTCATTCCGGGCTGTCCATTTTCACCGGGAGGCCCTCTTCTCCACTGCGGGCCCGGCCCGGACTAGTGACGTTGCCTTGATGACGACGCACAGGGACGTTCATGCGCAGGGATGTCTGCTGCGCACGGACGTCCCTGTGTGTCGTCGTCAAGGCAAGGTCACTATGCCGGGGCCGGCCCGGAGCGGAGAAGAGGGCCCCCCGGTGAAAATGGACAGCCCGGAATGACTAACCCTCCCCACCGGACGGTCCCTGCAGCATAGATGGCCCGGACCAGCTCACCTTTCCTTTACACCGAGGGGAGGTGAGTAGAAAACTAAAGGGGGGTCTGGATGATGACTAAGGCCGCAGTGGTCTTCAACCTGTGGACCTCCAGATGTATCCAGATGCATGCTGGGAGTTGTAGTTTTACAACATCTGGAGGTCCGCAGGTTGAAGACCACTGGAAGGGATTGACAGGCAGAGAGTTCACTCGAGTATAAGCCGAAGGGGGCGAAAAATCATGCTGAAAAACTCGGCTTATACTCGAGTATATACAGTATATCTATCTATCTCATATCTATCTAACTCATATCTATCTATCTATCTCATATCTATCTTATATCTATCTATCTCATATCTATCTTCAATCTATCTATCTCATATCTAACTATCTCATATCTATCTATCTATTTGCCATGAAAATAGGTGCCGAAATTTAAAGTCCCATTGATAATGGACTTTTAAACGCGGAGCCCAATTCCTTGTCATAAGTTCCGCTAAGGAAATTCTGACGTGTGAACTAAGCAGCAGAATCCCATTGAAATCCTTGTGGAAATCCCAAGCCGAATATCTGTAGTGTGAACGAGCCCTTGCGGCACATATATGCTGATAATGAAAACATTGGTCACACAGTACACCTGGAATTACAAGGACGAGTACAGATTGGAAAGTAAGTGGTGACCTCTGATGACCATGTATATGGGGATCCACCATGTGTAACCCTGGGTATCTTATGTAGCTAATCTTGTCCTTCTATTGTGTCCCTGCTTATAGACTTTATATTGACCAGAATCACCATACACATAAATGTCACATTATTTAAGCCAGTTACGATGACACTATTGATGTAGATGATGATTTGAGTCTACCTAAAGTCTCAATCTCATTGATGTACAGTAAGTATTAATCTTACAGCTTATAGCATGGTCCTACATATTAGCTGAAGTCTCTCCTGTAGCTGATTACACAGTCATTGAGCACAAACATATCCAGTTTAGACTCTAAAACTAGTCCCATGGAGACTCATCAGCTCCGCAGTTAGGCTCAGCATGTGACTGTTCCTAGATATCCTCAGGGACTGATGTTGAGTATACATAGTGATATGTAGTGGAGATAAAAGGGGTCAGGGGATACAGTGTGAATCAAAAGTCCAAACTTCTCTCCCCGGAGGGCCGGAACCTATTCAGTGAAGTCTAGTCTAGCCTAGGCTAGCAGATGTGTGTCTGTCTCCTGCTAGGCCATAGAGGAGGCCTAAGCCTAGTTGAGTATATATATATATATATCTCTTCAGGCAAAGCATGAAGCATGTTAGCTTAACTCTGGCTCTACCAGAGAATCCAAAATCCAGTTCTAAAGTTGCTTAATAGTATGCTGGCATTGTAGATAAAAATAAATAAATTACTAGTAGGTAAGAAAAATAATAACATTTTATCTGGCAAATAATGGCATTTGATATTTGGTTTAAAGGGGTACTCCACCCCTAGACATCTTATCCCCTATCCAAAGGATAGGGGATAAGATGTCTGATCGCGGGGGGTCCCGCTGCTGGGGACCCCCGCAATATAGCACGCAGCACCCACCTGTTACTGCTCCGGAAGTGCTGGAGGGTCTGGCTCCTGATCATGGGAATGGAAGATCATGACGTCACGACTCTGCCCCCGTGTGACGTCACGCCCCGCCCCCGTGTGATGTCACGCCCCACCCCCTCAATGCAAGTCTATGGGAGGGGGCATGGCAGATGTCACGCCCCCTCCCATAGACTTGCATTGAGGGGGCGGGGCTTGACGTCACACGGCAGCGGAGTCGTGACGTCACGATCTTCCATTGCCGTGGTCGGGAGCCAGACCCTCCAGCGCTTCCGGAGCAGTAACAGGGGGTGCTGTGTGCTATATTGCGGGGGGGTCCCCAGCGGCGGGACCCCCGCGATCAGACATCTTATCCCCTATCCTTTGGATAGGGGATAAGATGTCTAGGGGTGGAGTACCCCTTTAATACATCCATAGTGTTGTAAAGAACTTTTTCAAAAAGGTGTATACAAATAGTCTTTGTTTTGCTTCTGACCCGTAGTCTTACATGTTTTTACCAACTCTATTTCCGTTTGTTAAGCTCTAGGTTGTAGCCAGGAATCTAAAATAACAGACATATTTGGGGCTTAGAGTATAGAGGTAAAAGGTATTCGCTAGTAACCACAGATGTCGGTTGTGTGCAGATGTTTCCACTCACTGCTCTCCACTAATGTTCTGGAGACATCAGTAGAGTGAACTGTGACTCCCACCTTACTCGGTGAATCAATAAGTGGTATTGGCGAGCCATAGAACATATGAGCTAATTTCAGTCACTGACCACAGGCTATAGACCGTGCTTTCTATTTTGAAAGTAAATGTCCTCATTCATTAAAGAGGCACTCCAGTAATATTATTTATTTTTATTTTTTTACATATAATGCTAACTTGCCACCAATATCTCTGCAGTGTAATTTGTTTCATCCCGGCTCAGTTGCATTAATGTAATTTGAGCCCTTTCATTATTGCAACTGGGTCATGTGATCCCCAGTAAATTACAAAGCTGTAGACAGGATATCAGTCTCTCCTGTGTGGCTTGTATCCTGTCAACTACAATCTCACAGCACCAAACTCCACATTTCTCCATCACACTTCTCCCAACCCAGCTGCACTTCTCTTGTTCATTGTATGTTTCCCCATGTATAGTGTGCCACTAAAGATATCATTTCTGCCCTATATAAAATATTGCAGGGGCAGTGATGTAGGATTTCCTACACGATTACCTGCAGTTATATGTATTGCCTCTCTGCTATCTGGTGACTGGAGACTCTCCATTGTATTCCTACGAGATGTTGCTCTCCCCTGTCTCCCGTTTGCAAGAGCTGACAGGGAGAAACCTATTATGAGGAGACAGGTTGAAGCTGCATGTCACAGGAATACAATGAGACTCTGCAATATAAGGTAGGGGACACAAGTCTTACTGCACTAATCTATCACCGGTAATACTTAGAATACAGAGCAGAGACTACGTCCTTGCTGTCTCTGTAAAGACAGAAGCATCATGGGACATGTAGGCTGCATTTGGAGAGCCATATCAGTGGAAGAAGAAATGAAGATGGCAGAAAAGCCACATAAAATAGTAATTAAAATAGTGCCTCCATGTTATTCTGCAATTGTCTATGATGCACTACATGGCTGGGTTAACATGAAGTATTTTGGTCAGTATTTTAAGTAGGGATCGACCAATATCGTTTTTTTAGGGCCGATACCGATAATCGGTGGAGGTTAGGGTCGATAGCCGATAACTTATACCGATATTCCGGTATAAGTTATCGGCTATTTATCCCCCCTCGACACCGCTGCAGAGCATTGATTTAAAGCAGGCGCTTTAAATCAATGCACTGCGGTGGCTTTTGCGGGGCCATAGGCCGCCGCCGCCACCCGCTTCTCTCCCCCTACCTGTCAGGGTGGTCCGGGCCATCCATCCTCCCTTCCTGTAGTGTCCGGCGGCATTACGGGTGGAAGGTGAACCGGTCCGGGCTGTCCTTCTTCTCCGGGGGTCCTCTTCTCCACTCCGGGCAGGCTCCGGCCTAGTACGGTGCATAGACGCCGCTGCACAGTGACGCCCGTGCGCAGCGACGCACCTGACGTCACGGCGTAGCGGCGTCTATGCAGCGTACTAGGCCGGAGCCTGCCCGGAGTGGAGAAGAGGACCCCCGGAGAAGGATAGCCCGGACCGGTTCACTCTTCACCCGGAACGCCCCCGGACACTACAGGAAGGAAGGACGGGTAAGTTTATTTTTTTATTTTTATTAACTCGGAGGGTGGGGGAGGGGCCCGACCGGTATAGCGGTATGGGCAAAAATCCATACCGGTATACTGGCCAGCACTACAGGGGGCGGTCGTGGTGCGGTGCGGGGCGGCGGAACGGGGGGGGGGGGGGGGGGGCGGTCGCGGTGCGGGGGGGGCATTATCGGCTTATCGGCAAGGTAATTGCCGATACCGATAATGCCCAAAATCGTGATTATCGGCCAATAATATCGGCCATACCGATAATCGGTCGATCCCTAATTTTAAGGCAGGTTCACATTACTATTCGTGCCTCTGAGACCAGGATACATTGGCAGAATTTCAAAATCGGCTGCCGACGTGTCTTTGCTTTGCTCGGCACATGCACTTATTCAATTCAATGACCCAAATGTATTGTACGAGCATTGTAGAGTTTTTGCTCAGACCAAAGAGCACAGCAAACGGTGCTTTTCTGCCTGAACCCAAACTCGCATATGTCTGAAAACTGACCCAAACATACTACCTAAGTGACAACATCAGAAATTTAGTTATTTGTAATAATGTGAAATGGCACATGGAAAAAGACGGCATGGAAAGCCAAGACAACAGCTGAAATCTATCTGTGATTAAAAGTCAACCCAACCCCTTGTCAGTGTAAATTAATATCAGCTGGTTCAGTCCTAACTGATGGTTACAAAAAGGTCTCATTGCCAAGGTGTCACTCAAGACACCCAATCTAATGATGGGCAAAAACAAAAGAGCTGTCTCAAGAACTTCACAACCTAATTGTTACAAAACATAACAATAGCATTAATTATAAGCGCATTTCTAAGCTTCTGAATGTTCCAGTCAGCACTGATGGGGCCATAATACAGCAATGATTTCACCATAAATTTGCCTCGGCCAGGTGCTCCTCACAAGATTTCTGATAGAGGAGTAAGAAGAATAGTTGTCCTAGAGCCAAGGAGACTTGAGGAGAGCTTCAAAAAGACCTGGAATTAGCAGGTAATGTTGTCTCAAAGAAATAGGATTTAGTGAAAAAAATGGTGACATGTTCAACACTTATTTTACCTGCTATACGCTGATTAAGCTTCATTAACACAAAACTGTAAAACCCCTTTAAGGAAATAACAGCAGCTTATATATTGGTTCTTCTGAAGATAAACCAGACCATCCTCAGACATAAGCTTCTGTGGAGCGGCCTTGTCAGGCAGATAACACAGACAAACAAATGTTTATGTTGTCGCTGAAGTAGAAATATATATTTTTACCATCAAAGTGAGCAAAGCCATTAAGCTCCATAAAATGTGCAGGAGCGTGTTACACTGTCTTGTAAAAGAAATCCAAACATATTCCCACATTCTTTGGGTCAGACCGGCTCCTGGAAATGACACAAACGGCTGCAATAAACTTTCAGGAGCAGCAGATATTTGAGAGCCAATGCCGGAGAATTCTTTCTGGTCTGCACATTTTCGATATATTATATTCCATCTCAGATTTATAGAGAATGCCACAAGTTAAAAAAAAAAGTGGAAAAGTCAACAATGTCTGAGAGACTAGAAAAATAGGACACTGAGGATTAAAAAAGGATTAAAACTCAAAACAAAAAGGACCCTAAAAAGAAAGGTGTAAGGCACAAAATCCCAAAAGTCCCAAATATTCATTTTTATTGATATTTTCTCCAGTATTTCCCCCCCCCCCCCCCCTGATCATAGACCAAATACAGTCATAGCAATGTTACATGGATCACCCATTGCCGCAAACCACAAAAGACCTGTAGAGGGCTGGCAAGCCACAGTCTATTTTGGAAGAATTTTGGTAAGTGTATTTAAAAATGTATATTGTTTAACCTTTGATTTTAGCCTAAAGATGGGCATCTTTAGGCTAAAATCAAATATTAACTAAACCATCTCCTAAGTACCCATCCCTGGGAAGAAAAGCCTCCCATATCTTCTTAATGTTCATGAGTGTTCTTTACCGTTCAGTAGAGACAAGAAGGATCATGTGACATACACTAACATTTAAGGTACAGGAGATTTCTATGGTTTTAAGGAGTATACTGGTATATTTTATATTTTGTTTTTAACTGTGCCCAGGCAGGTGCTAAATAGAAAAATAACCTATACTTATCTTCCTTGCTCCCATGTCTCCACAGGAGCTCCTGGTCCCACTGAACAGCACTTCTAAGAGATTGGGGTCGGCAACCACTTAGCCAATCAGTGACGAAGTTAGGACACTACTGAGGCCACTGCTTGGCTGAGTGGGCAATACCACTTCCAAACTCCATTTCTGGAATCATCACGCACTGGAACCAGGAATCTGTTAGAAAGGCGGCAGCGGAGGGGGAGCAAGGAAAGTAAGTATTGCTTTGGTTTTTTTTGTTTTTTATTTAGCACCTTCCTGAACATAAAAAAAAAAAAAAAACTAAGAACCCGTTTAAGCAATATTTTGGTTAACCATTTAGAAAACATAACCCCACTAGCAGGAAGTGATGTAGGTAGATCAGGCGCTTGCTAATAAAAATCACATACTTTATTTTAATCTGTTAAAACCAGTTTAAACCCAAATCCCAGGAATAAGTCTCCAACACATTTCAAACCCGTTTATCAATGTTCTTACTCATGAATTAAACAGGGATTTACAGGTTTGAAATGCGTTAAACAGATTTGTAATTTACTTCTATTTTAAAATCTTAATCCTTACAGTACTTATCAGCTGCTGTATTCTCCACAGGAAGGTCTTTTGTTTTTGAATTTATTTTGTCTGACTACAGTGCTCTCTGCTGACACCTCTGTCCATGTCAGGAACTGTCCAGAGTACAAGCAAATCCCCATTGCAAACCAATCCTGCTTTGCACAGTTTCTAAAATTTACAGAGGTGTCAGCAGAGAGCACTGTGGTCAGACAGAAAAGAAATTAAAAAAGAAAGGAACTTTCTGTGGAGAATATAGCAGCTGATAAGTACTGGAAGGATTAAGATTTTTCAATAGAAGTAATTTACAAATCTGTTTAACTTTCTGGCACCAGTGGATTTAACATTTTTTTTTCCAGTTGGCTACCCCTTTTATTAGAAAAGGTCTCATTTATCCCAACGTGTTTTCCCCCTGAATATGACAACACATATGGGATTCATCAGGGGACATACATTGCAGGTCATGTATAAAAGTGATAAGGCTGCAAGCAAAGATAACCAAATGGTGTCAGCCAGTAGGTATAGATATCCAGGTCCAAGGTTGAACCACTCAACAATCAACCCTGGGTATAGGCGAGGACAGTAGAAAGAAAAAGAATGAGGTAATGGAATTGTAGCTCCTCTCCTTCTGGCAGCAGTTGATCAACTGTTTTATACAGTCGAAGGGACCTTTAAAGCCCACATAGGTTCCAGGGCCTATGTGTAATGACCTAGCTATCCTCTATAGTTATTCCCCGAATGGTTTACCTATTGGTCAAACTATTTGATTTTCTATAGTCAAAAGCCCTTCACACAATCCTAATGTATTCATGGCCTATCTAAATGATATAAAATGCACCCTAGCTGAAATCTGAGGATCTTATAGCGAGTTGCGTAGGATGACATCCGAATAAAACAATGGAAGGCGATGAGGTTTCGAATACTTAGAAAATATTTATTCACCTCTGCTTGAGGAAAATGAAAATGTGTGCAAAGTGAATATATACATATGAAGATGATTGACAGGAGGGAACGGTTATATGGATTATGAAGAAATAATACATCAGTGTGGAAATTATGCAGCAAGGCAACATCAGTTATATAATGCTACACAAATCCAAAACTCAAATAACAAATAAGGTGCTTCATATAGAGACACAAGGAATAAGACTGACAGGAGGACCACCAAAGAGGTTAGGTGTATCCAGAACTAGGTAAATCTTTAAAAAAAAGGTAACACATAGGGGGCCTCACATTAAGAAGAAAGATGTCACATAAGAATAAGACTGACAGGAGGGCATGAGAAGGTGTTATGAGCTTTGTTGGAACTATGAGTGATGTGAGCAAATAAAAATACATTACGAGATAGACTTCACATGTAACAAATAGGATATATCATATTGATAATGACCCATAGGGATAGAATTGACAGGTGGACCTGAGAAGAAGCAGCTGTGGTATGTCCACACCGATATACAAGATGAATACTAAGAGTATATAACAAATCAGATGTTTCTTATTGAGATTAAAAAAAAATACCCTGAATAAAATGGAGTAACTGGAGGGTCTCTGGGTCTGGGGGTTAAAAGAAATGGTGATGTGGGAAGGAAAATATAACTATCAGTTTAAATGAGTTATACCAGTGGTCTCAAACTGTGGCCTTCCAAGTTTTGCTAAAACTTCAACTCCCAGCATGCCCGGACAGCCGTTGGCTGTCCGGGCATGCTGGGAGGTGAAGTTTTGCAACATCTGGAGGGCGACAGTTTGAGACCACTGAGTTATACTATTTGAACACAGATAACAAGTAGGACGACCAACATAGAAATAAAGGATAATAAAAAGAATAAGACAGTCAAGAGAGTCCGCAGAGGAGGTAATGAGGTTTTAACTAATACTAGAGTTCAGCTGCACAATACTTAACAAATGTAAAGAGCAGATAACACATATAGAGAGGAGGGGTATCCCATAGGAATAGGCCTGACAGGAGGGCTTAGCATGAGGATAAGGGTTTATATGGGAGAATACATCAGCCGTGTTTTGGCAATTAAACAGCGGCATGGGAATGATACCAGACTCTGTTACTATCAATTATATCTCGTAATAAGGAGAATGCACACGGGATACCAGACATGAATAAGATTAAAAAGAGGACATCAGAAGAAGAAAAAAAGAGACTTGAAGGGACAAGAACTATGCTGAAGGCATCTCACACTGAATAGCCACTTTATTAGGGAGCCTTGCCCTTTTACATTTGGGGCTTTATTGTAGGGGAATTAGACACGTGAACCTGGAGTGCAGCATAAGATGAAGTGATTCAGATCTGTTGCACCACGCTGACTACAGGGTTAGATTGGTACAGGCAGCATGAATCAATGAATGCTTCCTGTCAGGTGTCACCAGTTCAGGTTGGTGGAGGTGTGGGGAACGTTATTTGGTATGGAGAACGGATGTTTGGACCATAGGGCTTATTTAAGCTTTGTGGCCAGCCAAGATGCTTCCTTCATTTCAGATGTTTTCTCTATGGCAGAAACCCTATCCACCACTATAGTCATGAATTGGTACCAGGAACATGACAGTAAGTTATCCTGCTTACTTTTCCTTTACAATACCTAGATCTCTACCCTACCGACATCACTGGGATAAGGTAGAACAGGCTGTTCACAACATATCTATTGTGAGACAACTACGAGATCTAAGTGATCCTGTCCACTTAGGCCAATATTCCTACAGAACAATTTCAACACCTGGTGAAATGTATGCCACAATGAATTGCTTCAGTTCTGTAGGCCAAAGAGGGTCCATCCAAATACCAGAAGGGGGGTCTCTACTAACGTAGTCAATCAGTGTATAATGAAACTTGGTCTCGGGCCTGATGAAGTGCAGTTTAGCGTGAAACGGACCGTTGCCCGAGCATCCCCTGTAACAGTCTCCCTGTCTTTTAAAGAATAAAGCTGCATGAATATTGTGGATGAACTGCATTACACGTGAGCACTACCGTTTAGATTTGCATGGGATGTCCAGGTATAATATAGGTCACCATTGATCCGTGCTGATCGCAATCAGCTGCTTGTGGCTAGCGGTGACGGTATCTGCTTGTATGGATATGTGCAAATCATATACATCTTACTTAGTGGGGTAACGGCACCAAAATTAGTTTTTGCAACAAGTACTTCTCTGGTAAGTTATACTTTATTGGATAGATATGAAGAACATGCAATATACGGGATGCTGTACATTAGGTTGTCACATATAAATAAGATATATGACAAGAGGACCTAAGAGGAGGATAAGAGATATGTGGAACAAATTAAAATAGTGTATTTAACAAAAAAAAATGTAATAATAAATATATATAATTACTTTTCAGTAAAACCTTACCAGAGAAATATGAGACGAACAAACAAATAGGATGATAAGGGTTTTGGTTGATGATGAATAGGATTGTTAGGAGGGTCTAGTAGACTAATAGGTTAGGATGTACATACACACTATAGTTTTAAAGAGGTATTCTGGCCAAATACATCTTGTCCCTTATCCAAAGGATAGGGGATAAGATGTCTGATCGCGGGGGGCCAACCGCTGGGACCCCCCACGATCTCTGTGCAGCACCCGCATTCTATGCGGGTGCTGCACAGAGATCACGGGGGGTCCCAGTGGCAGACCCCCTGCGATCAGACATCTTATGCCCTGTCCTTTGGATAGAGGACAAGATGTACTTGTCCGGGATACCCCTTTAATGTAAAATACATAATTTTTATGGTGTATCCAGTGATACAGTACAATTTTGTAAATTGTAAGCCTTTACTGACAGGGCCCTTTCCCCCTCTATATCAGTCTACAATTTACTATGTGTCATGTTCACTGTACCTGCATTATGAATTTTAACCCTTATCAAATATAAAGTGCCGTGAAACCAAGGACGCTATATAAATAAATAATAGTATTAAAAAAATGACCAATCATAAACAGCAATACCTAAAATAGTCACCTCACTCTATTAATCCCAAGCTCATCAAGAAATGACAGATGAGTTCTTCACAAGTCTTTCCTGACTGTTCTATTGCTAGACCTCACTTGTTTATTCGGAGTCAGATCATGGCCCTGACAGGCGTAATGTACCCAGATGGAGCCAGGAGGTTGG
The DNA here is from genome assembly GCF_029499605.1 of Hyla sarda. Lineage (NCBI taxonomy): Eukaryota > Metazoa > Chordata > Amphibia > Anura > Hylidae > Hyla > Hyla sarda. The sequence goes on along the minus strand of NC_079191.1, from coordinate 72,421,445 downwards.
AAATAACATTTACGTCTCACCAAGCTGTAGAAAGAGCTAAGACTTGTCATCACTTTGGGAGAACACCAAAACGTTTGACCGAATGATTGACAGGTTGATTGCTGCAAAATGCAACTATTAAGTTACAATTGAGTCGGGTAAAAGGAGCTACACGAACTATTCCTGAGTATTACTGATATTGCACCGATCTATTCCACTACGTTTTTTTCTAACTGTTCTTTCAACCAGTTAATGAGATGAGAATATAAGGACATTAATGCTTTGATCTAAGAGAGTTTTTAAAGGGGTATTCCAGGAAAAAAACTTTTTTTTTATATCAACTGGCTCCAGAAAGTTAAACAGATTTGTAAATTACATCTATAAAAAAATCTTAATCCTTCCAGTAGTTATCAGCTGATGAAGTGTAGTTGTTCTTTTCTGTCTGACAACAGTGCTCTCTCCTGACACCTCTGCTTGTCTCAGGAAACTGTCCAGAGTAGGAGCAAATCTCCATACCAAATCTCTAATGCTTTGGACCGTTCCCGAGACAAGCAGAGGTGTCAGCAGAGAGCACTGTTGTCAGAAAGAAAGGAACAACTCAACTTCTGAAGCTGATAACTATTGGAAGGATTAATATTTTATAATAGAAGTAATTTACAAATCTGTTTAACTTTCTGGAGACAGATGATATATATATAAAGGGGTGCTCCACCCCTAGACATCTTATCTCCTATCCAAAGGATAGGGGATAAGATGTCAGATCGCCAAGGTCCCGCTGCTGGGGACCCCCGGGATCTCCGCTGCGGCACCCCGCTATCATTACTGCACAGAGCACGCTGGCTCTGTGCGTAATGACCCGCGATACAGGGGCCGGAGTATCGTGATGGCGGAGCAATGACGTAACGATGCTCTGGCCCCTGTATTGCCTGTCATTACGCATGGAGCGAGTTTGCTCTGAGCATTAATGATAGTGGGGTGCCGCAGCAGAGATCCCGGGGGTCCTCAGCAGCGGGACCCCGGCGATCTGACATCTCCAGATCTCCGGCCGCCATTTTGGATGATCGGTTCCCCCAGCAGCGCTGCGGGCGATCCGGTCATCTATTTAAATGTGTGCATTGCCACAGATGCCGTTATCTGTATTGATCTGCAGTGCATGACGCGAGCTTCGGAGGTCATGTACAGGATGTAAATGTGCGTCCTGGTGCACGAAGTACATCTGCACCAGGGTGTATATTTAAGTCTGTGGTCGTTAAGGGGTTAAGTTTTCTTTCCCGAGGAGAATTACTTTGAATAACGTTTTCCCAGGAAGCATTGTGTGGCCTATAAAACGCCCTCTGCAAACTTGAAGACCTACAACAAAGGCCTCTCTCTTAGTCAGTCAGCACCTTGCTCTGTACTGATGAGGGGCAAGAACCCTCTTAAAACTGCCTACTGATGGGCACTCTTCCTTTTGAAGGAAATCCTTATATCAGCAAAAAGATTTTCAAGGAATAGGAGCTAAAAGTTATTTTGGTGTCAACCGCCCCAAATAATGATGAGTTGAATCAATATCTGATGTAACTATATATATTCAGCCATCTGAATATATATAGTAAAAAATAATAATAATAAACAAGAACAACCAACCACAATTGTCCAAAAAAATAATAATAAAATGTATTCTTACTTTGGATGCTGACGCTGCAGAAGGGTTGCTTGCGTTGCTTGTTACGGCATCACTGCCAACCGTAGTAGAAGTGGTAGACGTTGGTGTGGGTAGACGGGATGGCACAATGGGTAAAGGCAGCAGTCCTGGCCTGTTGTTTCCATTGCCATTGACTATGCTGTTGGCATTACTGGTGTTCATATGATTACTGCTTGGGCTCCACTCCCATCTCTCCCATCCTCCGCAGAAATCCCTTTCAAACCTGCTGTGCCGCGACATCCTGAAACGTAGACGCACAGGCGGCTTCCTCCCTTTTTAATTCTTGTTACCAAGAGTGCTGAAACATTGAGGAAAAAAAAGTAACATTACAAGAAAGAAATCCAGAAACCCTTGAATCTTCTAAATGAGAAACATTATTTATAGGTGAGTTCTATATGATAATTGATGTGGAATCTCAGCAAGCCCACTGTGTATAATGATCAAAAAAAATGATTTCCCCTACTGTATAACTGCATAATTATTAGCAATGAAAGTTTATTCTTTGAAAAGCAAAAAAATATATGAAAAAAAGAAAAAATGTGAAAACAGAACTTGGAGCGGCTCCTGCTGTTTTCATTTAGAAAATAATAAATCCTAAACCAATTTCTATTCGCCTGCCTTTTATCATAGGATTGTAAACCACTAGATTAACCGCTTTGCTGTGTGGGGAGACAAAAGAGCCTGTGATAGGGGCCCGGCTTAATTTAGTAAATACAATTATGAATGGATTGTGTTTCGGAATATAGTGAAGAGTGGCGGGGGGGGGGGGGGGGGAGACCGCACAATAATAGCTCTATTTACTTATCAATGTAAAGTGGTCATTAGCAGCTTGTATATTACACTATATACATCATATATCTATCTGTCTGTCTATCTATCTATCTATATATATATATATATATATATATAAAACTCATTGGCCCTTATTTACTAAGAGTGTTGTGTAGGTTTCTTTGTGGGTTTTAATCCCGTACAATTTATTTTCCACGGTAATTACTAAGGTTTCCCTACATTTTCCACTTTCCCTGCACTTTGCTTTTTTTACACCTGCTCTGATCTGTAGGGTTTTCCTCAGCTCAAATCCATCACATTTTCTGTGGAAACCTTAGTAAATATGTTGTTTTTTTTTTTTTGTGAAAATGTTGGGAACACACCCCTTTTCTGTGATCACACCCCCTTTCCCAACACCCACACCCCTTTTTGGGGTTTCTTCTCTGACACAATGTGACAGAATCTGGCGCACAACCCGACAAAACATGTCGGGTTTGCAATAGTAAATGAGGGCCAATGTATGTGTGTGTGTTCCAGCATCACGTTCAAACCGCTTAAGATATTAACATTGAACTTGGCAGACATGTTACTTATATGTCAACAACAAACATAGGATAGGTGATTTAACCCTTACTCACCCCCATTTGCCAGGGTTGGGGTTTTCATATAAAGTCCCATTCAAGTCTATGGGAAATATATGTTACTGCATAACTTCCAAACAGCTGGAGATATTTCGATAATACTTGGTCACATGTTACTTATATGTCAAATAAAAATATATAATAGTTAAATTAACCCCTAATTTGACCCCATATGTGAAGGATGGGGTTTTTGTTTCAAGTCCCCTGCAAGTATATAGGACTTCTGGTGTCTTACTCCACAAACTCCACATCTCCTGGAGAATGTGTCAGTCCGGCTGGTAAGCCACAACCCATCTCACAAAGACACACCCACATTTTAAGCCACACCCCTTTTATTTTCAGATTACAATATCTTTACCACAACACAGCCCCACCTGAGGATAGGATATGAGGATAAGAAATGAGGATTAGCTATGGGGACGGCATATGAGGACGGGATATGAGGTCAGGATATGGGGACGGGATATGGGGTCGGGATATGCGGTCGGGATATGGGGTCGGGATATGCGGTCGGGATATGGGGACTGGATATGGGGACTGGATATGGGGACGGGATATGGGCACGGGATATGTGGACGGGATATGGAGACAGCATATGGGGACGGGATATGAGGTCGGGATATGGGGACGGGATATGGGGACAGGATATGGGGTCGGGATATGGGGACTGGATATGGGGACAGCATATGGGGACGGGATATGATGTCGGGATATGGGGACGGGATATGGAGAAGGGATATGAGGTCGGGATATGGGGACGGGATATGGGGACGGGATATGGGGTCGGGATATGGGGACGGGATATGGGGATATGAGGACGGGATATGAGAACAAAATATGAGGACAGGATATGAGGTCGGAATATGAGGAGGGGATTTGGGGTCAAGATATAAGGATGGGATATGGGTGAGGATTTTGGGATGGGATATGAGGACAAAAGCTTCCTCCTTTGTTGCTTTTCCCCCACAAGGATAAGGTGGGAAAAACCGAGCAGCGCCGGGAACTTAGCTAGTATATATATATATATATATATATATATATATATAAATCAACATTTAAAATGCCATTTCATGGATATTTAAAGGGGTACTCCGCCCCTAGTCATCTTATCCACTATCCAAATGACCCCCGCGATCTCTCCTGCAGAAAAAACGTATATCAGCAGTACGGAGCTATGTTTGCTCTGTTGCTGATGAAGGGCGATACAGGGGCCGGGGCCAGGCTTGCATTGAGGGGGTGGGATTTGACGTCACAAGGGGGCGGGGCCGTGATGTTGCGATACCCCGGCCCCTGTATCGCCCGTCATCAGCCACAGAGCAAACATAGCTCCATGCTGCTGATATACGGGGGTGCTGCCAGAGAGATCGCGGGGGTCCCCATCGGCGGGACCCCTGAGATCAGACATCTTATCCCCTGTCCTTTGGAGTACCCCTTTAAGTTTCACCTTCATCAGCCCCCAAACGATAAGAAATTACTCTCACAGGTACTGTATTGGCAATGTTTTTTTTTTTTTTATTATATGCTATAAAAATTAAAAAGATCACCAGCTCTGATCCCCCAAAGCTGTTGTTGCCTTCCGGCCCCCGCTGCCTTCTTGTTGGACCTATGGCTGTGAGGGATTGGGGCAGGAGAGTATGGCTTCTTTTTTATTTATTACAGCACCCTGAGCATTAGGTTCACATGACAGTTGTGTTTTCTGACACATTTATACATCAACAACCTGTTAAAATAAGATGTCGATATATATGAGTACGGACAGGCTCAGTGACCCCTACCTAGTCAACAATTATTACCTTCGAGTCATTTTCCGAGTGTACACATTTTGTCTCAGACCCACAAGGGTGGATTTCTGCACTTTTGAGTCCAAGACAAAACACATATACACTCAGAAAATGAGGCAAATATAGTCACAGGTCTATAGTCACAAGTATATTTATGGGCCCCTGAAGTTTATGGGGCCTGTGGTTTTTTTTTTTGGGAAGAATTTTTTTCCTTTCCTTTTTTTCTTTTCTTTTTTGCATCATTTTGTTAGTATAGTTAGTATAAGTTATTGACTAGCTTTTATTCATTTTTGGGGAAACAAAAAATTCTATTTTTGTCACTGATCATTCAAAACAAAACAAAGAAGGCACATGAAGGATATACAGTATATCTTTCAGAAGCTCAAAATTGGCTGCTAATGTATCTGTGCGCAGAAAGGCACGGGCCCCATTCAATCCAATGACCTGAGCATAGTCAGATAGGTACTATGTTTGGATTATTTTCTGAGTGTATCTGAGATTTGGCTTGGACTGAAAATTGTGATGTGAATGCACCCAGTTTTGTGGTCTATTTTGTCAGTTTTGATGGCAAGTATAAAACATAATGAAAATTTAGGAATTCTAAAGGTTCATTGTATAATTATAGTGGATTCCAATTTTTATTTATTTTACAATTTCTTGCAGTTTTTAAGATCTCTGCTTGCCAAAAATAATATCTGGTAAAAAAAACAAAAAACTGATTCTCAGCATTCATAAATGTTAACAGAACTGCCAGAATGTTCACATGAAAGAATACAATTTCATTTCAGCTATACTGTCATGGGACACAATGGAAAACATGATTGTGTTTACAGAGAAGCAATCTATAGATGACATCAGAATATTTTCATCCGCACTGCGCTGCAGAGTTATGTTACTGGATTAGATCGATATAAGAATATTATTTTTTTTTGCAGGGGCAGAGTTATCAAAGACTGAAAAGAGGCAAATAACATTACCCACAATTCTGGTGGGACGAAGTATAAGCCAAATAACAATAATAAAAACAATATTAAAAAGTTATATATGTATAGAAAAGCAAGACAGAAGACTGCACTCCAGATGGGGTATCCAATAAACATATGGGTTTTATTCAACCATCAAATACAGAGATGCAAAGTTTCCACCTTACCATAAGGTCTTTATTAAGAATAGTAAGGTCGAAATGTTGCATCTCTGTATTTGATTGGTGAATAAAACTATATATTAAATGGATACCCATCTGGAGTGCGTCTTCCATCTTGCTTTTCTTTGTTCTAGATTTTAAGCCTTGGTTGGGCTTTGAGGACTGGGACCCACAGAGCCTTGAGTCCTTTTTCACGGTGAAAAATCCATACCTTGCATTTATGTGTGTGTATTTATAAGACTGCTAATATCATGTCAATGGCTCCTGGCACAGGGTGGGACATGCTAAGCATTATATGAACAGTAAGACAATAAGGGCTGTAGTAGTCGTCAGTCTCACATTCCTCACATACCCACAAGGGACAGATGTGCGGCCACCGGAACTTTTTTTTTTTTTAGCAGGGCAGAAAAACCCTACTAGCTGACACGCATTTCCTAGTTTGTTGGCTGATTTCTGACCCTATTACATACTGTGATATTAGCCCATGTAATAGGACCCAAAGGAGTATGGATCCAGGTGACTTTGACAAGGATAAAATTGTGATGGCGAAGACTGGATCAAAGCATCAGCAAACAGCAGGTCCTGTGTGGTCCTCCAGGTATAAAGTGGTTAGTACATACCAAACAGGGGCGTTGCTAGGTCTCCAAAAGACCCAGGGCTAGAGCCCATAGCCCAGCCATGCGCCTAGCCACACCCCCAAACACGCCCTAACCACACCCTCAGGCATGCCCCAACCACACCCTCAGGCATGCCGGTGATCGGTGGGTGTCCCAGCAGGCAAACCATACCGATCACCAAGCTATCCCTTATCATATGGATAGAGGATCATTTAAGAATTTTAGAAATACCTCTAAGAGCAATGGTTGATGTGATGTGATCATAAATAATCAATCTTGGCGTTTGGAATTCTTTTAAGTTTACTCCATTCACTGTGTGGGTAAATAAACATAATATTTTCAAAGATCGGACATTTACGCATGCACAAAATACAATTTTTTTCATGGGGAAAGGTGACGATTGTTATTATTATTAGGGGAGGGTTTATAATTTTAAATCTTTTTTCTACCTGGCTGGTTATCAAATAAAGGGGGAACATCATGCATATTTTTTCTTTTTTAACCCCTTAGGGACATGCGCTGTAAATGTACGCTGCAGCGAGTAAAGTCTGTATGCCGCAAGGAGATGCTGTTCTCCTGCTCTCCGCGCCTAGTCAAGCCTGAAGTCTTCTGAGAGGGCAGGAGAACATTGGGGCTGACAGACACCAGGAGCATCATATCACTTCCCAGAAGCCACTGCTGTCTTAAAGCAGCAGTAGGTGCAAAAAACAAAACAAAAAGAAAAACAGTGGTAGCCAGAGACCCGGGGCTATGGGCCTGAGACCTGATTTTACAGCCGCGTTAGCCCACCCCCCCTAGCAACGCCCCTGCTACCAAAAGTGATCCATAAAAGGAACCAGCAACTAACTACAGGGTTGTGTCTGATTGACGTTTGGACCAAGCCTAGCCTGTGTGGTCTGACCAACAGAAGAACTACTGTAAAGCAAATTGCTGAAAATGAGAAAGAAGACAGAAGAGGAGCAGCATGTAGAGATACAACATAGCAATGACCATGTACCAGGGAGAACCTGGATCAAGAAAACATACAAATTCTGAAGGTTTGGGTTTACACCTGCATTGACATTTTTATATTTCTGATCTCTTGCAGAACTGAGCCAGACATTTCACACGATGGACACACTCCAAAGACTTATAATGGGTTCTGTCATGGTGCTCGTTGTTTTCACAGGAAGAACAGAGCTGCACGCTGCGCTATTTTCCCCATGAAATATACTGGCATCTGCAATACAGGAGCCTCCAACGTGGATGTTAACAGAGCCTTACATGCAAGATCTAATATACATATACAGCTGCCTATGGGGGAAATGTGACTTTTGTGTACTATAGATATGCTTTTATTTTTCAAAACGATTTTCTTTCTTCTCAAAATAAATGCCTCATATTTATTGGAAAAGGAACATGAAAACCAATTCAGAACTTTTTTTTTTTTCAGGTGACACTGGGCATCTAAATAGACAACATAACGGCTCAGGACGCACAGATTTCTCCTTGACGTGTATTTTACACATAAAAAAAAAGAGCCTCTGGGATTTTTGACACTCTTTAAACACCACAACATGCGCTTAACCCCTCCAGGAACAATTCAACAGAATACATTTTCCAATTTGTGGCACATATCTGCACATCCTAAATTTCAGCCCAATTGGTATCACAGGCTTACATCCGGAGGAAGGCGGCAAATGACAAATTGTATCTAGTACTGCCATCCTGACCGTAGTTATGAGCCTCATAAAAGCGCAATTTTACGTAAAGTGCCAGCAGACCTATTACTATTTATGGGAAAAATACTGCAAATTCATAAAGGAAAGATTTTCATAGGTCCCGGTTCTTGTGAGCAGGATGTATAATGAAATTGGAACACCATTCAATTGGCCTTTTTTCAGATTGCAAAGCTTTCTAATGGTAAATGAACTGTAAGTGGAAACAAAATGTTATCCATAAATTGAAATACACAGGAATGAATAATGTGCGGCCTGCAATTATCTGTCCTATTGTCTATTTATATCACATATTTTGTGGGAGGCTGAAGTCTTTACATGAACATATGTTGTAAGATGACAAAAACAAAAGCTGTTGTTCCTTAATATTCTGTCATAAAACTGAAAATAGAATTCTTGGATATATAGACAGATAGATAGATATTAGATAGATAGATATTAGATAGATATTAGATAGATAGATAGATATGAGATAGATAAATAGATAGATAGATAGATATAAGATAGATAGATATGAGATAGATAGATAGATAGATATGAGATATATAGATAGATATGAGATAGATAGATAGATATCAGATAGATAAATAGATAGATAGATATAAGATAGATAGATAGATATGAGATAGATAGATAGATATGAGATAGATAGATATGAGATAGATATGAGATAGATAGATATGAGATAGATAGATTGATTTAGATATGAGCTAGCTAGACAGTTATTTAAATATAAGATCGACAGACAGATAAAAGATAGACATACACTGTAGATAGATCTAGATATTTAGATATAAGATAGAGATAAACAGACTAATAGATATCACATCAATACGAATCAAGAAAAGTGCAAATACTTTTTCTCATGTATGTGTAGAACGGGAGCCTTTAAACATTCTTGTAGAAAGCAAACAGACCCAAACAGGCAGGTGTCACAGTTCAGTAGTTCTGGGTTAAATGTAATAATTTACATACAGCAAAAAATTTAGCTCACTCAAAACTTGGCACTTTGAGTTCCAGAGTCAGTCTTTTTTTTTTGGTGCAGTATATCAATATCCAACATACCACAGACAAGCTGATCGGCTTCAGAACAACTCCTCCCCGCTGACCTCTGGCAGTGCTCACACACCTCTGAGGTCAGGTCCAGGACTCCAACATACACTAGAACTGGAGTATGGGAGTGGCTTTATTTACAGAACCTTCAGTCACTCCAAAAACATAGACAAAGCTCCAGTTTTATGTCAATGAGACAAGAAGCCTTAGTGATACATACCCCCCATCCACCATTTTCTCAGCTGCTTGCTTACATATGTGTAATATTATATACTTCCCGTACACATACATACTGCAGGTTTAGGTATATGCAAAGTATAAAAAAAGCTGAACTATAATTCAAGATGTAATAACAGAAGGTACACATGACAGAAGGAGAAAAAGAGACAAGGTCTTCTCTACGTTTGCCATATGTTTTTCTCTTTTTCTTCTTTTTATCTGAGAAAATATAGCTGGAGTATAAATATTGGGTGTAAATATGCCACAGCTCCGCTACATTGTGGCACGGATCCTAGTTATCTGCATATCCACATCCCACCAACACATCAGACGGCGCACAGGTTTCATACACAGTTAATTATGGAGAAATAAATAGTATACAAGGCGCTGGGGGAGGGGGGAAGAAATGTGAAATTAGAAATAATATAACCATGTATATACATTCACTGAATTGTCACAGATGAAGATATAAAGAACTTGGGAGGTGTAGTCCAATTGTCTTTATTTCTGTCTTTTTTTTGTGAAAAATAGGCTATTACCATCCCGGTTATAAACCTTTGGCAGCCCTTAAAGCTACCTATGAGGTTGCCATCTTGGAAAAGCAGCTACTAGAATGTTGCCTAAAACACACTGCTTGCCCTAACCCTCCTTTCTTCCATATTCAATCTTTATTTCAAAATCTGCAAAATGGACATCAGTGCATTACAAAGGAAGAACAGGACGGTTGTCGTCCTTTGTAACGCACTGAGGCTTGGCAAGTAGTAAGTTGATTTGGAGGAACTTAGCATTTGCTGTGGGCTCCTTGGATTATCCCTTGGTAGGGGACTCTGTGTTGTTGTCTGCTGTATCCAGGATAAAGAGTTTTCCAGTTTTTGATATAAAATTGGATTGGAGGAAATTTGTATTTTCTGTGGCCTTCTTGGATTGTCCCTAATACTCGGTCTTGGAGATCTTATCTAGGATGAAGGGTTGCTGGTATTTAGTAATACATGGTTTTGAAGAGTTCTGTATTTGCTCTGGCCTCCTTGGGTTATCTCTAATGCTTAGGCTTGGTGCTCACTGTCCTATCTTGGTTGAAGGCTTTATAGTGTTTGGTAGTAGGTTGGTTTGGAGGAGCTTAGTATTTGCCATGGCCTCCTTGGATTATCCCTAATGGTTGGGCTTGTGAGGTTCTCAACAGGATAAAGTCTCCTGGAGCTGTGTTGTCACATAGGCCTCTTTAAAATATAATGGGTGGTGGGGTATGTTTAATAGCTGCAGTTGTAATGGTCACAACCTCGGGTCTACAATGGACACAGTTGCAGATGATATAGCAAGGTTTTTTTACAGTCTTTCTCTTAAAACATTAAATATTACCAGTATAAACATTTAAGTGAAAGGCGAAAGTATATTGAGTGATTACACGCGTGAAAGAACACAGTAAATTGATTTTTACAGTATGTTCCAAAGACTGAATGTTACTTAAAAACTAGAAATGTGGATTTTTTTTTTGTCTAGATAGAACAGATAAGCAAAATGTTTAACTGTTCTTAGCCCATTCATCATTTTTAGCCTAAGTGCCTGTTTAGCTGTATTCTGAGATGGACAAACAATCTCATATAGTATTTAAAGAGGACCTGTAATTAAAATAATACACTTTATAGGCAGCTGTAGATGTAGGTAAAATGTTGTGCATAACATGCATATCCTTCCCCTTAGTAAATATTGAACTACCCGTCTGTACCCAATAATCTGTCTCTTCCACGTGTGGAGCTGGAGAGCTGTGCTGTATGATCTGACCACTCAGCTGCCTCTTCCCTGCTGCTCCCTCTCCCGTCTCACTGCACTGCTCTCATTCACAGTCTGAAGAAGGGACTGTTTTATCCATTCTAATTTTAAGACTATACAAACTATACAAATAAGGGGGAATTTGGTCAATTTGGATAGTGTAGACTTAGGCAAACAAACTACAACTGTGTAAGATTTAAATTGGCAAATCAATAGACTGTCTAGACCAAATTTGGTCTGTCTAGTTTGGGTTCAGGCCAACTATAAGTCAAAATTCTGGTATATTTTTTTTATATATGGCATATGATTTAAGGCACACCCATGTCCCTGAAGGTCACACCCCTTTGTCAGACAATACACATTTTACTGTTCTTAATGTGTCTCAACTGCTATGTCCCACCATTCTGTCATATATAGAGCCTAAATTGCGGTGCAACAGCCATGGTATATCTGTATCAAAATATAGAAAATGCTTAAGAATTTCAATTCTATCATAGGCCCAGTAATGGACTTTTAACTTTCATTAGATGCATTATGATAGTGACAATATTTCAAGTTAAAGTATACCTGTTGTTTTATGGAAAAAAAAAATTCAACTAATCATGTACATAGACATCCACTTGAGTTCGGGGGTGGGGGTAAGGGGGTGTACAGCCTGTAACATATGAAAGCACTTCCTTGTGTGGCATCTCCATTGGGAGCTTCCTTTACCTTACTTACAGTCATGCATTCTGACTTAATTTGGAACTTCCTTTTACTTACAGTTATACAATGTGCTTACATCAGGCACTTTCTTTCCCTTACTTACATGCATTGTGCCTGTCCCAAAATCAGAGGCCATCTCTGTGGTATATTTGAATCAGTTTGACAGACAGGAGAGAGAATGGCAAAGAGACATATGCAGACAAGAACCTGTCCTATATCCTATAAATCCATCATGGCGCTTCTGTTGCTAGAGATTAATGCTGACTACAAACAGATTGTGTTCAGTGTTTGTTGAGATCCTACCGGGAAGTCCTTCTAGAGAGGGCTGAAAGAGCTTCTTCAGTAATGGTGCCCATAGAATACGTTCATTATAAATGGTCCTTGTAGCCTACATATCAAAGCTACAAGGGAAAATCTATTACAATGGAAAAAAGGCATAAATAGCTAAAGTGCAATGAACAACAAGCAAATCATGGCCTGGGCAAAAATGCTTCGAAATACACAGACATACTAAATGACAATGCTATCAATGAGTTCACTGTGTAATCCGATGCAATACCTAGGACTGGCAATTGGAAACTTTCATTATTGGCCCTTTAGTGATGAAGTTTATGATGAGGCCACAGGGGCAACAAATATAATACAGCAAAAATAAAAGGGAGGCGTCATTCTATAAAAGAGACCTGAGTCACATAAACCATCTGAAGACTAGAATGATAAAGAAGACTCCGCAAGATGAATAAGGGCTGTTGGATGTCTTAAGTATAACTATTTTCTAGTCCACCTGTTTATTTATTTACTTCCTTTTGTTTTAGTTTTATGTGGAGAAAATTCACATGAGCCAGGAGCAATGGAAGGAATCCATAAATTGTAGAAGTGTCGGCCATGTTTCACGGCCCGGGAAATATGTCTGTGTATTTCTTTTATTTTGTCAGGGAAACTCTGTGGGAGTGAATGATGCGTGTGCGGGACCACTCTTCATCAGAAGGGAATACATTTTTATATAGGGAATGTTTTCTTAAGGACTTATTCACATATTGCAGATTTGATCCGGAATTTGCATCAGTATTTTAAAGCCACAATCAGAAGTGGATACAAAGACAAGAAAAAGAATATTTCATAATATTTTTTTTATGAGCAAACCCTAAATCTGCATAATAACGTCAGATACTCTGTTGTAAAATGGGGAGTGAATGCTAAGTGGGTTCATAATCACACTGCCCTGAACATGGTTCACACCCCCTCAACCTCCGAATCCCACCCCGTTAGTATGCACTCTATCTATCTATCTCATATCTATCTATCTCATATCTATCTATCTCATATCTATCTATTTATCTCATATCTATCAATTTATCTCATATCTATCTATCTCATATCTATCTATCTCATATCTATCTATCTCATATCTATCTATCTATCTATCTCCTATCTATCTATCTATCTATCTATCTCCTATCTATCTCATATCTATCTATCTATCTATCTCCTATCTATCTCCTATCTATCTATCTATCTATCTATCTATCTATCTCCTATCTATCTCATATCTATCTATCTATCTATCTATCTATCTATCTATCTATCTCCTATCTATCTATCTATCTATCTATCTATCTCCTATCTATCTCATATCTATCTATCTATCTATCTATCTATCTATCTATCTATCTATCTCTTATCTATCTATCTCTCTAGAAGAAAGAAAAGAACAGCACATCCGAGTCCACATAAATCCAATCAATAGGTGCTCGCCATCATCTGGACCTTGGTTATTCCATCCTCAGCACAGTACAAAAAGTGCAACGTTTCAACGATCTCACATCGTCTTTCTCAAGCATGCTCGAGAAAGATGATGTGAGATTGTTGAAACATTGCACTTTTTGTACTGTGCTGAGGATGGAATAAATTTCACCTGGATGTGCTTGAAATTTGTGTGCTGCGATCTTTTTCTTTGGATATCTATCTATCTCCTATCTATCTATCTATCTATCTATCTCATATCTATCTATCTATCTATCTATCTCATATCTATCTATCTATCTATCTCATATCTATCTATCTATCTATCTATCTATCTATCTATCTATGTATCTCATATCTATCTATCTATCTCATATCTATCTATCTATCTATCTCATATCTATCTATCTCATATGTATCTATCTATCTCATATCTATCTATCTCATATCTATCTATCTCATATCTATCTATCTATCTATCTATCTCATATCTATCTATCTATCTATCTATCCAATGGAAAAGACCGCAGCACACGTAAAATTCCATAAAGTGCAGTGTTTATTGTGTCCTCACAACATAAAGTGCAAGGTTTCTGAGGCCTCTCGCCTCCTTTCTCAAGCATGGCCTCAGAAACGTGGCACTTTATGTTGTGAGGACACAACAAACACTGCCATTTATGGAATTTTACGTTTGCTGCGGTCTTTTCCATTGGATTTAAGTTGGATTCTTCTTCTTTAGTTCCCTGGAGTACCCCTTTAAACATCCTCTGCTGGACCTTGGTAAAGTATGATCTAACTGTTCAATTGGCAGGTAAGGGAATAGTGTGGAGACGGAGCGGGTGGGGGAGAGAAGATATTTTGCAGACTGAGAGAAGAGTGAGGGGGAGAAAAGACATCATCAGTGCAGGGACAGGGAGAAGGCATTGCAGAGCTGGAGCAGAGAGGAGTGCAGGGAGGACAAAAAGCCTAGCACTGCTGGGGCACCTGAAAGACACTGGGAAAGTTGGGTGGCATGCAGTATTCCAAGTCTAATGAAAAGCATTGTTTTTCCTCTCCCACAAGACTGGGCAGAGTGGGGTACTAAGTGGGGTACTAAGCTAAATAGTCATCTGTGGATGGGGTAGAGCAATATTAAGAAAGTACAATCACCATTGAAATCAGGGCACCTGAAGCTATAAGATAATTTAAAACACATTTTGGCTGGACTGACTACATGTCCCCTTTTATCTTGTCTCTTATGCAACTTTGTCTTTTCTTCTCCGAAGCCGCCTTATAGAAGTCACCCTGTCATTAGCTTTAGTGGACCTTTAAATAACAGTGCAGGTCACGCAGACAGAGATAACCAATTTAAAAGCTATTTCACAATATTGATCATGCATTTGACAGGACTTTACTGCAGTTTTGTTATGATTTTGTGTTTCCATCTCTTTTATTGATTGTTTCATTTCTTGTGTTTGCATTTATATTTTTATTTTTTTAACTATTTATGTATTATTTAACAATTTTTTATTATTTCTGTAACTTGCATTAATTTGTTAAACAAAACAAAATGAAGAATATTTTGGTCATTGCCCTGTTTTCCCAGAAGCGGGTATAATTAACCCTTTGCGTCTGCATGTGCAGGGAAAATGGTTGGGATTGGACTGACAGCCAATGGCCTGCACAAAGGATTGGGATAGTGGTCTCCAAACTGTGGACCTCCAGCTGTTGCAAAACTACAACTCCCAGCCAACGGCTGTCCGGGCTGTTCGAGTTGTGGTTTTGCAACAACTGGAGCTCCACAGTTTGAATAACTGAGGATCCCTTACTTTACAGAGCTGCTCTGTAAGATCTTAAAGGGGTACTCCACCCTTAGACATCTTATGGCCTATCCCAAAGATAGAGGATAAGATGTCTGATCATGGGGTCCGGTTGTTGGGACCCCCCCCTCACCCGTGATCTCCGGGCCAGCACCCTGGCGTTCTGAACAATTATGTTCAGAACGCAGACTTTGGGAGGGCGTGGTCATGACTTCATGCCCCCCCCCCTCTATGGGAGGGGGCGTGACGGCTGTGCTCGAGCGGCCAAAAAATGACCAGAAAACTCTGCAGTGTGAATGGGTTAACGAAAACCCATTCAGCTGCATGTTAAAGGGGTATTCCAGGAATTTTTTTTAGTGTCTGCACCTGTGTGTGATGGTTTTCTCACAATTCTTATGTGATTTTCACCCCAATATTTATTTTTAACAGCATACAAAATGACTGTTGTCTCAGATTTTTCCCAGGTTGCAAAATAATAATAATAATATAATATTAATAATAATAACATTAAAAAAAATGTATACAGGACAATTATATATGAATAAAATTCAAAAAAGTTAAATATTGTTATACATAAAAAATACAAAATGCTAATAAATATATTTATAAGTAATATAAACACAAATATAAATACAAAGTAATTCAATATAAAATATTTACATACATAAGTAACTATAATATTAAAATAAATATCTGTTGATATAACATAACAAAATATAAAAAATATAAAAAAAAAGTAAAATACAACTTTAGATAATTAGTTAATATGACTTAAATATATGAAATGTTAGACCTACACATCACATAGTTATTATAAACTTTCAAACTCCAGACGTCTGAGGTTTAAAAATACATTTCCAGACTTCTAAATGTGTCTGATCAGAGCTACTGGTGTCTACTGGACTGCTGCCCTTGGATACGTCTCTGTGGTATCTGTATGACGTGTACAGTTTCACAGTCCTATGTAACCATTGCGCCAAGGATGATCAAGTCTTCCTCTGTTCTACAGCAATCCCTGGAACAGTCTCCTTAGTGAAGCCTCTCCGACCCCAGAACCAAAGTAACAGGAGCTTTGTGTATTATATGTGTGTTTAAGGGCGCCAGCTAAATAGTTTACCGTAATTTGCGGGATTTTTTTTTTTTTTACATCCTCTTTTTGGGTTATTTTGTTACTTCTTTATTTCTCTGACTCAAAATGAATTTTTCCTATAGAGTGAAATGAATTACAACATATGGGCCTCATTTACTAAGAGTGGAGTGTTAGTGTGTTTAAATTTACTTTTTTCTCTTTGTATTTACTAATATGTTGCACTTTTCCCGATCTTTTTAGTCGCTGGGAAAAAATCAGTTGCACGGTAATTTCTGTGGCAGGGTTCATTTGTCGCACAGTAAAATCTGCTGTAGGGTTAATACTGTTGCACATTGAAATCTGGCGCATGCATAAATCTGTCGCAATGAAAAGTAGTATGATAGATTTAAAAAAAAAAAAAAACAGGGAAAAGAAGAAAAAAATAATTTGTGAACATATACATGTATAGAAATATAGAAGAGAGAGAGATATCTAGATACTAATACATTTAATAAAATAGTCTAGCTATCTATCTATACACACATGTAGATAGATGTATTAAAATGAGTATATATATATATATATATATATATATATATATATATATATATAGATGCAAATCATAAAATGTTGCAGTATCTTGTAATACCTTTTTTATTGGACTAACAGACTCCCATAACAGGACAATTTATGGCCCATCTTAGTGTGAATTCTCCACATCTATTGTCTTAACCCCTGCATATTTGTGAGATGTAACCTGTGTACTTGTGAGCTTAGATTTGCTTTGGACTTGATAAAGGGAGGAATCCCGAAAGCTTGTCTCTACAAAATGTTGTTAGTCCAATAGAAAAGGTATTACAAGATACTGCAACATTTTATGATTCGCATCTGCATCACTAGACTAATACGGCTACTCAAATTTACTATATATATATATATATATATATATATATATATATATATATTGATTCACAATTATTACTGAAACAAAAAGGGAAAAAAAGAAAAAACATGCGTTGAAAAGACTCATAAAAAAGTGAAAATAAAGCTAAAACATTGTTAAAAAATTAAATTGTGCAAAAAAAAGTTAAAAAATAAAAAAATGAGGCAAAGGAGCAAACAGACAGATAATTTACTTTGCTTTCTGAAACGTTAAACTTTGCTTTAAAGGGGTTGTGCGCTGCCCTAACTTTCGGAGCTCCGCTCACAGCGTCCAGAAGTTCATTACTCCGAACGCTGTGTGCGGGCTTCCGTGTTCGTGACCGACAGGCGTGACGTCACGCCCGGCCCCTCGTGACGTCTCGCCCGCCCCCTCGTGACGTCTTGCCCGCCCCCTCGTGACGTCACGCCCGCCCCCTCTACCAAAGTCTATGGGAAGGGGGCGCGCCCCCTTCCCATAGACTTTCGTTGAGGGAGCGGGCGAGATGTCACGAGGGGGCGGGTGTGACGTCACGCCCGGCTGCCGCGAACACGGAAGCCCGCACACAGCGTTCGGAGTAATGAACTTCCGGACGCTGTGAGCGGAGCTCCGAAAGTCAGGGCAGCGCACAACCCCTTTAAAGGGTAGGGTTTTCTTCCCAGAAAATTCATGATTTTCAGAGTGGTTTTCAGAAAAGATGAGTGATTTTGGATGAAGTGTAGGCAACACGCCCCTTTTCCCGAAAACAACGCCCATTTTGTAGGGTCATTTTGTTCCACGCGACAGATTTTTTTTTTTCAAATTCAAAAGGTTTTATTAAGAGTAATAAAGACATATATCAGAACATAGGCAGTAATAAAACAATGGTAGGCCAGAGAACATGGTAGGCCAATTAAACATTGACAAACATCAACAAATAAGTGCAAGAACAATATACGATTTATGAATGAAATCAAAAGACAATAGGTGTGGTAACAGTGAGAACTAGGCAGGTATAGCGAGCAACAAGGCTCCACAGCTAATAGATTATGGGAATGAGACTAGGAACTTGGGGTCAGTAATAAAACTTGTAATGAACAAACTTCCCACCGTTGCGTATAACAGAAGCATCAGAAAATAACAAGAAAACACAAAACAACAGAGACACGGACAAACAATGCAAAAAAGAGAGGGGGAAAGGACCAGACAGAGCCAGAGACCATGGGACCAAAAGGGAAGAAGCAACTGACTAAAATCAATCCCAGTCCCACAGGTAACTTAGACCTGGAGAGAAGGAGTCTGCTAAGGCGAGGCCGTGTTGATGACCAGACGAATAATCCGAAATACTGTTGTACAAGGTGTCAAAAGGAGGCAGGAATATAAATGGGTAAAGTCTGCAAGAGATACAATAACTGTGGCATAAGGGTCATTTTTAAAATGCTCATGCGACCAAACCAAGAGAACTCCAAGAAGCCAAATCTGTGCGAAAACGTACCAGCAAAGAGGAAAAATTGAGGGAGAAAAATTGGGTAAGATCGAATGATATTTTAGTCCCCAGATAGGAGATACCTCTGGAGGGCCAACTAAAGGGAAAGGCAGAACGAAGGGAAGATTCTATATGTCCAGGCAAGGAAACATTAAGGGCTTCAGACTCATGAACACACGCCATGAGGTTAGGAAGTGACACTACAGGGTCCACCAGATAGACCAATAGGTCGTCTGCAAAGGCAGAGTACTTATATTCATGACCACCCACAACCACACCGTGGATATTGGGATCCGCCCGAAATGGTGCCAAAATATGTTCCATCACCAGGACATATAGAAGGGAGAGAGGGGGCAGCCCTGTCGCGTGCCGTTTCTAATATAGAAGGGATTGGACAAGGAGCCATTAATTTTCAAATGGGCTGCATGGGAATGATAAAGGGCCATAACCTTCACCGTAAAGACGGGCCCCAGCCCAACATGGTGTAGGGTTTGTGCCAGGGAGGACCAGGAAATACGATCAAAAGCCTTCTTGGCATCAAGGGAAAGAATCACCAGAGGCAATTTGGAGGACTGAGCATGATGAATAATGTCCAAAGTCTTAATGGTATTATCCCTGGCTTCCCTCCCAGGCACAAAACCCACCAGGTCCAGGTGGACCAAAGATGGGAGAATAGAGTTTAGGCAGGTCGCTAGTAGTTTGGAATACATTTTGAGGTCCACATATAAGAGACAAATGGGACAGTAGTTCCCACAGGACTGAGGATCCTTAACGTGTTTAGGAAGGACTTCTATGTGGGCCAGGACAGACGAAGGGGTATAGGATGTGTAGGAGAGACATAACTGAAATCTCGTAGCATAAGTAGGGAGAGAGAATCAAAAAGGGTCTTATAGAACTTGGCTGTATAGCCGTCTGGGCTGGAGGTTCATCCTTCCTGCCCTGGAGATTCCGAACAACAAGGCTCAGTTCCTCCAAAGAAGGGAAAGGTGAGGGGGGATTAGGAGGGAAAGGGAAATTATACAAGTCAGAGAAAAAGGTGTGAAAAGCGGAGGCAATGTCCTTAGTAGAGTGGACCACAGGGCCGGTAAGAGAGCGAATGCAGGGGATATGCATTTGGGCTACTACGGTACGCAGCGCTCTGGCCAGCATATGACCACTTTTATTACCATATTCATAAAACAGACTGCGTCCCATCTGATGCCATTGCCCCCAGGACTCCTCCAACAACTGTTTCACCTCTAATCTAGCTAATTGCCGGTCCCGTAGGACCAGCTGAGAAAGCGAGCACTTATGCAACAACTCAAGGGAAGAAACTAAGAGGAGAGCCTTACGTAAAGCCTGAACCCTGCCCTGCTTAAGCTGAGAATCATGTTTAATGAGAGCCCCACGCAGGACACATTTAAGTGCCCCCCACTGAAGAAACGGGTTAGTAGGGTCAGCAGAGTGATCTCCCATAAAACTGGAAACAGTTGCCATCAGGTCAGCCAGACAAGGCGGATCCAATAAAAAAGATTCATTCAATCTCCACGACCAACCCGACTTAGTAAAAAATGGAAGATGGAGAAAGCAAAATACTGGAGCATGATCTGATCACAAGATGTTTCCAATTGAAGGAAGGGCCCATAGAGAAGAGCCTGAGAGGTGGGCATAGCAGAGTCCCGATGCATAGAACGCTTGTTGTGGCCTGTGAAAGAGGAGGCCGGGCAGGATGCCGGAGGGGCCGGCGACACGCTCACCTGATGGTCCATGGGAGCTGTAGCTGCAGTAGCGTTGTTGTGGCCCTGCGGCAGGGGAGTGCCTGGATTCGGGGCCGGAGACTCAGCTGCACATGCAGTTCGTTCGGCGCGGAGCACCCTGTGATCTTCCGGCCCTGGCTGCAAAGGAGCAGAAAGCCACAATGGCAAGGGGGCAGCAGCTGTGGCCTTTCCAGGCATAGCGGAAGGTCCGCAGTAAGGACTGGAGCAAGCCCTGAGTGGAGAGCGGTGGAGAGCGCGGCCCACCAGCAGGCCGTGCTTCAGGGCAAAGCCCAGAGGAAGCGAGAGCCGCCGCCATCTTGGAGGGAGGTAGGGAGGCACTCCGTTGCGGCTGTGAGAGGGTGAAATAGCCTGTTAAATCACATTGCAGGTAGGGACAATGGGTATTGCCTCCTATGTTCAGGAATATAGCTACTATAATACTGCCCCCTATGTACATGAATATAACTAATATAATACTGCCCTCTATGTACGAGAATATAACTGCTATAATACTGCTCCTTATGTATAAGAATATATCTACAATAATACTGCCTCCTATGTACAAGAATATATCCACTATAATATTGCCTTCTATGTACAAGAATATATCACCTATAATACTGCCTCCTATGTTAGAGAATATAACTACTTTAACACTGCTCACTACATACAATAATATTACTACTATAATACTGCTCCTGTGTACAAGAATATAACTACTATAATACTGCTCCTATGTACAAGAATATAACTACTATAATACTGCTCTTATGTACAAGAATATAACTACTATACTACTGCCTCCTATATACGAGAATATAACTACTATAATACTACCTCCTATGTTCCAGAATATAATTACTATAATACTGCTCCTATGTACAAGAATATAACTATTATAATACTGCTCCTATACACAAGAATATAACTACTATAATACTGCACCTATATACAAGAATATAACTACTATAATAATGCCCTATGTACAAGAATATAACTACTATAATACAATACCCTATAGACAAAAATGGGTTAAAAAACTTTTTCATTAAGATCCAATTTTTTTAAGGCTGACACGCGAGTCAGCACAATTTTTAGCATGGTTTATCACGTGTCTATTTAACAATTAAAGTGCCTGTAGCCAAAGACAATTTGGAGCTCATGTTACCTGGCATGCCGTGCGGTTTCACCCTCATCGCAGACACGCCTCAGCTGGGTTAATGCTGCAACATGTGAGCCCAGCATAAGTCTAGTGCCCATCACAGATCCTTCCACCACATAAACAGCAACCTCCTTAATTAAAATCCACCGTTATGCAGTGAACACATCCTGACAGCCGGGCGCAGCGCACACTCTCACAGCCTCCTCAATCCTCGATTATCTCTCATTGTGTGGACTGCACAGCTCACTTAATTGTCTCCTCTCAGGATTCCGGGCAGCAGACAAAACAATTTTAGATTTGGGAAATAAGAGGCAAATATTTCAGCCCCCTCTGTTTTTGTAAAGCCGAATTCTGTCACCAGATCTTCTAATGAGATGTGTGATGCATGCGGAGAACATTCAGTACATCAGGAGATAAAGAATTAATAACCAGTACACAATGAGAGGAGAACCCTGACAAAACGGCAGGATTTCACCATGGCGTGCAGGGTTTATACAGGGGATCATTAAAATTCTTACACTCTACATTATAATGCACTTCATTTCTTGGCAAAATCATGAACACCTGATTATTTACTAAAGAATCTCTACCTAAAAAGAACCTGTGGTCATTATAAAAAAAATGCTGTTGTTATACTGTGTAGCCCTTGTTGTGCTGTTTTTATTTTGTTACAACACCTTGCCCCCCCCCAACAATATAGGGATTTTTTTATTTGGTAGCCCCTGAAAATCAGATGGGCGGGAACTATCCCAAATATTCCAGATGGTCCATCAATACGGCACAATGCCCCATTTACAACTGTGGGGGACCAAATGGGAAGTCACATGCAAAAAATATAGCTTGTGGCATCTAACTTTTCCTTCTATTCCTATCTGGGTCGTGCCAAATTGCCCGACCTGTGTGAGCCCAGCCCTAGGGTTGTAAGCCTGATTCATGCTCCCTCAGCTTCTATTATTGTTTTCCTGAGTATGAACAGTGCTAGAGGTCACATTAATATACTCTGGTTTAAATCTACACAGACTCCTCCACACTCGCCTCCTGTCAGCATGGGACGAGACCAGTGATGTGAAAGGGGGAGTTAATACTACTGCTCATTAGATTCATGACCCCTTAAAAAAATGAAAGCATAAGGCAGTCATATCTAATGCCAGCCTCCCCCCTTCCTTCATGGCAATGGTCTTGCTCTGTGCAAACAAGAGGGGAGAAGTGGGAGCATGGACGGAAGCTCTCTGCTTTGAGAGCCTGTGACGTGACATCACAGCTTACAAGGGAGCAACACAGTTGATATGGAAGATCTCTGCGCTATGGCTACATACATCATACATGTAAGTTGCTTTATTATACTTTTTGATGCCATGCACAGGTTGTTTCTTTCACTGGACAACCCCTTTGAATTCTTTATAAATCTGCATTATTGACTAAAGCTACATCCCTCTTCATTCCTGTGTAAAAAAAAAAACAGTCTGCCGATTCTATCCATGAACCATGGGGATCATGATGAACAGTACTATACAGTGGTCCCTCAAGTTACAATATTAATTGGTTCCAGGATGACCATTGTATGTTGAGACCATAACTCTATGGAAACCTGGTAATTGGTTCTGAAGCCACCAAAATGTCATCCAAAAATAGGAAAACATGAGGATTAAAGAAAAATAAGTAGATCACTAATACAGATAAAGCAAATCCTTACATATAAAAGTAAGAAAGATCTGCTGGGAGCTGTACATCACTGTCAGTGTTTCCCAACCAGGGTGCCTCCAGCTGTTGCAAAACTACAACTCTCAGCATGCCCGGACAGCCTTTGGCTGTCCGGGCATGCCGAGAGTTGTAGTTTTGCAACAGCTGGAGGCACCTTGTTTGAGAAATGCTGGTCTATGTAGCTTCTTCAGGGTTCTGTACAGAATACACAATGTCCTTAAAAAAAAAGTAACATGGAGCCGCCCTCACCTGTTGTCCAAAGGAGCAGGTAACCCTGGTACAGGTAAAGAGTAGTGTAGAACATGTAATTCCTCCCTGTACTGTAGGGGGCGATACCAGACACCAGTCAGTGCATACACTTCAGTAATACAGGTGTTTTACAAGTAAAATGCCAATTCTGATTGGTCTGTTCTTCCAGCCATTGACACGTTTCACAGAACTGGACTGTCTGTAGCATTGTATGTTGAGTCTGGTTTCAAGTTACAATGGTCCAGAAAAGACCATTGTATGTTGAAACTATTGTATGTTGAGGCCATTGTAGGTTGAGGGATCACTGTATATTCCTGCAATAAAATACAGTATATATTTATATTGTTATGAAGAAAAAAATCCCTGTTCACTCCCACTCCTGCTTTGTCTATATAAACATCAGGGGTATTCCCATCTCAAAAAGTGATGTCTAATTGCTAAGATATGCCATCACTTTATGACTGGTGGGAGTGTGACCTCTGGGACCTTCACTAATCCTAAGAACGAAGGAGCTGCAGTGCTGAGACCATTTTCCCGACACAGCTTCATTCAAGTGAAAAGAGCCGGTGGCTGGGATTGTTGCCATGCAGGGAAAAACAGTGATCCAGGGCTGCAGCCCCTTTAGTTCTGGGATCAGTCAGACCCCCCACCAATGATATATGACATATCCTAGCGAAATGTAAATGATATAGTACAAAAAATTGTATTCTTCTGACTCCACAATAAAAAATAAAAAAAGTAAAAAAGTTCACATATGTTACACGATACAAAGGGGCAGTTATACACTTTGAAATACGAGTGCAAAAAATAATAATTTCAAATTTAAACTATTTAAAGTGCGTTCATGCCGTGGTTTTATTTGGATTCATCTGCACCATTATTTCTGCATTTGGAATTACTTTGAATTGAAAGTATAATCAGGCTTTTCTAAGCACAGCATGGGTGTCCTCAGGGACTTAGCCCCCTGATACTTCTATGGTGGAGAGGGGAAGAGATAAAACAGGGGATCTGTGCAGCTCTGACACCGTACAGTCATCTGAGTGAAGAAAAGACTTGTCTATTCCTTCTACGGATTACGCTCGGACATACATTGCCATCTCTGAGACGGCACATTTCCGGACGGTCCTAGCACCTGCTGGATTTTCGCCCCATGTGAACCCGGCCTAAGAGGTTTACGTGTCCCACAGCTGGGCGCCTACGTAGTGAGCTGTGGGCAGACCAAGTAATGAGTTAAATTTCCCTGCAGCACCATTACAGGAAAAATGAAGCATTACATGGATCCTGAAATCAACAGGTTGTCCATTTTTGTTATTCCCCTCTGGTGGTGGCTTAGGGATGGTTCACATATATATATATATACAGTGGTCCCTCAACAAATGAACCATCGTTTGTTGAAACCATCGTATGTTGAGGGATCCATGCAATGTTAAGTATAGGACAGGGGTTTACAACCTGCGAACCTCCAGATGTTGCAAAACTACATCACCCAGCATGCCCGGACAGCCAACTGGTATCGGATGGTATACTCACCTGTCCCTGCCGCTCAGGACCGTCACCGCTCATCACCGCTGCCCTGGATGTCGCCTTCCATCGTTGTTGCCGCGTCCCCGGGGTGTCCCAGACGCTCCGGCAAGGCCTCTGCTTCCCCGGCATCCTCACTCTCCTATTGGATGACGGGACGGCGTACGCAGCGACGTGATGACAACGATGGAGAGCGCCGGCGATGGAGGGGATCCCGAAAAGGACACGCCGGAGCTCCGGAGCCCTGAGGACAGGTAAGTGATCGTCAGCGGACCATACGGGGCACCGTAAACGGCTATCCGGTGGCAGTTGAAGCAGTCAGCGCTGCCGGATAGCCGTTTATGCGATGGCCCCGACATACAAAAGCATCGTATGTTGATGCTGCCTTCAACATGCGATGGCCTCTGAGAGGCCATCGCATGTTGAAATTACCGTATGTCGGGGCCATCGTAGGTCGGGGGGTTACTGTATATATATCATAGCAGCACATGGGGAGCTAAATGTTTGCTGCTCTATACTCATAGACTTACATTATGCTAATGCTATCAAATGCATGTCACTTATGTCACTGTCTGCTGTATGAATGGTTTGTGGGATAAAGTTCTGCACACCATGCTTTTATGTACCACAATAAATTGAATACGAATGTATACTTTTCCCCCCATAGAAGTATATTAATGACATATAGCTTGGTATAGGTTTACATGTGTATAAGTTGTATAATGTGTACGGCTAAGTTCACACCACCTTTGTGCTCCGACTCATTCAGGATCCATTCAGCTAATTGAAAACACAACTAAACACCCCCTGGTCCCAACCGATCCCAGTGACTTGAATGGGGTCCATAAAGCATCAGGCGTTTAACAGGAGTTGAGCAGAGGAAAAAAATTGGGCATGCAGTATTCTTTCTCCACTCAACTCCCATACTTCTGACGGATTGATGGATGGAGACCACAATGGCAGTATGAATGAGCCCTTAGTCTGTGTTTTTTGGTGTTTTTTTTTGTTTTTGTGCTAATGAAATAATCTGATTGGTTGCTATGGGCAACTGCCCATCTTTTCAGATTATAATAAATCTATATGCTTAAAACATATACAATAATATACAAGTGCATACCACAAAAAATGTGTATATTGTAATGAATAATATCATAAGCAACACCGATCAAAACTGGTCTTGTTTTGGTTGATACATTTGTGGCATATGTCAGACCTATGTGAGTGGTACATATGTGAACGTACCCTTATATTCCTTCATAAACGACAAACTCGGACACTAAAATATAATGTGTCCAATCCTTTTTTTTCCTGGGCAGATGATGGCATCACCCTCCCATACACAATAGGTGTTGGCCAGTCTCGCCAAAATCAGAGGGATTTTCCAACCTTGCTGTTATGAGTGTGGGCTCCTTAAAGGGATACTCCACTGCCCCAGCGTTTGGAACATTTTGTTCTGAACGCTGGGTGCGGGCTGCAGGGGATCGTGACGTCACGCCACCCCCCCAAAAATGCAAATATATGGGAGGGGGTGACGCCCCCTCCCATAGACTTGCATTGAGTGGCTTGACCGTGATGTCACGACCCCCACAGCCTGCACCCAGCGTTTGGAACAAAATGTTCTGAACACTGGGCCAGTAGAGTATCCCTTTAAAGCTACGGATTACCATAGAGTCCATTATATACTATATTGAGACTCCTCTAAAAGTAGGATGGATATTGTGTTAATCATGAACTAAGGTTTTTTAATTCTTAAGAGATGAATAATGATGGTGCGGAATGCAAGAAGTGCAATCTAAATAGACAAAAGTAAATCAGGACGAGGATAGGAAGTCGATATTGCAGTGATTTCCAGACATACATCACAGACATTAGGCAGTGAGAAATCCTTGAGCAGAAGATATTGCAATCAATATTAATGCTCAGTGTGTACATAGCAGATACATTTTGCTAGGAAAGTACAACTATTTATCTTGAATGCCTCTCTAGAGAGGGAAAAGCCCAGAAGACGCTCTATTAGGTTATTATTGTAAACCGATTCAGAGCTCGAGAGGTTAATTATTGCACGTGAATGAACTTTCTGTTTTCATCTTTTTTCACAACTTACTTTTAGATAGATTTAGAAATCCAGAAATCACAAGGGGGACACAGATAGATACCCCCATATTATAGTTATGTTAATTAAATGCTTTTTTGGTCACTTTTTGGTTCACTGGCTTTAGTTACCTTAGCACATACATATCTGTGCTATATATATGTATAATAGCTGAGTACCCGGCGCTGCCCGGTTTTTCCTACCTAATCCTTGTGGGGGAGAAAAAGCAACAAAGGAAGAAGCTTTTGTCCTCATATCCTGTCTTCAAATCCTGACCTCATATCCTCTCCTCATTATCCTGATCCCAAATCCCCTCTTCATATTCTGACCTCATATCCTGTCCTAATATCTCAACCTCATATCCCGTCCTCATATCAGACCTCATATCCTGTCCTCATATCCCATCCTCATATCCCGTCCCCATATCCTGTCCTCATATCTCGTCCTCATATCCCGTCCTCATATCCTGTCCTCATATCCCATCCTCATATCCCATCCTCATATCCCGTCCTCATATCCCGTCCTCATATCCCGTCCTCATATCCCGCCCTCATATCCCATCCTCATATCCCATCCTCATATCCCATCCTCATATCCTGTCCTCATATCCCATCCTCATATGCCATCCTCATATCCCGACCTCATATCTTGTCCCCATATCCCCATGGTTCAAATAGAAATGAGAAAGGACATGACTTTGTGATCCCTGTGGACTACATTGAGTACAGTAGCTGACCTTGAGTCCTTAATTTTAGGAGTTCCCAACATAGCAAGGGGGTTGCCTAGGATTAGAAAAGCATGGCTACATTCTTCCAACCAAGTGCCACATCTGCCCACCGGTTGTGTGTGGTATTGCTCAGTCATATTCAATTCAAAGAATGGTAGCTGCAATTACCGGGCACAACCCATTGACAGGTGTGGCGCTGATCCTGGAAGAACCAGCAAACTCTTTTAATTCATTTGGGCTTTAATTATGAGATGATCTTATGTGATAAATAGGAGACTGGTTGAATGTTGATTCATTATGGGAGGTAGAAATGTCAACATTCGTAAATCATCACGTATAAGGCTTTTTACAAGGCGGTGTAATGAATTCTAATGATATATTTGCTCTGATTATGATCTATGTACTTTTCCACAGGATGGACCAAGCTCATTTCTCAAGAGGAATCAAGAGGAAAGCTTTTTTAGCAATATATTTACTTGAGTGAATTACTTAGCCCTTAATTACTTCTTGATTAATTGATTAATTACAAGTTAATTTGAGATACCAACCAAGTTATGATCACAAAAAGACACTAAAAACATTGGATTATAGCAAAATACCACTCAATAACAAAGTACAATGAATTCTGGGTAATAGATTCTAATTTAGTGTACAATGTAATAATTATAAAGGGCAATTCTTATAGGGGGACATTTATCAAAGCATTTAGTAGGTTTTTTTTGCTTGAAAAAAGTTGCACGTGCGACTACTCTCTTTTTTCTGCGACTTTTTGCATGTTCAGTGTCCTAAACAAAAAATAAAAATCTTGCTTACCAAAGCAAAAAGTGATTTTTGACTTGCAGTGGTCAGAGATTTATCAAGCAAATCGCATCGGATGAAAAAAGCTACAAAATTCACTCCAGCTCAGACATGTGGCAGAAAAAGCCACTACCAAAGCAAAAAAAAAAAAAAAAAAATTGCTTACATGAAAGAAATGTATCAACAGGCTGGAAGCAGTTGATAAATAAGTCGCACATAAGCAAAAAAAATTTAAGAAAAAAATAACTAAAAAAAGGCATACATAAGCAAACATTGATAAATGTCCCCCATTGTCCTTAGTTATAAACATGCGCTATATTGTGTTGGGGTCGAAATGTTGTATAGAAGTATTTGGTGGGTGTTGAGGTCACATCCAACATTGTAAGGTCTTTGCATCTCACCTACTATGGAGATATATGAAGTAATTATATTTTTATAGATATTGCTTAATTACCGTATTTATTGCCGTATAACACGCACTTTTTAGGCAAAAATTTTTAGCCTAAAGTCTACCTGCGTGTTATACGCCGATAAGCCGCTGCAGTTCAATGATTTAAAACCGCCACCGCTGCCGGCTTCTCTGCCCCTGCCTGTCCTGGGGTCTAGAGCCCTGCTGCCGACACTTCTCTCCCCCTGGCTAACGGTGCCGTTGCCCGTTCTCTCCCCCTGACTATAGGTGCCGGCGCCCCAATGCCTTGGGGCGCCGATAGCCAGGGGGAGAGAAGCGGTGCCGGCAATGGGGCAGCGGTGCCGACAGACAGGGGGAGAGAAGGAGCAGCGGCACCCATTGCCTCCCCCATCCCCGGTTGTATAATTACCTGTTGCCGGGGTCGGGTCCGCGCTGCTTCAGGCCTCCGGTGTGCGTCCCCTGCGTCGTTGCTATGCACTGCGAGACGCAATGACGTCACTCGTCATTGCGCCGCGCCGTGCAGTGCATAGCAACGACGCATGGGAAGCCCACCGGAGGCCTGAAGCAGCACGGACCTGACCCCGGCAACAGGTAATTATACAACTGGGGATGGGGGAGGCAACGGGGCAGCGGCGCCGGCAATGGGTGCCGCTGCCCCTTCTCTCCCCCTGGCTATCGGCGCTGCTGCCCCATTGCTGGCGCCGCTTCTCTCCCCCTGGCTATCGGCGCCGGCAATGGGGCGCCGGCGCCGATAGTCAGGGGGAGAGAACGGGCAGCGGCGCAGATAGCCAGTGGGAGAGAAGAGGGGGCAGCAGGGCTCTAGACCCCAGGAAAGGCAGGGGGAGAGAAGCGGGCAGCAACAGCCCCTCTCCCCCTGCCTTTCCTGGGGGTATATGCATGCACACACACGCACCCTCATTTTACCAAGGATATTTGGGTAAAAAACTTTTTTTACCCAAATATCCTTGGTAAAATGAGGGTGCGTGTTATAGGCCGGTGTGTGGTATACATAGATAAATACGGGTACATTCAAGTTAACTCAATTTGTTTGATAATTGGTTTGATACATCCTTCAGTCTTGGGCCGGTCAGGTATATAAATACCAAGAAGCTACCATCAGCCATCTTCTATTTATAGGGGTTCTTTTCTTTGGACATTCTCTATGTGTTACGTGAGTTACCTGACAATAGGGTGATCACAAACAGTCCTCCTGGTGCAACCCCCTACTGGGGAAACCTGGAAGCGTCTGTTCAGTTATCCTGAAGTGCCACCAATGGATACATCATGCATTACACAGTTTAAATCACTGGGCTGTTTGTGTAATGCAGGACAGAAAAAGGTCTTTCAGAGTGAGAGATGTTCTTTGAACCCACTCTCTACTCTTACATAAAGACCAACAGAAGACCCTATATTGAAGGGGTACTCCACTGGCCAGCGTTTGGAACTAACCAAGGAGGGAGTAAAGTTTAGAAAGAAAAACCCAGGTACATATACCCCATGAGAAGATTCAGAGTTAACTGGAAAGGAGATAGTTGTGTATGATTCCCAAGTTTTGTCCAACGTGGTCACAAAGCCCATCTCTTTGTCTGGAGGACCTGTCCTGTCTTGCATTACACTGACAAACCATTTTAATAAACATTGTGTAATGTTTTGTTTGTCCTGCGGAGGTGCTGTAGCGAAATCATACCTATTCCCTGCAGTTTATAGCTGATTCCAGGGGTTTCCAAAAGGGACATACTTTGTGATCACCTTATGGTCAAGTGAGCCTTCAGGCTCATAGTCCAAAGCAGAAAAACTCTTTAATTGCTGCCACTCTGTTGGACCAAATACTTGGGTGATGTGGTTGTCTATCCAACTGTTGCTATTGAGTAGCCTTGAAAGAAACCAGGCTAAGTGAGAAAGGTAGAGAAGTTGTTCAGTATCGAAAATCCATTTCCATGTACTCAATTGCTAAATTCTAAGTTAAAGGGGTACTTCACTGGCCAGCGTTCTAAACTAAATGTTCCGAATGCTGATTTCTCGCTGCGGGGGTTGGCCACACCCCCGTGACTTCATTGCAACACCCCCTCAATGCAAGTATATGGGAGGGGGCATGACGGCCATATAGGCTCGCATTAGGCTCGCATTGAGGGTGTGTGGCCGTATTGAGAGAGTGTGGCCAACCCCTGCAGCGCGAAAACAGCATTCGGAACATTTCGTTCAGAACGCTGGCAAGTGGAGTACCCCTTTAACTTAGAATTCAGTAATTGAGTACATGGAAATGGATTTTCAATACTGAACAAATTCTCTACCTTTCTCCCTTAGTCTGGTTTCTCTCAAGGCTACCCAATATCAATAGTTGGATAGACAACCACATCCCCCAAGTATTGGGTCCAACAGAGTGGCAGCAACTTAAAGGGGTACTCCGGTGGAAAACTTTTTGTTTTTTAATCAACTGGTGCCAGAAAGTTAAACAGATTTGTAAATCCTTCCAGTATTTTTTGGATTCTGAATACTACAGAGGACATTCTTTTCTTTTTGGAACACAGAGCTCTCTGCTGACATCACAAGCACAATGCTCTCTGCTGACATCTCTGTCCATTTTAGGAGCTGTCCGGAGCAGCATATGTTTTCTATGGGGATTTTCTCCTACTGGACAGTTCTTAAAATGGACAGAGGTGTCAGCAGAGAGCACTATTGTCATGATGTCAGAACAGAGCTCTGTGTTCCAAAAAGAAAAAAATTTCCTCTGTAGTATTCAGCAGCTAATAAGTACTGGAAGGATCAAGATTTTTTTAATAGAAGTAATTTACAAATCTGTTTAACTTTCTGGCACCAGTTGATAAAAAAAAAAAAAAAAAGTTTTCCACCCGAGTACCCATTTAAAGAGGTTTTCTGATTTGGACTATGAGCCTGAAGGCTCACTTGACCATAAGGTGATCACAAAGCATGTCCCTTTTGGGAACCCCTGGAATCAGCTGTAAACTGCAGGGAATAGGTATGATTTCACTACAGCACCTCCGCAGGACAAACAAAACATTACACAATGTTTATTAAAATGGGTTGTCAGTGTAATGCAAGACAGGACAGGTCCTCCAAACAAAGAGATGCGCTTTGTAACCACTCTGGACAAAACTTGAGAATCATACACAACATTCTCCATTTCAGTTAACTCTGAATTTCCTCATGGGTATATGTACCTGGGTTTTTCTTTCTAAACTGGACTCCCCCTTGGTTGTGGGACATGTGGGTCTTATGAGTGAACGGTGTTCTCTGAAATAAGCCTATCCTAAAATCAGGTTCTTCCAGTGTTCTGAAAATTTTGTTCCGAAAGTTTGGAGCAGGTGGCAGGGGGTTGTGATGTCACAGCCACGACCCCTCAATGCAAGTTTATGGGAGGGGGCATGGCCTTGACGTCATGACCCCTGCCGCCCATACCAAGCATTCTAAATGATTGCTTTGGATAGGGGATAAGATGTCTAGGAGCGGAGTACCCCTTTAATACATACATGGTTTCTGTAAATTGACTTGTCTGTATTAAGACAACCATTTAGAGGACCGCTCTGAATTCTTTTACAAATTCTCTCGTAGTAGACTTAAAATCTATTCCTGCCACAAACGCAGCATAAAGACATCTATGAAATATTTATCGGATGACCACACAGCTCAGATTGCTGCAAATGAGCATGCTGGTCAAAAGTCTTAACTTCAGGGCTGTCACATAGCAAATTCTCTTTCCACTGGAGTCAGGAATCCTGAATAATGAAATGAGCATTTATAACATACTGAACATTATTCTACGAGGGAAACATTTGGACAGATGCCAAAGGACAGAGAAAAACTTGGACAAATGCATTTAAAGGGGTATTTAAGACTTGAGCATCTCATTGATCCGTGATCTGCTAAATTGTACGAATAGAAGCCCTCAATATATTGATTTGATTTGTGATGCTTTACATTTCATCTTGTCAGGCAACACCTTCAAGTTCGGCGACACCTGGTATGCCCAAACTGGAGGCGTGGCCATGGGTACACCCGTGGCGTGCACGCTGGCCAACCTCTATGTAGCTATATTTGAAAAGACTTTTGTCTTTTCAAGTCTAAATCCATTTCTCAAGTTTGTACATAGTTACAGAAGATTTGTTGATGATGTGTTCATCGTGTGGACGGACACTGAGTCCACCTTTGTGGACTTCGTTTCCGCCCTTAACACGATGAACAACATGAATTTAAAGTCTACGTATAAGATAGGAGGCAGCGAGTTAGAATTTCAAGATGTCCTCATTAAGTTCAGGGACGGCAAACTAACCACGGTTGGCTATCGCAAACCTACTGCTTGCAACTCCCTCTTACACTTCCAGAGCTATCATCCAGAACACACCAAAAAAGCAGTTCCCTATGGACAGTTTGTCAGATTGAAACGCATTAATAGCGAACCTGAAGATTATGCCATACAAGCGGCTGAACTAAAACAACGTTTGCGCAATCGGGGTTACCCCGCAGCCGTCTTGGATATCGCTATGAAAAAAGCTGAGAAACTGTCACGTAGGGATCTACTCTGGAAAAAGAGAAAAAGTCATACAAGTAAAACCACTAATGCAGGCCTCCAATCGAGCATTGGTCAGGAATCACAAGAGTCTAGTGAAGCATACAGATTTTCGTTTGCTTTTCAATTTAGTCCAGTAGCCTCAGAGATCAAAAAATCTATTTTAAACAATTGTTTTTTGTTACAGGGCGACTCCGAATTAGCACCTTTTACAAAAAAATAGGCCCCTCATAAAGTTCAAAAGAGGGAAAAATCTTAGGGACGTTTTAGTTAAAAACAAGTTTTCAGAAAAAAACATACAAACTTGGTTACCTAGCTCCATCTCCCATGGTAACCACCGTTGTGGAAATTGCAATTGGTGTAATTTTATCTGCACTGATAAACATTTAACATTAGGAGGAGTAACTGTACAGTTTAAAGATCCCTTTTGCTGCAGAACATCTTTTGTGGTGTATGGCATTAAATGCCAGTGCCACAGATTTTATATAGGGTGTACCATCCACTCCCTGAATACACGTTTTAGAGAGCATATCCATTCCCTCAAAACCCGTAAAGGTTCCCTCCGTTTAATTAACCACGTTTGGGATTCGCATAATGGCGACCCAAAATGCTTGCGGTTTTTTGGGATAGAACGGGTTAAACTAGTGGAAGGTTTAGAAAGAAGGAAATACCAACTGCAGCGAGAGGCGAAGTGGATCCTCCGTACCAATGCGGAAGGGGAGCTTGGAATGAATGACAGGTTGGATCTTAGCGTATTTATTTAATGTACTCTGATGTATACATTTACTTTCTACAACTCCGTAGAATAAGCAGTTGCACGTCGCATTAATAGTTTACTATTAGTTGATATGTGGTTTTAATTTGTTTTTAAATCACTGTTCTGTGTAAACGCCTCACCTCACCTACGTCATGGGCGTGTGAGTATTTAACCGCCCTGGCAGGTGAGGTAGGAGTGGTCTGAAGAAACGCCTTACAGGCGTGAAATGGCTATAACCTCCTGCTGGCTGACGGGCTTTTAACCTGCACGTTGTGACACTTAGCTCCAAATAAAGGATTTTCGTTTCACCGCCACCTGTTGTGTGCCGTCCTCTTCTTCCCGGACGTTAAATATGTTTAAAATTGCATAAAAAATTAAAAAAAAACTTTTTTTTATGCAATTTGGTGTCTCTGCTCTGTTCCCTGCCATAATTAATAAAGCGAGTTTGGTCTCCTCCTGGCCTGGAAGGAGTCCAAACTCAGGAAGTGTTTCTCTGCACTGAGCTTAATTGATAGCTGCACAGAGCCTCACTGAAAGCTGCACAGAGCTTGTGGTCTTCTTTTCATCACAGCACTGCAACAATGTGAGAGCAGAAGTGGTCCCCTAGCAGGCTTCAGTAATGTAATACCTGCTGGGAAACACCCACTTTCACCTGCTGGGAGATTGCACTATGTGAGCAAGAATAAAGGTAAGATACACAGCTTTTTAAAGCTCTGAATTTTTTTTTTAAGGGTGGGAGGGGTGGTAGGAGTAGTTAGGGAACATAGCCTGAGTCAGTATAGAAAAGTTTATTTGGTGACAGGAACTTTTTAAGCTGACAGAGCTGAAGTAACACACCAATATACAGGTAAGACCAATAATTTGTTATATTACTATAAATACTGGTTAGGTTGAGGAGACTTATTACTAGGGAAGCTC
Source organism: Hyla sarda (assembly GCF_029499605.1). Lineage (NCBI taxonomy): Eukaryota > Metazoa > Chordata > Amphibia > Anura > Hylidae > Hyla > Hyla sarda. Next base: position 72,385,776 of record NC_079191.1, on the reverse strand, counting down.
CGTAACATTGGGGTACATTACAACAATAAACTTGTGGGTGCCACACCACACCATATAGTAAATTATCTCCATTCTATTTCCTGGAGCATAGACAGACAAAGGGACTTGGTTCAAGAGTTTGGACAGCCCTTTCAAAAGGGGAGGGGGGAGAGGGAGGATTTGACCAATTTCAAGAGAACGCTGAATGAGTCTCAGCAACTGCAGAAACCAGATTAAGAACTTTTCCTGGTTTATCGGATAAAAGAAAAATACATCCAAAATTTTATAAGTTGTGGGATGCATTTTCCCAAAGGATGTTGCCCTTACAATGAAGCTACCTTGGCTACATAGATGGCCGAAGATTGACCAGGATTCCTGAACATAACCCCCCCCCTTGTCCTATTATACTGTTTATTGCTCCAGGGAGTTTCCTGAAGTTTTCCCTGACTGAACCACAACTGTTGTAATAAAATATTTCCCATGGTTTAAGTAGGACTTACTTTTCTACATCACTTAGATAGGAAGACAGGGCATCCATAATATCAGTCATTAAGAACTATATGCATCTTTCTTTTATTTTTATTGTTTTTATTGCATAAGATGTCACACTCCTGAGCCACTGGGAATTCATTGAAGGCACTACACTTCTTCACTAATAGTCTACACAACCAATTATATATTTGCCGGGGAATAGCTATAGGAGGTGCAGAGGTAGCAAATGCATGCGGGTTCTGCTGACTGAGCGGCCCCCATGCCCCTTCTGTGACATTAAAAAATAGTATTATACATGTTACAAGGTTCAAGGGGGCCCTTTGGGAATGCTTGGTAACAACCATATTGTTTACTCAGAAGTCTGGGAAAGGTGGTGACAAAAAATCTTTTCACCCAGCTTTTTGAGAAAAAGAGTATTTACATGGGCAACTCATGTGCCCATGTTCTACTATGAGTTGGAAGATATAAGTGGTCTTTGACACAACTAAACAAGTACCAGTACAAGCCATGTGCCCAACCCAAAATTGCAGTGGTAATATAGTTTATTTAAGGGTGAAAAATGTTGCCCCCTGAAGGACATGAGCAGTGACATGGCACAGAGATCGTGCCAGTACCTTAATGATGTGAATTATTATGTCAACTGCTGTAAAGACGATAGGAGGGGCCTTATACAGTGGTCCCTCAAGTTACAATATTAATTGGTTCTGAGACGACCATTGTATGTTGAAACCATTGTATGTTGAGACCAGAACTCTATGGAAACCTGGTAATTGGTTCTAAAGGCACCAAAATGTCATCCAAAAATAGGAAAAGGTGAGGATTAAAGGAAAATAAGTAGATAACTAATATAGATAAAGCAAATCCTTACATATAAAAGTAAGAAAGATCTGCTGGGAGCTTTAAATCACTGTCTATGTCAGTGTTTTCCAAGCAGGGTGCCTCAAGCTGTTTCAAAACTACAACTCCCAGCATGCACGGACAGCCGAAGGCTGTCCGGGCATGCAGGGAGTTGTAGTTTTGCAACAGCTGGGGGCACTCTGCTTGGGAAACACTGGTTTATGTAGAGGACAGGAGCTTCTTCCGGGTCCTGTACAGAACACGCAATGTCCTAAAAAAGTAACATGGAGTCGCATTCACCTGCTGTCCAAAGGGGCAGCTAACCCTGGTACAGGTAAAGTGTACAGAAGAACATGTAATACCTGCCCATTCTGATTGGTCGGTTCTTCCAGTCACTGACACGTTTCTGGACTGTCCATAGTATTGTATGTTGAGTCTGGTTTCAACTTACAATGGTCCAGAAAAGACCATTGTATGTTGAAACTATTGTATGTTGAGGCCATTGTAAGTTGAGGGATCACTGTATAGGTGCCAGTCAAGTGTTATGTTGAATGTGGCTTGAACCACATGAAAGGTAGGCATCCCCTGTTAGGGGTGCTGCCTGCCATTCCTGCCACTGTGCTTCTGGGGCAAGGGAGAGAAGGAGAAGCAGTTTGCATTGATAACACAAGGGCTGCAAAGATGTGCTAGAAAGTAAGAAGATAAGGTGCAGAAGAAAAGAAGAAGTTTCTCTCCCATGTGTTCCAGTGATTTAGCTGAGCAGAGGTCCCTGACAGGAGACGATAGTCGCTGTTACCAAGTGATGGCTGCAGGTAACATCAGCTAATAAAGCAAAGGGCAAGTCTTATTCCACAGATGAGCTGCTGAGCGGAGAGGATGATGAGCTATACACTAAAGAATAGGAGTCTTCCCACCATAGAGGTTATAGAGAAATGGCTGTGAACACCACTGTGTGACTAGGTGCTGAGGTATACTAAGAAGACTGGAGAGAGGGGCTGAGTATGTTCCAAGCAGAAGTAGAAATGCCTAGGGCCTAGGAATGGGGGCTTACCAGCCTTCAAGACCTATGTGGGTAAAAGGAATGCAACAGTGAACCACCAGAGTGAAAGAGAGATCTGGATATGCGGAAGCTGGAAAAAGCAGAGTTAATGCTGCTGAGCCCAAACAGGATCCTACACCCAGGCCTATGTATCAGCCACTAACATGGGAGGACAGATTTAAGGACCCCTTAAGGAACGGGGTTTTTTCCGTTTTTGCATTTTCGTTTTTTGCTCCTTGCCTTTAAAAAATCATAACTCTTTCAATTTTGCACCTAAAAATCCATTTGATGGCTTATTTTTTGCGCCACCAATTCTACTTTGTAATGACGTCAGTCATTTTGCCCAAAAATCTACGGTGAAAGGAAAAAAAAAAATCATTGTGCGGCAAAATTGAAAAAAAAAAAAAAAACGACGTTTTGTAACTTCTGTTTCTACGTAGTACATTTTTCCGTAAAAATGACACTTTATCTTTATTCTTTATTCTGTAAAGATAAGGTGTCATTTTTCGGTAAAAATGACACCTTATCTTTATTCATACGATTAAAATGATACCCTACTTATATAGGTTTGATTTTGTCGGACTTCTGGAAAAAATCATAACTACATGCAGGAAAACTAATATGTTTAAAATTGTCATCTTCTGACCCCTATAACTTTTGTATTTTTCCATGTATGGGGCGGTATGAGGGCTCATTTTTTGCGCCGTGATCTGAAGTTTTTAACGGTACCATTTTTGCATTGATAGGTCTTATTGATCGCTTTTTATTCATTTTTAAATGATATAAAAAGTGACCAAAAATGCACTATTTTGGACTTTGGAATTTTTTTGCGCACACGCCATTGACCGAGCGGTTTAATTAATGATATAGTTTTATAATTCGGACATTTCCGCATGCGGTGATACCATATATGTTTATTTTTATTTACTGTGGGTTTTTTTTATGGGAAAAGGGGGGTGATTCAAACTTTTAATAGGGGAGGAGTTAAATGATCTTTATTCACTTTTTTTCCCACTTTTTTTTGCAGTGTTATAGGTCCCAAAGGGACCTATAACACTGCACACACTGATCTTCATCATTGATCACTGGTTTCTCATAGGAAACCAGTGATCGACGATTCTGCAGCATTACTGCTCATGCCTGGATCTCAGGCACTGAGCAGTCATTCGGCGATCGGACAGCGAGGAGGCAGGTAGGGGTCCTCCCGCTGTCCTGTAAGCTGTTCGGGATGCCGCAATTTCGCCGCGGCTATCCCGAACAGCCCACTGAGCTAGCCGGCAACTTTCGCTTTCACTTTTAGCCGCGCGGCTCAGCTCTGAGCGCGCGGCTAAAGGGTTAATAGCACGCGGCGCCACGATCGGCGCTGCGCGCTATTAGAGGCGGGTCCCGGCTTCACTATGACGCCGGGCCCGCCGTGATATGACGCGGGGTTACCGTGTAACCCCGCGTTATATCAGGAGAGCAGGACCAAGGACGTACCGGTACGTCCTTGCTCCTTAAGGGGTTAAAGAGTAGTGGGAGGAGTGAGTGACCCCAAGCTAAAGCCAATTGAGGCCAAGTAGATGACTACAATGTGGGGTGACTGTTCCTGTGTGGAGATTGTTAAAGGGAATCTGTCCAATAGGAATTGCCTAGGCAACTCAGGACATGGCTATACAGTTATCTTTGCATTGTTACCTTTTTTTTAGCATTTCTGTGGCTGCAATAGTTTAAGAATGGTTTCAAGTGCCAATCTAAGGAGTCAAAGAGGTGTGACGCCCCGGGCTGCAACTCCTCTCCCTGCTCGCCTTCCCTGCTTTCCCGACTCTGGCAAAAAAGCGCACATGCGCTATGCAGTATAGTAAGTGCAGCTCTGAAGTATAGTACAGGATGTAGCTTAAAGGGGTATTCCAGGAATTTTTTTTATTTGACTGTGCTACAGGGGCTGTAAAGTTAGTGTAGTTCATAATATAGTGTCTGTACCTGTGTGTGACGGTTTTCTCACAATTCTTCTGTGATTTTCACTCCAATATTTATTTTTAACAGCATACAAAATTACTGTTGTCTCAGACTTTCCCAGCTTGCAATGCGGCCGAGACCTGACATCACTAGTCAGCTGATGACAGGGAGCCTGTCTGCTTCAATGGGTGGAGCGATCAATCTGCAACTAATGCAACAGCTGTAGGCACCCTGATTGAAAACCACAGGTCTTCTCACAACATAGCCATTTAGCCCCAAGACAAGTGCAGATCTTTCCTAAGCATGTCCATTACTGTCTGCCAGGTACCTACTAAAATCACCTTATAGTGGATAACCCCTTTAAGTTTAGTACATAATAACGTAATGAATTTACAGAGTTACTTAATGGTGCATGTAACCTTCCTAGATAAACACCTGGTGGCGATCAGCTGACCAATGCAGGTCTGGCAGCTCGAACTCTCAACAATTAGCAGTTATTGCTGAGGGAATATGTTGGCAGGTGAACAATTCTCCAACAGTGGCCACTGCAGGAAAAATGGTGTATTACATGTGATACATGGTTGTACAAAAAATCCTCCTTTTTATCGTATAGTTCCAATTTTTAGGCTGCAACCGCTGTCCAAGACATAAGTGATTTTACATCCCATTGTACGCTAATGAAAATGTCCTTCTAAGTGCTTACTTCTTGCAGTTTTGTCCTCTTGTCTCTAAGCAAGACAGTCCAATATTACTCTATTACAGCCACACGCACAACATGGTTGCTTATCGGCTTTATTCTAACAAGGCAATTATTCGTTCTCTGGAATGAGATTGCTAAGCCACTTTGTACCTTGTTAATGTTTATAGGAGAGATCACGTCTGATATAATCCAAAATACTCCAGGCGTCCCTGGCAATGCGGCAAACTCTTACTTAAAGGAGCTGGCCAAGTGTTACGGTACACATAGATCAACAGAAGAAATGCCCGTCTGGAGATACAGCTATACGTCTTTAAAAAAAGGTCTTGGATTTTTTTTAAATTATCAAGGTAAATGCTTTGGATTTGGAACAGACATGCCAGGGAAGTCGTGAAAGGGGAAAAATGATGATTTGGAACAATACTGTGCAGTAGCCAGGCAAAAAAAAGTCATTAAAAACAGCCAGGAGGTCTCATTTTGAAAACTAGTGAAACTTGAAAAGATGTATGTGCTGCTGCCGTCTTCAATGAGTTCCATGTTTCATCTTGCTATAAAATCTCATCTCTTTCTGCCGAGCAGTGTCAGAAGCCAATCCAAATCCATCAGCCCTGTAATTCTATCCATGCACCACTGAGAGAGGTCTAAGCCTTTTCAACATTTAAACAAGCGGCTTGTAATGAAGGATATCTGTAACTGATTGAAAGTAACAAAGTTTCACTACTGCTCTCTATCTGCTAAGTAGTTATTATCCCTGGAAGCATGGAAAAGGAATGGAGGGGAGGTGAAGTCACATTTAGACATGCTCGGCCCCATGGGTCTACACTAGAAAGTGCATTAATTTAGAGATGGAGGGAACATCTCGGGATGAGATTAACCAAATAGCATAATGTTCTGTAGACCCTATTGGCATGAATATATGCACAAATCTTTAGACATAGATGCCTAAGAGAGAACCTGTCATCACTATAATGCTGTCTGAACATCAAGTCATTGGGGTGGTCCTCAATGGCAGCTCCCAGCACCATTGAACTTGATTGATCGATTGCTCCTTATAACCAAACAGGAAAAGATCTATCAGTCAGGAGAGGTGATGTGGGAAGAAGCCACTGGGGACCAGGAAGCATGAAAGTGATGTCAGGTTCCCTTTAATACGCACACCTAAAATTGTACACATGTACATAAACCTGTATGCATACAGACATATACAAACCGGCACACTAAAATGTGCACAGGAGAGGGATCCAGATGGATCTCTCCAATTTAGGCAAACAAGATGGTGAAATTAAAGTCGGTTACCCCAAGCAGTACCCTGATCCGTTTCTGTATTGACAATGTGGTACCTACTTTCTGCAGCATATAAAGTGTTGTGTAGTTCCACCAAGCTGTATCTTAACCCGGCTGTCTCTTTTTCCAATCACCCAGGTTTCATAGCCAGGTGGGGGAACATAACCTGGCAGTCTTGTTCTCCACCCACCTCCCTATGTGGTGACCGCTGCCGCTGGCTGTGCCAGTAAGGTCGCTGTTTGTAGGTTGGCGGGGTATCTGTGGCTAAAAATGGAAATCCCATCCCTAAATGTGCATATAAATGCACACATTCATACACATGTATACTACATACATGCACACTTTCTTGGTATTAAGGACCCCACCACCAATTCAAACATGGTTTATGCATAACTGTATCTCCCAAAGAATAACCTCAAAAGTGAAGAATAGCACCAACAGAAAATTTTGTATATTTACAGTTTAATAAATCAAGTGAGACAGCTGTAAGGATGCACAACATTCAGTTCAATTACTCGTTCAGCTCTGCTATACCTGTACATCATACCTATATATGTTGTTGTTTTTAAGAAACTTTACCTTGCCTCTTCCGTATGGCTCAGATGCCGAGAGAGAACAATCCCTCCTCTCCTGGAGATCACAAACAAACACGGGCACAGCCGGTGCATATAATTCACTCCCAACAAATGTCTGACGGAACCAGATTAACTCCGGGAAGATTAACCCATTCAGTAGATGCATCTTGTATGTAGAGCATGACTTTGATTCTACTGCCCTGCTGGATAAGTAGGACTATAAAAACCATACATTCAACGGCGATGACAAGACAGACAAAAGAATAAGGTGGTCCCATCTAATGCGGCTGGTGAGAAAATAGACAAGATAGCCTATAATCTATATGCTATGTCACTATATTTCTTATATAAAATGCTTGTCTCCAGGACCCCCACCTACCATGTGCCATTTATAATTCTTCAGGGTGAGAAGGTTAGATTGAAGGGTGCCATATTCTTCTCTTAAGCCATGTTGTGTTGGTATGAGTTGCCTACAAAACTCTTTTGTGGGTTAATTGGCATGAGAGTGGCACTGGCATGGGTTCATGTTTGTAGGACTGTACTTTGTGAAACACAATAGCTCTACAAACACTTAATAACAGAATACAATAGTGTTCGCGGCAAGTCTCACTGAAAGAATAGAGAGGGCCAGGTCTTGGTTGTTATCCAGTCAATCCAACCTCAACAATGCCTCACCTATGAGTAATCCCTCATCCTACATACAAAAAGAAAGAACATTTTCAATGGCGTTCAAATATCACAGCCCATTCCTAGAAAAGGAAATCCCTATTTTATCCAAACCTACAAGACTTCTCCTATTTGTGATGATCAAATTGTAAAATGTTTGCTCCCTCATAACCCAGTGCTATAGTGTTGGATCCATGGCGAGTCAATGGGATAGCATCCATCTGCTAGTAACCTAGTAGGAAAACAACTACAGACTGAGAAGAATGGTGGCTCAGTGGTTAGCCTTGTAGAACTTGGGTTCACATCCTATCAAGGGCCACATCTGCCAAGGATTTGTATGTTACCCCTCGAAAACATACTGAATTTAGATTGTGAGGCCTAAAGGGGACTGGAAGTGATGACAAGTTCCATATAGTGCTACATAACTAACAGAATTATTATTACTGGTCCATAGCATCCAAGTGACTGCATTTCAAGCCATGACATGGCCATGTTAACACGTGGAATGTCCATAATTCAGTCCTATGGATTTCAATGGGATCCTGCCGCGGAAAAAATTGTCATGTCTATTCTTTCTGCGGATTTCATTTGTGTATAGAGGATTCATGAAGTAGAAATCTACATAAGTATTATTTATGTACAATAGGAATAACCTACATTAGCTGCACTGAACACGATCTGGGTCTCTTTAGGACACCATACAGTTGTATTGATAATACTGTAGTATTAAACAGTCCTCAAATGGCTTCCATTTATTTGGCCATAATTTTATAAACCCCATGAAGTAGTTAATGAATTCTGCAATAATGGCTATATACATATATATATCTCAATGGCTCGAAAAACACTAAAAACCATCAATTATGAAAACACTCTAGAGCTATTCATAAAGCGACGATTCAGAGGATTAACACCATGAGAGACGTCAACAATTAGAATTTCATTCGGCAGCCTTCCCCCTGATCACCATAATAGCCGGTATTGACAATGATTGTCAGCCTTGTACGGCGCAGTGTGAAGCCCTGGTAGCTGTGATCTCCTTATTGTCAGCACATCACACCGGCATATTCTTCTGTTGAATGGACTGATGTTTTTACTTTAATCAATCTGGCGGTATTTTATTTTATATTATTAAGGGACTTTAAAGGATATAAGATACTTATTGGCATAATTGCCAGTGTCATATCACAGCTATGTACTGAAGATCGATGGCTTGTGAGGATATGTCCCACGCACATGAACCTTTCGTATCAATAGCCATTCATCCTTATATAAAAGCCACCTGCAAAATATAGGACGGCTGCAGAGAGTTCTCACAGATACTGTTACGTTGTATGTGCTAAACAGGATGAAGGGTTCAACACGCTCCTGATTCGTACATTCTGTACAGACTTCACTGAATAGTTTATAGCCGCAGTCTTCATCCTCTGGTTCTCCAGCCATGAATTCTAACAGTCCCATTTTAGATTGGACTTTTCTGTGAACCGGACGTCATGGTCCTGCCTTTCTTCTTCCATCTATCATTTCCTTTGATCTTTCCCCTTTCCTTCATTTTCTTTCCTTCATTCATTTTCAATGTTTCTACCTATTCATCCCAAACACATTCATCTAATATATGACACATTTCTTCCTTTCTTTATTTCTTTCTTCCTTCCTTTCATTCTAACTATCTCTTTCTATGTATCTCATTTACAGTATATCTACTTCATAGCTATCTATCCATTTCTGTCTTTATCATCTATCTATCTCATATCTATCTATCTATCTCATATCTATCTATCTATCTATCTAACCAAAGAATAAGTTGGCCAGCACTATTGATTCCAAACTATTATATGGACCTGGCTTACAGGTGCAGGCTGCTGGGCTAAATATACAGCAACAGGAGAATACAGCAGCACACTGCTAGCACAAAGATATAGATGAAACATGAGTATATAGATGAAACATGAATATATAGATAAAACATGAAAAGCTATACAGCTGTAGTGCAACAAATGAAAATATTAAATTATGAAATTATGAAACAGTGAGGTACTTAGCTTGCAAATTTGGCGGCCAAATAGCTTGGACTGTCCCACCACCAGTGTGCTGCTGTATTCTCCTGTTGCTGTATATTTAGCCCAGCAGCCTGCACCTGTACGCCAGGTCCATATAATAGTTTGGAATCAATAGTGCTGGCCAACTTATTCTTTGATTGTATTACACATACGGGGGAGTGGCTAAATCCATGTTGGCTCTTGCACCCCACCCACCTCTTTCAGGTGTATATTAGGTGCCTTGGATGTTTCAGATTCTGCAATGCCTGCTGAACTGTTCACACAGAGGCATATTCATAGTGTAGGGTCCGTCCCAGAATGAGGTCACCTTACCGTGGTGGGACGGTCCAAGCTATTTGCCCGCCAAATTTGCAAGCTAAGTACCTCACTGTTTCATAATTTCATATTTTCATTTGTTGCACTACAGCTGTATAGCTTTTCATGTTTTATCTATATACTCATGTTTCATCTATATACTCATGTTTTATCTATATCTTTGTGCTAGCAGTGTGCTGCTGTATTCTCCTGTTGCTATCTAATTATCTCTCTTTCTCATATCTATCTATCTCATATCTATCTCTCTCTCTATCTTTCTCATATCTATATATCTATCTCATATCTATCTATCTCATCTCTATCTATCTACCTACCTACCTTTGTTTCTTTCTTTTGTCTATCTATATTTCTTTTTGTTTAGGACTATCTATCTATACCATATATATCTCCTACCTATATATGTATCTATCATATTCTATTTGTCTATCTATCTGTCTGTCCATCTAAATTTTTTCTATAGTTTTTTTCCTTTCTTTCTTCCTTCCTTCTTTCTTTCTTCTATCTTTCTCTTTGTTTGGGACTATCAATCAATCTATTTATCTACTGTATATCTATCTACTTAAAGGGGTATTACAGGAATCATAAAACAGGATTTTTTCTTTTAAAGATGGCGCCCTCCTTGTCTCCACTTTGGGTGTGGTATTACAACTTGTCCCCATTGACTTTAATAGAACTAAGCTGCAGAACCACACCCAACCTGGAGACAAACAGCAAGAGGTCAGTGAAAGAAAAAAAGGCCAGTTTTTTGATTCCTGGAATACCCCTTTAACTATCTCATAACTTCTGTGTATGTATCTATTATATTATATCTATCTATCTATCTATTTCCCATTCCCTCCCTTCTTTCCTTTCTTCCCTTCCTATTTTTCATCCACCTTCTGTCTGTTCTTTCCCTTACACTCACAATATTTTCCAGTCAATCCTCTCCATGATCCCGTTCCTTCTTTCATTACACTCTGGGCCTACATACTTCTAGCACTTGACAATGTGCCCTACCCAGAGTATCATCTCCAGTGCCACCATCTCCTAAGGAGCTTAGCTCCGCATTGGCCTCAGCTCCAACCAACAGATCTGTGTGCCCCATTGGGACTCTCTGATAAATGTGAACAGGGCCTTGTATTCATAGGCCAGTAAATCTGCAGTTCGCACATGTAGGGGGATTATTGATACGGCGTATCCCGCTTATCGCTCTCTATTCAGCTCGAAGGCTACAGTAACTCTGCAACATGTGGAGCACGGCAGAAAGTGCCTGTTAAACATATGTAAGTATCTGTATCAATTAAGGCGACATTATTGGACTCACTAAGCAGATGCTGAGTGCAATATAACACTCCGCTGTAAATCATGCCGGAATCACAGCGGCGAGCAGTCAGCTACACTGTACATCACCCGCTCGGCACTGCTCATCCTGACGTGGCTTCATTTATTGTCACGTTCACCATTTTAATTACAAACATAATAAATAGGAGAAGAAGATGACCCCTAATGGTGACGCATATGGGCATACCTGCTGCAGCAATGCCAAAAATGCATTCAAAAAGAAACTGAGAGCAATATGGTCTCCCGGGTATTCATTTACTATATATCCAGCCACTATATCCATGAGACGCTTAGTCGGGGTAAATAAATGGACAATGAAGGAAATGCAGGCACTGCACTTACATCTTATAGAATTATGCCATTCATTAGGGGGCTACGGGCTACTTTTGGTAATGGACCCCCGGATGCTGATTCATGGATGGGATCCAATGCATCTTTAATGTAGCTGCCGCAGAGGTCTACAATGTGATGCAGCTTATTCCTATATATTATTTGTTACTAAACTGGCATGTGAAACAGCATGGACTGCACTATGGTTATGGATTAAAGAGTCATCATATGGTGCCCCCATACAGTGCTGTACTCTCCCCTAACTCTGTAATCAGTGTTTCCTGAAACCTTTGTGCCTCCAGCTGTTGTAAAATTGCAACTCGCAGCATGCACAGACAGCCATTGGCTGTTCGGGCATGCTGGGAGTTGTGGTTTTGCAACGGGCCGAGGCACAGCGGTTGGGAAACACTTATATATATATATATATATATACACACACATATATATTATATACATTCAATATATATATATATATATATATATATATATATATATATATATTGTATTTTTCAGTTTTATTCCAGAGAAGTAGCTTAAAAAAAAAAAAAAAAAAAGGAATGTCAGGGGGCCCTACTGACTAGGTTGGGGGCCACTACCTTTGGATACGTGACAGGCTATAGTAGTTTTTTTTTTGTGTGGGCCACTTTAGTGTGACACTCTAAAGGTATAATTCGATTGGGTGATAGAATGTATGGGGACATGGAGTGGTGCAGTTGCATATATATATATATATATATATATATATATATATATATATGTATGTATATATATATATTTATATGCTCACTGTGATTCCAAAAGGAATCCCAGCTGATTAGTTTCAAAATCAGGCCCCCATAAACAGCCTTTGAAAATTCAGCCGAGAGATGCAAATATAAAATGCATAAACCATCAGCCCCTGCGCTCGTTGAGAGCTTGAGAGAGCTTAGCAGGTCACTGAGCAGTGAATATAGATGAGGGAGGTGAGTGCGCCTTAGCCAATCAGGGACAATCCCACACCGCACACTGAAGCTTGGTCTTTCTGAGCTGAGGAGAAGGTAGTGTGAGGTGTGGTCTACATATGTGTGCTAAGAACTACTGAACTGTCTGGAGGAAAAGCTGAGAGAAACAGGGTATGTGCTCCGCAAAGATTAAATTGTAGAGTTATATAACATTAGCATTTATGTAACTTTAACATTTTAACAATATAAAGGTAAATTCATTTGGCTGGGGTTCTCTTTTAAGGTCCCAACTATGGCCATATATAAGAGGAGAGACATAACTTAAAACTTCGGGGCCCCCACACAAAATCTGTTACAAGGTCTATATCCCCACCTATCGTGTCAGCTATAATAATCGTGTCTGCTTTTGTGCACCATGGCTAGGGGTGACTGCTATCATTGCAACAGTCAGCGCTTTGCCCCTTTGTAGTGTTAGGCTGCATGCACACCACGTTTGGGGCATAGGGCAGCCAAATCTGGTAGGAGAATTTGAAAACCAGTTGCTGTATCCCCGCTGGACCCGAGCCATACTCCATTCATTTTATTGAGCCCGAGTCAGCAAGTGACTCTGGCCGGGTCATTATTGGACGGTATCTCTTTTTACTGCTGGCCTGAAACAACAGAAGACCACAGTTTTCAGTCCTGCAACAAAACTACCCGACCGCAGTCACTAGCTGACTCGTCGTGTTCAATGTACTGAATGGGGTAAGACACGGATTCGCCTGCCATATGTCCCAAAAGTGATGTGAATGCAGCCTTAGCTAAAAGTTTGGGAAGATTCAAGCACCATATGATTTCAGCTTGATCCTAGAAATGAAACACATTGGGGGGGGGGGGGGATTTCTCAAAATCTGTCCAGAGGAGAAGTTGCCCATAGCAACCAATCAGATCACTTCTTTCATTTTTTAACAAGGCCTCTGCAAAATGAAAGGAGCAATCTGATTGGTTGCTATGGGCAACTGGGCAACTTTTCCTCTGCACAGGTTTTAATAACTCTCTCCCTAGAAGTATTAATCTGAAAGCACTGTCTAGGATCTATGTTATTTACTACTCAGCGCGCCCATCTGTTTGCACCAGTGCTTCAATGTACTCATTCTCTTTTTTCATAAATAAAATAGGATGTTGTAATACAGAGAAGAAGAAAATATCAGCATAAAAAAATATCAAAAGACGCTTGAAATACTATTTTTATTTAAAGGGGTAGTACTCCGCTGCTCAGTGTTTGGAACAAACTGTTCCGAACGCTGGAGCCGGCGCCGGGAGTTCGTGACATCATAGCCCCGCCCCCTCATGACATCACTCCCCCCCCTCCCTCAATGTAAGTCTATGGGAGGGGCATGACGGTGGGCTCCAGTGTTCGGAACAGTTTATTCCAAACGCTGAGCAGTGGAGTACCCCTTTAACCCTTTAATGTTCAGGAATTACTATATGAATGCTTTTGAACTGTCATTTTTATTATTATTATACTATGTTTATCTTAAAATAATATATGTAATAAATAAAAAAATAAAAAAACATATATATATATATATATTTTTTTTTAGAGATATATATATATATATATATATATATATTTATATATATGCATACAGTCATGGATGCTGTGAAGCATATCTCTAAATGCTGTACAGAAAGCTCAGCCATGATGGTTGTCTCCATGATAACATACTAAAACTGAAATAAAATAAAAAAAATATCAGAAAATAGAAAAAAAATGTACTGTAAAAAACCATGTTTCAGTACCAGGCACAGCCACATGCATACAGATACCTAGGGCTGCAATAAAAGTGTTGGCTCCAGAGAGAACAGTTGCCCCTTTATGGTCTATTCACACGTACAGTATTCTCCGCAGATTTGATGCACAGATTTGATGCACAGGATTTTCTGCTGCAGATTTCAATGTAAACTAAATGACTGAACACAGCTTCAAATCCTGCGCATGAAATCTGCTCAGAATACTGTACGTGTGAATAGACCTTTAATCTGCTCAACATGGGGCTCAAAACTTTCGTGACTATTGTTTTAATTTCCCTTCTATTACTTTGAGGGTTTCTTTACTGTTAACAATTGTTAAAGCTCTTGTTTAGAGAATACATTTGTAAATAATAAATACATTTGCCAATTGCCAAAACTTAAACAATAAATGTTTTCCATAGCTTTGGACTCCTTTGATATCCACGCATTTCACATGCTGTTTGTGTAAGTATTTTATTCCCCGCTTTACTTACGCTCCTACACATCCATATAAATGATTTAATGGTTTAGAAATATAAAAAATTATATTTATTGGCCCGCTAAGCAAAACCAGAGCAGTTGTTAAAACTTAACTTTTACTATTTCAGGTAAAAAAAAAGATCAATAGATCATAAAATCCATAAACACCAAAAAAAAAAAAAAAAAAACCTGCCCCATGGAGGGACAATCCTAAGGATAAAGATAAAAAGAATATTCTTAAAACACCTATTTAATGTGTCGCTCCTAGGTACTATGGGATACTGTTGGATACAGCGCTCCACTCAATGAATACCCAGTTTGACCATGTCTCAAGTATGTACACACTTGGTATGTATGTTCCAAAAAGAAACCAACCTACATCAAAAAAGATTGGTTAAAAAGTACCTGTCACCAAAAAAACTTTTCTTTCCTAACTACTCCTAAAACACATCCAACCCTTAAAAAAATTCAGAGCTTTAAAAAGGTATGTATGTTTAATCCCTTTATTCTTGCTCACATAGTGTAATCTCCCAGCAGGAGAAAGCGTGTGTTTCCCAGGAGGCATGACATCACTGAAGCCAGCTGGGGGACCACTTCAACCCACTCAAAGTTGCAGTGCTGTGATGAATAGAAGACCCCAGGCTCTATGCATGTTTCAGTGAGGCTCTTTGTAGCTTTCAATAAGGCTCGTTGCAGCTTTCAGTGAGGCTCTGTGTTGTCAATCAAGTTCAGTGCAGCCAGAAGCACTTCCTGAGTTTGGTCTCCTGCCAGGCAGGGAACAGAACAGAGCCACCTAAATGGGTCACTCATGGTTACCGGTGTCCTAACCCTGAAAATAAAGGTCTGGTACTGGAACAAAAGAGTTGCAGGGTTCCAGAGAGAACTGCTGCCCCTTCAATCTGCTCTCCTGTCTGGAGCAGGAGAAGTTTGCTTTGGGGATTTGTTCCTGCTCTGGACAGTTCCTAAAATTGACAGAGGTGTCAGCAGAGAGCATTGTGGTCAGGCAGAAAGGAAATTCAAAAAGAAAAGAATTTCCTCTGATAAGTACTGGAAGGGTTAAGATTTTTAATAGAAGTAATTAACTATTTTGTTTAACTTTCTGGCACCAGTTGATAAAAAAAAAAAAAAAATGTTTTCCAGCGGAGTACCCCTTTAAATTCTTAATCCTTCCAGCATTTATCAGCTGCTGTATACGACAGAAGACTTTATTTTCTTTTTGAATTTCTTTTCTGACTGACCACAGTGCTCTCTGCTGACACCTCTGTCCATGTCAGGAACTGTCTAGAGTAGGAGCAAATCCCCATTGCAAACCTCTCCTGCACTGGACAGGTCCTGACATGGACAGAGGTGGCAGCAGAGAGCACTGTGGTCAGACAGAAAATAATTTCAAAAAAGAAAATAACTTACTCTGTAGTATACAACAGCTTCTAAGCACTGGAGGGATTACATTTTTTTTTTACATAGAAGTAATTTACAAATCTGTTTATCTTTCTGGCACCAGTTGATTTAAAAATGTTTTCCACTGGGGTACCCCTTTAAACAATAAATGTTTTCCATAGCACTGGACTCCTTTGATATCCACGCATTTCACATGCTGTTTGTGTAAGCATTTTATTCCCCGCTTTACTCACAGTTCCAGCTCCTACACATCCATATAAATTATGTAATGGTTTAGAAATATAAAAAATGATTTTTATTGGCCCGCTGACCACAGTATTACAGTTTCACCTCAATTTCATCTAATAGACCTTCTATAATATCTCCAAGCACCGCAAATCCATACAGAAATAAGCTAGTAGTCGATGACATTTCACAGCACAGACCCCTTAAGGAATGTCATTAAGGGTAAAGCTGGTGGAGGGAGAAGGCTGAGGAAGCCTGGCTGCACACTGATAGAAGGCTATGGACACCCGCGCCACATGACAGCAAGATATATATTTGGATACTTGTTTTCAGAGCTCATTTGCTTTAATTTCTGCCCCTGAGACAGGACGGAAAAAAAAAAGGAAGAAAAAAATCTGGCTTCCATTTTTACAGAATGTCACCATGATAACATTTCAGTAGCGGGTGCCTGCGGCAAGTCGAATTCCACTATATTCAAGGACTTTTCCAATTTGTACCCTGTCACTAACCGATATAAACTTATTGGATTTCACATTACAGTCAGTCTTTCAAGAACTATTCTCCAAAACAAAATGTTGTCATTAATCAGGAGGAGAGCACTTAGTGATATGAGTGATTCCCCTACCTCTGGTGCCATATGGCGGCACTGACAAAGCCATCGCGTAGCACTTGGCCAAGAGCAAGAAGGGTTTGGCAGGGAAGCTTTGAGAGAAAAGTGCGCTTGTACAGTGCAGATGTTGTAGTCTTCAGGATGGGATATCGGTTTGTGGACTATATGCAGCCGAGATGTTAAAGATAGAGGTCCACCAAGCAACCCTTGACTTTATTGGAAAGTATCAATAAAATTAAGTCAAGTGGAAATCAACACTGACAAGCAAGTCAACCCATGGATCCTTTGGGGCTGTACCTCAGTTTTTCATATGCACCATGAGAACCATGACTAAAACTGTCCATACATGTTACACCTATGTCAGCAAACCCACTGATTTTGGCAGGATCAGTTGACCATCTAATACTGTAGTCTTTAAAGTGGTACTCCGGTGCTTAGACATCTTATCCCCTATCCAAACGATAGGGGATAAGATGCCTGATCGCGGGAGTCCCGCCGCTAGGGACTCCCCGTTTGTATTGAGTCCCCGGAGTGTGTTCGCTCCGTGACTGATTACCGGCAATTACAGGGCGGGCGGAGTGTGACGTCACGCCCCCGTGTGATGTCACGCTCCGCCCCTCAATGCAAGCCTACGGGAGGGGGTGTGATAGCTGATAGGATTGCATTGAGGGGCGGAGCATGACATCACACGGGGGCGTGACGTCACACGCCACCCGCCCTGTAGTCACCGGTAATCAGTCCCGGAGCAAACACGCTCCGGGGACTGATTACAAACGGGGTGCCGCGTGCAAGATCACGGGGGTCCCCAGCGGTGGGACTCCCGCGATCAGACATCTTATCCCCTATCCTTTGAATAGGGGATAAGATGTCTAAGCACCGGAGTACCCCTTTAAACTGTGGACCTCAAGCGGTTGCAAACCTACAACTCCCAAGATGCCCGGAGAGCCACTGGCTGAAAATCAAAAATTCAGAATACATCCTTGCATGCATGGTGGAGTGTGCATGTGTTTAGAGGAATCAGCATACCTGATAGATACTTGTTGGCCAAACTATGTTGTTATGTATGACCAGCTTTAGCGGTGTACAAAGGTGGTCGTACACCTTCAATAGCTGTTGACTGAACAAATGACAGCTATCATTCCCAAAGCTTCCATACACTTGAATGTTTAGGTGTGAAAGGGGAAGGTGTAAGCTGCTGCCAGGCATCACTGGTTGCAGCCAATCCTTCTCTCCCTGAAGGTCCACATACTGTATGATAAAGATGAAGTTGTTTCTCGTAGGGAAATAACCAATTTCTCTGATAGCAATCAAATGTGCAACTGATCTTCTGATCTGCTGTGTCCTGTGTTCCTGACCTAAGCCTGTTTTCTGTCTCTCCCTCTGCCTGATCCTGTTGTACCCTGCTGCTCTTCCAGTGAATGAGTTGGACTGTCGACCAAACCTCTCTCATCAAGCCTGCACCACCTGGATGCATCTGAGCTTTTCAGCTCTGCTATAACACCAACTCAGTTCTGCTACTCAGTGCTGTTTTGCTGCACTACTACAACCTACAGCATCTAATTGCCCCTCTTAACTGTATTCCCATCACTTGGCAACTGGGTGTTTTGGCCAGCCAGGATAGCCACCATGTAACCTGGTATCTCCTTTGCAGCAGAAGTCTAGCTTCAACATCCTAGATTAGGATAAAGGGTGAAAAACAAGATTATTTAGAGTCTGCTTACAAATTCAGTTTAAAGTCTACAGTTTGTTCCAAACTTTTTATGCAACTCAGTCAACTTTTCACCTCATATTCTTAAATTTAAAAAATAATTTTCTGTGCTTCATTTGTGCCACAAAAATGGACGTTTGTACCACTTTGGTTTTGGAGATATTGCATGTTAGAAACCCTGTCCCCTTTTCATCCCAAGTTCTTAAATTTTAAGAACAAGTACACCATTTGTTTGGGCTGCATTTGTGTTGATTTGTGCTGCAAAAACAGACCTTTGTGCCACTTTGGTTTCTGAAATAATGTTTTTTAATGCACGGTTTCGAAAAAAAACCTATTGTGCAATTTAACGGCACTAATCAGCACAGCTCCCAAAGTCCACATTGATCACTTCAGCTTTGATACTGGTAGTTTATTAAATTCATATACAGGGCTGTATTTACCAGCAGCCACTAGGTGGCTCTGTTCTATTCCCTGCCACAATTAATACAGTAGGTTTGGTCTCCTCCGGGCCTGGCAGGAGACCAAACACAGGAAGTGCTTCTCTGCACTGAGCTTAATTGACAGCTGCACAGAGCCTTACTGAAACATGCATAAAGCCTCACTGAAAGCTGCAAAGAGCCTCACTGAAACATGCACAGAGCCTCACTGAAACATGCATAGAGCCTCACTGAAAGCTGCATAAAGCCTCACTGGAAGCTGCATAGAGCCTCACTGAAAGATGCATAGAGCCTCATTGAAACATGCACAGAGCCTCACTGAAATATGCATAGAGCCTCACTGAAATATGCATAGAGCCTCACTGAAACATGCATAGAGCCTCACTGAAACATGCAAAGAGCTTGAGGAGTTCTATTCATCACAGCATTGCAAAGATGTGAGGGCGGAAGTGGTCCCCCAGCAGGCTTCAGTGATGTTATTCCTGCTGGGAAACGCCTCCTGTGGGAGATTGCACATGTGAGCAAGAATAAAGGTAAGATACAGAGCTTTTTAAAGCTCTGATATTTATTTTTTTTGGCAGGAGGAGTGTTAGGAGTAGTCAGGGAACATAGCTTGAGTTAGTTTAGAAAAGGTCATTTGGTGACAGGTACTTTTTAACCATATTTTTCAATACTTTTAGGTGATTGTTTTCTTTTAATTTTCCATTCTATTATTTTATAATGAAATCTTGCAGTTTCCATTCTAGACTCTAGGCTTAAAACTAAGCTGAGACTTCCTGTTCTGTACAGATGGTTTCCCAGTAATGCCTTTCTTCTCATGAGTACAGTGAAAGGTGACACCAGCAGTTAGATAATAAAATCTAGAAAAATTAAGGCAGAGGTCCTCATAGGGCAAGTAACGTTCTATCAATAGGCAATATGTGCAGATAAAAAAAACATGGGTGAAATCTAAATTTGCTCACCTGGTTCGGTTGTGCATCAAACACAACTACAACAGTGCATGAATTAATATGGAGGTGGTGTCTCCTTCCGGTATCGGCTCAGGAAAGGCTCTGACCGATCAGCATGCAGGAATGATGAGGAAGGAAAAAAATGGTTTTCAGCGCAATCCACCAAGGCACTTCGGGGTGTAGGAACACGTTTCAAGCCATTTTCATCTGAAGAAATGCGTTATGACTGGCTTAAAGGCCATCTGTGGCCGAAAACAACTTATCCCCTCTCCGCAGGATAGGGGATAAGTGCATGGGTCCATGGCTCTGCATGGGTCCATGCCGGTCGCAGCTTGACGTTTCAGCCTATATGCCTCCTCTATGTAGCACTATGGGAGAGGCGGGGAGGTAGTGCTCGTGTCTTCCCCCTCTCTCAAAGAACTGTATGGGGAGGGGGCGTGGAGGGGATGTACCTTCGACCTCTCTAGGTCGACACTACTCAGGAGATCATGGGAGTCCCAGCGGTCAGACCCCCCCCCCCCCCCCACGATCCTGTGGATAGGGGATAAGTGTTAGAAAGCTGCAGTTGTCCTTTAGTAAAACTTTAATATTACCTACTCCTCTACTCTGCCTTGGTGGATTGCGCCTAAAATTCATATGAATTCATAGTGTCTAGGATTCATCTGAATGGAACAGGTCCTGACTATTGTTCTTTGTGGTCCATGTGTCCTGCTGTAAGGTATATCACTAAATGCTGTTTAAAAAGCATCTGTCTCTATTCAGTTAAAATAAATCCAGGCAATACATTGCATTCAATACCCAGCTCTGCTTTGCCATTTGTTTATTGGCAAACTCATTTCTGTCATTCCTATATTGATAAATCCCTACTGCTAATCTTCTGTAATGACAAGCTCTTCCATTGATGGCATTGACAATCTCATCTTTATACACTTACATTGGCTTCTCCACCTTCAATACAACGCTAACAAACTCAGCCCTGCAACCATTACATTGATAAACTCAACTCCGGGTCTGCTGGGCCGCTACTGTTATATTTACAAACTCTTCTCTGCTACTGCTATGATGACAAACTCAGCTCTGCAACAATGATATATCTCAGCGCATTCGGTTCTTTACTACCATTACTGACGAGACCAATTTCTATAGCTTGTGTAGAGTGACAAACTCATTTGTGCTACTCCACTGATACACTGACAACCTTCGCTAGCTTCTACTACAATAACAAACTCGCCTTTACTACTCAAATGAAAGCCCAATACACTTCCATGGGATTCCGTACTCCCATTGACACTTTTGAAATTCCGCTTGCGGAATTCCGCTAGCGGAATTCCGCAAGCAAGATTTCAGAAGTGTCAATGGGAGTGCAGAATCCCATAGAAGTGTATTGGGCTTTCATTTGAGGCGGAAACTCCGCATGCGGAATTCCACCGTGTGAATAGGCCCTTACACTTACAACCTCAGTTCCATCACTATACAATCGTACTGTCGCACGCGGCTGCTGCTACATTTACAAACTCCCTCTTGCTGCAGCTATACAAACTCAGCTCTGCTATACCTGATGAAACCTGAATAATCCCGAGTCGGAAAATGAATAAGTTATGACAAGTTCCTTACTGCTCTACATAATGCCTACATGCTGCATCTACATAAACTCGCTGTCATCTCCGACCCCTAAATCACAAGACATATCCCGATCATCACTTTTTATACCGGCGAAGGAGGAATTATTGCGTTCAGGCAGGTAGACAGACTTTTATCTCTCAACAGCTGCTGAATATACACAGATTCTCATCCCTGGGGGATATTTTTTCTGTAAAGTTGAATAAAACAAACATCAACTTTGAAGGGATTACATCTCCCATCCTCCGTCTGCACACACAATCCTTCTGTAGAAGATACATAAACTAGTATCAAAGGATATATATATTTTTTTAGAAGAAGCTCATCGGCATCTGCCGACAATGCACTGGGAACATCAGGCTAGGATCGTATCGTTTTTTCTTAGGCCTCATTCTCATCGCGTTTCAGTTGCACATCCCCAGTATACCAGGGAATAGGTATGCTGTCCTATACTTCGGGGTACCTGTAGCATCGTGTTCACGTTACTGGAATGAAGTCTGCTAGTGGCTGTGAAGGAGTTTTATCAAAACCAATGTATGTACGTATACCAGTTGCCCATAGCAACCAATCAGATCGCTTCTTTCATTTTTAAAGAGGCCTGTGAAAAATGAAAGAAGCGATCTGATTGGTTGCTATGGGCAACTGGTCAACTTTTCATCTACACAGGTTTTGATAAATATCCCCCTATATGCCGTATTATTCCTGCTATTTCTTTCCCACACTGCAATAGTTTTAATAATTGTTTTGCAATAAGGCTAGATTAAATAATTGTTAGTTATGATGCTGGCAGATTTGGAGATAAAGCTGATGGAAGTATTATACAAGTCCGATTTACGGCAACCATCCGTTTCCAGATTGTGAACGTCTGCCAGCAAGTTATTGGATCAGAAAGACATTTTTGGCCATATCCTGCCACCAGGAGCACCATTAGCGGTACGCTTTAACCAGAGGCGTAGCTTGGAGCTTCTGGGCCCCGATGCAAAATCTGCAACAGGGCCCTGTATGCCAATTATATTACTGGTCTCTAATGGGGCAGATGTGGTTTGAGGACTCCTTAGGCACCAGGGCCCCGATGCGACTGCTACCTCTATGGCTATGCCCCACCCTTTAAATTTAGGGTTTGACCTTTGGGACCCTTAATGATTCTAAAAAGGAGTGGCCGCAATGTTGACATAACCTTTTCGAGCCAACTGCTGTGCAGGGAAAGTGCAGTGTGGCCCCATTTAGAGGGAACCAGTCATCCCTTTCATGTTGCTCTGTCAATGGGACAGTCCCCACCTGCCTTGGTTGATAAAACTCTTCCTGTTTGGATCTATTGATCAATGCCAGCAGGTGGGCAGAAGCTCAGGAACCACCCCAGTAACTTGTGGTTCAGGCAGTATGAAAGTAACGACAGGTTCCAAGTGAATGTAGGTGCTGCAGTTTAATGCACAGTTGGGTGTAGCACTTTCATTTTCATGATAGATAGGGGTCTTAGAGGTCAGAGCCCCATGATCGTAAAGTGATGGTGTAGCCTCGCAATTGCTAAGATTGTAACAATCCTTTAAAGGGGTTATCTGGTGAAAAACAAGGGACCCCTGCGATCAGACACTTATCTCCTATCAACAGGATAGGGGATAATTAACTGATCACAGGGGTCTGACTGCTGGGACCCACCCACGATCTCCACAATGGAAACATGCCATTTCCACAGCGCCAAACATACCTGATACCCTGATGCTGTTAATGTACTCGTGATCTCCCATAGAAATTAATGGAGCACGTGCCCCATTCTGGAGATCATGGAGGGTCGCTGCTCCCTCCACCAAGGGATCAGACACGTATCCCCTATATTATGATCAAAGGGGTTCTCCAGTGAAAAACTATTTTTTTAAACTCAACTGGTGCCAAAAAGTTATACAGATTTGTAAATGACTTCTATTTTAAAATCTTAATCCTTCCAGTACTTATCAGCTGCGGTATGTTCCAGAGGAAGTTCTTTTCTTTTTGAATTTCTTTTCTGTCTGACCACAGTCCTCTCTGCTGACAACTCTGTTCATGTCAGGAACTGTCCAGAGCAGGAGAGGTTTACTATGGGGATTTGTTCCTGCTCTGGACAGTCCCTGACAGGACAGAGGTGTCAGCAGAGAGCACTGTGGTCAGACAGAAAGGAACTACACAACTTCCTCTGTAGCATACAGCAGCTGATAAGTATTGGAAGGATAATATTTTTAAATAGAAGTAATTTACAAATATGTTTAACTTTCTGGCACCATTTGATTTAAAAAAGACCAAAATAGCGTATTTTTGGTCATTTTTTATACCATAAAAAAAAATGAATAAAAAGCGACCCAAAAGTCCGATCAAAACAAAAATGGTACCAATAAAAACTTCAGATCACGGCGCAAAAAATGAGCCCTCATACTGCCCCGTCGTGGAAAAATAAAAAAGTTATAGGGGTCAGAAAATGACAATTTTAAACATATTCATTTTCGTGCATGTAGTTATGACAAAGACAAAATCAAACCTATATAAGTAGGGTATCATTTTAATTGTATGGACCTACGGAATAAAGAGAAGGTGTCATTTATACTGAAAAATGTACTGCGTAGAAACAGAAGGCGCCAAACTTTAGAAAATGGCGTTTTTTTCTTCAATTTTGTTGCACAATGATTTTTTTTCCATTTCAACGTAGATTTTTGGGTAAAATGACTGATGACATTACAAAGTAGAATTGGTGGTGCCAAAAAAAAAGCAATCATATGAATTTTTAGGTGCAAAACTCAAAGGGTTATGATTTTTAAAATGTAAGAAGGAAAAACTGAAAAACGTTGGGTCCTTAAGGGGTTAAAGAATAAGTTTTTTGTTTTGTTTTACTGGACAACCCCTTTAAGGCATTTTTACATTGATTTATACACCATAGATTGGGCAGCACATCTGGTTTATGTGAAATATTACCTTTAAGGGCAGGAGAGGAAGTATTTCAAAGCGTTCCTCACCGCGAGCGTTAGTCATTAGAACATCACAGAGTTTAGTATAACGTCCAACGCCATCGGTATTACCATGTATGATTCCTTTAATAGTTACATTACACAAAGGGAAAAGGGAAAAATGCAGACTTTTTCAAATACATCTAAAAACCGCACCCCGGGCTTTACAAAACATTAAAGCTTTATTTTTTTTTATACTGCAAACAGCAAAAAAGGAAAAAAAGGAAAAAAAAAACTTGGCGTACAAATTATATGATGCAACAAAATAGATAAGTGATGGGACATGAAAGCGGAGACGTGTAGACAATACTTGTTGTTTTCCCCGTCTATTTTTATGCAATTTGTCCTGGAGAGTTATAAGAGCACAATCTTATGATAAATGCAACTTCATACTGCTTTACTTAAAAGAGTCAGCGAGGAAGAAAGAGGTGACCCTGCTGCGAAGAGCCGAATCCCATTTCTGTACAGCGCTATACTGCGAAAATTTTTGATAAATTGATTAGAAGACTCTGACCTACATAGATGATAGTAAACCAGGCGCAACGGCAATCTGCACTACACAAAGAGGCAATGTTACAGCAACACATGGGGTACGGCCAAAAGCTGGATTATATATGGGAACAACCAGGGCTTTCCATTATAGGGCTATTCATAGAGGCCCCATACCGAACCCACTATCTAATGCATTTTATACAGCTCTTTGTTTAAGGCATACTTTAGAAGGAGCATTTTTCTGTCCATTTTATGGGATCTAATTTTCCAAGCAATGTGCCTCCAGCTGTTGCAAAACTACAACTCCCAGCATGGCCGGACAGCCAACGGCTGTCCGGCCATGCTGGGAGTTGTAGTTTTGCAACAGATGGGGGCACACTGGTTGTGAAACACTGATCTTATAACATGAAATAACAGCAATATATATATATATATATATATATATATATATATATATATATATATATATATATATATATGTATATTAGAGATGAGCGAATTTACAGTAAATTCGATTCGTCATGAACTTCTCGGCTCGGCAGTTGATGACTTATCCTGCATAAATTAGTTCAGCTTTCAGGTGCTCCGGAGGGCTGGAAAAGGTGGATACATTCCTAGGAAAGAGTCTCCTAGGACTGTATCCACCTTTTCCAGCCCACGGGAGCACCTGAAAGCTGAACTAATTTATGCAGGATAAGCTATCGACTGCCGAGCCGAGAAGTTTGTGATGAATCGAATTTACTGTAAATTCGCTCATCTCTAATATATATATATATATATATATATATATATATATATATACAGGGTGGGCCATTTACATGGATACACCTTAATAAAATGGGAATGGTTGGTGATATTAACTTCATGTTTGTGGCACATTAGTATATGTGAGGGGGGAAACTTTTCAAGATGGATGACGGCCATTTTGAAGTCGGTGTCCGTAGTTTCAGGTGCTGCAGAATGGGCAAAACTAAAATTGGAACAGGACCCTCAATTTACGCAGAAGATTTGTTCAGTGATGAGGCAAACTTTTATGTGAATGGTGAAGTTAACAAACAAAACCACCGCTATAGATCCCTCCAAGACTGTTGGAACACAAAAATTGATGGTATGGTGTGGTATATGGGGTACAAAGATAGTGGGGCCACTGGCTATGCGAAATTGCTACATGATGATGGGTTTCCCTCTTTATGCACTGAAGCTGGCACGTTCCCTGAGTTTTTCCAGCAAGATGGTGACCACCACATTATGGGTGTTAGGTCCGAGCATTCCTAGATGAATAGTTTCCTGGAAAGTGGATTGGTCGTCGTGGGCCAGTTGAATGGCCCCCAAGGTCTCCTGATCTGACCCCCTTAGACTTTTATCTTTGGGATCATGTGAAGGCAATTGTCTATGCTGTGAAGATACGAGATGTGCAGCACCTGAAACTACGGATACTGGAAGCCTGCGCTAGCATTTCTCCTGCGGTGTTGCTATCAGTGTGTGAAGAGTGGGAGAAGAGGGTTGCATTGACAATCCAACACAATGGGCAGCACATTGAACACATTTTATAAGTGGTCAGAAACTTGTAAATAACTCATGAAAAAATAAAGTTACGTTAAAACCAAGCACATCATTGTTTTTCTTGTGAAATTCTCAATAAGTTTGATGTGTCACATGACCCTCTTCCTATTGAAAAAACAAAAAATGGATTCAAAATGGCCGACTTCAAAATGGCTGCCACGGTCACCATCCATCTTGAAAAGTTTCCCCCCTCACATATACTAATGTGCCACAAACAGAAGGTTAATATCACCAACCATTCCCATTTTATTAAGGTGTCTCTATATAAATGGCCCACCCTGTATATATATGTATGTATGCCAGAGTCAGGACCCTGTTCTGGAGAACGCAGAGGGACTCAGCAGTCGCACCGCCCCCCCCCCCCCCCCCCGCACCACCACCATCAGACACTTACACCTTATCCTGCAGATAAGGGATAACTTTTAGGGAAGAGGCACACGTAACTGATCCGCAGCATATTTTAAGCTCCTGCTCTGCCTGCTCATATCAGCAATCCGCTGCCGCTGCAAGCAGACACACAGGAACCTGCGAGACGCCGCGCGCACGCGCAGTGCACTCACAGTCGCTCCCCCTGCTACCAGAGCTTGCCCAAGAGCGGCCGCGATGTCTGAGTACATTGCACATGCGTG
Organism: Hyla sarda; assembly: GCF_029499605.1. Classification (NCBI taxonomy): domain Eukaryota; kingdom Metazoa; phylum Chordata; class Amphibia; order Anura; family Hylidae; genus Hyla; species Hyla sarda. The sequence continues at coordinate 72,358,449 of NC_079191.1, read as the reverse complement.
TGGTGACTCGCAGGGCCCTGTGTGTCTGCTCGCACAGAGCAGGCACAGCAGGAGGCACACAACAGTGGTCGGTCATCAGCGGATCTGCAGGGTAAAATACACTGCGGACCCATTACGTGTGACCCTACCCTTAAAGTACTGGAGTACCCTTTTAATGGTTGTAAGCCCACATTGTATATGTATAATAACCTATTTACCAATAAAATATGGCTCGTTACAGCTTTAGAACTTACAAAACATTAAATTTTACTGTTTTGTACTTATGGTGCAAAAAAAGAGAGGGTTTTATGAAAAAAAATCTGCTTTTACAATCTCCTTAGCTTGCTGTAAGAGCTCAATTTTCTTTCTATGCTTGTATGCAGTCTACATGATTCTCCCCTGCAGGCTGCCTTGTATCTGCACTCCTCTCTCTCTCCAGTCTGTGTGAGTTGTCCTCCAAGGGCACCATTTCGCCTGTCTATGATCTGGCTGTTATCAAGCCTAGAAAGAAGGTGGCCCAGTCTTGGTTTGGTGTATACCCTTTAAAACTGGGGCGATGACTACCAAATCAGAAGTGAATTGTTAGGGCAAGCAGTGTATTTTGGTTTTGTGCTGCCCTAGGCTTGGTTAAACTTCTAACCTGAAACTGATTCTTAGCCGGCATAACCAGTGCCTGCTTGTAGTAAATCAAAATATCATATTTCCTACTATTATTGGATGTCCACAGTCCGATGTTTAGATGTAACGATATATTAAAATTGTCTTGCACAAAATGTTAATTACCTGCAACTAGTCATTTGGGTAGGCACCTCCGTCAAACAGTCACAGCTGTGTTCAACTCTGTAATAATGCTACATTTCGGCAATAGCTTTCTTAGATTGGCATTTGCCTGCACTTTCAATCACAAGCATGATTACAAGGATTGTGACTACTTGCCGGAGGTGCCCACCTAAATGATTAGTTGTAGGTAACTTAAATATTGCCCTGTGTAATGGGTGATGTGCAGCTGACGAATAAAGTAAAGGGCTAAACAAACTATCCTACAAGCATTTCTATGGCCCTGTTTGCCTAAAACCAAGAGGTGATCTACGAGACCAGCGCTTACATCAGGCAGGGATCAGACTGTGTAATATGGCCCCTAGAAAACAAGTAGATTGGGAACTGGGTTCATTGGGCACTGTCAGAATCCAAAATGCTTTATATGGTGTATATCTTGGCAAAACAATAACTAATATACTTCATTAAAAAGAGTATCTTCTTTTTTTTTTTTTACAAATCATGGCTTATAGAAAAAAATACACCACTAGAGGTCCCATACCATTCAGAACATAATCCTTTCTGGCCGCAGCATCATCTTTGTCTCAGCTAAAGCACAGGCAGGGACAAAGTCCAGTAAGTGAGACTAGCACTCCTCTGTGCTCACACTCCTGTACTGTCTACAGAATGATCTAAAAGGAAAGCAGAAGGCGCTCCATGTGCGGGATCAGCAGGTCAGGCCCATAGGGAAAGGGAAACGATCTATCCCACGCCGCTTACCAGAGTTGGTTGTGTGCACACACACAACAATGGGAAGCGCCTGTAAGTGCTTGTGTCCTCATCCGCAGCCCTCCTCAGAGGCAATAGATAAGCAATTTGACCGTGTAGGAGATATCGGCGCTGGCATGCCTGATGAAGCTGCGCATGTGCAGCGAAACGCGTTGCATCTAATAAACCCAGCTTGATTTTATGCTGCACTCCTCCTGGTTTCTTCATCCAGCGCCAATATCTCCTATTACACTGTCTACAGAATGTGATAGAGGGCGGGGCTACAGAGTAGCCTGCAGTGATTGGATGAAGAAACCCAGTACAGCACACACAAGGAGGAAGTGAATGTCTAGTGAGTGAGGGCGGGCTCAGTGCTTGCCTCGGACACGCCTCTTTGTGAGCAGTGGATGTCAGAATGAGTGAGCAGCAGACCAGAGGGAATTGATGAGCTAAATACAGAAGCTAGACACTTAATAAGACATGTAAAGCATCTGCATGATCTTGTGACTAACATATATAAGCATTATTCTTTCTGTGATATGACAGGTACACTTTAAGGGTCATGGAGGGAGTATAAAGGGAGAAACAAACATCAGAGCCTTCTCTCTTCAGTGACAAAATCCATCTCATTGTTCATCCTTTGCTTTGGGTCCCTTCTCTTAGGAGCTCTCACAGTATGTGTTCCTTGTGTCCTGATTACAGCAGAGATGACCTTTTGTGTATTTCCTCTTCCAAAGCGATGTCCGCATGTCAAGTACTGGAGAGACACACAGGGCATTTGGGATACGGGAGCTGCCAGTCTGAAGACAGTACCCCCCCTGCTGTGCCAAACAATGAAGGACTAGTGCACGGTGAACTGGTAACAAATGTAATTGCTGTTGACAGATAGCACTTCACACCTATAGACTTCCCAGAGACAGGCGTGACAGCGATTATATTTTATCTTTATTTAAAGTGCCCCGTCCCCTCCTCTGGTCATGGAACACACGAAGAGACATTTTTATTTTAGTTTTGTCTCTGTTCCAAAGACCATGTCTTGGCACGAGAAGACGCAAAAGACAAATCCATCGACAGATGTTATAGTGTCAGGATTATCGTGCTGCCTGCTGGAGACCCTGCGCTGCGTACGGGCAGCAATGCCACATTTACAACCGAACTCTGTGTACCCGCCAGAAATCTGCGAGATGGTTTCATGAGTGGAGACTCCATACTGACACGTTTTATCTGACACATAGGAAAAGGAAAGAAATGAGAGCTGCTGTGTAATATTTAATGTAGAATATTTGATACATTATTTATATAGCACTGACATATTCTGTAGTGCTGTATAAAGATTGTCATCACTCATAGTGGTCCCTGTCCTCAGTGGGCTTCACAATCTAAAGTCTAAATCAGCCTCCTTGCTGCCAAAACAATGCTATTGTGATCAGAAATCAAATCCAGGCCATGTGGAAACGGTGAAGACACTGAATCCATGCCACTAGACCAGTGTTTCCCAACCAGTGTGTCTCCAGCTTTTGCAAAACTACAACTCTCAGGCGGACATTTGTCCCTGCCTATGGTCTTGTACTCGAATCCAGCCATTTTCGCACCAAGTTTGTGACATTTTGAGCACCCACCTGACCAATTTCGTTCCCTTTGATGCACAGGGGGAAAATCTGTTGGTGTGACAGAGGCACCAAGAAACTATTATACATGGTTTCGGCAGCTGCCCAGAAGGCCATATTGCAAAAAGTGGATAGATCCTGTTGTTCCTCAGGAGAAACTTTTTTTGGGAAAAATGTTATTTCCTATTTCGTATGGACTGGGTCAAAGCCACTGTCTACAAGGAGAAGGAGGTAGCAAATTTCTGACTGGGCCAGCTACATCTCTACTCTACCCTCTACGCCACACACTACCTGGTACATTCGGCAGGAAGACAGGGGTCATCCTCAAATGTAACTGTTACATAGTTCCCACACCTGGAGCACTGACAGATCCGAGGACACCCTCGACAGCCCCAGCGGATTACACCTGAAATATATGGCCATATATGGGGACCGCAATGTGTGGTCACAATCGGAATCTCCGGCTGGAATTTTTCCGGTAGGAGATTCCGCAATGTGAACCTAGCCTTACAAGATTAAAATAATATCTATGTATAATTGCCATGCAGTAAAGTTTGTAAAGTGTATGAATGCGATGCGATGAATACAAGTTTCTAAGTTTGTCTGTAACTTTTTTAGCTCAATATTTTGCCTGGCAGAACACTTGTATCCCTCCTCCCTTAAACGCTCCCGTTACCCGCACCGCGGTGAATTCATGAAATGCTGGCATCGGGTCGACATGATTATAGGAAGATCTGTACTGGTTTTTTTTTCCCGGAGACCACTAACTAAGCTGGAAGAAAAAAGAAACGGCCCCTGGTCCTGCGGGAGAGACAACACAATATAAAGGCTTTACAGTAATTCAGACCTAGCAGAAATCAATAGACCTCCCAGCACGTTTCAGCTTTTCATTCTGTAGGGTAATGCATTGCCTGGCAGCAGCACATCGCAATTATCTATCTATAGATGCAAGAAGCTTTTTTTTTTTTTTCATTGAAAAGTTTCTCTGCTTATTGCACTTGTAGTTATTGCTGCATGAAATATCATTTGGTCCAATACAACATAAATTTGAGCCCAGATGAAGACACAAGAAAATAAAATAAAATGGACCCCCATGTTTGCTGTGGGTTATGCCATGACACCCTCTCCTGTGGCCTTAAACCTCCTTGTTTAGTGACAGACTGCCTCTTCCTATTATATATATATATATATATATATATATACATATATATATATATATGGGGATGAGTATATATCTCAGGGAGAGATTACCCCTCCTGGTATGATGGAGCTTCATAAGGCCATTTTGCACTCCACGGGCATTCTGGGTAGGGGAATATGCAAAGCAGCTCATTACACCACCTTATTCAGGTAGTGTTCCCTGGTATCAGCTAAGCTCCTGTTAAGGAATATGAAAAGCTAATCAGGATTTATGCCAAGCCAGACTACTTCCCAAAAGGAAAGTTTCTACCCATCTACAGACAGCTGTTTCGGGGTTTTTGCCACTCGTCAGAAACCACGAAACAGCTGTCTGCATGGGTAGAAACTTTCCTTTTGGGAAGTAGTCTGGCTTGGCATTAATCCCGATTAGCTTTTCATATTCCTTAACAGGAGCTAAGCTGATACCAGGGAACACTACCTGAATAAGGTGATGTAATGAGCTGCTTTGCATATTCCCCTACCCAGAATGCCTGCGGAGTGCAAAATGTCCTTATGAAGCTCCGTCATACCAGGAGTGGTAATCTCTCCCTGAGATAAATACTCATCCCCTTCAGGTGCTCTCGTGCCTCTTACCCCAGCCAAGCCAGATCACCCTGCTCTGTACTGATGAGTGGCAAAAACCACGAAACAGCTGTCTGCAGATGGGTAGAAACTTTCCTTTTGGGAAGTAGTCTGGCTTGGCATAAATCCTGATTAGCTTTTCCTATTCCTTAACAGGAGCTAAGCTGATACCAGGGAACACTACCTGAATAAGGTGGTGTAATGAGCTGCTTTGCATATTCCTATATATATATATATATATATATATATATATATATATATATATATTTTTTTTTTTTTTAAGCCAATCAGGGTGCCTCCAGCTTTTGCAAAACTACAACACTGTTCACTGCTGCTCTATAATGCCTTCCATGCTGCTGCGACTTTTTAGGGTGTACTATAAAGATACAGATGATCAGGATCCCTTCTTCTATGTGTGTGCAGTGTATGGGAGACATAATAGCAGCTAGTCTTTACCCACCAGCTCAGGGATAGCTAAAAATTTGAGAAAAAGCCTACTTTATTGGCTTAGTCAAGTTACATAGTTACATAGTTAGTATGGTTGAAAAAAGACATACGTCCATCAAGTTCAACCAGGGAATTGAAGGGAAGGGTGTAAGGGGATAAGGGGAAGGGATGTAGTTTTATAATTCTGCATAAGCATTAATGTTATTTTGTTCCAGGAATGTATCTAACAAAGCCTACTTCATTAGGCATAGTCTAGTGCAGTGTTATCGCACCAGTGTGCCTCCATCATGGGAGTTGTAGTTTTGCAACCGCTGGAGGCACCCTGGTTGGAAAACACTGACCTATGTGTCATGCAATATGTGCATTGAAAAGGTGCACAAAGTTGAAATTGGCCTATAAGAGAAAGTGCAGACTGGAAAAGTGGGGTAAATAATTCACAAATGACAAAATTCCCCCACAAAAGTATTGCAAAACGTTTCTTTACACATCAATTAATGGGGTTGCCCAGTTTAGAAAACCCATTTTCATGTAGACCATTAATGGGTTCTGGGTTAGTAGCGGTTAGGGATCTCCTATTCAGTATCCCCATGCCAGAAAGAAGGGCAGTTACAAAGTGTGCCTCTTCCTCTGGAGGGCCTGCCCCGTCTTCAGCTATACAGGATTTAAATGGGCACTATGTAATGCTTCATAGTGGAGGCACTACAGGGAAACAGCAGAACGCTGGGGTCCCTGAAGTAGGGCCCTTTGTGACAAAACAGGGTTTGTGCAAAACAGAACCCCCTATAAACTTCATTTAAAGAGCAACCTTTGTTTACCATAAGTTTGGCACAAAGGTTTAATATAATGAATACAGGCCTAGCCCCCAGGTACTTAACCCAAAGTCAGATATAGGGGACCCTAGTTTAAAAAAAAAAAAACATTTGACAAAATATATAACTTGAATTTTTTTGTCCTAAAGCGAAACAGGGCCCCCTACCTGCTATGTGTTATTTATAATACTAGTGTCTTCAAGTCAGGCCCAGTGACCATTGGGGCACCAGGGTCAAAACTCTAGCCTATAGTTACGCTACTTGGTCTTGAAGGGTGAATTATGGAGGTACACATAGGAACAAGGGGTGGGGCCTACAGCAAAAACAAAAAAGACCCCATTCTTGGTGCAGATTCACACCCCCCTCATCCCTAGCTCTGTTCCTCCCATCTGTGGTTTTGCAAACAATACTGATGTCTCTGATCTTCCAGACAGTAAACAGTTTTCCAGCATCTCTGACCTATATAACGTCTCTACCTGTTAATAAAAAACACCACGTCAGTCACATGAAGAGAAGCGGAGACAAATGCACACACTGTTTCTGGCCTTCTCTTCCAGGACCAGCTTTAATAACTTCGCACTTTTCATACACAGCACGCGGTTTGGCATCCGGCTCACAAACACACATTCAATTTTGTATCACTTTTTGTTTTAAAACATAATAATGAACTTCATTTGTCAAAATCCGTCACAGGCTCATTATTAAGTGCTACCAAATTGACCTCGCAGTCGGCAGAGTTTCAGTGCATACGTCGAGAAAAACATAAGAACAGAATGTATTCTGCAAAATCTGAGGAGGAATATCTTTGCTTCAATGCAATAACTTCCAGCGTAATGGTATTTTGCCATACAGACAATATATTAGTTCTTAGGCTGGGTTCACATATGTCTGGCATAGTTGAACTCAGCCTAAATCTCGACGCAACTGATGCCACAACTGATGTCAAGTTGTCATCAGTTGTATGGCATCTAACGTCCATTGTTTCTGGACTGCGGACAGGGGAACGTAGCTTGCTGTGTTCCCCTGTCCGCCATCCAGAAACAATGGCCTGTCCGGCCTGTCAAACCATCCTGCGTCAAAATTGAGACGCTGGATGATTGTGAACTGTCCCATTTAAATGAAGGGGATTGGTTCTAGCATCAATTTCCCTTTGATGCACACGGGAGGGAAACTATGCCGGATGCCTGATATATGTGAACCCAGCCTAAGTAAGATGATTCAAAGGGCCCCTACAGAAAAAGTTGACAATCAATGAAAACATACCTGTCATATATAAAAATAAGGCTTATACTGTATATTTTACTGACTAAATTGGGCAAAGGACACCTTAACGAGTACCTGTAATCCAAATAAAACTTTTAATATTGTGTTCTTTGAGTAATCAGCAGACACTTTCCCATTCACTTGCTTTTAAAATTATCAACATAAATATTATTAAAATGTAACATAAAAAACGGCCACTAGGTGGCGCTGTTCTGTTCAATGCCACAATTAATACAGGGAGTTTGGTCTCCTACCGGCCTGGCAGGGGTCCTAACTCAGGATGTGCTTCTCTGCACTGAGCTTGATTAACAGCTGCACAGAAAGAGAAAGCTCCACAGATTCTCACAGAAAGCCACACAGACTGACATCTGAAGGAAAGCCTCACTGATAGTAACACAGACTGAAACATGCACAGAGCCTGTGGTCTTCTATTCATCACAGCACTGCAACAATGTGAGGGCAGAAGTGCTCCCCCAGCAGGCTTCAGTGATGTCATGCCTGCTAGGAAATGCCCACTTTCTCATGCTGGGAAATTGCATTATGTGAGCAAGAACAAAGGTAAGATACACAGCTTTTTAAAGCTCTGACATTTTAAGGGCTGGAGGGGTGTTAGGAGTAGTTAGGGAACATAGCCTGAGGTAGTTGAGAACAGTTTATTTGGTGACAGGTACGTTTTAAACAATGAGATACTCGGGATCTTTTTACTTTTGTCTGTACGCTACTTTTTTCTTATAATCCAAATCTATTGGAAAAATATTTATGCAAAGTTTATGCCAATGCTCCAAAAACCTTACATTCTCATGATGAAAACCATAATATGCTGCTTTTGTGTTCAGCATGGCTTTTATCTGCCCAGGGTGTGGGTGTAGAAAGCATCACACAGAAGCTGATATTGGAATCATCACGCTTTGGCTTAAGAGGATCCCAGTTATCAAAGCTTTTACATACATTTTCTGTGATTTCACTGCAATTTATGGAGTAATGCACATACGTAGGAGGAAAAGAATGCAGACTGCATAACTCAGCGAATGGAAGAGAAGGTAAATGGCGATTATACACTTGAACAATGACACTGGAGTCTTTGCCAAAGAAAGCATAAGCCCTCTATTCATTCAACTGCTGACAGATACAAGCAAATCAATGGCGAGCGAAGCTGGAAATGCCTTATAATCAGTCTATGCCATGAAAATAAACCCACAAGAAGAACTCAGGAGGGGGATGGACATATGGCTACATTTCTCAGTTTTTGTCAGCCATACTATTCTTTATCTCTACAGTGCTACTAAAAGGCCTAGATCCTTCAAATGACAGTGGCTCCACCAACAAGGGAGCGGAGGAAGAAATAAAAAGCCTCTCAAAACATACAGTCAGTAAACAAATCATTTATTTTATTCTTTACAGGACTTAAAATATCTTATCTCCATAGATGTTTGTCTTCTGTGGCTGAAGTACCAAGAATTATTTGACACCCTTCTCTATCTGGCCTTGGCTCATCCTTATGTATGGCGTTAGGTCAAAATTTTCGTAAAACTGACAAATTCCAGCCAAAAAGATTGTCATGACAACAAGGCTTGTGTCTCCATACTTAAACGGCATCTCGGATCCATCACTTCCTTCAACTCTGACAACTATGCTTTCTGCTTTAGGCCTCATTCAGTTGGCTGTACTGCAGGAGCATTTTGGACCACTAATCTTGACCTGATTATGGGTCTGATGATCCGAACTTTCAACAACACACATCTTTAAAGGGGTATTCCAGGCAAAAACTTTTTTTTAAATATCAACTGGCTCCGGAAAGTTAAACAGATTTGTAAATTACTTCTATTAAAAAATCTTAATCTGTTCAATAGTTATTAGCTTCTGAAGTTTTCTGTCTAACTGCTCAATGATGATGTCACGTCCCGGGAGCTGTGCATGATGGGAGAATATCCCCATAGGAACTGCACAGCTCCCGGGACGTGAGTCATCAGAGAACAGTTAGACAGAAAACAACAACTTCAGAAGCTAATAACTATTGGAAGGATTAAGATTTTTTAATCAAAGTAATTTACAAATCTGTTTAACTTTCCAGAGTCAGTTGATATATATATATAAAAAAAAAAGTTTTGGCCTGGAATACCCATTTAAGATGCTGTTAGTATGGGCCATTAGACCTACCAATGGGGTAGGACCTGCGGCTACCATATGGAAACTTAAAGTAACACTGTACAGCTGTCTGAATAATCCATTTGATGGTGGACCTATTTAACAATAGCCAATGATGACCATGTGGTACTGTCTTGAGTAGTGTCATTGACAGAATCACAAGATCCTTCCCAGTCAATCAGCAGCAATGGCAGTGATCACGTGATACCTGTAGTAATTTCTCCAAACTTTAAGTGCTTTCTTTTAAGTGATCCTGTCTGGCCCTTTGGGCACTGTTTAGTTGATGCTATTCTTCCCACTAGTATAACTTTTTTAAAGGTTTCGTATACACCTAAGAAACACGACAAAAATGCCCACTTTGAACATATTCTGCCCTTTTGTGACTGAGTTTGTGGGATTCTCCCACTATAGTATGGACTATTGGCTAGTATCCAATGTACTTATTTTAAAACACTTCTCACTTGACATTTCATGGTTGTATTGTGTACATGCCTAACGTTTTACACTTGGGAGTGCATATAGGTTGAAGAGGCACCATAACAAAATGAAAAGTGGTTCTGGTCAACACCATCATATTCCTAACCATTTCTGTTAGAAAGACATGGTTATTGAGTTCTCTTATTTTCTGCTATATAATAACCAAATAATGCCAAACAATAAACAAGGAAATCTAGCCAAATCATATACAGCTTAATTTCTATAGGTTAATACACCAAGTGTGAGATCCAGGATACAAGCTTCAGGTATCTTGGCCATGACGGCTGTCTTCTTCAGTGGTGACAGATGACACACCGTACACGTCCCATACTCACAGTCCTAGCCATATGTACAGCCTTGCCCCCATTTGATTCAGTGATACACCACTTATCCCTATTAAACTGTACAGATGGGAAATAGATGAAAAGCAATAGCAGTTTACAGACATTCTATCCATTTACGGTTCTTGTTCTTCACAAAAATTGCACCCTTCTTAGACTTTTAGACTTACAAAATTAAATTCTGGATCATCTTGAAAAGAATAATTCAAATACAATTTTACCAAGATTATAAGAGAAAGGAAACTGATAGTGAAAAGGAGCATAGTGAAGTATTCCACGTTAAGCTCAGACCACAAAGAGTTGGATCCTCTCAGCTCAAGAGCAAACAAGCTCTGGTCAAGACAGAGTTAATTCAACCGGAAAATTAAGATCTGGTTTGTGTGTTTTCAAATAATACGCTGTCATATCCGTGGAGCAATAAGAAAAAAGGAGGACTTCACTCTGCAAACAGCATTACACAGAATTGGACAAAACTGTTATTTTCTCCTAACAAGACTTGTCCATGTGAAACATACAATTACGAGACAAAAAAAAGTCTTCCTTGGCGGCTTATCGACACTAAGACTGCATACAAAACACATGTATTTCATAGCATCATTTTGTGACTACTTTCGATTTTCAGGGGAACTTGGGCAAAAATATAAATATTGTAAATCATAAGATAATAATCATCCAAGTATTTGTTCAGCCAACCACCAAATTGTTATTGATCTTGTTTTTATTATGTATTACATCCATTAGGCTTCTCTACATCTCCTCCACAGTCCATTTTACATACAACTAAAATTGTCACTGTTGTTTCAATCTTGGCTGCCAGGTGTCTTATTTCTGTGCAATGTACGGCTCTCTAACTGTTGGTAGGGGAATTCCATCTCTAGTAACAGACACAGCAAACGGGAACACAGGAGGTAGACACAGGGCTTAGCTCGTGCATAAGAGAGAGAGAGAGACAGAGAGAAAGAGGGTGTCTAGGTTGTGTACCTACAATCTGTAAGCCTGGGTCAATTTTTCAGATGATTGACACTGTCCACTAAAGATAAATCATGGCCTCCCTTATATCTTTTTATTTCATTTCTGCTCACATAGCACTTTGCTAACCCAGTGCATCACTATTTCCTTTTTCAGCATTTTTTTAAAGCATTTTTTCAAGTACTATGTCATGGCATACCATGTCCTGTCCTGTAACTGGCCAAAGAAGTAAGGGAAAGGAAGTCCTGTATAGGTATTACTGGCAAACAGCCAAACTCTGGTCCCATTCCCTCAAATGTAAAAAAAAAATAGCTGTGCACCAAAGGAGGAACTTTCACAGACCTCAATAACAGCAGCGAGAGCACTAAAATTACCTTATCAACAATCCGAAGGGTAAATTGATTTTATAAATCTTTTAAAAACAATGGTTACACTTTAAATATAATGCTAAAAATGATAATTTCCCTATAAAAACTAACAGAACATAGGAACTGCTGGCATTGTGTTCAGTGCGATGACACAAATTAAATAAATAATAGAAGGAAACACGTCAAGAGAAGGATAATTGTTACTTTATACAAATGGAGAATGCAGAAGTGTTTACTTCAGCAAAGTTCAGGTCAGCTTTATAGGAATCTTAACTACTTGTCTCTTGAAGATCATCTGCAGAGTAAAAATTGTGCTTTTAATGGAGAGCTCCACTTATATCCTTTTATACAGGGCAAGGGAAAGATAAACTAGACAAGACAAGTGTACCAAGTCTCTCTGGCAGATCTCTCATTGAAGACATCAATACACAGGTACTGATGTGTTCTACATCACAAGTGTATCTCCAGCAGGGAGATATCCATATAAAACTTAAAGGGGTATTCCGGTGGAAAACCTTTATTTTTTATGAACTGGTGCCAGAAAGTTAAACGAATGAATCAGAGCAACAGCTCACCTCCTCCTCTCTGCACCTGTGCACGGGCCTGGTCAGCAGCATCCCTGACCGTGTGTGTGCACAAAGAAAGAAAACGGTCCAGCACTGGTTTGCAGGTAAAAACAGCTTCTTCTTTATTGGGTCAACTCCGACAAGACAAATAGCCGACGCGTTTCGGACTTACACTTGGTCCTTAGTCATGGCATGACTAAGGACCAAGTGTAGTTCCGAAACGCGTCGGCTATTTGTCTTGTCGGAGTTGACCCAATAAAGAAGAAGCTGTTTTTACCTGCAAACCAGTGCTGGACCGTTTTCTTTCTTTGTCCAGAAAGTTAAACAGATTTGTAAATTACTTCTATAAAAAAATCTTTATCCTTCCAGTACTTATTAGCAGCTGCGTGCGACAGAGGAAATTCTTTGCTTTGTCTTGTCCACAGTGCTCTCTGCTGACACCTCTGTCCGTGTGAGGAACTGTCCAGAGTAGCATAGGTTTGCTATGAGGATTTTCTGTTGCTCTGGACAGTTCCTGATACAGGCATCAGGTGTCAGCAGAGAGCACTGTGGACAAGAAAAAAAAGAAATTCAAAAATCCAAAAGTACTGAAAGGATAAAGATTTTTTAAAAGAAGTCATTTACAAATCTGTTTAACTTTCTGGCACCCGTTGATTTAAAAAAAAATAATAATAATGTTTTCCACCGGAGTACCCCTTTAACCCCATAAGGACCACAGGTTTTTCCGTTTTTGCAAATCTTTGCACCACCAATTGCACTTTGTAATGACCTCAATCATTTCCCCACAAAATTTACGGCGAACACAGAAAAAAAAGTTGTTGGGCGAAATTGGGGGAAAAAAAACGCTATTTTGAAAATTTTGGGGGCTTCCGATTCTACGCACTTTTCAGTAAACATTATACCATATCTTTATTCTGTAGGTCCATACGGTTACAATGACTTTCTTTACATGGATTTTCTTAATTTTACTACTTAAAAAAAGAATATAACTGCATGCACCAAAATTAGTATGTTTAAAATTGTCCTCTTCTGACCCCTATAACTTTTATATTTTTCGGTATTAAGGGTGGTTTGAGGACTAATTTTTTGCGCCGTGATCTGAGGTTTTTTATCGGTACCATGATTGTTTTGATCAGACTTATACGCAGTTTTGGACTGTGGAATTCTTTTATGTGTATACCATTGACCGTGCGGTATAATGAACCCTATATTTTTATAGTTCGGACATTTACGCACACGGCGATATCACATATGTTTAATTTTATTATGTTTATATATTTTTTATATGGAATTTGGGAAAAGGGGGGAAATTTAAACTTTTAAGGAAGGGGTTAATGTGTGTGTTTTAAACTTATATTTTTTTACACTTTTTTAGTCCCATTAGGGGACTTTTAGGAGGAATCATTAGATTCCTCATACAGATCAATGTGGTTCCATAGAACCACATTGATCTGTGTGCTTTGCGCTCGATTGATAAAGCCTGGTCACTTCAGGCTTTATCATTGTCAGAGCCGCAGCCAGCACAGGACGTGAGGTAAGCCCTACAGCTACCTCAGCCTGTGGTTTGCCCCCCCCCCACCCCAATGGACCACCATGGAGCAGTTAAAGGTACCTTTAGATGCCGCTGTCAGCTCTGACAGCAGCGATCTAAAGGGTTAATAGCCGGCCACAGCGATCTCGCCGCATGTCGGCTATTAAGGCTGGCCCTCAACTAAAAGAATCAGCTGGGGGCCGGCCGGTATGGCGCGGGCTCGAGTCGGGAGCCCGTGCCATACCTGCTTAATGGCACATGGACGTGTATACACATCCATGGTCATTAAGGGGTTAAGAAACATGTAAGGCTGGGTTCACATACGTACGACATCAGGCATGTCACGATGCCGGCTGGCAGGAGGTGGATCCTCTGTGCCAGAGAGGGATTGGCGTGGACCGTGCTAGTGGACCGGTTCTAAGTCACTACTGGTGTTCACCAGAGCCCGCCGCAAAGCGGGATGGTCTTGCTGCGGCGGTAGTGACCAGGTCGTATCCACTAGCAACGGCTCAACCTCTCTGACTGCTGAAGATAGGCACGGTACAAGGGAGTAGACAGAAGCAAGGTCGGACGTAGCAGAAGGTCGGGGCAGGCAGCAAGGATCGTAGTCAATAAGGTAATAGCAGGAGGTCAAGTACACAGTATGGGCAAACACAGTAACGCTTTCACTAGGCTCTAAGGCAACAAGATCCGGCAGGGGAGTGCGGGGGCAGAGATCAGATATAGTCTGGGAGCAGGTGGAAGCCAATTAAGCTAATTGGGCCAGGCACCAATCATTGGTGCACTGGCCCTTTAAGTCTCAGGGAGCTGGCGCGCGCGCGCCCTAGAGAGCGGAGCCGCGCGCGCCAGCACATGACAGCAGGGGACGGGAACGGGTAAGTGACCTGGGATGCGATTCGCGAGCGGGCGCGTCCCGCTGTGCGAATCGCATCCCCGACGGCCATGACAGTGCAGCGCTCCCGGTCAGCGGGACCGACCGGGGCGCTGCGGAGAGAGAGACGCCGTAAGCGCTCCGGGGAGGAGCGGGGACCCGGAGCGCTAGGCGTAACAGTACCCCCCCCCTTAGGTCTCCCCTTCTCTTTGTCCGGTAACTGCCTCCCCTGGGATGAGGACACCGGGAAAGAATGGAGGGATTCCTCAACGGCAGGCAGTACAGCAGGAGTGGGAATGGGGAGGGAGGGCAGAGGGCGAGGCCTGGCACGGGGCAGTGTGACACCAGGACGGGGGCCATGAGGAGGCACCGAGGCTTGCCTGACTGGACTGGGAGGGGGGGAGAGGCACTTCTTATGGCAGGCAGAGTCCATAAAGACCTTAGGGAGACTGGATACAGGGGGAACCACAGGGTCACGGCAGGGAGTACTGGGAACCGGTTTAAGGCAGTCCTTGAAACAAGAGGTACCCCAGCTCTTGATCTCCCCTGTGGACCAATCCAAGGTTGGGGAATGGTGTTGAAGCCAGGGTAGTCCAAGGAGAATTTCGGAAGTGCAATTGGAGAGGACCAAAAACTCAATTTTTTCGTGATGAGGTCCGATGCACATTAGGAGGGGCTCCGTGCGGTAACGCACGGTGCAATCCAACCTGACTCCGTTGACCGCGGAAATGTAGAGTGGCTTGACGAGACGGGTCACCGGGATGCGGAATTTATTCACCAAGGACTCCCGAATAAAATTCCCAGAGGCACCAGAGTCCAGGCAGGCCACGGCTGAGAGGGAGGAGTTGGCTGAAGGAGAAATCCGCACGGGCACCGTGAGACGTGGAGAAGCCGACTTTGAATCAAGAGACGCCACACCCACGAGAGCTGGGTGCGAGCGTGCGTTTCCCAGACGTGGAGGACGGATAGGACAATCCACCAGGAAATGTTCGGTACTGGCACAGTACAGACAAAGATTTTCTTCCCTACGGCGATTCCTCTCCTCCTGGGTCAGGCGAGACCGATCCACTTGCATGGCCTCCTCGGCGGGAGGCCTAGGCGTAGACTGCAACGGAGACTGTGGGAGAGGTGCCCAGAGATCTAAGTCTTTTTCCTGGCGGAGCTCTTGATGTCTCTCAGAAAAACGCATGTCAATGCGAGTGGCTAGATGAATGAGTTCATGCAGGTTAGCAGGAATTTCTCGTGCGGCCAGAACATCTTTAATGTTGCTGGATAGGCCTTTTTTAAAGGTCGCGCAGAGGGCCTCATTATTCCAGGATAGTTCAGAAGCAAGAGTACGGAATTGTATGGCGTACTCGCCAACGGAAGAATTACCCTGGACCAGGTTCAGCAGGGCAGTCTCAGCAGAAGAGGCTCGGGCAGGTTCCTCAAAGACACTTCGAATTTCCGAGAAGAAGGAGTGTACAGAGGCAGTGACGGGGTCATCGCGGTCCCAGAGTGGTGTGGCCCATGACAGGGCTTTTCCAGACAGAAGGCTGACTACGAAAGCCACCTTAGACCTTTCAGTAGGAAACTGGTTCGACATCATCTCCAAGTGCAGGGAACATTGCGAAAGAAAGCCACGGCAAAACTTAGAGTCCCCATCAAATTTGTCCGGCAGAGACAAGCGGAGGCTAGGAGTGGCCACTCGCTGCGGAAGGGGTGCAGGAGCTGGCGGAGGAGATGGTTGCTGCTGTAGCAGAGGCAGAAGTTGCGACTGAAGTTGCTGCACCATGGTGGACACTTCCGACAGCTGGTGGGTTAGATGGGCGATCTGTCGGGATTGCTGGGCGACCACCGTGGTGAGATCAGAGATAGAAGGCAGGGGAACCTCAGCGGGATCCATGGCCGGATCTACTGTCACGATGCCGGCTGGCAGGAGGTGGATCCTCTGTGCCAGAGAGGGATTGGCGTGGACCGTGCTAGTGGACCGGTTCTAAGTCACTGCTGGTGTTCACCAGAGCCCGCCGCAAAGCGGGATGGTCTTGCTGCGGCGGTAGTGACCAGGTCGTATCCACTAGCAACGGCTCAACCTCTCTGACTGCTGAAGATAGGCACGGTACAAGGGAGTAGACAGAAGCAAGGTCGGACGTAGCAGAAGGTCGGGGCAGGCAGCAAGGATCGTAGTCAATAAGGTAATAGCAGGAGGTCAAGTACACAGTATGGGCAAACACAGTAACGCTTTCACTAGGCTCTAAGGCAACAAGATCCGGCAGGGGAGTGCGGGGGCAGAGATCAGATATAGTCTGGGAGCAGGTGGAAGCCAATTAAGCTAATTGGGCCAGGCACCAATCATTGGTGCACTGGCCCTTTAAGTCTCAGGGAGCTGGCGCGCGCGCGCCCTAGAGAGCGGAGCCGCGCGCGCCAGCACATGACAGCAGGGGACGGGAACGGGTAAGTGACCTGGGATGCGATTCGCGAGCGGGCGCGTCCCGCTGTGCGAATCGCATCCCCGACGGCCATGACAGTGCAGCGCTCCCGGTCAGCGGGACCGACCGGGGCGCTGCGGAGAGAGAGACGCCGTAAGCGCTCCGGGGAGGAGCGGGGACCCGGAGCGCTAGGCGTAACAAGGCATAGGTGAACTCAGCCTAGATCTCAATGTAACTGATGCCACAACTGATGACAACGTGCACCAATTGTCATCAGTTGTATGGTATCTGATGTCCATAGTTTCTGGACACAGGAAAGCTGCGTTCGCCTGTCTGGTGCCCTCTGGCGTGTCCAACCATCCAGTGTCAAATCTGAGACGCTGGATGACTATGAACTGTCCCATTCAAATGGACTATTCTGGACATATGTGAACCCACCCTAAGCCTTCCTAAAAGGGTCACTTTAGATACAGGAGATCCAACAGATGTCCCATCAGATTTGTTTGCGTCCACTTAATGTCCCTGAAATGCAGCTAAGATGATAAGATATGATCTATTGCCAAAATGTATAGAATGAACTGACACCAACCCAATTACGAGTCTAATGAGTTCACCAGGGTGATCTCCAGAACTAGCAGCCTGATTAGTGGAACAGCTGCAGTGCTCAAACACCACACCCAAAGCCAAAGGATTGAAGGGAAGGCTGCATTACAGAATAACTTTATTGAAGAAATTTCAAACCAAAAAGGAGCCAATCTCATGCCTGCTACATCAGCTAAAACAGGTAAGCAAAACACAATAATCTCTACATTATTCTCTAAAAATAGCCAATACTGCACTATATAAAAAAAAAAATCCCTGGAGTGCTTCTTTAATAGTTTGATAAGTGATTGTGACAAATAGGAAGTAGTCCACAGGTGAAGGTGGGTAGCCACTGCTGGGAATCATACATCTCAATATACTACTCACCCACAGACGGCCATGTATTACATACTGTACAGCCAATGGAAACAATGTTGGAAATATTTGATTGTTTACAGATAATAAGAAAAGGATCAGCTTTTTTTTTTTTTTTTTTTTTTTTTTTTTTAAATACCAATCTTTGCCCCTGGGCTGTCAAAGTTATTACAGTGATCCCTCAACATACAATGGCCTCAACATACAATAGTTTCAACATACAATGTCTTTTCTGGACCATTGTAACTTGAAACCAGACTCAACATACAATGCTATGGAATCTGCGAATCGTGTCAATGGCTGGAAGAACCGTCCAATCAGAATGGACATTTCACTGGTAAAACCCCTGTATTACTGAAGTGTATGCACTGACTGGTGTCTGGTAGCGACTCCTACAGTACAGGGAGGTATTACATGTTCTGTACTCTTTACCTGTATTACTGAAGTGTATGCACTGACTGGTGTCTGGTAGCGCCTCCTACAGTACAGGGAGGTATTACATGTTCTGTACTCTTTACCTGTATTACTGAAGTGTATGCACTCACTGGTGTCTGGTAGCGCCTCCTACAGTACAGGGAAGTATTACATGTTCTGTACTCTTTACCTGTATTACTGAAGTGTATGCACTGACTGGTGTCTGGTAGCGCCTCCTACAGTACAGGGAGGTATTACATGTTCTGTACTCTTTACCTGTATTACTGAAGTGTATGCACTGACTGGTGTCTAGTAGCACCTCCTACAGTACATGGAGGTATTACATGTTCTGTACTATTTACCTGTACCAGGGTTAGCTGCTCCTTTGGACATCAGATGAGGGTGGCTCCATTTTACTTTTTTTTAGGACATTGCGTGTTCTGTACAGGACCCTGACGAAGCTTCTTTCCTCTACATAGACCAGTGTTTCCCAAAGAGGGTGCCTCCAGCTGTTGCAAAACTACAACTACCAGCATGCCCGGACAGCCGAAGGCTGTCCGGGCATGCTGGGAGGTGTAGTTTTGCAACAGCTGGAGGCACCCTGGTTGGGAAACACTGACATAGACAGTGATTTACAGCTCCCAGCAGATCTTTACGGATTTGCTTTATCTGTATTAGTTTTCTACTTATATTTCTTAAATCCTCACTTTTTCCTATTTTTGGATGACATTTTGGTGGCTTCAGAACCATTTACCAGGTTTCCATAGAGTTATGGTCTCAACATACAATGGTTCAACATACAATGGTCGTCCTGGAACCAATTAATATTGTAACTTGAGGGACCACTGTTATTTAAAAAGTTCTGAGTTGCAATACCAGACACCACCTGCACACAAGAGTGGCGCTGTTTCTAATGTCATATAATCCCTTCAAGCAATTCTGTAAAGTTTTCTGTAAAATAAGCCATAGACAAAGCTCGTATTAAATTCTATTCTATAGTATACAACAAAGTCTACGTCATCTGTACAGCTGGAGCGCAGGAGAAATTGCCCTAAGGCTCTCTAAACTGCAGCAGAAAATGCATGCACGGTGCCAACACTTAAAAAGACTCTGATATATGTCCAAGTAACTTTTATATTGCACACCCCTTTTTAATTTATAGGCGACTTTATAGCCGTTCATCCATAACCCAGTGAATTTTTATAGATAGGGGATTGTATTTAATGTTCACTCCTGTAAACAGCAACATTGTCATGTCTGATTCTGAGCAATGATATAGGATCTTATAAATATGAAGAAAGGGTTCGGTGGAGGCGCACACAGCTTTCTGCTGTCTAGTGATATCCAAACTGCAGGGAGTACATGATTTACGAGACACAAAGCAGGATTTAGGGGACAGCAAAGTCTGTAAACATCCCTTCTCTAGACCCTGCACCCCCCTTACGTGCAGCTCATCGCTTGTACAGGGAAATCTCATGGCATGAAATACAATGTGGCCACAGCATGGCCTACAGACTTCACACAACATCAATTCTGGACTTTTCTCTATGGAATTTTTGTTATAATTTACTATATTTTTCAGTTACCATATATGCCGGCATATAAGACGACTGGGCGTATAAGACGGCCCCCAACTTTTACAGTTAAAATATAGAGTTTGGGATATACTCGCCGTATAAGACTACCCATTCTACCGCGATGTACAGTACCTTGAAGTTCCCCTCACATCAGGTAGGCAGTATAGTTCCCCCCACATTAGGTAGGCAGCATCAACAACAGAAGAAAAGAACATCTTCACTCACCTCTCAGTATCGGCCGACGCGTCCGGAGATCCGGGATTACAGGCGCTGCATGTAGCAGGTACAGGTTCTGCTACATGCAGCGCCTGTAATCCCGGATCTCCGGACGCGTCGGCCGATACTGAGCGGTGAGTGCAGATGTTCTTTTCTTCTGTTGTTGATTCTATGATTCTGCTGTGAGTTTTCTGCACCCCGCAGATCGGCTTCACTTCGAACTCCCTGGTACTCCAGAGCCGCGGAACGGTCCACAAGTTAGTGCCTGCCATATGTTGCTTGTTCTTTCCTACCTAGTAGTGTGCTCTCCTCATGCTTGTAGTATATTAGGTAGGCAGCATGTTCCCCCACATTAGGTTGCAGTTCCCCCACATTAGGCTGTAGTCTCCCCACATTAGGCTGTAGTCTCCCCACATTAGTAGGCAGCTCCCCCACACTAGGTCTTTCTCTGTAGTATACAGCAGCTGATTAGTACTGGAAGGATTAAGATTTTTATATAGAAGCAATTTACAAATCTGTTTAACTTTCTGGCACCAGTTGATTTAAAAGAAATATTTTCCACTGGCGTACCCCTGTAAGGCAGGACATCGCTGCGGACAGTGACTGACTGAGTGGCCTATTTCTCAAAAGGTGGGGTCTGGAGCGCTCAGCATTCTGGAGATCAAGGGCTTTGTCTCGTTTCCATGCACAGGATCCACACCCGGAAGTCTTTTTATTTTACTGTTGTCTCTAACCTTTCCCAGCATTCCATGGGGCAAGAGACAAAAAAAAAGTCATTAGCCACATGGTCTCCAGGGGGTGAAGGAAGGGATTTACTGAAGTAATGTTATCCACCCACCTACTGCACTAGAGACCATGTGACCTATGACATTGTCTCTGGCTGCATGGAATGCTGGGAAAGGTCAGAGACAACAGTAAAATAAAAAGACTTGAACTACTGCACTTCCGAGCGTGGGTCCTGTGCATGGAAACAGGACAAAGCCATGCACAAAGGTAATAAAAGCATTTACACAGTATTATAATTTAGCATCATGGGCTCAAAGGCTTAAAAAAAAATTCTGGAATACCCCTTTAAGTTCCCAGTTAATCTCTCCATGACATTTGTATGCAGCGTGATGCTTTGCCAGACGCTCTGATCTGCTACACGAAAGCCCTTTCTGGGGGGAATACGGAAAATTTGCAGAAATATGTAAAAACTTTGTGTGCGATGTCAGAACAAATTCCGCTAAATCATTGCTAAATTCTCCGGTTTCACACGTTGCGACTGTCACTTTTCTCCTCTCCCACAGCTCCAGATATTCATGTGTCGGCTAAAAAATAAGATTAGTAAGATTCACGAATCCGAACACATGTAGAAGGAAGACAATAAGACACCTTAGAGGATTTTGCAGATCAGCAGGTTATAATACACACCACTCTTTGTATCACTTTCTACTACTATCTCACCGAGACTGTTTTTATTTTTCATAAGTCCTAAACACCACTGGTTTAATTTGTGGAACCAGGAATGCAAATTTGGGGTTGTGGGGTAGATTCTGGATTAAAACATCCTGGGTAGATTCTGGATTAAGTAAGAGGATCAACTGACCAAGGGCATAACTATAGCTGTAGCAGCCGATATGGGGCCCAAGGGTGGAGGGGAGATTCTCAAGTGCAAAACATTATGGGGGAGATTTATTGTCTGCAGTGCTTTGTTGAGACATGGCAAATTAATTCTGGGCAATTTTGAGTGTCTATCAGCCGGTCAGAGTTTACAATAAGTGAAATGCCTTGTAAAAAAAACTCCAGCTAACAGCAATGGGCGACATTACATTGTTGTTTGGTGCATAAATCTGCGCCCTGGGGTGCATGCACCTTGACTATGGAAGGAGGCTCTGGAAAATGGAGATGTGTTGAAGCCCCAGGGTCAAGTTTGGAAACCACTACAGCACCAATGGCTTCAACCAGTGAGAACACGTTACCAAACTCACATAATAAAGTTTCTGATGAATCCTTTTTAGGCTGTGTTTCCACAAGGTCCTTAACCCCTTAAGGACCGGGGTTTTTTCCGTTTTTGCATTTTCGTTTTTTGCTCCTTGCCTTTAAAAAATCATAACTCTTTCAATTTTGCACCTAAAAATCCATATGATGGCTTATTTTTTGCACCACCAATTCTACTTTGTAATGACGTCAGTCATTGGGCCCAAAATTCTACGGTGAAACGGGAAAAAAAATCATTGTGAGACAAAATTGAAAAAAAAAACGCCATTTTGTAACTTTTGGGGGCTTCCGTTTCTACGTAGTACATTTTTCGGTAAAAATGACACCTTACCTTTATTCTGTAGGTCCATATGATTAAAATGATACCCTACTTATACAGGTTTGAATTTGTCGCACTTCTGGAAAAAATCATAACTTCATGCAGAAAAATTTATACATTTAAAATTGTCATCTTCTGACCCCTATAACTTTTTTATTTTTCCGTGTATGGGGCGGTATGAGGGCTCATTTTTTGCGCCGTGATCTGAAGTTTTTAACTGTACCATTTTTGCATTGATAGGACTTATTGATCGCTTTTTATTCATTTTTTCATGATATAAAAAGTGACCAAAAATGCACTATTTTGGACTTTGGAATTTTTTTGCGCGCACGCCATTGACCGTGCGGTTTAATTAACGATATATTTTTATAATTCGGACATTTCCGCACCCGGCGATACCATTTATGTTTATTTTTATTTTTATTTACACTGTGTTTTTTCTTTTATGGGAAAAGGGGGGTGATTCAAACTTTTAATAGGGAAGGGGTTAAATGATGTTTATTCACTTTTTTTTTGCACTTTTTTTTTGCAGTTTTATAGGTCCCATAGGGACCTATAACACTGCACACACTGATCTTTTACATTGATCACTGGTTTCTCATAAGAAACCAGTGATCGATGATTCTGCCGCATGACTGCTCATGCCTGGATCTCAGGCACTGAGCAGTCATTCGGCGATCGGACAGCGAGGAGGCAGGTAGGGGCCCTCCCGCTGTCCTGTCAGCTGTTCGGGATGCCGCGATTTCACCGCGGCTATCCCGAACAGCCCACTGAGCTAGCCGGCATGCTTTCGGTTTCACTTTAGACGCGGCGTTCAACTTTGAACGCCGCGTCTAAAGGGTTAATAGCGCGCGGCACAGCGATCAATGCCGCGCGCTATTAGCCACGGGTCCCGGCCGTTGTTAGAGGCCGGGCCCGAACCGCTATGACGCGGGGCCACGCCGTGGCCCCGCGTTATAGATCGGGAGTGGACACATGACGTTCCAGTACGTCATGTGTCCTTAAGGGGTTAAGGGGTACTCCGGTGGAAAACTTTATTTATTTATTTATTTATTTTTTAAATCAACCGGTCCCAGAAAGTTAAACAGATTTGTAAATTACTTCTATTAAAAAATCTTAATCCTTCCAGTACTTATTAGCTGCTGAATACTACATAGGAAATTATTTTATTTGCGGAACACAGTGCTCTCTGCTGACATCACGAGCACAGTGCTCTCTGCTGACATCTCTGTCCATTTTAGGAACTGTCCAGAGCAGCATATGTTTGCTATGGGGATTTTCTCCTACACTGGACAGCTGTCACACCCCCTCACATAGGCTTGCATTGAGGGGGCGGAGCATGACATCACACAGGGGCGTGATGGCCAGTAATCAGACCCGGTGCGAACATGCTTTGGGGACTGATTATAATGGGGTGCTGCGTGCAAGATCACGGGGTTCCCTCAGCGGCGGGACCCCCGTGATCAGGCATCTTATCCCCTATCCTTTGGATTGGGGATAAGATGTCTTAGCGCCGGAGTACCCCTTTAAATCTCACCCCAGCCACTGATACATAGCTTAGACTGCTCAGTACTGTTCTATAACACCCTCCATCTATATGTGTGTAGCGTATAGAAACCTCATAGAGGTTAGTCTCCACCGACTAGCTCAGGGAGAACTACAAATTTGAGATGGAGCATGTAGTGGGGAAAACTGATGAAAAATATTAAACATGAGTGATATAATGGCCAGAAGTAGTGCTACCTCTCATGTAGACACGCATGACAGCTTATCATGAAAAGTAAGCAAATACCGAGTTTTGTGAGGGTCCTTTTTACCCAAGTCAATAATTTATTTGCGACCAGAACATTATCCAGAAAAGTTACCTGACAGCACAGGTACGCTTTAACTAGAAACTGGGGTTTTGCTACTTAAGATGTTATCTAACTTAAAGAAGTCCTGTTCAATTTGTACCATAATGTCCGGGCTGGTAGCATCTAAATTAACAAAGTGGACTCACCAGCTGCCGCTCCCTCACTGCCCTGGTATTGCCACTCCAGTCCTTCGATCCTGTCTTCTTCCTGGTTGCCTGTGGTCAACGCATCTCATTGCTGATCAGTAAATCACAGGCTCCAGCACTGGTTACCTTGGCTCAATGCATCACACTGCCACTCAGCATATCGCCAGCGGAGGCGGGACATCGATGCAGACAGGGACTTGGTGATGAGCAGTGTGACATGTTGACCATGGGTAACCAGGACTGGAAAAGCAAAACAGTGGCACCGAGGGAGCAGCGGCAGGTGAGTCCAGTTTGTTATTTTAGCTGCTGGCAGCCCGGGCGAAATGGTATAAAAAACTTTTGAATGGGACTTATCCTTTAAGGTTTGGTTCCCATATTTGGGACTTATTTTAAATGACCGTAAATGATGTTATTCCTTTCACATCCAAAGCTAGATTCCCAATGTTGCTGGTTTCCAGATACCACATAGCAGTATTTTATGGGATCTCAGAAGACAGAGCTCTGTTGTCCGTTCACAGTTCTGACAACAGGGCAGTGCTATATATACTACTGTCTGTTTCCAAGGGCAACAAGGAGAATTTGGAAAGCAGCTCTGGAAGCGAATGGAGCTAAGACAAGAAATATCTCAAAATCGATATACAAACCGTAAAACAAACTAACTAGAGTTACTGTGCACATTATATAAGTCAAATGTCTCTGTCTCTTACAAGCTCTTGTGGTAGAGGTTGTAGTTGTGGCTCACAGTCCAGGCGGACCCTTCATGTTTGTGCATAATGCGGCTCTATGGCCGGCAAGTCATTTAAGATTTTTTTCTCAGCAATTTGGATAAGCAGCCGGATCATTATTCACTCTCCACTGAATACAAACCTCTAGCTGCAAATGCCAAGGCATCTCTTACTAATATGGCACTCTGAATATCAGAACGCTGACTACAATGAATGAGCACTGTAGGAATTACTCACACGTCTCAAGAGGGGCATGCACGTATTATAAGCATAATTTCACTACGCGAGCTGCACTAATTTGTTTTACAGGTTTCAGGAGATTTGGCATTTAAATTCTCCCGACCTCAAGTACATTGAAAGTGTTTCCAGATTATAGTGAATATGTACGTGTGTAATTGAAATGAAAGGAAAAGGCCAACCAGACTGAGATTTCTCTGCTTTTCAGAAATAATAGGATTTGACAACTTTGTTTCTAGTAAAGTTGTCAGCTCCACCCACTGGAAGTGTTTCCTCACCAGTGTGCCTCCAACTGTTGGAAACAAAAAACTCCCAGCATGCCTGGATAGCCAAAGGCTGTCCGGGCATGTTAGGGGTTATAGTTTTGCAACCGCTGGAGACACACTGATGGGGAAATACTGCACTAGACTAGGCCAATAAGCCAAAAAAGAAGGATTTACCCCTAATTTTTAGTTATCATGGAGCTAGGGAATTAAGATTAACTGCTATGATGTATCCCATGTGCTGAACACACACATAGAAGAAGGCATCCTGATCTTCTGTATCTTTTTCGTACACCCTATAAAGATGCAGCAGCATGAAAGGCATTAGAGAGCAGTAGTGAACAGTCTAAGCTGTAAATCTAGCCTTTGGGTGAGATCATACTTACAGTTAGCTTGTGTACCTGATGATGGGAACTGTAGTTTTGCAATAACTGGAGGCACCTTGGTTGGGAAACATAGATGTCATGGGAAGAAACAGCCTGTCACTGAACAAGGACCAGGAGGTTTAGGGCCACAAGAGAGGGTGTTGTGGTGCAGCAGTATGGAAGCAGTATGGAAGTATGTTGTGGTGCAGCAATATAAATCAAGCCTTGATACAGTTAGTTTGTGTTGATTCTTTGCAGTCTTTCTATGTCTCTTTCTGTCTTTGCTTTATGAACTCACTTCACCTCCCAACTCCCTCCTCGCCCCTTCCCTCTTCATAGACAATTATGGACAGCATGTAACTGATCTCTCAGTGAGCTGCTATTTCATCAAATTCATTCACTCTGAAAGTGAATAAAAGTTAAGCTGTGGCAGGGGAGTAAAAAAGCTTGGTAAAAGAAGAAAGAAGCATTTTCTCTGATAAGATATATTGCAAAGTTTATTATATTTGTTTTTGCTATTGATTTTTACAAAGTTTGTTTAAACAGCAGTGATTGCTAAAGGTATATCACAAGTGCTATTCACATAGTTACTGTTTGTGCCCATAGTAAAAGTAGGATGAAAGCTCCTCTGTTACATATATTATGACATGTTTTCAACTCAGCTGACTTTTGCCAAAAGTCCATTATATTCCAGCTCATTGGCTCTGACTGTAGCAGCGGAGGTTGAGCTAGAGATCTTAATATTAAACATATTTATTATGGCTCTGGATGAAATCCGGCAATGAAGCCATCATTTATTTATCCCCTGCTGCATTATAAATACCCAAGCCAATGACTTCTTGCTGTGAGGTAATGGTGCCCGTTCCAAAGATTGCAGGGGGTTCCAATGGTCAGACCCCCTGCAATCAGTTACTTAGTTAATAAGTTAATTTTGGCTGCAGCACCTGTTTAATCCAGTTCACCGGCAACATACCCCTGTGTACTGGGTTTAGTGCTGTAACCAAGCTTTAATTTTTCTGCATATAGGGCTGTAGGAGGGCTTATTCTTTGTGCTGCGATTTTTAGTTTTTTATAGTTTTTTTTATATAGATGCCACTTTTTGAGACATATATTTTTTTTGTGTGACACGACCAAAAATCAACAATATAGCAATTTGGTTTAAGCTGTTTACCATGTGGTTTCATAAACATTATATGTAAAATTTTCAGACATTTGTGCACGCTGTATTACCAAATAAGTTTCTGTGTATTTTTGTTTACATTTTTTAATTTGAAAAATGGGAAAAGGGGGAGTTACATTTTTATTAAGGGGAAGGGCTTTTTTCTATTTCAATTCACATTTTTTATACCCCCCCCCCCTATTTTTTTATTTTTTTATAGGGACTATTAAAAGCAAACATTCGATTGTTAGTATTGTTCAGAGCTATGCCATAGCGTAGCACTGTTCAGTAGTATTTGCATCTCCTCCTGAACTCGCTTCAAAGTCTATTATTGTGTGCAGGGAGTACATGTACGCCCTATGTGGTCTAAAGGTTACGTTAGGTAAGTATGGGTGGGGCTGTGGATCTGATTACGCTGGGTTTGTTTGTGGTATGCTACCATCGAGACACAGAAGTCTGCATAGGAGCTGTAGACACAGAATACTAGGTGGTTTTCAAATGACTATTTGCAAAGTTGCTTCATTTTTATTTTAGAAGCAGTGGAAAATTAAAAAAAAGTTGCAAATGACAAATTTCTCTTTAATTATTGCAGGTGCCAGACTTCCTTTCTTATTCATTTTTAGAACCTGATAAAATATGAGGGGACAGACTGTATTTATTTCCTAACACCAGTGCTATTTCTCATAAGGCACAGATGAGACTAAGCTGATGTCATTTTACAACGGTGTAAGTGTCTTTCCGGTTTCATAAATTTGTTAGGAAAACAAAGACAAATGTGTCTCTGAGCCTGAGGACGAAGAACGAGGTAATATATAAAGAAAATGACAACACAAGACAACTCGGCTAGAAACATTACACCAGAGGCTCTTAACCTTTTTCAGACAGGATCCAAATTCTATCTGTGAATCAGCTGAGTGACCCACGATTTAGGTTCTCATTAATAATGGACCGGAATATCATTTTCAAACTAAAACAGATAGAGACCTAAAAAAAATGTCAATGTCTAAAATATTAATAACATAATGAACAGATAATAAATTCCCATTAATGATCTTGTTCTTTTTTATTAGTATTTGACTTGATAGAGCAGCAGTTGGTGCTCCGATGCTGCACATCCTACTGTAAATGTGGACAGGAAGTTACATAATCAGACATTTTGGAGGTATAAAAAAAAGTGTATGGTCACTTGGTCATTGACTCTTCTGTCCTATCCTCTCTCTAACTTTAAAAATACACAATAGTGCCCTCTGACTACCTTTTAGGCTATTTGAACTATATACTTAAAACTCCCAACTTTTTGGACAACCAAGGAGGACCACTTAAGGTTCTTTGTATTAAAGGGTACTCCACTGGCCAGCGTAGGGAAGTAAATGTCCCAAATGCTGTTTTCACGCTGCAAGTCTCAATGCAAGTCTATGGGAGGGGGCATGACCATGATACCACGAGGATCGTGGCCCACCCACGCAGCGTGAAAACAGCGTTCGGAACATTTACTTCCGAATGCTGGCCAGTGGAGTACCTCTTTAAAGTTCTATTTTAACATATATTTTATATGCCCAAAGTTTCATAATACATATCTATTTCCCAGGACAAAAAAGGGACATTAAACGGGCAAGGAGGAACAGAGGGACCTGGGATTGTTCCTCCATAACAAGAACTCTTGGAAGATGTGTTCACTATAAAACTACTCCATATGCATCTATGAACCCTTTGCTCTATGTAGATTCCCTGCTTTACGTTTATCTTAAGATTTATTTATTTTGCCCTTAGGTCATTGCTTATACCAAATACTAGAACAGTAGAAAAACTGCAGTACACATGTCTACCATGGATGAAAACTAGTCAGTCTCCTTTGCCAAACCCTTACATGGGTCTTTCTCACCCACTTTATCGGAGGGAAACCCATTTAAGGGCTGATCCATTTCACTGTTCAATAAATAAAGATTTCAGGCATCCACTGTGTTCTTGACATATGTTCTGTGATCTTTCTACTGTTTCTTTGCTTGCACCTTGCTGTGGTTGTGCTGCTGATCTCTAGCATTTATAAGAGGTACTGTTATATTGTTTGTTGCTGTGTTCTTCCCTGAGATTGGCCTTCCACTGGTCTAAAAATACACATGGTCCTGGGGTATCTGTCACCCCAATAAAACAGAAAGGAGCAGATGAGGAAATTCAGATGGATAGCTAACCCTTTTGGCTGGCTTATAAACTATGATTTCTTTAATATGCACTTTTTATTTTGTATTTTATTTTTTAGAAATGCCCACAGGTGCTGGCGAAATAATAAATAACCCATACTCACATGTGGTGAGCCACGGGGTGTGAGGTGAGGTGTAAGGGGCAGATGGTGTTGCCCAGGGGTAGATGGTAATAACCCCTTTGTGTTTGTGAAGCCAGCGCGTGATTTAACCTTAATCGCCCGAAGGTAGACAGGTTAGACAGGGGCAAATAATTGTCCAAGGCCAGGTTAAGGTTCGCGGTAGCTTTTACTGAGGTAGACAGATGGTACAGTCTATACAGTTTGGCCAGGATCCCAGAGACGTGACCTGTAACATGGGGGGACCTCACAGCTTGCTGGGACTTGCAGACTATAGGTGCAGGCCACGCTGACTACAATTGACTTGACTTGACTGAAGATGATGACAGATAATAAAGACGACTTGACTTACTGACTTGTGGCTGCAATTTAGGTTGAGGTCTCCACATGTGCTGGATACTCTACCCTGAGATGTCTGGACTGGACTGAACCTCAGCAGGAAAATAATCACAAGAGATAAGAGAGCGATTGCAGCTTCTCCCTATCTTATAAAGGGGGGCCCATAGGCTACCTGCGGGTCACCTGGTGCTCTCTGGGTAACAAACATATGACTTAAACATGTGACAAACATTATCATGTGACAAAAAATCATGTAATCAACGTCAAAGGTCCTTTACACCTAATATACAACCTATTCACATTATGGGGGAACACTGCAGGAGAGCCCTGAGGACGTACAGGGACTCAACCAGACAGGACTGTAGGAGCATACACCACACACATGCCCTAATCCCCCGCTGTTGTGAGGACATCTTGTCCAATCGTGCTGACCCTACATGAACTGACTGCTCAGCCAATCACTGGCTACAGAGATAGGATTCCTGCAGGGTCGACATATGAAGTGAAATTGGAAGAAGTGGAGAGGGGACAATGGACCAAGTCCTGTCCTGTTGCGGAGGCAGAGGATCGAGTCATGTGAGTATGGGTTATTATTTTGGTAGACAAAAACATTTTTGCCCCCAGAAAACCCCTTTAAGACCATGAATCCCTATATGTCTAGGAAAAGTGGTCATTGAAAAAGAAAGTAATCTGGTTACCTTAGCTTCATAAGAAAGGCAGAAGGGAACACTCTTTAAATCTATATCTCTACAGGGGATTTGGAGTTCTGTATCAGGAAATTGAAGCTTTGACTGCTGTAAAGATAAATGGAGAAATAAATCATCTCCAAAATGTGAGCTAAAAACAAAAGGGTAATAAAAAGAAGAGATTTGCGTCTAAAAAAATATTACTTCATAGTAGAGTGTCTATAACCAACAATATACTTCTGTATATACTACTGGGAAACAGAGATAGAACACTGCACTATAGGGCCTATTAATGGTCAGCTATCTTAAACGTAAATATAGGTTTTCTCCACAAGTATAGGAGGTTTTACACCTATAATAATCCCAAAGTGACTTAGGCCTTAAGTATATAGTCGTATTTTTCTGTTCCAATCTTTACCAAAATGGCTTCTCCTCACAAATGCCTCCCTGTGGGGTTATATTTAGCTTTTGATATGATTCTTTTTCGATATGAAGAACATCATTCCTGAGAAACACTGTTTAATAAATCCAAGTGATAAGTGTGGATGGACTGTACAAATGGATCACTGGAGGTCACTGGAGGTCTGGCCGTTCGCCTACCATGCATCGGTTGTCCATTACAAATAGATGTCAGAGCTGTTTCCATTAAATGGCACATAATAAGCACTCAAAAAACACAGGCATAGAAACATTGAATGTGTCGGCAGATAAGAACCATTCACCCATCTAGTCTGCCTAATATTCTGAATACTATGAATAGTCCCTGGCCCTATCTTATATGAAGGATAGCCTTATGCTTATCCCATGCATGCTTAAACTGCTTTACCATATTTGCAGCTACCACTTCCCAAGGAAGGCTATTCTATGCATCCACTACTCTCTCAGTAAAGTAATACTTTCTGATATTACTGCATAAACCATTCCCCTCTAATTTAAAACATGGCGGCTTTCTTTCAGAATCAGCACTACACTTGTTCATGGGTTGTGTCTGTTTTTTTTGCTCAGCTCCACTGATGTGAATAGGGCAGAATTGTAATACCACACACAACCTGTGACCAGATGGGGTACTGTGTGTGGAAGACAGCAACCATGAACCATGCTGTGAATTACGCTACTATTCACTTGAATCAGTCTGTGCAAAGTACGCAATAGTGTCAGATTTGCAGATTTCCAGCAAACCCGTTGAAGTGAATGGTAGAGTAACTTGTAGTAACGGGTAACTGACTTCGAATTGCGATCATGTGAACGTGCACTTAAAAGGGTATTCTCATCTTGCTAGGTAGGCTTCCCAGCTCTCTCCAGCCCCCATGCAGCTGTTGGAGGTAGTCAGGAAGCTGAAAACATCCAAGCTGATTGTTTATCATAATTTATGTAATGCCTTTCGACTTTAACTGGAGTTGCGTTGAAATGCACTGTAAGAAAGTATCACTAACTCCCACTAAAGTCCATGGATGTTATGCAAATTGTGTAAAACGTCTGTCTTGGCAGCTTCTGACTTCTAGACCATTATTGTCAGCTGCAAATGCGCTGGGCATCCCTCTAAGTGAGATGGAATACCCCTTTAATTGGCAGTGGAGGTCACCCATGTTACAATAATGCATTTCATACAGTGTAAACCTTCATTTTTTAGTCCTCTAAAAGGGCCAATGGTCAACACTCTAATGGCTACCAATTGACTAGAGCTCTTACAAGAGACTGAATTGTAAGCACGTTCCGGAAGTAAAGACAATTATTGGAGTCATTATCTATTGATTAAGCTTTGTTGCCTAGCAACAGTGACATCATATAAACAGCTAAAAATTCTGGGAGATTTATCAAAACTGTTTTGAAGAAAAACTTGTCTTTGTTGCCCCTAGTAACCAATCAGAGCACAGCGTAGAATTTTCAACCGACCAATCCGAAATGAAAGCTAGGCTGTGATTGGTTGCTGTGGGCAACAAGGACACTTTTTCTTCCTTCTTAACAAGCTTCTAGTCCTGATAGAAGGCAAATTAAGGGTAAACCCTGTTTTTGGTCTGTTTAGCTCCAAATGCAATGGTATACATCAGTGTTTCCCAACCAGGGTACCTACAGCTGTTGCAAAACTACAACTCCCATTATGCCTGGACAGCCAAAGGCTGTCTGGGCATGCTGGGAGTTGTTATTTGCTGGGAGACCAACAACAGGGGTCTCTCTCTATGGGTCTCATATCAGTCTGCACTTATAGCAGTGGTCTCCAAACTGTGGACCTCCTACTGTTGCAAAACTACATTGCTGGGCAGCCAACACAGTTGTAGTTTTGCAACATATAGAGGTATATAATCACCAACAAAAAAATCCAATTACGTAAAAATGATACTTTATTTAACATAAATATAAAAAAAATTGACAAACATTTAAAATGCAGCATGTCACGCCCCCTGATGAAGCACGAGTGAAAATACCTTGGAGTCTGGGGTGGTAAGGCATTGCGTTGCGGTGGGTAGTGCAGTGTGGTGGGTAGTGCGGTGCGGTGGGCAGGGCATTATTGGATTAAAATCCAAATATCGGCCAAACCGATAATCGGTCGATCCCTAATATAGAGGTATACAGTTTGGAGACCACTGCTCCACAGTATATACAGATTTGAGTAAATGTGTCCTTGGAAGACTACACAATTACACTGGTTACATACAAGAGTGTGTAAACTAACAGAAACAAAACCTCAGCCCCTGAGTTCGGTTTTTGGAGACCAATGTGGTGGTGTTACTATTAGATATATACTTCAAAAGTTTTGAAATAAACATGGCACTCACCACCTCCGCAATGCTTCAGTGAAGTCTATTGTAGTATCCTTAATACATCAAGTCCGGTGCAGACAGACGCTTGTGCAGGGGTGTCTCGCTGGGTGAGGGTGCCGTTTCGCGCTAGGATTGCGCTTCAACTGGCCCAGACCAGTGGCCATTTGATGCGTAATCCTAGCGCAAAACAGCGTTTAATCACAGCAGTGCCGAGTTTCTATTTTGAAAGACTTTACTATTAGATATGTTGGTGCTTCACTTGGCCTGTCCAGTTGACCCCTCAGGTTAACTTCCCCTTTAATGTTAATTGCTTAATATAATGTTGATCGACTAAAGTGCCAACCAAGAAACCTCATTCTTTAATCCATCGGCTGCATGCAAGGGTGTGTAAACTAACACAAACAAATCTTTAGCCCCAATTTCTGAATTCGGTACCTGGAGACCCAACGTGATGGTGTTACCATTAGATATGTTGGTGTTTTACTTGGCCTGTACAGTAAGACCTTCAAGTGAACATCCCTTTTAATGTTAATTGCTTTATATAATGTTGGCTGACTACAGAGCCAATTAAGAAACCTCATGCCCAATTTTGTTGTATTTTGAAGGGCCAGAATCTCTTTATTTATTTTTTTAGAACTACAAAAAGAAAATGGTTAAAGGGGTTCTCCCTTGTTTATACTGTTTTTTGTTATTATTTTTGTGTGTTATGTGTGTATAAGTATGTGTTTTTTTATGTGTGTTGTGATTATGTATATATGTATTTTCTTACCTTTTGTGAAGATCCAGAAGCTGGCCCCTTTTTCTTCCAGCGGCTTGCTGTGCACCTCGGCCTCCGCCATGTTGTGTTCGGTAAGTGGGATGTCGAGGGGTGTGTTCTTGCTTCTGTCCTTCCTATCTTCTGACGTCCGAGGCAAATCTTTTCTTCCTGTTTCTTCCGTGGCTCAGCGACGAATCAGCGGCCTCTTCCGGCGCATGCGCAGGTAGTTTGTTTGTTTTTTTAACCAATAATTTTTTTTTGTCTAATTGACAAACTGTCTGCGCATGCACGAGTACGCAAGTGCTACGCTAACAGCATAGCGTACGTTAGGTCTACACTAATAGCGTAGCTTCGCGCAAGCGCAGACAGTTTGTCAATTAGACAAAAAAAACTTTATTGGTAAAAAAAAAAAAAAAAACTACCTGCGCATGTGCCGGAAGAGGCCGCAGATTCGTCGCTGAGCCACGGAAGAAACAGGAAGAAAAGATTCGCCTCGGACGTCAGAAGATAGGAAGGACAGAAGCAAGAACACCCCCCCCCCCCCGACATCCCACTTACCGAACACTACATGGCGGAGGCCGAGGTGCACAGCAAGCCACTGGAAGAAAAAGGGGCCAGCTTCCGGATCTTCACAAAAGGTAAGAAAATACATATATACATAATCACAACACACATAAAAAAAACACATACTTATACACACATAACACACAATCATAATAACAAAAAACAGTATAAACAAGGGAGAACCCCTTTAACAGATTACGTACGGAGAAAGAGCTACAGACATTTTATTAGTATTTAAGGCAAGTCTTCCCGGGATTGCTTGACCTGAATGAAAATAAGGAGAGCGTTTTCCTGCCCAAAGCCCTTTGTGTGAATGACGATAGCTCAAGGCGCTGTTCAGAACTCCAATTCTCTGAAGCTTTTCTGTTAAGAAATGCCGGCATTCGCCCATTGCCCAAATGCTATTAAGAGGCATCCAAACCTTCCTTGTGAATGATGTGCATTTATTAGAATACAGCCGTCTGTGACAGGTAATAACCGCCATGATTTCCTGTTCTCTACAGATTGTACTGTAAATGCTCCACAATTAAGATTAATGAGAGCGAGGAGTCACCCCATCATAAGTTATTTAGCTGGTCACGGACACGCTCACTATCTGTGTGTATTACATTCGAAGGAACAACATAAGCACTGTAAAAGATGTATATGGTTTAAGGCTACACAAGTTACAGAACAAGTGGGATGCTTTTTATTACCAATC
Source organism: Hyla sarda (assembly GCF_029499605.1). Classification (NCBI taxonomy): domain Eukaryota; kingdom Metazoa; phylum Chordata; class Amphibia; order Anura; family Hylidae; genus Hyla; species Hyla sarda. Next base: position 72,323,050 of record NC_079191.1, on the reverse strand, counting down.
TGAAGGCTGGCACAACACACTACAAACTCACTGGGGATGTGAAGATGGAATTTTAAAGAAGCTGTGAGGCAATAAATATGATCCACACTTATTTCGGCTTTTATGTCTGACAATGGGAGGTTATGTAGAAAGGAAAGAAATTAAACCACAGAACAACAATTCCTCGTGGGTTCATATTTTTTGTTCACTTTGCAAATGTTTCGTAAGGTGAGCGTGAGAGCCAAAGTGTGTACGTGCACCCATATACATGTACTAGGAACAACACGAGTAACATAGTTTAAAGTTTTACTGAGTGAAGACACTCAATGGCATTTAGGGTGGTACATATAAGACACAGAGTGATAATTTTGGCATACACTGTCCACTTCTCATGTTTATGCATGAGCGAGTTTGCATACTTAGCCAAGCATGACACTCTCGGAACCCACATGGAGCTGCAGCATGGTAGTGCCACTGTTCCTAAAGCATCTGTCTAAAGGGAGAGTAGGCTAGACCATGCCACAATCTCATGCAGTGCTACAGGTTTTCATGGCCTGGAGATAGTAGGCAAGACAAACCTCGGGAGACTCTGAATCATGGAGATCACCAATGGTCTTCAATTTCAACAGAGTGGTATTGTTGTAGTTATACTTGGTTATGATCCCCAAAGAAGGGATCACAACTTATTGTCTGTGAGCTGACATTATTTCTATGAACGACCCCCAGCTTTTTGGTGTGTGGGGGAATCTCATCTGTCTCTTCCAATAGTTATTTATTCATATATAGTAACAGCCAGACATACAAGGACAACCCCTATACATTCCAAGGTTATACTCCATCCAATGGAGAACACTTTTAGAGACAAGCAAGCTTACACAAAGAAACTACTACGTAGGAATTCTGGAACCAACTTGCATCCTAAACATTAACATACAGTACTAGTATACTGTACATAGAGAACAAGGACCCTAATACAATATATAAAAAATGTCCCAAATACTTTTATTTGGCTTATAACTCGGATAAAAATGAAGTTGAGCCCAACCTGGAATGGGCTCTCTCTTTTCAGGGTCCTCACAGCAACCACATGGGCTGCCTCTTTGATAAGTACAACCTTGGTTTTGCAACTGGTATAAAATAGCCCCCTATATTATTAATCTAAAATTAATAGTACATGAAAAGAAAAAGAACAAGAGTGACAATATTTATGGGATCCATGGTTGATTCCTACTCTTATGATGCATTTGTATTCATATTACATGTTCCATTAAGTTTATCAATATGCAGACTAATGGACTGCACAGTGTACATAGAAAAAAAAACACAGAGGAGGGGAACCATCAATTACTGAATCAATACATCCAGTTACTGTATGAATAAAAATCTTTGCTTCTCAGGCAAATCAATATTTGACAATACATTTTTATTTGACTTAGTACAAATGCACATATACTGTACAAATAACTAACCAGAAGACAATGACCCACTTATGGAACCATTATACTATATGAGAAATACAAACTGCTTCTACACAAATGGAATCTGAATACTAAGGCTGACATCACTTTGGCAAGTGGATCCTGTGTTCAGTTGTCTAACCAATCTTTGGCTATGGTGGTGATGGTGACGACAGTTGAAATGAATGAAACTGCTGTGTTTAGAGGTAGGTTGCAGTATCATGTGATGGAGAATGGAGACCTAGTTGTCAAGTGTAAATAAACAAGAGCTGATCTGACACAGGTGGGTCTTAATCTAATTTGCATTAGGATCATTGCATTAGGTTGACTATACACATTATATGAATAAAAAACTTGGCACTCAAATTGATGGGTGACAACTTAGAATTTTATTTTGCAATCCACAAAGATAAATACTGACGTTTCGTTCCTTCAGGACCCTTCCTCAGAGTGCGGATTGCTGTGGAGGCTGGGGAGAGAAACTGGCCCAAAGCCAGAGAGAAATGAGCTAGGAAAGTATAGAACTGCATCCCTGGAGGAAGCCAGCAACGCAGTTCGCTACTTTTCTAGCTCATTTCTACCCGGCTTTGGGCCGATTTCTCTCCCCCAGCCTCCGCAGCAATCCGTACTCTGAGGAAGGGTCCTGAAGGACCGAAATGTCAGTATTTATCTTTAAGGATTGCAAAATAAAATTCTAAGTTATCACCCAGCAAGTTGAGTGCCAAGTTTTCTATTCATATTGTCTATTAAGGAGTGAGATCCTACTTGAGCACCACAGAGAGTGAGAGTGCCGTATCTTGCTTTTCTCTAACTATACACATTAGACTTATGTTGGCCAAAACCACCATAGGACATTCTGAACATCTAATGTGCTGGTGTCGCAACAAATGATGTCAGGGGAGAGAAGCTTTGAGTACATTTTGTTTTTGGGGTAATAACCATTGCCAGAGGAGTCTTGCAGAGGCTTACCCCTTTTTTTCAATCCAAACACATGAACATTTGGCTAAGAGTTTTAGTTTTTGGCGTGGATTGGAGAGATAACAGTTGGCCGCGCAAAGGTTTGCCTGTTATGAAAGTAACCACATAAGATACTTTTTAACCGTATATGCTACCTACTCCAGCAAAAGCTTCTGGGCCCCAATCCACAGTTAATATTCCCCTGTATCATGTGCCATTTTTAATACTTCTGTCTTCTTTGGGCCCCCTCAGATACAAATAAAGAGCACCATAATTGCAGCAACTCTGAGGAAGGGAACTTGCAGTCATAAATTTGCCACAACAATAAAGTAGTCTAACTTTAACTTAGAATTTGCTAATATGACAACACTTTAGAGGTATGTGGGCATTAGTGTTCAAACATGTCGAATGATTTCAAAGTAAGGAATAGGTCACGCTGCTGGCAGACACCCCCACAACATATATAATTGTGATAGCTCTACAGATAAACCGAGCCTTAAGCCCCCCTTGTACAGAACAAGTGAAGCGAAGTGGTAGTTCAGCAGACAGTGCAAAAACTCAACATTTAACAATCCGAACAATTTAGAGATTAGAGAAAAAACAACTTAAGTCATAATTTGCTTTCACACAGAGTTTTATCGCTGAATAAGAAGGATTGTCCACTTCCTAACCTTCCCTACGTTTTCTCAATTTAGAAAAAAAAATATGGAAAATAAAATAGTGTTGCCTTCTTGGTAGCTATTTAGTGGATATAAAAGTAGAATAAAATCTTTGTTCGAACACTGAAAAAGGCAACATGGGAACATACACATGTAGGGGTGGCATGCTGGTCAATGGTTGACATGGTTGCCTTTCAACAATAGGATCTTAATTTAAATCAGACCTTGACCTGGAAGTCAACCCTGTGTTCTCTGTGTTCTCATAGACAGGCTAAGAAATTTTCTGTAGACTACATGAGTATTCTTTAAATTCATGCACCCATTGGAGGACAGGGAAAAGGGACTACTACTATGGCATCCACTATGTTTACAGTAAAAAATCCTATAAAATCTTAGATGGGGATTCTCTGCAGTAAGAACAGTGATCTCTCTCCTCCAGAACGTTGTGAACAACATAAAAGGATTGTTGACAAAGGCCATTGATCCAGTTATTTGTGACCCATATTTAGATCTGGGAAATATCTTCCTTCCCCAATATCAGGGGGGGTTATGGATGCTAAACAGCTTAGGTCAGGTCATATTGTAGTTGGGAAAGATCCTGAGTTGGGTTGTTTTCAGATTTGTTCTCCCTATTTCAAATCAGGAAGGACCCTGATTACAGCTTCTGGCCTTGACTAGCCTTTTTTTTCAACCCTACTATGTAACTATTGAGACCCCTCAACTTTTGGAGGATATCTTGAAATCCCAAAGTGACTTCATTGGTGGGCCAAATTTCCAGAGAAGATTGTCCGACCATCTCCGGAAACTTGTACGTTGGTGAGATGCAGCAATCCCATTAGATGATGAGTATCAGATGGACATTCACCAGGGTTCTACTTTGACAAATAATGTTAGTACACTGGTGGGTCAATGAAGTAGAAGATACCTACTTTTGTCCCTTCCTCCTGCACAGACACATGCACAGGATGATAAGCAAAAGAAGACATAATATTATTTCTAAAAATGAGCATGTTGTATTGTACAAATGGAAGTATTGAGGACTTGCTGATTGGAAAGGACAGAGAGGTTGGTATTCCTTAACCTTACATTATAATCAAATCTCAAAAAAGATGACAGAATACTGATTTCATTACTTTTCTCCAGGATCTTTAGGTAACACATTTTATAAGACATTTCCTCCTGCCATCCTAAAAGAGATTCCATTTTCCTTACCATCTAACATACGAGGAATAGGTTAACATAGGAGTATAACTTCCTCCATGACCTCTCGTGGAGCTAATAGATTTTTTGGTGTAGGACACAATTCTCTTGTCAAAGATGATTAAGCAAAAGGGACTCCAATGACCTTCTCAATTGCTGTATACCTCTGTTCACTGATAGATTCAATTATGATGTAAGCAACTTCCAACCCTGCTGGTGTAGCCCAAACAAGAAGTTCCAGGAGATCAATTTTTTTTACATGTCACGTACAATATCAAAGGCTTGTCGCTTCTTTATTCTACTCTCTGTGTTATCCTCTTCTACTAGCTTACCTTTGTGTAATGGTATTAAACCAAAGGCTCTTTTTAGTTTTGTACATTGTATTTACCTTGTTGACCTTAATATAGACAACTGAACAATTATGAACATTTTTGGTGGTGAAGGTTTTCTACTACTAGAACCTTCATTACTTTTAGTCAGCAGATTCTAGGTTCTGAAATGCCACTTGTTGTTACTCTTCTTCCTATTGGAATCCACCAATTCATCATGATCAACTGAAGACATGCGACACCTATTTCTTCTGCCAAAGAGACCCCATTATGAGTGACGGGTGGGACCACACACACAATAATAATTATAGCATTAGAATTGGAAGCAGATTTCATTTGACAGCTGCTCCTTATGGTTTCTGGGAACAAAGCGACTTTCAGATGACTGTTGCCTATTGAACAGTTTCATTGGATTTTATTTACTAATTTTGCACATTGTAGAAACCTTCACCTCATCTGTTGGCAAAGGAAAAATGACAGAACTTTTTGGATGGTTATTATCGGAGTTTAATTTTTTTTACTGTTGGAATCTTCATTAGTTTTGGACAACAGATCCTTGTATTGAGTCCTTTACTTTCCTACTGGTATCCACCAATTCATCAGTATCAGTTAAAGGCATGAAACACCTATTTCCCCTGCCAAAGGACCACAATGTGAGTGACTGGTAGGTGTACTTACACATTACTGATTGTATAGCATTTTTACATGACAGCTGTTCCTTTTGATTCCTTGTGTATCGATCTCTCACAAAGAGATTAGTAAAAGGATGGATAGCTTAATATGATATGCTTGTGAGATCAGGATCTTTATTTTATTGCAGAAAGCAAGGTACAGTATATAAAAGAGGGCAGGTAAATAACACAGAGGAGTAATTTGATTAAGATTTCTTTAGGTTCTTCTCCTGTGCACTGTGGCCTAGAAGTATGTGGAAAAGCTCTATGCCTCATAGCTTCCTTTTCCCTCCACACTCCGCTCTACACTCAGCCCAGCTGCTCAGTGTACTATACAGAAGCAGGGATGTCTGCCTGTAACAGGTGTCTCTGCTCCTGTACATACTGTGTGTGTGCAGCCGCAAAGCTATTAGGGCACTTCCAAATCCGAAGTCATACAGTCACGTTACGTCCGGGGTAGGTAGGAGTGCAAGCCTGGATCATGCCCCAACCACTGTCCCATTGGAAAAAGCATTGGACAGTCCAGGTCAAAGCATGTACAAGCCAGATGTAAGGAACCGAAGGGTTAACTTGAACTGAGAGCTTTTGTTTGGTCTTGTTGCTTTGGTTACGCCTGTCTGCTGAGACTGGTCAGCTGACCTTGATTTAACACCTGGTCTGGACCTATTTAAGCTTGCAGTCTACTCCCAGTCTTTGCTTGCTAAAGAGTTCTGATTGTTTCCTAGCTAGCTTTATACTGTATCTGTTATATCTGGCATTTTGACCCTTTGGCTTTGCTCTCTGACTTTTCTCTCTGATATTAGTCATTTGGTACTTCTGACTTCTCCTGGCTTTGACGCGGTTAGTTGACTCTGGACCATTGTGTGTGTGTGTTTAGTTATATTTTGTTAGTCTGCCTGTATTCCCACTGATCCCGGACCTAGTCAGTTTCATTGTATTTTATCGTTTTGACATTACGCCCTCACGTATTCAGGAAGGGACTGTTTTCGTGGTTACGGACCTGTCGTTTAGGGCAGGTACGTAAGTAGGCAGGGATAGGGGAGTGGGCGAGAATAGAGTGCACTCCTTCCCTGCCCATATGTGACACCAGATAGTCAAAACCAAGAGGGCAGTGAAGTACTAAATTAGTGACAAAAGTCAGAACAAGCAATGGGTCAAACCAAGAGAGCGACGCAATACAAAGTCAAAGCCAGGTCACAAGCAGTGGTCTGGTCAGGTAACAGTATAGAACAGGCAAGGAACGCTGGTGAACGCTGGTTAACTCTCCCAATCTCAGGAGGTTTGAATGCAGCAGGTGCAGCTAATCTCCCATCTGGTCAGCAGGGCTGTCAATAGTATGACACACAGTTCTGTGCTGAGAATAGTTGGACATCATGGACACCCTGGGACTCTCCTGGAGATCTCCTGTAGGGGTTGAACACACTGTGGGAGCTAGGAAGGGCATATTTATGACACATACACAGTGGAATGGACCCAAAGTAAATCTTGGGAAATTCAGTAATCTCAAGTAAGTGACCACTGTACATTGTTACGCCGAGCGCTCCGGGTCCCTGCTCCTCCCCGGAGCGCTCGCGGCGTTCACCTCCATGCAGCGCCCCGGTCAGACCCACTGACCGGGAGCGCCGCATTAGTGTCACCGGCGGGTATGCGACCCGCATAGTGGGACACGCCCGTCCGCGGCTCGCATCCCAATCCCCTCACCTGTCCTGTCCTCCGTCGGCTCAGTCCCGGCGCGCGTGGCCCCGCTCCCTAGGGCGCGCGCGCGCCGGCTCTCTGAGATTTAGAGGGCCAGTGCGCTATTGATTGGCGCCTGGCCCAATCAGTACATTCACCTGTGTCCTCATCATAAAAACCCACTTCCCCTTCCTGGTATTGCCGGATCTTGTTGCCTCAGTGCCAGCCAGTGAAAGCGTTCTTGTGTATGTTCCAAGCCAGTGTTCCAGACCCTCTGCCGTTGCCCCTGACTACGATCCTTGCTGCCTGCCCTGACCTTCTGCTACATCCGACCTTGCTCTTGCCTTATCCCTTGTACCGCGCCTGTCTCAGCCGTCAGCTGGGGTTGAGTCGCTATCGGGTGGAACGACCTGGGGGTTACCTGCCGCTGCAAGTCCATCCCGCTTTGCGGCGGGCTCTGGTGAAAACCAGTAACCCTTTAGACTCCGTTTCCCTGGTACGGCCCACGTCATCACCCCACTGACACAGAGGATCCACCACCAGTATCCTCACTGCATACCCATCCGGACCCTGACATACATGACAGGCTAGAACACCAACCCAACTGAGTAAACTTTAGGATACCAGGGACAAGGATACAAGACAAGGAATGCAGGTTCATTTATAAGAGAGGGCATGATTCCACATTTATTTTGGCACCAGGAGAACTTGACCTACCAATATACTATGGTGAATATGACAGAATGGTTAATTCCCACCAAAAAGTGAATCCACTACTCCTCTGGAGCCCGCAGTGTTCTAAGGAAGTTTGTAGAAAGACTGTTAATATTTTTCTTAATTGTTGCAGAACTGTATTTACGATAAGCTGAGTTTGCAGATTACACTTCATATTCGTAATGTGTGCTCCAAGTTTTTACACGCCCAGAGGCAATGTGTTCACTTTTACATTTAACTTCACACAGCTGGAGCTAAGCACGGCTCCCAGAACAGAACGCACAGCCTGGCTCCTGCACTTGCAATGAAATGACTGCTTTTCATCCCAGAGATGCAAGAGGCAAAATTTAATGACTGCAGAACTGATTATTTAGAGGACAAAACTTTCGCCGCTCATACTTGCTAAGAAGCCGCTTATCGTGTCAGATTGTATTCTTTTACTTGTCCTTGTCTCAATCTGTTTCTATTGGCTAGGAACCCAATGGAAACTAGTGTCGTCAGAGAGGTGTGAGACACAAAGTTTCTCGCGCCTCGATGACATTGGAATCAGTTCTGTATTGATAAAGCTATCAAAAGAGATTGACTACAAGTTCTTCATCTATTATAAATAGCTCAGAGGGATATATAAAAGAGATGGAGGTACTTTGACTTGTGGCTTATCACTGTCAGGATAAAAAAAGGACATCCCAGAGGATCGTATACAGAATAGAGACATGGTAGAGCCCCCACCGGACTGTGCTCAGCTGAATTCACCACTTTGTCCTCTTTCCTCCACGTTGTGTCTTCAATAGAATTCCTTATCTGTGTCACTTGAGCAAGAATTCAGAGATGCTGCACTTTACGGACGGGAGGAAATCAAATCAGGGATCATCTGTTTTCTTCTTATATACTGATTTCCATCATCTTGGAGAAGAAGGTATCAGCTCTCAGAAAAGCTATAACTATTTATGACTCTTCCCTGTAGAGTACAACATATTTGAAAAGAAAAATCAGACCTATTTCTCAAAGTGCTTCTTTGATCAGATACTTGCATCTTAACTCCTTAAGAACCAATCTTGGCTTCTGGAGGACTCTTAAAGGGGAATTACAGTTGTTACAAGCGACAGCATAATACAAACATATGCAATGACTTATTGAGTGATAGAAGTCCATTTACTGAAACCCTTTTGACTAGAATAAATGATCCAAAGAGAGGCGCAGTTTCTACAAGGACAGGAACTGAGAAGAAGTGGTTAAAAATATTAACAAAAAAAATAATAATAATAAATAAAAAAAAAAATAAAAAAAATAAAAAAAATAAAAAAAAAAATATATATATATATATATATATATATATATATATATATATATATATATATATAAGATGCAGAAAATGTAGCAGCACACCCAGTAGTAAAGTGCAAAAATTGTGATTTATTTATTTATTTTTTATTTATTTATTTTTTATTAAATCCCAATTTTTGCACTTTACTACTGGGTGTGCTGCTACATTTTCTGCATCTTGGATTATTTGAGCCGTCTGCGATTGGGACTGCTATCCTTGCCTGCACCCCAAGACTTCTAGAATACGTGGTTGTGCTGCCTACCCTCTACATATATATATATATATATATATATATATATATATATATATACACACTGCTCAAAAAAGATAAAGGGAACACTAAGATAACACATCCTAGATCTGAATGAATGAACTGATCGTATGAAATACTTTCATCTTTACATAGTTGAATGTGCTGACAACAAAATCACACAAAAATTATCAATGGAAATCAAATTTATCAACCCATGGAGGTCTGGATATGGAGTCAAACTCAAAATCAAAGTGGAAAACCACACTACAGGCTGATCCAACATTGATGTAATGTCCTTAAAACAAGTCAAAATTAGTCTCAGTAGTGTGTGTGGCCTCCACGTGCCCGTATGACTTCCCTACAATGCCTGGGCATGCTCCTGATGAGTTGGCGTCTGTTGGTGGATGGAGCGAGATATGATGTCCCAGATATGCTCAATCGGATTCAGATCTGTGGAACGAGTGGGCAAGTCCATAGGATCAATGCCTTCCTCTTGCAGGAACCGCTGACACACTCCAGCCACATGAGCTCTAGCATTGTCTTGCATTAGGAGGAACCCAGGGCCAACCGCACCAGCATATGGTCTCACAAGGGGTCTGAAGATCTCATCTCAGTACCTAATGGCAGTCAGGCTAACTCTGGCAAGTGTCACGATGCCGGCTGGCAGGTAGTGGATCCTCTGTGCCAGAGAGGGATAGCGAGGACCGTGCTAGTGGACCGGTTCTAAGACACTACTGGTTTTCACCAGAGCCCGCCGCAAAGCGGGATGGTCTTGCTGCGGCGGTAGTGACCAGGTCGTATCCACTAGCAACGGCTCACCTCTCTGGCTGCTGAAGATACTGAAGATAGGCGAGGTACAAGGGAGTAGGCAGAAGCAAAGTCGGACGTAGCAGAAGGTCGGGGGCAGGCGGCAAGGTTCGTAGTCAGGGGAGATAGCAAAGTTCTGGTACACAGGGTATAAACACACAAAAACGCTTTCACTAGGCTCTAGGGCAACAAGATCCGGCAAGGGAGTGCAAGGGAGGAGACTAGATATAAGGAGGGAACAGGTGGGAACCAATTAAGCTAATTGGGCCAGGCACCAATCATTGGTGCACTGGCCCTTTAAGTCTCAGGGAGCTGGCGCGCGCGCGCCCTAGAGAGCGGAGCCGCGCGCGCCAGCACATGACCGCAGGAGACGGGAACGGGTAAGTGACCTGGGATGCGATTCGCGAGCGGGCGCGTCCCGCTGTGCGAATCGCATCCCCAACGGCCATGAGAGAGCAGCGCTCCCGGTCAGCGGGACTGACCGGGGAGCTGCAGGGAAAGAGACGCCGTGAGCGCTCCGGGGAGGAGCGGGGACCCGGAGCGCTAGGCGTAACAGTACCCCCCCCCTTAGGTCTCCCCTTCTCTTTATCGGGTAACTGCCTCCCCTGGGATGAGGACACCGGGAAAGGATGGAGGGATTCCTCAACGGCAGGCAGAACCGCAGGAGTAGGAATGGGGAGAGAGGGCAGAGGGCGGGACCTGGCACGGGGCAGTGTGACACCAGGAGGAGGGCCATGAGGGGACACAGAAGCTTGCCTGATGGAACTGGGAGGGGGGGAGGGGCATTTCCTGTGGCAGGCAGAGTCCTTAATGACCTTAGGGGGACCAGATACAGGAGGAACCACAGAGTTACGGCAAGGGTTACTGGGAACCGGTTTTAGACAGTTCTTGGAACAAGAGGACCCCCAACTCTTGATCTCCCCAGTGGACCAATCCAGGGTTGGGGAATGAAGTTGAAGCCAGGGAAGTCCAAGGAGAATTTCCGAGGTGCAATTGGGGAGGACCAAAAGTTCAATCCTCTCGTGGTGAGATCCGATGCTCATAAGAAGGGGCTCCGTGCGGAAACGTATGGTACAGTCCAACCTGGCTCCGTTGACCGCGGAGATGCGGAGTGGCTTGACAAGACGGGTCACCGGAATATGGAATTTATTCACAAAGGACTCCCGAATAAAATTTCCAGAAGCTCCAGAGTCCAGACAGGCCACGGCTGAGAGGGGAGAGCTGGCTGAAGTGGAAATCCGAACAGGTACCGTGAGACGTGGAGAAGCCGACTTGGCATCAAGAGACGCCACACCCACGAGAGCTGAGTGTGAGCGTGCGTTTCCCAGACGTGGAGGACGGATTGGGCAATCCACCAGAAAATGTTCAGTACTGGCACAGTACAAACAAAGATTCTCTTCCTTACGGCGATTCCTCTCTTCCAGGGTCAGGCGAGACCGATCCACTTGCATGGCCTCCTCGGCGGGAGGCCTAGGCGCAGATTGCAGTGGAGACTGTGGGAGAGGTGGCCAGAGATCTAAGTCTTTTTCCTGGCGGAGCTCTTGATGCCTCTCAGAAAAACGCATGTCAATGCGAGTGGCTAGATGAATGAGTTCATGCAGGCTAGCAGGAGTCTCTCGTGCGGCCAGAACATCTTTAATGTTGCTGGATAGGCCTTTTTTAAAGGTCGCGCAGAGAGCCTCATTATTCCAGGAAAGTTCAGAAGCAAGAGTACGGAATTGTATGGCGTACTCGCCAACGGAGGAATTACCCTGGACCAGGTTCAGCAGGGCAGTCTCAGCAGAAGAGGCTCGGGCAGGTTCCTCAAAGACACTTCGAATTTCCGAGAAGAAGGAGTGTACAGAGGCAGTGACGGGGTCATCACGGTCCCAGAGCGGTGTGGCCCATGACAGGGCTTTTCCAGACAGAAGGCTGACTACGAAAGCCACCTTAGACCTTTCAGTAGGAAACTGATCCGACATCATCTCCAGATGCAGGGAACATTGGGAAAGAAAGCCACGGCAAAACTTAGAGTCCCCATTAAATTTGTCCGGCAAAGACAGGCGGAGGCTAGGAGTGGCCACTCGCTGCGGAAGAGGTGCAGGAGCTGGCGGAGGAGATGGTTGCTGCTGCTGTAGCTGAGACTGAATCTGCTGTAGCTGCGACTGGAGTTGCTGAGTCATGGTGGTCAAGTACGACAGCTGGTGATCTTGTTGGGCAATCTGTCGGGCTTGCTGGGCGACCAGTGTGGGGAGGTCGGCGACAACAGGCAGAGGAACTTCAGCGGGATCCATGGCCGGATCTACTGTCACGATGCCGGCTGGCAGGTAGTGGATCCTCTGTGCCAGAGAGGGATAGCGAGGACCGTGCTAGTGGACCGGTTCTAAGACACTACTGGTTTTCACCAGAGCCCGCCGCAAAGCGGGATGGTCTTGCTGCGGCGGTAGTGACCAGGTCGTATCCACTAGCAACGGCTCACCTCTCTGGCTGCTGAAGATACTGAAGATAGGCGAGGTACAAGGGAGTAGGCAGAAGCAAAGTCGGACGTAGCAGAAGGTCGGGGGCAGGCGGCAAGGTTCGTAGTCAGGGGAGATAGCAAAGTTCTGGTACACAGGGTATAAACACACAAAAACGCTTTCACTAGGCTCTAGGGCAACAAGATCCGGCAAGGGAGTGCAAGGGAGGAGACTAGATATAAGGAGGGAACAGGTGGGAACCAATTAAGCTAATTGGGCCAGGCACCAATCATTGGTGCACTGGCCCTTTAAGTCTCAGGGAGCTGGCGCGCGCGCGCCCTAGAGAGCGGAGCCGCGCGCGCCAGCACATGACCGCAGGAGACGGGAACGGGTAAGTGACCTGGGATGCGATTCGCGAGCGGGCGCGTCCCGCTGTGCGAATCGCATCCCCAACGGCCATGAGAGAGCAGCGCTCCCGGTCAGCGGGACTGACCGGGGAGCTGCAGGGAAAGAGACGCCGTGAGCGCTCCGGGGAGGAGCGGGGACCCGGAGCGCTAGGCGTAACAGCAAGCACATGGAGGGCTGTGCGGCCCACCAAAGAAATGTTGCAGGTAGCAGAACGTTCTCCATGGCGTCTACAGACTCTGTCACGTCTGTCACATGTGCTTAGTATGAACCTGCTTTCATTTGTGAAAAGCACATTCATCAGTGGCGAATTTTTCAATCTTGGTGTTCTCTGGCAAATGCCAAACGTCCTGTACGGTGTTGGGCTGTAAGCACAACCCCCACCTGTGGATGTCGGGCCCTTATACCACCCTCATGGAGTCCGGATTGTTGCCCTCCTACGGCCTCCTCCACATCTACTGATGTACTGGCCTGTCTCCGGGTAGCACCTCCATGCTCTGGACACCATGCTGACCGACACAGCAAACCTTCTTGCCACAGCTCACATTGATGTGCCATCCTGGATGAGCTGCACTACTTGAGCCACTTGTGTGGGTTGTAGACTCCGTCTCATGCTACCACTAGAGTGAAAGCACTGCCAGCATTCAAAAGTGACCAAAACATCAACCAGGAAGCATAGGAACTGAGAAGTGGTCTGTGGTCACCACCTGCAGAACCCCTCCTTTATTGGGGGTGCCTTGCTAATTGCCTACAATTTCTTCCTGTTGTCTGTTCCATTTGCACAACAGCATGTGAAATTGATTGTCAATCAGTGTTGCTTCCTGAGTGGACAGTGTGATTTCACAGAAGTGTGATTGACTTGGAGTTACATTGTGTTGTTTAAGTGTTCCCTTTATTTTTTTGAGCAGTGTATATATGTATATACTGTATGTAAATATGGATGTTGGGGAAAGTCCTTATTCAGTATAAAGTATCCCTAAAAGAGGTTTCATGCTGACGTACTATGGACACATTTTTGCATTGGAATTACAGCCACAACATAACATGTTACAGAATCCTTCCTTCTATCTTCTCTGAACCTCAGCTCTCTCCCATCGTATTCATTTCAGAATGTCCTCCGTCTTATATTTTTACACAATATTTGCATTTCCAATTACAAAGGTGTGCTTTGCCGACATGGCCCACATTGTACATCACACCGTTTCTTCTTTTTCTGTATGTTCTCTGCATGTAACGGATGTAGCAGAGCTGAGGTTTTCTTTTTGCCGCAGGTAAATCAGCAGCATTAACTTAGCCCAGATAATTATTACAATGCACAAGTGATATGGCTCCAGGTATGAATGACAAATTCAGCTCGGTTTCCTTGGTATAAATTGGGTTCAGTGGAGCTTTTGATGCGCTCCTGCCAGAAACAAATCCCCTATTGTTTGGACTCATCGTACACAATACGCAGAGCCGCCTCCAGTCCATGGCTATAACATTTGCTTCTGTACGGACAAATTCTGATCCAAACAGCTGCAGACAGCGATTAATCCTCCCGGTATATCCACAGTGACAGTGTAAAGGAGAAGTAATAATGCAGACAAACACTGGTAGCTCTGGGGGATTTCTCCTGTGTAAAGTGAGGGAAGAAGATGATGTCACTGACCCACATCACATCTCTCTGTCCCTATATGTAATGTCATTGATATGCTCTATGGGTAAATAGATAGACAGCCAAACCTGCAAAAAGTATTAACTAGAAAAGAACAGTCCTCATAACGGTACTGAAATCGTGGGATTATGCACATACATACTGCTGGGCATTCCTCTGGTAGCTACGAACTTAGTCACACAGTCCCCAGGTTTTTTAGTAATGCACAGTCCCTATTTCACCACCCTTTTCCCCTCGAATTTTCCATTGCAACAATTCCATAGTGTAAATGGGACTACAGAAAACCTATACACACCATTGTTAGATCCATGCAGCAGAAATTCTGTAATGTGAACATACCCTAAGATGCCAAGGTATTTTCTAAGGAGTTTAACAGTGGTAGGTAAAGATGGATTGCTATGCAATTATACTTTAGGTTAGTGTTTCCTAACCAGGGTGCCTCCAGGTTTTAAGAAACTACAACTCCCAGAATGCCTGGACAGCCAAAGGCTGCCCAGGCATGCTGTGAGTTGTAGTTTTGCAACTAAAAAAATTGCTTCTTTCTCCTGTTATTAAGCTTTTTTCCTCTCTATTTCTCTCCTGTAAAACTTAATTCCACTCTGAAAATCAGCTCAACTTTGTCCTATATCTGCAAGACAAGCAATACAAGTCTATGAAGGGGGTTGAGAGGGGAGGAAGAAGCTCTGCCAACCAGCATTGGGAGAACTTCAAATTAGAAATGAAGCTAGCAAGGCAGAAATCTGCAAACAAATACAATAAACAAGTACCGTATTTATCGGGGTATACCACGCACCGGCCTATAACACGCACCCTCATTTTACCATGGATATTTGGGTAAAAAAAGTTTTTTACCCAAATATCCATGGTAAAATGAGGGTGCGTGTGTGCGTGTGTATACCCCGATACACCCCCAGGAAAGGCAGGGGGAGAGGGCCGTCGCTGCCCGCTTCTCTCCCCCTGCCTTTCCTGGGGTCTAGAGCCCTGCTGCCGGCCCTTCTCTCCCCCTGGCTATCGGCGCCGCTGCTCGTTCTGTCCCCCTGACTATCCCTGTCCCCCATTGCCGGCGCCGATAGCCAGGGGGAGAGAATCGGCGCCGACAGCCAGGGGGAGAGAAGGGGCAGCGGCACCCATTGCCGGCGCCGCTGCCCCGTTGCCTCCCCCCATCCCCGGTGGCATAATTACCTGTTGCCGGGGTCGGGTCCGCGCTGCTTCAGGCCTCTGGCGTGCGTCCCCTGCGTCGTTGCTATGCGCTGCACGGCGCGGCGCATGACGTCAGGGGGACAGAACGGGCAGCGGCGCCGATAGCCAGGGGGAGAGAAGGGCCGGCAGCAGGGCTCTAGACCCCAGGAAAGGCAGGGGGAGAGAAGCGGACAGCGACGGCCTCTCTCCCCCTGCCTTTCCTGGGGGTGTATCGTCGTATAACACGCACATAGACTTTAGGCTAAAAATGTTAGCCTAAAAAGTGCGTGTTATACGCCGATAAATACGGTAATGAAAAAAAAATTCTGTCAAATGGTGAAAGGTGTAAACTTTAGATGCAAATAAGAAACAAAAAACAAATGTGTAATTGCTAGTTTTTTTTATTTATTTCTTAACAAAAAAGGTTAGAGGGGTACTCTGCTACTCAGCGTTTGGAACAAACTGTTCCGAACGCTGGAGCCGAGAGCTCGTGACGTCATAGCCCCGCCCCTCATGATGGCATGTCTGCCCCCTCAATGCAAGTCTATGGGAAGGCGGGGCATGACGTCATGAGGGGGTGGGGAGTGACGTCATGAGGGGGCGGGCTATGACATCACAAGCTCCCGGCTCCAGCATTTGGAACAGTTTGTTCCAAATGTTGAGCAGCGGAGTACTCTTTTAATGAAAATGAACCAGTAAGTTTTATGTTCCCATAACGGTCGCTCTATAAAAAAAAATGATTCTGCAAAAAAGAAGAAGCTTTAAAGTTATGGTTCTTAGAATTATAAAAATGTAAAAGTGAAAAGAAAAATCGCTTTATTCTGAAGGGTCAAAACAAGTGTGTCCTGAAGGGGTTAATGATATACTTTACATCAAAAATTTCCTTTGTTATTTCCGTTTCAGTGATTTTCAGGCCGCTTCTCAGACCTTGCAGAAATTCAAAAGGATTGGGAAAAAAATTGACTTTATTAAACTTAATTAAATGAATCTCGCTCCCTTGTAGATAATTAATAATCTCAAAAGCAGCTGCGGAGCAAAGGAGCCGACTAAACTTTATGACTTTAATTGACAATTTCCTTTTGTGAAATATCGTACGGGAGGACGGGGATCTCATGTGAAGCTGATTCGCTTTGCCATTATGATCTCACCTAGAGCCATACAGGAATGTCCTGGGCTTCGCTGTAAATTACTCTATTCCCAAAGGAGGTTTACGATGACAGATGCAATAAACTACATGTTACGTTATAGCAAAGACACAACCACGGTGGATAGATTAGCTTTAAAAGAGTCTAAGGTGACCGTGCATCACCAAAAAGAGTCTAAAGTGGTTGATTTCTAGACTCTTCTCTTACTGGTCCACCAACCACTATCAACCACGGAAGCTTTAAATGATTCACTCTCCACACTTGTAGACCTACTGTATAGACTGCATGTGAAGGTCACGAGTAAAGCCTGGAAGGCCTACCTATGCAGCAAGTGTCCATGAGGGCAACCCCCATACCTTTAGTCATTTTACAAAGTAGTAAATTATGACTCTGAATAAAACATATGCAAACCCCTGACATGGACAAAATCTTCTTATCATATATACCGGTGATTTGTTGTTAATAGGGCTGTCCTAGGAAGATAACCTCACGTCATTTATCAAATTTGGACAAATGGACAAAGGGGGGTCTTCAGGATGGAGATCTGCTCGAGAGTAGTTCCCCTTCCAACAAACTCAAGCCATCAATGTATTACAAGGATGGCAATTCATCTCATAGGCCCCCATTTAATACAACATTGTATAGCTAAAGAACGGCTCCCCTGTCAAAATAAACTGTTTAATAGGAATGATGATTCTAATATGAAAGAGGTATTTGAAGAAAACACTGACCTTCTATGGTTTACTAATTGTTTGGCTGGCGGCTGCTTTGCTTAATATCTTAAATTTTAGATCTTGAATGTTGGTATCTCTCCTGTGACAGGTCTTACTTCTTTGGTCTTCAGAGCCCTTTAACAGGTTCCAAGTAAAATTATTTATGCATATGTATTTCTTTGAAGTAGCCATATTGGTTCTAGGCACACTTTGCTACTATACTTCAATGTCTCAGCCTGTGAGGACATTGTGCATAAATGATAAGAAACCCATATTAAAAGATTAAAATCCTTAAGGCCTTTAACCTTTCTTTCCTTTGTACGTATGACTGTTCTCCCTGAATATTCAGTAATGTCTGCTGGTTATAATGTCTGCGCAGGATGAAACCTCTCTTGAGGATGAGCAATGGTGCCAACCTCACCTAGGTTTCCTCTTTATGGGTCACACTGTAGCCCCGGGGCTACTCATATGGTGCTCAACACTGCCTTGTCACTTACTTTTTAGCTGCTAAAAGCCAAGTAAGGCTGCCTTCACACCTTGTTTTCAGCCTACAGTTGCCCGATCAGGCTGGGGGAGGGGAAAACCAGGTGATCCCATTCCCCAGCTGGACCGGCGCATAAATCCATTTACTGTAATGAGCCGACCGGAATCAAACGGTAGTAATTTTTGACCCCTATGCAGTTTCCTGACCAGACTTAAAACCGTAGCATACTACGGTTTTAGGTCAAGTCACAAAACTGGATACGGGTCAAAACTTAGTGCTGGATCCAGCTGGGGGAGGCGAAAACCAGGTGCTCCCGTACCCCAGCGGGATCCAGCAACTGTAGGCTGAAAACAAGGTGTGAATGCAGCCTAAGACTGGGTTCACATCACGTTTTTGCAATACAGTTCCTGTATCAGGTTTTTGATTTTTTAAAAATTCCTCAAAACCTGACTAAACTGTATCAAAACGTGTGTACAAATTTTAATCCGTATACGGTTTGAAAAATGATGTCCGGTTGCATCCATTTTTTTAAGAAGAAAAAGAGTATACTTTTTAACTTTTCACTCCATTATGAATAAGAATAAACTGCAAAGTCAAAAACCGTATTGTGAAAACCGTATGGAACCGTAAGCACATACGGTTCTGTACGGTTCCCATTGACTCCCATGTTTAAAAAAAAGTATACATTTCAATACGGTTTTTCACTCGGACCAAAAACGGTGGTAGGCTACGGTTTTGGATACGGGAAAAAGACTTACAAAACTGTACAGGATGCAAAACAGACACAGCCGGATGCATCTTTTGGCATACGGTTTTCAATGGAGGGTCAATGCATACGGGTGCGTACGGTTAATACGGTTCCGTACGGTTTTCAAATTGAAAATATATACGGGAACTGTATTGCCTAATTGCAAAGATTTCAAAGTTATAGAGAAGTATCTTTAAAGTGGGGAAAGTCTCCTTAAACTGAGGACTAGACATTATTACACTGAAGAGTAATGTCTGGTCAGAAAGATTACTTAGGGGACGGCTTAGGGGAGACCTAATAACTATGTATAAATATATCAGTGGACCTTACAGAGATCTCTCCCATGATCTATTTATACCGAGGACTTGTTACGCCGAGCGCTCCGGGTCCCCGCTCCTCCCCGGAGCGCTCGCTTCACTCCCTCCGCTGCAGCGCTCCGGTCACGTCCTCTGACCCGGGGCGCTGCGATCCCGCTGCCAGCCGGGATGCGATTCGCGATGCGGGTAGCGCCCGCTCGCGATGCGCACCCCGGCTCCCCTACCTGACTCGCTCCCCGTCTGTTCTGTCCCGGCGCGCGCGGCCCCGCTCCCTAGGGCGCGCGCGCGCCGGGTCTCTGCGATTTAAAGGGCCACTGCGCCGCTGATTGGCGCAGTGGTTCCAATTAGGGTAATCACCTGTGCACTTCCCTATATTACCTCACTTCCCTTGCACTCCCTTGCCGGATCTTGTTGCCTTAGTGCCAGTGAAAGCGTTCCTTGTGTGTTCCTTGCCTGTGTTTCCAGACCTTCTGCCGTTGCCCCTGACTACGATCCTTGCTGCCTGCCCCGACCTTCTGCTACGTCCGACCTTGCTTCTGCCTACTCCCTTGTACCGCGCCTATCTTCAGCAGCCAGAGAGGTGAGCCGTTGCTAGTGGATACGACCTGGTCACTACCGCCGCAGCAAGACCATCCCGCTTTGCGGCGGGCTCTGGTGAAAACCAGTAGTGGCTTAGAACCGGTCCACTAGCACGGTCCACGCCAATCCCTCTCTGGCACAGAGGGTCCACTACCTGCCAGCCGGCATCGTGACAGTAGATCCGGCCATGGATCCCGCTGAAGTTCCTCTGCCAGTTGTCGCTGACCTCACCACGGTGGTCGCCCAGCAGTCACAACAGATAGCGCAACAAGGCCAACAGCTGTCTCAACTGACCGTTATGCTACAACAGTTACTACCACAGCTTCAGCAGTCATCTCCTCCGCCAGCTCCTGCACCTCCTCCGCAGCGAGTGGCCGCTCCTGGGATACGCTTATCCTTGCCGGATAAATTTGATGGGGACTCTAAGTTTTGCCGTGGCTTTCTTTCCCAATGTTCCCTGCATCTGGAGATGATGTCGGACCTGTTTCCCACTGAAAGGTCTAAGGTGGCTTTCGTAGTCAGTCTTCTGTCCGGAAAAGCCCTGTCATGGGCCACACCGCTCTGGGACCGCAATGACCCCGTCACTGCCTCTGTACACTCCTTCTTCTCGGAAATCCGAAGTGTCTTTGAGGAACCTGCCCGAGCCTCTTCTGCTGAGACTGCCCTGTTGAACCTGGTCCAGGGTAATTCTTCCGTTGGCGAGTATGCCGTACAGTTCCGTACACTTGCTTCAGAATTGTCCTGGAATAATGAGGCCCTCTGCGCGACCTTCAAAAAAGGCCTATCCAGCAACATTAAAGATGTTCTGGCCGCACGAGAAATTCCTGCTAATCTACATGAACTTATTCACCTAGCCACTCGCATTGACATGCGTTTTTCTGAAAGGCGTCAGGAACTCCGCCAAGATATGGACTCTGTTCGCACGAGGCGTTTCGTCTCCTCGGCTCCTCTCTCCTCTGGTCCCCTGCAATCTGTTCCTGTGCCTCCCGCCGTGGAGGCTATGCAGGTCGACCGGTCTCGCCTGACACCTCAAGAGAGGACACGACGCCGTATGGAGAACCTCTGCCTGTACTGTGCTAGTACCGAACACTTCCTGAGGGATTGTCCTATCCGTCCTCCCCGCCTGGAAAGACGTACGCTGACTCCGCACAAAGGTGAGACAGTCCTTGATGTCTTCTCTGCTTCTCCACGTCTTACTGTGCCTGTGCGGATGTCTGCCTCTGCCTTCTCCTTCTCTACGGTGGCCTTCTTGGACTCTGGATCTGCAGGAAATTTTATTTTGGCCTCTCTCGTCTACAGGTTCAACATCCCGGTGACCAGTCTTGCCAGACCCCTCTACATCAATTGTGTAAATAATGAAAGATTGGACTGTACCATACGTTTCCGCACGGAGCCCCTTCTTATGAGCATCGGAGCTCATCATGAGAGGATTGAACTTTTGGTCCTCCCCAATTGCACCTCAGAAATTCTCCTTGGACTTCCCTGGCTTCAACTTCATTCCCCAACCCTGGATTGGTCCACTGGGGAGATCAAGAGTTGGGGGTCCTCTTGTTCCAAGAACTGTCTAAAACCGGTTCCCAGTAACCCTTGCCGTAACTCTGTGGTTCCTCCAGTAACCGGTCTCCCTAAGGCCTATATGGACTTCGCGGATGTTTTCTGCAAAAAACAAGCTGAGACTCTACCTCCTCACAGGCCTTATGATTGCCCTATCGACCTCCTCCCGGGCACTACTCCACCCCGGGGCAGAATTTATCCTCTCTCTGCCCCAGAGACTCTTGCCATGTCCGAATACGTCCAGGAGAATCTAAAAAAGGGCTTTATCCGTAAATCCTCCTCTCCTGCCGGAGCCGGATTTTTCTTTGTGTCCAAAAAAGATGGCTCCCTACGTCCTTGCATTGACTACCGCGGTCTTAATAAAATCACGGTTAAGAACCGCTACCCCTTACCCCTCATCTCTGAACTCTTTGATCGCCTCCAAGGTGCCCACATCTTCACTAAATTGGACTTAAGAGGCGCCTATAACCTCATCCGCATCAGAGAGGGGGACGAGTGGAAAACGGCATTTAACACCAGAGATGGACACTTTGAGTATCTGGTCATGCCCTTTGGACTGTGCAATGCCCCTGCCGTCTTCCAAGACTTTGTCAATGAAATTTTTCGTGATCTGTTATACTCCTGTGTTGTTGTATATCTGGACGATATCCTAATTTTTTCTGCCAATCTAGAAGAACACCGCCAGCATGTCCGTATGGTTCTTCAGAGACTTCGTGACAACCAACTCTATGCCAAAATTGAGAAATGTCTGTTTGAATGCCAATCTCTTCCTTTTCTAGGATATTTGGTCTCTGGCCAGGGACTACAGATGGATCCAGACAAACTCTCTGCCGTCTTAGATTGGCCACGCCCCTCCGGACTCCGTGCTATCCAACGCTTTTTGGGGTTCGCCAATTATTACAGGCAATTTATTCCACATTTTTCTACCATTGTGGCTCCTATCGTGGCTTTAACCCAAAAAAATGCTGATCCCAAGTCCTGGCCTCCTCAAGCAGAAGACGCCTTTAAACGACTCAAGTCTGCCTTTTCTTCGGCTCCCGTGCTCTCCAGACCTGACCCTTCCAAACCCTTCCTATTGGAGGTTGATGCCTCCTCAGTGGGAGCTGGAGCTGTTCTTCTACAAAAAAATTCTTCCGGGCATGCTGTCACTTGTGGTTTTTTCTCTAGGACCTTCTCTCCAGCGGAGAGGAACTACTCCATCGGGGATCGAGAGCTTCTAGCCATTAAATTAGCACTTGAGGAATGGAGGCATCTGCTGGAGGGATCAAGATTTCCTGTTATTATCTACACCGACCACAAGAACCTCTCCTACCTCCAGTCTGCCCAACGGCTGAATCCTCGCCAGGCCCGGTGGTCTCTGTTCTTTGCCCGATTTAATTTTGAGATTCACTTTCGTCCTGCCGATAAGAACATTAGGGCCGATGCTCTCTCTCGTTCCTCGGATGCCTCAGAAGTTGATCTCCCTCCGCAACACATCATTCCACCTGACTGCCTGATCTCCACTTCTCCTGCCTCCATCAGGCAGACTCCTCCAGGAAAGACCTTTGTTTCTCCACGCCAACGCCTCGGAATCCTCAAATGGGGTCACTCCTCCCATCTCGCAGGTCATGCGGGCATCAAGAAATCTGTGCAACTCATCTCCCGCTTCTATTGGTGGCCGACTCTGGAGACGGATGTTGGGGACTTTGTGCGAGCCTGCACTATCTGTGCCCGGGATAAGACTCCTCGCCAGAAGCCCGCTGGTTTTCTTCATCCTCTGCCTGTCCCCGAACAGCCTTGGTCTCTGATTGGTATGGATTTTATTACTGATTTACCCCCTTCCCGTGGCAACACTGTTATTTGGGTGGTCGTTGATCGATTCTCCAAAATGGCACATTTCATCCCTCTTCCTGGTCTTCCTTCTGCGCCTCAGTTGGCTAAACAATTTTTTGTACACATTTTTCGTCTTCACGGGTTGCCTACGCAGATTGTCTCGGATAGAGGTGTCCAATTCGTGTCTAAATTCTGGAGGGCTCTCTGTAAACAACTCAAGATTAAATTAAATTTTTCCTCTGCATATCATCCCCAGTCCAATGGACAAGTAGAAAGAATTAACCAGATCTTGGGTGATTATTTGCGACATTTTGTTTCCTCCCGCCAGGATGACTGGGCAGATCTCCTTCCATGGGCCGAATTCTCGTATAACTTCAGGGTCTCTGAATCTTCCTCCAAATCCCCATTTTTCGTGGTGTACGGCCGTCACCCTCTTCCCCCCCTCCCTACCCCCTTGCCCTCTGGTCTGCCCGCTGTGGATGAAATTTCTCGTGACCTTTCCATTATATGGAGAGAGACCCAAAATTCTCTCTTACAGGCTTCTTCACGCATGAAGAGGTTCGCGGATAAGAAAAGAAGAGCTCCCCCCGTTTTTTCCCCTGGAGACAAGGTATGGCTCTCCGCTAAATATGTCCGCTTCCGTGTCCCTAGCTACAAGTTGGGACCACGCTATCTTGGTCCTTTCAAAATTTTGTGTCAAATTAATCCTGTCTCTTATAAACTTCTTCTTCCTCCTTCTCTTCGTATCCCTAATGCCTTTCACGTCTCTCTTCTCAAACCACTCATCCTCAACCGTTTTTCTCCCAAATCTGTTCCTCCCACTCCTGTTTCCGGCTCCTCGGACGTCTTCTCGGTCAAGGAAATTTTGGCTGCCAAAAAGGTCAGAGGGAAAATTTTTTTTTTAGTAGACTGGGAGGGTTGTGGTCCTGAAGAGAGATCCTGGGAACCTGAGGACAACATCCTTGACAAAAGTCTGCTCCTCAGGTTCTCAGGCTCCAAGAAGAGGGGGAGACCCAAGGGGGGGGGTACTGTTACGCCGAGCGCTCCGGGTCCCCGCTCCTCCCCGGAGCGCTCGCTTCACTCCCTCCGCTGCAGCGCTCCGGTCACGTCCTCTGACCCGGGGCGCTGCGATCCCGCTGCCAGCCGGGATGCGATTCGCGATGCGGGTAGCGCCCGCTCGCGATGCGCACCCCGGCTCCCCTACCTGACTCGCTCCCCGTCTGTTCTGTCCCGGCGCGCGCGGCCCCGCTCCCTAGGGCGCGCGCGCGCCGGGTCTCTGCGATTTAAAGGGCCACTGCGCCGCTGATTGGCGCAGTGGTTCCAATTAGGGTAATCACCTGTGCACTTCCCTATATTACCTCACTTCCCTTGCACTCCCTTGCCGGATCTTGTTGCCTTAGTGCCAGTGAAAGCGTTCCTTGTGTGTTCCTTGCCTGTGTTTCCAGACCTTCTGCCGTTGCCCCTGACTACGATCCTTGCTGCCTGCCCCGACCTTCTGCTACGTCCGACCTTGCTTCTGCCTACTCCCTTGTACCGCGCCTATCTTCAGCAGCCAGAGAGGTGAGCCGTTGCTAGTGGATACGACCTGGTCACTACCGCCGCAGCA
Organism: Hyla sarda; assembly: GCF_029499605.1. Classification (NCBI taxonomy): domain Eukaryota; kingdom Metazoa; phylum Chordata; class Amphibia; order Anura; family Hylidae; genus Hyla; species Hyla sarda. Next base: position 72,298,395 of record NC_079191.1, on the reverse strand, counting down.
AGACCATCCCGCTTTGCGGCGGGCTCTGGTGAAAACCAGTAGTGGCTTAGAACCGGTCCACTAGCACGGTCCACGCCAATCCCTCTCTGGCACAGAGGGTCCACTACCTGCCAGCCGGCATCGTGACAGGACTGTATCTATAATAAGGGGGCATCCTCTACGTTTAGAGGAAAGAAGGTTTCTACACCAGCACAGATGGGTGAGCAGTGAGACTCTTGAACTTTCTCCCGGAGGAGGTGGTCATGGTTAACTTGGTAAAATAATTTAAAAGGGGTCTGGATGCATTTTTGGAGAATAACAACATACAGGTTATGGATTCTAGATTTATAGGGACAGGACGTTGATCCAGGGATTTATTCTGACTGCCATATTTGGAGTTGGGAAGGAATTTTTACCTTGAGTATACATTTTTTTTTTTGCCTTCCTCTGGATCAACTCAGTGGGTACTTATTAGGGATATAGGTTGAACTTGATGGCCTCTGGTCTTTTTTCAACCTTATGAACTATGTTACTGATAAGGATGACCCTTATGTTTCTAATGACTGATCAGTATATTAATAGTGATATGCCATTGCTGATGCTGGAAAAATATATTTGTTACCTACCCTTAACCCATATACCCAGCTTCCTATCTGCTCGTGACTAAGATGGAGTCCTTGGGATGACGTCAGCAGGACCGAGATAAGGAGTAAAAAGACAAAATATCTGACGGACAGAGAACGCTGGAATTTCCCTGTAGAGGAACTTCTGCCAAGAAATTAATGGACGCTAGATATGCTAATATATATATGGACGCAATAATCAAACAACCAATCAAAATGTAACATGATGATTTTGACGTAATAACTAAACCTCCTCTTTTATCCAAATGTAAATGTTACGCCTAGCGCTCCGGGTCCCCGCTCCTCCCCGGAGCGCGTACGGCGTCTCTCTCTCCGCAGCGCCCCGGTCGGTCCCGCTGACCGGGAGCGCTGCCCTGTCATGGCCGTTGGGGATGCGATTCGCACAGCGGGACGCGCCCGCTCGCGAATCGCATCCCAGGTCACTTACCCGTTCCCGTCTCCTGCTGTCATGTGCTGGCGCGCGCGGCTCCGCTCTCTAGGGCGCGCGCGCGCCAGCTCCCTGAGATTTAAAGGGCCAGTGCACCAATGATTGGTGCCTGGCCCAATTAGCTTATTGTGTTCACCTGTTCCCTGGCTATATCTAGTCTCCTCCCTTGCACTCCCTGGCCGGATCTTGTTGCCTTAGTGCCTAGTGAAAGCGTTCCCTAGTCTGTTCCTAGTCCGTGTTCCTGACCTCCTGCCGTTGCCCCTGACTACGATCCTTGCCGCCTGCCCCCGACCTTCTGCTACGTCCGACCTTGCTTCTGCCTACTCCATTGTACCGCGCCTATCTTCAGCATCTTCAGCAGCCAGAGAGGTGAGCCGTTGCTAGTGGATACGACCTGGTCACTACCGCCGCAGCAAGACCATCCCGCTTTGCGGCGGGCTCTGGTGAAAACCTGTAGTGGCTTAGAACCGGTCCACTAGCGCGGTCCTCGCCATCCCTCTCTGGCACAGGGGATCCACTACCTGCCAGCCGGCATCGTGACAGTAGATCCGGCCATGGATCCCGCTGAAGTTCCTCTGTCAGTGGTCGCTGACCTCACCACGGTGGCCGCCCAGCAAGCCCGACTGATCGCCCTTCTAACCCGTCAGCTGTCGGAAATGTCCACCATTTCGCACCAACTTCAGTCGCAACTTCTCCAGCAATCTTCTCCTCCGCCAGCTCCTGCACCTCCTCCGCAGCGAGTGGCCACTCCTAGCCTCTGCCTGTCCTTGCCGGACAAATTTGATGGGGACTCTAAGTATTGCCGTGGCTTTCTTTCGCAATGTTCCCAGCACTTGGAGATGATGTCGGACCAGTTTCCTACTGAGAGGTCTATGGTGGCTTTCGTAGTCAGCCTTCTGTCTGGAAAAGCCCTGTCATGGGCCGCACCGCTCTGGGACCGCAATGACCCCGTCACTGCCTCTGTACACTCCTTCTTCTCGGAAATTCGAAGTGTCTTTGAGGAACCTGCCCGAGCTTCTTCAGCCGAGATTGCCCTGCTGAACCTGGCCCAGGGTGTTTCTTCCGTTGGCGAGTACGCCATTCAGTTCCGTGCTCTTGCTTACGAGTTGTCCTGGAATAGTGAGGTTCTCTGCGCGACCTTTAAAAAAGGCCTATCCAGCAACATTAAAGATGTTCTGGCCGCACGAGAGACTCCTGCTGACCTACATGAACTCATTCATCTTGCCACTCGCATTGACATGCGTTCTTCCGGATGGCGTCTGGAGCTTCGCCTGGATATGGACTTTGTTCGCACGAAGCGTTTTTTCTCCCCGGCTCCTCTCTCCTCTGGTCCTCTGCAATCTGTTCCTGTGCTTCCCGCCGCGGAGGCTATGCAAGTTGACCGGTCTCGCTTGACACCTCAAGAGAGGACACGATGCCGTATGGAGAACCTCTGCCTGTACTGTGCTAGTACCGAACACTTCCTAAGAGATTGTCCTATCCGTCCTCCCCGCCAGGAAAGACGTACGCTGACTCCGCACAAAGGTGAGACAGTCCTTGATGTCTACTCTGCTTCTCCACGTCTTACTGTGCCTGTGCGGATGTCTGCCTCTGCCTTCTCCTTCTCTACAGTGGCCTTCTTGGATTCCGGATCTGCAGGAAAATTTTTTTTGGCCTCTCTCATCAACAGGTTCTACGTTCCTGTGACCAGTCTCGCCAGACCCCTCTACATCTATTGTTTTTACAATAAAAGATTGGACTGTCTCGTTCGTTTCCACACAGAACCCCTCCTAATTTGCATCGGACCTCATCACGGAAAAATTGAATTTTTTTTCCTCAGGTTCTTTGGCCCCAAGAAGAGGGGGAGACCTAAGGGGGGGGGTACTGTTACGCCTAGCGCTCCGGGTCCCCGCTCCTCCCCGGAGCGCGTACGGCGTCTCTCTCTCCGCAGCGCCCCGGTCGGTCCCGCTGACCGGGAGCGCTGCCCTGTCATGGCCGTTGGGGATGCGATTCGCACAGCGGGACGCGCCCGCTCGCGAATCGCATCCCAGGTCACTTACCCGTTCCCGTCTCCTGCTGTCATGTGCTGGCGCGCGCGGCTCCGCTCTCTAGGGCGCGCGCGCGCCAGCTCCCTGAGATTTAAAGGGCCAGTGCACCAATGATTGGTGCCTGGCCCAATTAGCTTATTGTGTTCACCTGTTCCCTGGCTATATCTAGTCTCCTCCCTTGCACTCCCTGGCCGGATCTTGTTGCCTTAGTGCCTAGTGAAAGCGTTCCCTAGTCTGTTCCTAGTCCGTGTTCCTGACCTCCTGCCGTTGCCCCTGACTACGATCCTTGCCGCCTGCCCCCGACCTTCTGCTACGTCCGACCTTGCTTCTGCCTACTCCATTGTACCGCGCCTATCTTCAGCATCTTCAGCAGCCAGAGAGGTGAGCCGTTGCTAGTGGATACGACCTGGTCACTACCGCCGCAGCAAGACCATCCCGCTTTGCGGCGGGCTCTGGTGAAAACCTGTAGTGGCTTAGAACCGGTCCACTAGCGCGGTCCTCGCCATCCCTCTCTGGCACAGGGGATCCACTACCTGCCAGCCGGCATCGTGACAGTAAAAACTAAATGTACTTCCTGGATTAAACATAGCTAACTCTGGAAACTCTCATGAGAGCTCCTAGGGAACAGCTCTGAGTTTTCCTGCTGAAAAAGAGTTTATATCAACTGGTGTATATTTCTTATGTTGACAATCAGCAGTATACAGCAATGGTCAATCACATTTGAAAGCCTCACCTCAGACCATCCTTGACATTTCTATGTATCCATGATATGATTCAGTTTGCAACAGGCAACATTTTACACATTGAAACATTTATTACATAAATAAACTTTACATAAAATCAAATCATAATAATCGATATAAAAAACTTCTAATAAATGAGGTAGAGAATGACCAATCCATTCTTGTATATCATGATCATAGTTATTCTAGGTACTTACAGTTGAAGTCATAAGTTTCCAAACACTTGAAGCAAAAAAAACCTTATGTTTCTCCCTTTCACAGATTCCATGTCACGAAACTATAGTTTTAGCATGTTGTTTCAGATATCTACTTTGTACACAACACATACCAAATTTTCCAACTAATGTTTACAATTCAATCATTTTATATATAATCCAGTATAACAAATTGAAAGCTAGTCAGAGGGTTACATACACCAAGCTGGCTTAGGAAGCTTCTGCTAGATTACATTGTGTGAAGTGATTGGGTTCCGGCTTCTAAGGCCTACTTGTCTTTTTGCCGAAATTATGGGATAATCCAAAGAAAGTACCAAAGACATCAGGAAAAGTGTTCTAATGTAGACCTCCACAAGTCTGAAAATAACTCACAGGGATTAGAGATGAGCGAACTTACAGTAAATTTGATTCGTCACGAACTTCTCGGCTCGGCAGTTGATGTCTTATCCTGTGTAAATTTGTTCAGCTTTCAGGTGCTCCGGTGGGCTGGAAAAGGTGGATACATTCCTAGGAAAGAGTCTCCTAGGACTGTATCCACCTTTTCCAGCCCACGGGAGCACCTGAAAGCTGAACTAATTTATGCAGGAAAAGTCATCAACTGCCAAGCCGAGAAGTTCGTGACGAATCGAATTTACTGTAAGTTCGCTCATCTCTAACAGGGATGTACAGACACATGAAGGTGCCACCCTCACAAATGATAACATACAGGTCAACACTATGGGGGTACACAGCCATCATACCATTCAGGAAGGTGACGTGTTTTGTCTCCAAAAGATGAACGCACTATGGCGTGAAAAATATAGATCAATCCAAGGATGATAGCAAAGATGCTGGAGGACACTGGTGTAAAAATATCTATATCAACCTGAAAACATGTCCTTTATTGACAAGGCTGATCAGCAAGGTAGAAAATACTACTCAAAAACCACCATAAAAACAGCCAGGTTACTGTCTGCAACGGCACATGGGGACAAAGGGGGAGATTTATCAAAACCTGTCCAGAGGAAATGTTGCCCATAGCAACCAATCAGATTGCGTCTTTCATTTTTCAGAGGCCTTGTTAAAAATGAAAGAAGCAACCTGATTGGTTGCCATGGGCAACTGGGCAACTTTTCCTCTGGACAGGTTTTGATAAATCTCCCCCAAAGGTCTTACTTTTTGAAGCAATGTTTACTAGTCTGATGGAACAAAAAATTAAACATTTTGGACATAATGATCATGGTTGTGTATGGAAGAAAAAGGTGGAAGCTTGCAAGCCAAAAAACCTCATCTCAATCATGAAGCATGGAGGTGGCAGTATTATGTTGTGAGGTGTTCTGCTGTAGGAGATACTGGCACACAACACAAAATAGGTGGCATTATGAGAGAAAAAATATATGGAGATATTAAAGAAAAATCTCTTGACATCAGCCAGAAAGTTAAAGGGGTACTCCGGTGGAAAACATATATTTTTTTAAATCATCAGGTGCCAAAAAGTTCAACAGATTAGTAAATTATTGCTATTAAAAATCGTAATCCTTCCCGTACTTATTGGCTACTGAATACTACAGAGGAAATTCTTTTATTTTTGGATTTCTTTTCTGTCTGTCCACAGTGCTCTCTGCTGACACCTCTGTCCATTTTAGGAACTGTCCAGAGCAGTTATGGGGTTTTTCTCCTGCTCTGGACTTTCCTGACATGGACAGAGGTGCCAGCAGAAAGTACTGTGGACAGACAGAAAAGAAATCCAAAAAGAAATGAATTTCCTCTGTAGTATTCAGCAGCTAATAAGTACTGGAAGGAGTAATTTGCAAATCTGTTTAACTTTCTGGCACTAGATGATTTAAAAAAAATAAATAAATAAAGTTTTCCACCGGAGTACCCCTTTAAGGCATCGGAGCAAATGGGTCTTCCAAATGACCAAGTATACTTCCAAAGTTGTGGCAAAATGGCTAAAGGTCAACAATGTGAAAGTAATGGGACAGCCAAAACAAAGCCCTGACTACAGTGCCAAAGAAAGTTTAAGGGTGCGTTCGCACGCGCTGATTTTTTTGCGGGTTATCCGCTGCGTATTTGAAAGTGGGCGGGCTCTTCTCGGCTGTCCGCAGCAGATTTTCCGCGGTGGAATTTACGCTGTGGAAAATCCACCACAGTCCCTACTGACTTCAATGGGGCTTGCAGCGGATTTTCCGCAGTGTACATTCCGCCGCGGAAAATCTGCTGCGGACAGCCGGGAAGAGCCCGCCCACTTTCAAATACACAGCGGAAAAAGCGCTAAAAAATCTGCGAGTGTGAACGTACCCTAAGGGCAGAATTGACAAACTGTGTGTGTGCGAGCAAGGAGGCCTAATAGAGGCTTACAATCCTGACTCAATTACAGCAGTCCTGTCAGGAGAAATGGAACTTGTGGAAAGCTAAGTCAGACAATTCAAAGATAATGATACCAAATCTTACCCATGTGTATGTAGACTTCTGAGTCACCGAGAATGTAAAGCTAAAAACTAAAATATATTATTGTCTCTTGTATTATTCCGACATTTTACATTCTTGAAATAGAGTAATCCTAAGTAAATTCAACAAACCTGAATGGCCTAAGAGCCTGAATGTGTACTAGGATTAGGTGCCAGGCATGGGGAAAAACTACCATAGGAAAAGACCCTGTCATTCCAACAAAGACAGGCAATGGGGCAGCGGCACCGATAGCCAGGGGGAGAGAAGGGCCGGCAGCAGGGCTCTAGACCCCAGGACAGGCGGGGCAGAGAAGCCGGCAGCGCTGGCGGTCTCTGCACCTGCAAAGCCACTGCAGTTCATTGATTTAAAGCGCCCGCTTTAAATCACTGAACTGCAGCGGCTTATCGGCGTATAACACGCAGGTAGACTTTAGGCTAAAAATTTTAGCCTAAAAAGTGTGTGTTACACGCCGATAAATATGGTAATATTGTAACTTGAGGGACCACTGTATTACAGTAGTGAGCCTGACTGACAGTAGCCACTATCAGAATTGGGACCCTGTCTATTTAGCTGTGGGGCCCTCACATCAGACTATTAATTATTATATGATATAATATCAATGATTAGCGTGTAATAAAACTGCTTATTAAGTTAATATGCGCCAATTACAGGCTTTGTCGGAAAACATCTTCCTGATCAATGAAATCCTGTACATCATTTATCTCCCCGTTTCCCATAAAGCCATACAGAATCCTTAATTGGCCCCTACCTACAGAAGTTTTTCTCTTCACGTCAGCACAGCCCGTCCTTTGGATGTTACATTTCCTTGATACCTCGAAATGATTCTGCTGCAGATCCTGTCATTAGACATAAATGAAAGAAACATTGAGTCAATGTAGTCAATGTCTGTGCATTAACATTGGTCGACACCGAAATGGGAGCACAAATGTCTCAATAATGATAACTGCTGAAATGTATGCATTTTCATAAAATGTCAGAAGATTCTGCAAAATGCCAATTAGATCAAATGGAGATGGTGCTCCTCTGCAAAGCCCAATGTTAAGCGGTTAGGTGCTCCTTTTTTCCTATAACAACCCACATGTAGAACATTCTGGTGAATTGAGTTTTCAAAAATCCATTTTCCAATACCCTATTAGAGTATTCCATACATGGGGGTTTCCATGAGTAACAAAACACAGGGCATTTCACGCAGTTGAGGATGTAGTCACACTGCATTTATCATGTATAGTATATGCCCCAGGCACATGCTTAACACGTCCAGAGTCCCCTACTTGCCAAGAACATGCCCCGAATGTCCTTTTAGAGCTATACTTCAGGTGTTTTTCCAACTGTAAACCAAATGTGAGTAGAATATGAATGTTAAAGGGGTACTCCACCCCTGGCATCTTATCCCCTATCCAAAGGATAGGGGATAAGATGTTAGATCGCCGCGGTCCCGCTGCGGGGGACTCCGGGGATCGTCGCTGCGGCACCCCGCCATCATTACTGCACAGAGTTCACTCTGTGTGTAATGACGGGCGATACAGAGGCCGGAGCAGCGTGATGTCATGGCTCCGCCCCTCATGACATCACGGCCCGTCCCCTTAATGCAAGTCATGACAATGGGCGTGACGATCGCCACGCCCCCTCCCATAGACTTGTATTGACGAAGGCGGGCCGTGACGACACGAGGGCGGAGCCGTGACGTAACGATGATCCGGCCACTGTATTGCCCGTCATTACGTGCAGAGCGATCTCGCTCTGCGCAGTAATGATAGCGGGGTGCTGCAGCAGTGATCCCCGGGGTCCCCAGCAGTGGGACCCCGGCGATCTGACATCTTATCCCCTATCCTTTGGATAGGGTATAAGATGTCTAGGGGCGGAGTACCCCTTTAACAGCTGATGAATAAGGGTCAGATAGGTCCAGGAAACCTTACAAGTGAGACATTTTGGGACCTACATAAGTGTGAGAATCAAGGGTTAAAGTTTAACTCAGATGAAGCTCTGGTAACATAATATCTATTTAAATCTCCCAATAACTTTGTGGTCCAAAACGTACCCAAGACTACAGCGGATCAGGATACGGAATTGCCTGAAGTCCCATGCAAGCCTATGGGACTTTTGGCAAATCTGTATCCTGATCGGTGTAGTCTCAACTACAAAGTTGCCAGGAGATTTAAACAAATATCCTGCTGCCTGAGCATCATCAGAGTTACACTTTATAAATATATATAAATATGGCGTTCCAGTGCAGAAGCTTTGATGGGCACCAATATTTGACTGCTGCTGCCAAGCAGTGATCACATGCCATGCAATTGGCATCATGGCTCCCAATGATGAGTAGTGATGCCAGAAGTACTGCATGCAAAAAACTGAGGCTACTGGCCACAAGCAAACAAAGACTGGTGCACCCACTAGAACTTCTGGAACACAGTGGGATTGGAGAGGTGAGAAAAGGCTTTAAAGGGGTACTCCGCTGCTCAGCATTTGGAATAAACTGTTCCGAGCGCTGGAGCCGTCGCCGGGAGCTCGTGACATCATGGCCCCTCCCCCTCATGATATCACGTCCGCCCCCTCAATGCAAGTCTATGGAAGGGGGCGTGACAGTTGTCATGCCCCCTCCCACAGACTTGCATTGAGGGGGCGGGGCATGACATCATGGGGGGCATGGCTGTGACCTCATGAGCTCCCGGCACCGGCTCCAGCGTTTGGAACAGTTTGTTCCAAACGCTGAGCAGTGGAGTACCCCTTTAATGGTATTACATTTCTTTTGAGCCTTTCATTTATTTTATTTTTTTCAGAAGGTAGATAACACCTTTAAGTTCTGGCCTCTTTCATAAAGCAGTATTTTGGTCTGTATTTGGCATCAGAATTTGTTAGCCCAGACTAGATGAAATGCAAAATGAAAGAGATTCAAATCCTTCAATGATTCTATTTTTATTTATAGGTCCCACTCCTAGATTTTCTATGGAAACACAAAAAATGTATTCCCCTACTGTAGCCCCCAGGACAGTGTGGATGGCAAATATAATGAATAGTACTAACCAGATCCAGTTGTACTAAGAGCGCAATACCTTCCTCTAAATGTAGACTTGCTAAAATCCAGTGAGCAGCGTCTACGTCCGTCCCTGATTCTGCAGATGCCGGCTGGTATGATAAATTCCAGAAATAGGTGTAGAGTCGTTGTCTACGAAGTGGACATCAATAAAGCTCTTCTACCGGCAGAAGCGCCTTGTTGATACCCATCTTGTAGACTACAACCCATTTCCAGAACAACTTTCGCTTACATTTTTGATAACCTTACTTGGCTTACTTTGGCTCAAACTTTTGATAACCTTACTTCCACCTGTTTCTGCTGCTAAAAAACCATAGTGACATAAAAACCCACAGTGGTGGTGGTATGGTTATCTCTTTTAAATAGTCAAACTCAAGGGGTAGACAAATCCCTATGGATCATGTCCATAGACAAGCTGTAAGTACGTCAACAATCCCGCATCCCCCCACACGCTAACACTCTCAAAATCAATGCTAGGGACAATATTGCCATAGGCTTTCTATTAGAAAATCAGAAGACTGCTTGGGCTCTACTAATATATTTGATGACATCTTCTTTGAAGGTTTGTCCGCCCTTTACAACTCTTTTTTGTTCAAATATTGATCAGTTTTAGTTAGAAATTGATCATAGTATGTCTTACGGCAGGTATCTTCAGCAATTATGTGCAATGTGGGGGTGGGTGGTATTTCAACAGTGTGTGTTTAGTTCCCTGCAGCGCCACCACAGGGGAAATAAAGTATTGAATATTGGCCATTGAAATCAACCCACAATTAACAATATCCTTTAATGTCCTATAAGATAATGCAGTAGATTTTACTGCAGTCCTATGGACATCCACGGATCCAAAATTGTGATCAACATCCAAACTCAGCTCTGCTTCCCTGAGCCCAGTTACATCTGTATTGACTCATAATAAGGCTAATTCAATAGATGCCCATAGTGACTGTGTGTTTCCATAGTAATTAAAAGCAGATGTATTGACTTCCATTGAGTAAAAATATCCAACTGAGGTCAATGGGAGTATTCAAACATGAGGTTCCCAAATGTCCACTTCAGAGTGACGACTAATGAATTAGTCAGTGTCCAATTCACTGGGTTTACGGCCAAGGACTTGACATAAACCTTGACGCAACGTCGTTCCCATAGAATAATCTGATTTTACTAGCTCACACACAGATGTTGTAACACAGTCCGTATGATGAGGCAAAAGAAGGTCATCCCAACAAAAAAACTCACTCTCATCCCAGTGCTCGGCTCGAGTGCAGCTATGTAGTGCACATATTTATACCGTAATAATACACCATAGCAGTGTGCAGAGTGACCAGGAATAGAGATTTGGGACATAAATGGAAATTAGGTCACTTGTGTTTCCAACGCTTTGGGTTATGTATATTCTTTAGGAACAGACGGGTCATTGTTTTCTAAAGAGTTTTGCAGCTGAATATCATAGTTTATCCTTTTGTGGCATCACATTGTTAGGGAATGTAGAGGGAATTAACCACTTTAGATAATGAACTATAGACCTACCAACCTAGAGATCATTGAAATATCAGTGCGGATAATGACATTCATTGGGGCAACATGTATCTGGCGTCATTGGACTCCATTCTTTCATCTTTACTGTAATCTTTGACTCAAGATTTTTTAGAATGAATAGTCCTTTTACTTGTCACATTTGGACTGTATTTGTACTGTTTGTCCTTTATGCTGTATTCTAAGGCACTCTGGGGGTTACTGTAGTCTGTGGAGTGCTATCACAGTAATTCCTCTATGTGCACTATTATGCAGAGTTTTTATTGCACTGGTATATTGTCAGTATGTGGTACTATTAAAGGGGTACTCCGCTGCTCAGCCTTTGGAACAAACTGCTCCAAACGTTGGAGCCGGCGCCGGGAGCTTGTGACATCATAGCCCCGCCCCCTCATGACATCTCGCTCTGCCCCCTTAATGCAAGTCTATGGGAAGGGGCGTGACGGCCGTCACGCCCCCTCCCATAGACTTGCATTGAGGGGGTGGGGTGTGACATCACAAGGGGGAGGGGCTATGACATCACGAGCTCCCGGCGCCGACTCCAGCGTTTGGAACAGTTTGTTCCAAACGCTGAGCAGCGGAGTACCATTTTAAGTTGACAATAGAGTGGTATATATTATCACTATGTGTTACTACTACATTGGCAATACAGTGGTACAATATTACTATTTAATACTACTACATTGGCAATAGAACATTCAGACTGTGTGGCAGTACTACAGTATGTAGGCAATATATTTGACTGCCTTATCCATTTGACTCCCAAATAAAAAATTTCCTACAAAAAGTTCTGTATAATTTCCAACTATGTCGCTACAATGAAGTCATGAAAAGAAGTTTCTTTTATGCACAGACTGCGGGCACCTTGCCAGCAAACCTGCTGATGGACACTAAGGGCTCGTTCACACTGCCAGTAAAGGGAGCTCCGCCGGCAGAACAGTATTTGACCGGAGAAAATACTACATGTTCTATTTTTTCCCCCACTCCCAGACGGACCCCATTCCAGTCAATGGAAATGGGTGTCAGTTGTGTGCCGAACTGTTCTAGATCCGTTCGGGGCACAAAAAAGGTCAGAACACCATGGCAGTGTCAACTCAGCCTAAATCAGACTCCTCTGATATAACAAGAGATTTCTACTGAACTGAAGTTGTTAAAGGGGTACTCCAGTGAAAAACAATTTTTTTTTTTTTTTTTTTTTAAATCAACTGGTGCCAGAAAGTTAAACAGATTTGTAAATTACTTCTATTAAAAAATCTTAACCCTTCCGGTACTGCTGTATAATACAGAGGAAGTTCTTTTCTTTTTGAATTTTTTTCTGTCTGACCACAGTGCTCTCTGCTGACATCTCTGTCCATGTCAGGAACCAAAGGAGAGGTTTGCTTTGGGGGTTTGCTTCTGCTCTGGACAGTTCCTGACATGGACAGGGGTGTCAGCAGAGAGCACTGTGGTCAGACAGAAAATAAATATAAATAGGAAAGAACTTCCTGTGGATCATACAGCAGCTGATAAGTACAGGATGGGTTAAGATTTTTTAATAGAAGTCATTTGCAAATCTGTTTAACTTTCTGGCACCAGTTGATACCCCTTTAACCCTTCTCTACCTTTATCGGTCGTAGTATCAAGCGTCAGATACCCATTGACTGGTCTCAAAATATAAACATAATTGGAAATAGGAAGTTTTTATTTCTTACTGGTTAAACTTACCATAAAATTAAATTGATAGGAATTAAGGAAAAAAACACATTAAACGGAAGAATTTGCTGTAACATCAATGCGAAGCTGGAATGAGCGCTAATGAACATACTGTGGGAGCGAAAGTGCTGATGAGGGACACACTCTCTGAGCCGTTCAGAATCTGTTCGAAAATGGACACCCATAAAATCTACTGGCGTCATGTCAGAAATCCTTAAGCTGCACACAGCGGCTGCCAAAAAAACAGTCGGCGAATGGAGGCTTCTCGATAGCAAAGCCAAGGAGAAAAAAAAAAGGACAGCAATGCTTTATTCCGACACGAGGGCCCCCTAAAACAAGTGCCTGGGCTGCTTTGGGTGGTATCATGTTGACACCATGTTACGAATGAAGAATGTGACCTCACCTATTGCTCAATCTTATGAGTCACTGACCCCTGGTTCGAAAAGTCTCAAAGTAAACAGGATCAGCCCCTGGGTCTGCAGCCCTTCATTGCTTTATAGAAGGGAACAGATTACATATTAAGACGTCTTGAGTATAACAGTTACACCCCCTAGTCACAGTCTTGCTTGGATCTTGGCTCATGCCTAACATGACGGCCTGTCTGTACTTGTACATATGGTGCCACAATATATGTACAAAGCCCATTTAGACTAGTGGTCTCCAAACTATAGACCACCAGCTGTTGCAAAACTACAACTCCTAGCATGCCCGGACAGCCAACGGCTGTCCGGGCATGCTGAGAGTTGTAGCTTTGCAGCTGCTGGAGGTCCACAGTTTGGAGACTATTGGTTTAAACCAATGGGAGAACATTACTGTCTTACCTTATTTGTTGTGCATATGGTGCCACCATATGTAGAAAGTTCATTTAGACTAGTGGTCACCAAACTGTGGACCTCCAGCTGATGCAAATCTACAACAGCCGTTGGTTCTGCGGGCATGCTGGGCGTTGTAGCTTTGCAGCAGTTGGAGGTCCACAGTTTGGAGACCACTGATTTAAACCAATGGGAGAACATTACTGCCTTACCTTATTTGTTGCGCATATGGTGCCACCATATGTAGAAAGTTCATTTAGACTAGTGGATTCCAAACTGTGGACCTCCAGCTGTTGCACAGCTAAACGGCCATTGGCTGTGCGGGCATGCTGGGAGTTGTAGATTTGCAACAACTTGAGGTCAACAGTTTGGAGACTACTGGTTTAAACCAATGGGAGAACATTACTGCCTTACCTTATTTGTTGTACATATGGTGCCACCGTGTGTTGAAAGAAAGCCCATTTAAACCAGTGGTCTCCAAACTGTAGACCACCAGCTGTTGCAAAGCTACAACTCCCAGCATGCCCGGACAGCCTACGGCTGTCCGGGCATGCTGAGAGTTGTAGCTTTGCAACAGCTGGAGGTCCACAGTTTGAAGACCACTGGTTTAAACCAATGCGAGAACATTACTGCCTTACCTTATTTGTTGTGCATATGGTGCCACCATATGTAGAAAGTTCATTTAGACTAGTGGTCACCAAAATGTGGACCTCCAGCTGTTGCAAAGCTACAATGGCCGTTGGCTGTGCGGGCATGCTGAGAGTTGTAGCTTTGCAATATCTGGAGGTCCACAGTTTGGAGACTACTTGTTTAAACCAATGGGAGAACATTACTGCCTTACCTTGTTTGTTGTACATATGGTGCCACCGTATGTTGAAAGAAAGCCCATTTCGACTAGTGGTCTCCAAACTGTACACCTCCAGCTGTTGGCAGACAACGGCAAGTCCTGGCATGCTGAGAGTTGTAGCTTTGCAACAGCTGGAGGTCCACAGTTTGGAGACTACTAGTTTAAACCAATGGGAGAACATTACTGCCTTACCTTATTTGTTGTGCATATGGTGCCACCATATGTAGAAAGTTCATTTAGACTAGTGGTCACCAAACTGTGGACCTCCAGCTGTTGCACAGCTAAACGGCCATTGGCTGTGCGGGCATGCTGGGAGTTGTAGCTTTGCAACAACTTGAGGTCAACAGTTTGGAGACTACTGGTTTAAACCAATGGGAGAACATTACTGCCTTACCTTATTTGTTGTACATATGGTGCCACCGTGTGTTGAAAGAAAGCCCATTTAAACCAGTGGTCTCCAAACTGTAGACCACCAGCTGTTGCAAAGCTACAACTCCCAGCATGCCCGGACAGCCTACGGCTGTCCGGGCATGCTGAGAGTTGTAGCTTTGCAACAGCTGGAGGTCCACAGTTTGGAGACCACTGGTTTAAACCAATGCGAGAACATTACTGCCTTACCTTATTTGTTGTGCATATGGTGCCACCATATGTAGAAAGTTCATTTAGACTAGTGGTCACCAAAATGTGGACCTCCAGCTGTTGCAAAGCTACAATGGCCGTTGGCTGTGCGGGCATGCTGAGAGTTGTAGCTTTGCAATATCTGGAGGTCCACAGTTTGGAGACTACTGGTTTAAACCAATGGGAGAACATTACTGCCTTACCTTGTTTGTTGTACATATGGTGCCACCGTGTGTTGAAAGAAAGCCCATTTCGACTAGTGGTCTCCAAACTGTACACCTCCAGCTGTTGGCAGACAACGGCAAGTCCTGGCATGCTGAGAGTTGTAGCTTTGCAACAGCTGGAGGTCCACAGTTTGGAGACTACTAGTTTAAACCAATGGGAGAACATTACTGCCTTACCTTATTTGTTGTGCTTATGGTGCCACCATATGTAGAAAGTTCATTTAGACTAGTGGACTCCAAACTGTGGACCTCCAGCTGTTGCAAAGTTACAATGGCCGTTGGCTGTGCGGGCATGCTGAGAGTTGTAGCTTTGCAACAGGTTGATCAGGTGGTTCCAGAAACTTCCATGCCGGAGGTCTCGTAGCCTTCCATGGGAGTTTCGGGAATCCGTCTGATCACGAGATTGCCCGCAATGTTTAAATTTATCCTGCCCCCGGAACGGAGTGATAGTAACACTTTAACAGTTCCAAACCGCAATGCAACAAAAATGTACATAGTCTCAGTGTGGGTCTGAGACTGTATGCAGTGAGAGGGGACGAAGAGCTGCCACAAGAAGATGTCAGAATGACAGAAAAGCCCTAAGGCTAAGTTTTTGGAATACTGCCACTGCAGTTTTTGAGCCAAAGCCAGAAGTGCATTCAAAAGGAAAAGGACATATAAAGGAAGGACTTATACTTCTCCTCCCTTATGGATCCACTTCTGACTTTGGCTCAAAAACTACAGTGGCAGTATTCCAAAAACTGCCAGAAAAAAAAAAACAAGTGGAAACTTAGCCTATGGGAGAGATTTATCAAAACTTGTGAAGAGGAAAAGCTGACCGGTTGCCCATACCAACCAATCAGATCACTTTATTTATTTCTCAGATGCATTTTTTTTAAAATAAACAAGCAATCTGATTGGTTGCTATGAGCAAAGGTTTTAATAAATCTCCCCATAAGAGCTGGAAGAGGCCACCTACTCAGCAAACAGATCAAAATGAATACATTTATACCAAACACCTCAATTTTACAGACGACTCAATATTTCAGCCTCATCTAGTACTTTCTTTCTAAATTTACAGCCAATTCCAATAAAGTGTGAAGTCGAGAGACGGTAGATACTGTGATATTCTAGAAATAGGGACATGTCCACCTGTTATGCCTAAATTGTTTTGTGAAATTCTGGATTAATTAACATAGCAGCCAGACAATACGACACGTACCATCTCACAAGTTTTCCTCTACAAAAAACAAAACTTTATAATTATTACGTTAGGTCGCCTATTAATACACAGACCTTATTCCACGCTTCACAATTTAAAAGTTTCACGTCTGGCTCGTACTCTACAAACTGGATGACTAAATATCCCGGCCAGCTGTGACTTTCTATTTCTGGCTCCTACATTAAACTATGTAGGCAAGTGACTTCTGTTGTGTGAACTAGCAGCTGAAAGCACAATTATGCATCAGGCTTGTTGTATGGACGGACTCTCCGAGAATGAATGACGGCGGAGCTTCTTTCCGTGCCGCTCACACTACACATCTGTCTTCTTGCTGGAGAACAGAGGACACAATCCTGTATTTCTGCTTCTGATTCCGGGTGCCATCCTCATGGGAATTCCATGTAGGACTCCGATATAAACCTCTAATATGACAAATGTAGGTAGCACCTTGACTATAAAGGGAATATATGAAATGTCCTTGAACAGTCAAAAATAAAAAGGTATGAACAGTAAGTGCTCCTCTAGGATAAGGTTAGGCAACTATAAGATAGTGTTCCGGTAGCATGACTGTGGACTGCTGATGGGGTAAGTTGCCTGTGTGCAATGGGTAGCATGAGGGACCACTCTTCATTGGCCAGGGTATTCGGATAAAATGTTGCACAGTGCTAGTCCTTCTGACTCCATGATATAAGAAGTATGTACCCCCATGATATAGGTAACTAAGACCAGGAAAGGAGGTAGGAGGCATTGATAAGGCATGTACTATGGATACTACATCAAATAGAGAAATGGAACTCAGGGGGGCAACCTGCGAGGGAAGTATATGAATTGAGAACATAAACCTTCATTGAGAACACAGTGGGGTTCTGTCTATGTTTTCTTGGATTGACTACCGTACTATGAATACTGGGTGCTAGAGGGGGCAGCGCAAAACAATTTTCCTTGGACAGGTATTTAGATATGGGGGTTCACAGAGATTGTCCTTCTATCTCCATCATGTAAAAGTCCCTATATAATATGGTGGTTAGGTAACCATTGATCATCGGTGCATTCAAGGGATACTGGTGGAGCATGTCCCATAGGTGTCAGGGAAGAGAGGGAAAAACAGGAAAGTTTCACGGCTAGATTTTAGATACATAGATTTACAAAGCTGATCCCACCAGGTCTAAGATGTTAAAAGGTAATACTCCCCAAGGATAGGGTGATTAGGTAACTATGGACCAGGGCTGTAGGTGTGGAGATGGGGCACACCACTTGGGTGCCAACAATATTTTTTCATGAAATTTAGGTAAAGGGCTGTAGCACCAAACCAAATCTTTGCCATGGGTGAAGAAAAGTCTAGCTACAACTATAAATGTAGTCACTGCCATCCATATGGTGGTGGCACAAAACCAGGTGGCTGCAGCTTTTCAGCATTCATACCTGCATAATGCTTTTGGCATAGACATATATACATGAGTGATGATAGACTGGGCCCAGCAGGAACAGTTGAGGGCTTCAAAATAGGGTTAGATACACATTTAGAGCAAACAACATTAATGTATATGCAGAAATATAGAATCCCCTCCTCACATTTACCCCATGTAGATGTTTTCCCTGGTTCAATTTAAAGGGGATGTCAGTAAGCAAAAAAGGTATTATTACCTTTGCTCACTCCCAGCACCCCATTTCCATTCTGCATTCATTTCGGAAGTATACCTCCCAAAACGAAAGGCGTCAGGTACCAAATTGGGTCAAATTACACCACACAGGCAATGGGTAAAAGTCACATGATCCAGCTATTGGGCATCGCATATGATGGTGGCTTTGCCTGTGTTTGTATGGGTTCCTTGCCACACGCCCAATGGAGACAGTGACACATGATAATATCTTCTCTGGACATCCTCTTTATTAAACTAAGGACCCCAGTGCCCAAGGAAACACTGCAAACCAGAGTAACCATGCATTGCAATGCCACATTTCCTCTTCAGGGGGTGTTGCACACATCATGACGGCTGATCCCCAGTGGTTTCCGTTCTGTCTTACCACAGTGCTCTCTGCTGACACCTCTGTCCATGTCACGAACTGTCCAGAGCAGGATAGGGTTTGCTATGGGGATTTGCTCCTACTCTGAACAGTTCCTGACATGGACAAAGGTGTCAGCAGAGAGCACTGTGGTCAGACAGAAAGGAAATCCAAAAAGAAAAGAACTTCCTCTGTAGTATTCAGCAGCTGATAAGTACTGGGGAAAGATTTTTAAATAGAAGTAATTTACAAATCTGTTTAACTTACTAGCACCAGTTGCTAAAAAAAAAAAATCCCAGTGGAGTATCCCTTTAAGCAGTCAGCACTGCTGCCTTCCAAAAGTTTTTTTTTTATTAGAGACCCCCTATAACTAGTTATGGAGCTTTAGCTGATGTGAAACCTAGGTATCCAAACTTTGTACCTCCAGCTGTTGCAAAACTACAACTCCCAACATGCCCGGACAGCCAACGGCTGTCCGGGCATGATGGGAGTTGTAGTTTTGCAACATGAAGGTCCGCAGTTTGGAGACCTAGATAGTCAAGCATTTGAAATAATCCACATCCATTAGTCTATCATCACTGATATCTAAGGAGTACTGTATATTCCCAGTATAATGTCAGATCTCCAAAATGTGAATAAAGTGATAGAATCTGAAAACTTTCTAAATGCATTGTAAATCCTCTATAAATGAGACCTAGAGATACGGTATGTGCTGCCCGAGAGACAGAAGTGCCACTGCGTAAATGGAGGAGCTGTAATTAGCTGACTAAATATAACGTTGTCTCCGCAGATTGCACATGCCTGGTAATTAATATGCAATAAATTGTAACAAACTACTACAGGTTTATTGTGGCAAAGCAGTCATTGCCAAGTGCACATCAAAGCACCGTTACTGCCTGTAATTACTGCAGCGCTCATTTACAGCACTCTGCCAGGCTACATACGGCAGAAACTAGCTACTGCTAACCGGAGTAGCCGAGGAGTTAAATGGGCACTGTCAGAATCAAAAACTTTTCTAATATACTTAATAATAAAAATTATTTTCGTTTTATAGGCTCATGGCTTATATAAAAAAAAAAAATTCCACTAGAGGTCGCCATACCATCCAGAACATAATCCTGTCCGGTTTTAGCATCATTTTTGTCTCAGCTGAAGCACAGACTGGGACAATGTCCAGTAAGTGAGGGCGGGACTAATACTCCTCTGTGCTCACTCCTGTCCTGTCAGACTGCAGCTTGAAAACAGAGAGGAGGGAGTTGCATAGTAGCCTGCAGTGATTGGACAAAGAGACACAGCACAGCAGACTCAGGGAGGAAGTGAATGCATGGTGAGTGAGGGTGGGCTCAGGGTTTGCCTTAGACATGCCCCTTTCTGAGCAGTGGATGTCAGAATGAGTGAGCAGCAGAACAGACTGATTTGTGAGCCAAATACATAAAAAAGACATGAAAAAATTCTGCATGACCTAGTGAGTAATATATATATATATATATATATATATATATAATTATTTGATATCATTATTATATAATATTTTTTAATATGTAAGCATTATTTTTTACTATGATATAATATGTACGCTTTAAGTCACCAGGTGGCCACGACATGAAAGTTTGCTCCACATAAGCTTCGTAAATATAAGCCGTCAAGAGGTGCATGCGTACAAAATTTGTGTTTCTGGAACTTTTCCTAGGTTGCATTGTGGCCCGAGACATTATATCACTAGTCAGGTGTTGAAAGGAAGCATGGCAGTGCTTCAATGGGTAGAGGGACTGCTGGGTGGGAGGGAGATCATTCTTCCCAGGGCTAGAGGGAATTGTAGTTTCAAACACAGCAGGTATGGAAGGGAGTTCAGCTTTACTGCAATGGGTGGGGTGACTGATATGTGGAAGGGAGAAAAGTGACCTCACGCTTACAAACAAGGGATCCTGGCAATTGTAGTTGGAGGGAGGGAACTCCAACAGGAAACAGACTGTTCACAAAAAGAAAGCAGCAGTGTTATGGTGGACTCACAACACAGCCATTTAACCCCAAGATTAAGCATGTCCATTACTGTCTGACAGGTAAGTACTAAAGTCACCTTAAGGTGGATAACCCCTTTAAGCAGGATTATTTGCTAAATGGTTTCCTTTTTTATTTTACACACTTACGAGTAGTTGGCTGTCTGGGCCAACTGGGAGTTGTAGTTTTGTAGCAGCTGGAGGTCCACAGTTTAGAGACCTAGGTATTAAGGTATTGAAATTAATGGTTGCCAAAGTATCCACATCCACTAGTCTACCTCATCACCGGTATACAGGGCCTACTGTATATTCTCCGTATAATGTCAGATCCCTAGACTGGTAACAGCTACGTGTATTATATTATCACTGAATCTTTTATTAAATCAGATTTTTGCTCTGGGATTGTGAATTTTCCATTGTGTGATTGCACGTTGTCTTCCGGGGAATTGCATCGCTCATTGGTCATCAACCTAATAAAATCATGTTAGAGAAATATTTGCAGACACATGTAAATTGCAGCTCGGTCTCTGATTAAATTGCTCTTAATATTATTTTCTTTACTCCTTACCCCCCCCCCCCTTCTTCCCTGCTTCCCACCCTCTAGTAAGCTGTATGTCAACACCAGTCAGCCTCATCGCACAATCCCCCATTGTTTGACCGCTTTGCGGTGACAGGGCTTGTTCATTACGGCTGTCAGCACACATTAGGAACTGCTTTGTGCTGATTGGCAATTAAATCTCATGCAAATGAATGATGTGATCACTTTTTATGGACAGAGGCAGATGTAGCAGAGCTGAGGTTGCCCTCTTTGCGCAAAACTTTTCCGTCCAGTAGTAGAGCAGAGAAATAAGAGAATAAGGGAGGAGAAGGTTAGTACAGTAAGAAAAATAGGCCAAAACAAGATGAGCTGCAGTGCCACGACACAGCACTCCCTCCATCTGGAGAAAAAAAGGTTTAGGCTACTTTCACACTGCCGTTGCTCCCCGTCGAAGACGGCTATCAAAGTCTCTTTTTTTTTTCCCTGTCTTTAACGGCCGTTCTCATAACGGGAGCAACGACAAACAACAGATCCCGGTGGCTCCCATTTACTATTATGGGGGCTGCCCGGACCCGTTATGAATAATGGGAGAAAAAGATGGCACATGCTGTAATTTTTCTCCGGTCATTCTGCCTGGCTCTCCCAGTGGCCGTCACACTGTCGTGCACTAACTGCAGTGTGAAAGGGGCCTTAGTCTCCAGAGGTGACAAGCCTTACCATAAGAACTGTGAATTTATGGAACAGTCTACCTCTGCTCACAGCAGGAACTGTTGTAGGCTTTAAAACAGGGAAAGATACATAACATTAATGCATATGCAGAAATATAGAATCACACCCCCTTCCCTTCATCCACCTTCATCCATCCATGCCCCTTCCTTTCACCTCCTTGTTTGAACTTGATAGACATTGGCCCTCATTTACTATTGTAAACCCGACATGTCTTGTCTGGATGTGCGCTAGATCCTGGCGCATTGCGCCAGAAATTCTGTCTGTGCCGGAATTTGCGCCAGAATTGAAATAACCCGACTAACTCTGTATTTTACTAAGAAAATCCAACATTTTCGCAAAAAAAACTACATATTTACTAAGGTTTCCAAAGAAAATTTAGTGGATTTGAGCTGAGGAACACCATAAAGATCAGAGCATGTGTAAAAAAAGCAAAATGTAGAGAAAAGTGCAAAATGTAGTGAAACCTTAGTAAATACCGTGGAAAAACAATTGTAAATCAGGGCCATTGTCTTTTTTCAACCGTACTAAATATGTAACAAGAAATAGTCTATCACTTCAGGTTCACATCAGCGTTGTACTCTGTCCTGGTCCTGTTGTAAGTCTGTTAAAAACTACAGGACTGCAAGCAGTCATTTTTTTCTCCACTCAACTCCTGCAATACAGAAGACACCTGAAGGTAACCAGACAGACCCCATTCACAGTCAATTGGATCCCTCAGGACCCAGCAGTGTTCGTTGTGCTCAGTGGCATAGCATGGGTTGTCAGCACCCGGGGCAAGGCAAGTAATTTGCGCCCCCTAACCCGTGGATTTTAGCACTCGAGTCTCTTCCACTAGATTAGTTAAAGAAACCCTTACCCCCTAAGCACATGTATTGTTTGTTATGAAAATACTGATGTAATTAAAGTAAAATGCATCTAAATACAAGCTTATTTTCAAACACTTTATTGAGTGCGAACATGCATTACACATTCTCCACATTTTCAGCAGGTCTATGAATACAAATCTACAAATGTAGTAACCTAGCATGGGCCGCGCTATTATATGTCGTCTCACAACCATCGTAAACGACAAAAAATATCAAGAACAAAAACTAAACATCAAAATGAAACCATACCCTGGTGATGATCCAAGGCACATGACTTTGGGTATTATAAGTAAGCGGCAAATATCAGGGGGGCATTATATGTGCATTATATGGGCACATGACAGGGGGCCCCTGTCATGTGCCCCCACATATATTACCCCCTGACATGTGCCCCTCACATATAATGCCCCCCTGTCATGTGCCCCCACATATAATGCCCCCCTGACATGTGACCCTGACTTATAATGTCCCCTGTCCTGTGCCCCTCACATATAATGCCCCATGTCCTGTGCCCCTCACATATAATGCCCCATGTCCTGTGCCCCTCACATATAATGCCCCATGTCCTGTGCCCCTCACATATAATGCCCTGACATGTGCCCCTCACATATAATGCCCCCTGAGGGGGCAGGACAGGGGGCATTATATGTGAAGGGCACATGTCAGGGGGGGCATTATATGTGAGGGGCACAGGACATGGGGCATTATATATGAGGGGCACATGACAGGGGGGGTCCTGTCATGTGCCCCCACATATAATGCCCCCCTGACATGTGCCCCTTACTCATCATTTGCCTCTTTCCCTTATAACTTGGGTCCTGCAGTCCGTGAGAGCCGCGGGGACGTGATCTCCGGGCGCCGGTGCGTTGATGTGATGTCATCGTGCCGGCCTGCAGTGATTGGCTCTCACTGACTGCAGGAATGGAGCAGCCGCGGCGTGTGATAGCAAGGTGACGGGCGTGAGAAAGGGGTGGTGGAGCGGGACAGCCGACAGCTCCCGCTCCACCATGCGATAATTCAGGAAGAGGGGCAACAATCTCGTGGGGGTGGCAATTGCCCCGTTGCCCCCCCCCCCCGGATCCGCCACTGCCTCCACAGTGGGCTGCGACCCGGCGGCTCGAATCGAAATCGCACAGCCAGCACTGCAGAGAGAGTGAGTGAGCCAGGCAGGGGCAGAGAGCTGCAAGTGCGAGCGTGCCCCCCCAGATGTTGCGCCCGGTGCGACCGCCCCCCCCCCCCCTGCACCCGCCACGCTACGCCTCTGGTTGTGCTCCGACATGTACAGGGTCCTTTCAGTGCAAAAAAATCTAAACAGACCCTGTACGGAGCGGAGCACAAAGGACACTGTTGGGTCCCATTGACTTTGAATGGATTCTGTTGGGCTACCATCAGTTGGAGGAAAAAATTACTGTTTGCAGTCCTGTAGTTTGTAACAGACTTAGCCAGCGGAGCTCCTCTGTACTAAGCCAAGTTTGTGGTATTGCAGCTAATCACCGCATGCATTTTTCTTTTGCCAGAAAGGCTGAAATCACTGTAAAAATTGCACAATTTTTGCAGATCATGGTGAAACTGCGATTCTGGTCATCCTCAGGTCCCCGGCTGGGCCCTTCATCCGCTTCAGAAATCGTGACACCCGAGCCCAAATGACATCAGGACCCGGAGTGTCACACTGCCCCTTAGCCAATTACTGGTGAGGCAGGACATCTCTGCAGTCAGTGATTGGCTGAGGAGCAGCGTGACACTCGGTGCCCTGAGGTCACGATTTCTGAAGCGGAAGAGAGCACAGCCGGGGACCGGAGGCACTGCTGGAGTGCAGGAGGTAAGTGAAAAAACATCCCTTTAAAAACTCAATGGCCCTGAATTACTAACAATGGAGTGCAGTTTTCTTTGTGGGTTTTAATTCCTTACAATTTTCCACAGTATTTACTAAGCTTTCCCTACATTTTGCACTTTTACCTACATTTTGCACTTTCCCTACACTTTGCTTTTTTTTTTTTTTACACATGTTCTGTTCTGTGGGGTTTTCCTCAGCTCAAATCCACTACATTTTCTGTGGAAACCTTAGTAAATATGTAAGGTTTTTGTGAAAATGTTGGGAACACACCCCTTTTCTGTGACCACACCCCCTTTCCACAACAGGCACGCCCCTTTTTGGGTTTTCTCAATTAAATGGAGAGTTGGTCGGGGTTTTCATTTCTGGCACAGACAGAATTCTGCCGCAATGAGACAGAATCGTGGCGCAAAGAAAGAATATCTGGCACGATGCGAATGATTCTGGTGCACAACCTGACAAAACATGTCGGATTTACAATAGTAGATCAGGGCCAATATGTGTCTTAAATGAACATTAACTAAAATGTGCCCAATTTTGACATATTTTATATAAAAGCTGCAGTCCACAAACATTAGTAAATCTGCCCTAAAGTCTACGAAGAGGATTTGTTTATCTATTTTAGAGAAAAAGAAGCATTGATGGCTCAATATAAGATACATTAAGAATTTAAGCAGCAATGAATTTAAGACCTAAAACAATATGGCATTAGAGGTGATTCACTTTAAGTAGCCCAGACCGCTGTCCTTTAATTGCCACTTCCCTAGACTTTTATCTCAATAATAAATTCCCCCTGGGATTGGTGTCCTGGAAAAAGAACTGTGATATAGTAAGAACCAGCCAGGCATTGAATTGAATTTTTGTGTAAGGGATGACATAAAGGCCTTCAACCCTGTATACATACATACATCATAAATCACTTAGCACATAAACCATGGTACATGGCACAGCTGGACGCAGGATCGAGGTGACACCATACGTTTGTTACTTTAAAGGAACAGACATATTATTCTTCTGAGCTAAATGAGCAATGCCGAGAAAATGAAGTAAAATAGACCATTAATGACACGTAGCAAAGAACCATTAATGTAACAGAACAAGCTTTAAATGAGATGTTCTGTCTATTCCAGTGTTCACATTAAAGGCTAACACTACAAGCTCATTTTGTATCACCCCCATAATTATTCAAAGGAAATGTAAAAAAAAAAAAAAACACATAAAAAAGTATGCAAAAAAAACACAAAAAAAAAGACCATCGTTCATCTCAAATTATATGACACTAACACAGTACGTGGTTGAAATATATCAGTGGTCTCCAACCTGCGGACCTCCAGATGTTGCAAGACTACAACTCCCAGCATGCCCGGACAGCCGATGGCTGTCCGGGCATGCTGGGAGTTGTAGTTTTGCAACATCTGGAGGTCCGCAGGTTGGAGACCACTGTAACATACTGTACAATACTGCCTCCTGTATAATATGAGAGAAACAGGCGCTCCATAGAGTAGTAACGTAAGAACCCGTGGTGAAATAATTATTATACAAATTACTTGCTTACCCTGGGTGGTTGTGCAAATTCATACACAACAATGATGTAAGCGTAGGATAATAGTAGGTCGACTGCTGCCCTCCGGTAGATATTTGCAGTATAGGATAAGGCTTCAAAGGAACCCGGCTCAACAGCGACCACAACAGGTGAATGATTAAAAGGAATTTATTTCACCAGAATGCAATGCGTTTCGCTGTGCATGCGCAGCTTCCTGAGGAAGCTGTGCATGCGCAGCGAAACGCGTTGCATTCTGGTCAAATAGATACACAGAGTGCGCCCCTAGTGAGGACCGTTTTGATACAGAGGCAAATAAGGAGTAATATAGGGTCCTTACCCTTAGGTGTTATGCTGAGGGCACAACACCTACAGTGGCTTGAGGAAATAAATTCGCAGAATAGCCACCAAGGGGAACTCCCGGAGATGACGTCAGTCGGTCCGGTGTGGATGCATGGCAGTAGAAAATGAAAATCTGATTGGTTGCTATGGGCAACTGGTCAACTTTTCTTCTACACAGGTTTTGATAAATTTCCTCCATAGATCCTAGGCTAAGCAATAATAAGTCATAAGCTTTTTATGTATGTCAGTAGAAAATGAAAAAGTTTTCCCCTCGAATGAAGGTGCTGGTCCCACTGATTAAGATGTGTATACATTATTGCAACGCGTTTCGATCCCGAAATGGGATCTTCATCAGGCATCTGCCTGATGAAGATCCCAGTTTAGGATGGAAACGCGTCCAGCGCCTATGTTTGCTATGGGGATTTTCTCCTGCTCTGGACAGTTCCTAAAATGGACAGCAGAGGTCAGCAGAGTGCACTGTGGTGGTGACATATGAGAAATCCAAAAAGAAAAACCTTTTCGCTGTAGTATAGAGCCCCTAAAAAGTACTGGAAGGATTAAGATTTTCTAATAGAAGTAATTTACAAATCTGTTTAACTTTCTGGCACCAGGTGATCTAAAAAAAAAAACCTGTTTTCCAGGGAGTACCCCTTTTAACTCTGTGTGTGCTAGCACGTGAGCATACCCTAAAGAAACACAGAAAAAGACCCACAATGGAGTGAGTAAAGTCAATAAATAGTTTCTGAAACAATTTTATGAATTCGATTCACAGGAAATGTCCAGAACATACACAAGGAGACATTTTTATATAAATCCCATTTTATCTTTCACTTCAATGTTATGACGCATTTCTGCAAGAAAATATAGAAATCTTTTAGCTGGCCAAATGTGATATTAAAGTGAGTGGGTACAGAGTAATTGCTTCTATGGGGAATGAGCAGCAAATGTTTCCAATATAAACCATTATTTTATTTGGTTTATTGTGTTTATATATTGGCCTCGCTAAAGCTAATTGCTGCACTGAAGTTTAACCCTCTCTGGTGAGGTTTGGACCATAGGAACAAAGAAAGACGGCTCTGTCTCAAGTCGGCATGCAATGAATTTCCTTGATATTCTATCATTTATAAATGCACTTAAAGTAGGATAATTCATGAAAAGCACAATGAAATGGGAATCACATCTTTTAGAATAAGACAAATTTTTGATTAAGTGGCTGAAATCCATCAATAATGCATCAACAATCTCTCACAGGTCAGCTGCAGCGCCAAGATTTCTGAGATGGAGGTAGACCAAAAAAGGATTGCTTGATCTTACTGGCTCATTATCTACCGAGTTATGTCCCTTTCAAAAAGTTCTTGAACCATAAAAGAAGAAAATATGAATATTGGGGCAGGACTCCTACTTCGAATCTAACTTTATTAGCTAAACCTTTTGTTCAACAGAAACTCTGGAGGACCACAAGGTTAAATCATTTAAAGGGGTACTTGGGAGGATTTTTTTTTCCATATTAAATGGTTCCAGAAAGTTAAACAGATTTTTAAATTACTTCTTTTAAAACATCTTAATCCTTCCAGTACTTATCAGCTGCTGTATTCTCCAGAGGAACTTGAGTTGTTCTTTTCTGTCTGACAACAGTGCTCTCTGCTGACACCTCTGTCTGTGTCAGGAACTATCCAGAGCAGGAGCAAATCACCATAGCAAACCTCTCCTGCTATGGATAGTTCTAGAGGCAGTAGCAAAGAGCACAGTGGTCAGATTAGAAAGAACTGCACAACTTCCTCTGGAGCATACAGCAGCTGATAAGTACTGGAAGGATTAAGATTTTTTCATTGAAGTAAATTACACATACAGACACATTCTATGTAACAGTAAAGCTCTGCACATCTTACTAACGCCTCATAAAAATGGTGGTTAACCAGTCGTTAACATGTGAACTGCAACCTGATGAGGGTTTATATTAGATTGCATTTTAATGGTGTAAAATTGGAGTCTTTAATAAAAGGGTGGACATATCTTTAAATAGAGATGAGTTGTCTAATTGTCTAATTTTCCTAATTGGTGGGGTCCCTGCATACAGACAACCACAATCAAAACAAAATCATGGTAAACAAAACTACATGTTTTAATCGCAATGTGTGCTATTGTAGTAAAATAGCACCCTTTTTGATATGAGTTTGTGAAAACCACTGCAAAAAACATTGGAAAAAATACAGAAACACAATGTGTGAACACAGCCCTTTAGAGGAGATGAATAACTCAATAAATTCTGTTACAATAGGAATAGTAGAGGCAGCAGTATACAGATAGAGCTGGGTAAAGAGGAGTCTATGAGCTGCCAAAAGAGATCTGATAGGTAGTAATGTCATCCTGTCCTTCACAGGAAATCCAGCTACAGTATGTATGATATGTATGGATACAGCTGTACTGGAATGAAACTGACCGCACTGAAGGAATAGTAAAGATAAGTGTGCATTATATGGACAAAAAAAGCCAAGAGTGTTTCTCTAAATATAACTTGTCCTATGGCCAAAAATAATGGGTGGAGAAAATGAGGGCCCCTGTGTTCAGTTCGATGCAAAGGACAAAATCAGACTGAGAATTAAGACTCACCCATCCTATCTGTGCTCACATGACCTTTATCAGCCTATGAATGGTTGTTGGATGTATTGGATATGCTGTTAAACTATTCTAGTGATACAAATTTGGTATGTACTGTATCCACATATTCCTGAAGATATTAGCTTGTCTATACTCAACAATCAAGGACAGGTGCCAATGATGTTGACCACAACCTTAATTTGGCAATACCGCATGTAGACATCTTGACTAAATATTTGCCGCCATGTCCCTTTACATCCTGTCAGCTCACTATAAATTACACAGGAGTCAAGCATTTACTTTGCAGACATTAGTAATAGGTCACATAAACAATGCACTTTATTATGTGTGGCTGCTGCTCCCTTGTTACAAGTTTATGGACTCTTTTATTTATTTTTAATGAACTTTATCCTGGCCTGACTGTATCGGCTGCCCAATGGAGGCATCAAGCTGAGATAAGCCACAAATCTCTAACCTTTCTCACAGCAGGCACATAGAAGGGTCACATCTGTTTACATTTGCTGTGCTAAAAAATAAAGATGATAGCAGAAAAGTAAATATAAAAAAAATATACCAGATGATTGTCTCGATAATTGGCTGAATCGGCAGGTCCTGCATTAAGCACTCATGTCAAAAGTACAGAGAAAAAGGAAGATCGGGAGAACAGACAGAGGTGAACATGAGCTGCAGGAGACCAGGGATAGGTAAGTATGTTTTGTTTTTCTATTCTCCAACCCCTCCCCCCCCCCCCACACACACACAAACACACACACCATACTAGTTTACATACAATAATGGATAACTACTTTGAGGAAACAAAGTCACATTATGCTTTTTTGTCTACCTCACCATAGGCTTTACATATTTACCTTGCTCCTTTCCACCACCACCACCCCCACCACCACCAAGTAAGTAGGCATCTGCCCACGTTTACATGGTGCTAATTCAGGCACTCTGAATACACGGATAGTTCCTGTTTAATTTATAATGATTATATTTGAAAAACTGAAATTATTACATCTCCTTTTTTGTAACTTCATGAAATATTAAATTCAAATTTTTTAATTAATGCATGAACCCATAGAAGACTATACCGCCATGCTATACCCCTGCATTCCTATGATTTTATATGGATGAAAGGAGATCGGGTCACCCTTACTCAGTTATAATTCTGTACCCATAATACTTGTTTTTGTGATGGGTCTAGGACTGAACACTTAGACCCCAACTGATCAAACATTTTGATATGTCTCTATGACTTATAAAAATAATGTTTTTCATGATGGTGTCCATTTAATGTGTATAAATGCATGTATAATGTGTAATACTGTTACTGCCAGTAGTAAGGCTTAAGTTCCAGAACTTTCTATAAGTTAATTGATAAGTTGCCGTAATTGGTGTAAACTTCTGTTCCTTCTCTCCCAATCAGTGGTAGTCTTGGCATTGGGAAGTACCGCCCAGGCCCTTATTGTCTGGACCAATCATATCTGGCTGAGATGGAATATTTTGACACACCTGCACAGTGGTTGGTTGCTTGCACTGTTGTTACTGTGAGACGTAATACTCAAGCTGTAGGAGTTGTACTGCAGGGGAAAGTCCATGCAACACCATAATGTTGCGCTTTCAGTTCTGTGCCTGTTCAGCTGAAAGAGAATCTGTCATATTCAACAAGAAAAAGTTATATGTTACTCCGGACCCAATCCTGATCATATACAAATCATTTTAATATTTCTCTAACAAATATCTTCTACCTGTTGCTAACTTGGTTTTTTATCCTGGGCTTTGGACCCATCCCTGAGTTTGCTATACCATGCTGGGTCTCTTCATCAAATCACTGAAGGCTGCTCTGTAACCCCCTCCTCTCTGTTTTCATGCTGCAGGCTGATAGGACAGGAGTGAGCACAGAGGAGTGATAGTTCCGCCCTCACTTGCTGGATTTTGTCCCAGACTGTGCTACAGCTGGGACAAAGATGATGCTGCGGCCAGACAGGATTACGTTTTTGATGGTATGATGACCCCTAGTGATGTTTTTTATAGGCCATGAATTCTATAAAAAGGAAATTATATTTTCATATATAGTATATCAGAAAGGTTAATGTTTTGCCAAGATGTACAACATATAAAAAGTTTTTGAATCTGAAAGTCCCCATAATGCTGAATATCGATCTTCTGTAGAGGATCCAGGAGAGTTGTATCCGGACTTTGTTGGGTCAGGAGGCCTGCTGCTTGTGTGCTTGGAGTAAGTACTGGTAAAGTTATTTTGAAGAGTTTCTTTGTGTGCAGATATTGTTTGTTCCGGACTGTCCTGCTCGGAGGCGGCAGCCTAATTCCAGAGACTGTGAGATGCCAATAGCTGGCTTATAAGTGAGAGAGAGAGGCCTAAAGCCCATGGCCTGAAACAAAGGGACATCAGCCCAAGAATAGTGTTTCAAACTAAAGTCTGTTTCTAAATGTTTAAGTATTGTGCCTCCCTGCCGGGAAGATTCGCTACTGTTATTTTCTCATCTGGATTTGTTGCAAGTTGCCAAGTAAAAGCCTCGAGTTATTGTAAGTGACAGTTTGCGTGTCTATGTGTCTCTGCGAGACACACTGGGCTGTCTCGCCCCTACCAAATAACCTGTGGGCCTACCACCTGCTCGGGACAGGGGGCATCGAAATTCACGCACTTACATGAAGGCATGTTCATATTCCATATTACAGAGATATGCTTCTAGAGGAATATACTGCGGTAATAAGATACCACGCAGAGTTACCATATGGTGGCACATAAAGTGCCTAAGGCTAGGGACTCTGATTCCGCTATATAAGCTTGATGCACACAGTTCTGTCATGTGCACGCGGCTTAATGCCTCTTTCCTATAATCTTTATACTATTCACCTTTTGTTTCACTGTCCCAAACAACATTCTCAATCTTTTCACAAATTATTTTGTCACCCCCCCACACACAAAAAAAAATCACTGTCAAATTACTCACAACGGTAATAAAAAAAATAAAATAAAAAATAATAGCATCAATTTAATAATTCACATGAACTTTCAGCCAGTGCCTAATACACGATAATGTACATTAATGCAGCGTCATGTTCTAGTGATGAATCGACTTCTATGTTTGTAGCCACATAAAAAAATGGTTTTCACCCAGAAGAAAATA
This sequence comes from Hyla sarda, assembly GCF_029499605.1. Lineage (NCBI taxonomy): Eukaryota > Metazoa > Chordata > Amphibia > Anura > Hylidae > Hyla > Hyla sarda. The sequence continues at coordinate 72,266,354 of NC_079191.1, read as the reverse complement.
CATTCAAAATCTCACCGTTTCCTTCTTTAATCTTCACTTACACCAATTCTACTTTATATTGCAATTGAAAAACTAAGAAATATATCTTATCGGTGTCCTGGAAGACCAGCAATGTCTCCGTCATCTTAGAGCCCTATCACATGGAGTGATTACTGTGTAATATGGCCAGCAGTCAGTCAACAAACAAGCGAACGCTCATTGGTCGGCTCATTGTGCTGCTTTGCTACAAATGTATTGTTTGCTGGTCACACATATTTCCATATAATACGGTATGCGTGGCACACAAATGATAGCAGTAAAGGGCGGAAGGAACGACAAAGCAATTGTTCATGCAGTCCTCCCAACACAATAGCCAAACCTTGTAATAAGCTCAGTAAACAAATGTCAATCTATGAGATTTGTACACAACACTGGCCAAATAATAAGACCCTTACTTACAATTCTATGTCTGGCGGTAAGACAACTGGCTGAGGAAGGAGCCCTCCGCCATTAGCCCGCCATTACTCAGATGGCAAACTGGGCTGAAGCCTAGGAGCCCCACAGGGACTGATGGCCTGTACACTTTTTTGCTGAGGCCCTGTTACCTGGGTCCTAGGGATTCAATGGCACACTCATAGTCAGCTAAGTTTGTTTTGAGAAAATAAGGTGAAGGGAGATAGTGGACCAATAGTGGCGGTAGAGTCCCTGCTACTGCAACGAGTTTGTGATGCCATACCGCCTCCCTTATTTCACCTCCATGAGCAAGACAGTCTAGCCGTGACCTTGATCATATGTGATCAAATGTTCTCAGCGGTGGATGTTGCCTGCCACAACTAGTATTATGTAATATGTATACATAAAAAAAAGATACAAATAGCAGCCGAGTACAAGAACAAGTCAGGATTTTCAAAGAGAAGAGAAAGGGAAGAACAAGTGAGCTGAAAGTGTACATGAGGGATTGTGAATTGAGTTGTTTAGGAGACCCACAAAAGGGATATAGCGCTAGACTATGCATTTTATTTCTTCCTGCACAGCTCGGTGCACTGTTCCAAAATAAGACTCAGGACCCCATTCTTGAGATCACAGTGGTCCCAGCGATTGAACCCCCCTGTTGATCGGGGATAAGTGTTATAACTTGCAATACCCCTTAAAGGGGTACTCTACTGGCCAGCATTTGGAAGTGAATGTTCCGAACGCTGTTTTCGTGCTGTGGGGGTCGACCACGCCCCTTGCGATGTCATGGTCACGCCCCCTCAATGCAAGTCTATGGGAGGGGGCGTGACTGCCGTCATGCCTCCTCCCATTGACTTGCATTGAGGGGGCGTGCCCATGATGTCACAAGGGGCATGATCGACCACCGCAGCTCAAAAACAGTATTCGGAACATTTACTTCCGAACGCTGGCCAGTAGAGTACCCCTTTAATTATGACCCTGGTAAGAGATCCTGAACACTAAGACCTTTCTAGTGAAGAACCAGCCATAAACCAACAAAGTTATCATCTATGTTCTATACAAGAAATCTGCAAAACTGTTAGTTTCAGGAAAATGCAGCAAGTTTCCCCTCTGTTCACTTTTATTTCTTATTTCTAGGTTTAGTGCACCTTTAAAGGGGTACTCCGGTGCTTAGACATCTTATCCACTATCCAAAGTATAGGGGATAAGATGCCTGACCGCGGGAGTCCCGCTGCTGGGGACCCCTGTGATCTTGCACGCGGCACCCCGTTTGTAATCAGTCCCCGGAGCGTGTTCGCTCCGGGTCTGATTACGGGCGATCACAGGGCGGGCGGCGAGTGACATCACGCCTGCGCCCCCGTGTGACGTCACGCTCTGCCCCTCAATGCCCCCTCCCATAGGCTTACATTGAGGGGCGGAGCGTGACGTCACACGGGGGCACAGGCGTGACGTCAAACCCCGCCCGCCCTTTAATCGCCTGTAATCAAACCCAGAGCGAACACGCTCCGGGGACTGATTACAAACGGGGTGCCGCGTGCAAGATCACGGGGGTCCCCACCGGCGGGACTCCCGCGGTCAGGCATCTTAACCCCTATCCTTTGGATAGGGGATAAGATGTCTAAGCACCGGAGTACCCCTTTAAATGGCAATACTGTGGGTATAAAACACTAAGGCTTGGTTCACACTACGGACTGATTTTGTTTGGCCAAAAATTCCAAAGATTCCAATGGCACTCTTAGACGGCAATGTCTGTGGCGTGGATTCCACCTAAAGAATGAGTGGGCTCAGACCATGTTGACACAGCGGAATTTCCAAACAGAATCTGCTGCAGAATCCCATTGCTTTCAATAGGATTCTGCTGCACTGCGCATACGGTGGAATTTCTACAGCAGAAACATCTATTGCGTAAATGTCGACTTCAGCCTCCACCGAAAGAACTGACAAGTGAATTCTTTTGTGGTAATCCACTCGGAAAATGTATTGATGTCTATGGAGATGGTGCTCTTCCGAACAGTCCTAATGCCGGTAGAACATGCACTTTTGCGTAATGTCCGCCCATGTTTTCTGGGCAAAGAATTCGCAAATTTTTCACCATGTGAACATACCCTCATTCCTTTGGCGGTGGAACACATATTTTAAGTAAATCCTTTTTAACAATAAGGGATTGTCCAAAATGGCTGGGTTGAGCCTCATTCATTCCATTTAAAATCCATAAACTGTCATTTTAAAGGGGTATTCCAGGAAAAAACTTTTTTTATATATCAACTGGCTCCAGAAAGTTAAAACGATTTGTAAATTACTTACATTAAAAAATCTTAATCCTTACAATAATTATCAGCTGCTGAAGTTGATTTGTTGTTTTCTGTCTGGAAACAGTGCTCTCTGCTGACATCTCTGCTTGTCTCGGGAACTGCACAGAGTAGAAGAGGTTTGCTATGGGGATTTGCTTCTAAACTGGGCGGGTTCCCGAGACAGGTGTCATCAGAGAGCACTTAGACAGAAAAGAACAACTCAACTTCAGCAGTTCATAAGTACTGAAAGGATTAAGATTTTTTAATAGAAGTAATTTACAAATCTGTTTAACTTTCTGGAGCCAGTTGATATATATATATATATATATATATATATAATATATAGGTTTTTTTTCCTGGATAACCCCTTTAACAACTAACTGAGGACAAAAGAAGCAATTCTATCATAATACATCAGGAGCAGGAGAAAATGTAGTGTGCCTGTATAACTGGTGACCGGGATAAAAATAAACAAATTAAAATAATTAATAATAAAAACTAAAGGCATATTACGAGAGTCTGTGCTATTTACTGGCGTGTCAGCTGTATAGATAGCATAACACCCACGGATTGAAATACTGTAGCTCTTTGAACATTTAAGCACCAGCAAGGTTATTAAAATATATGTATATGAAATCTGGATCTGGAATTGTGCCTCAAAGAATACAGCATAAATTAGAAGGGCTTACACTCTATATGTAAATATTGGCGGCCTTCAGGAATAAAAAAAAAAGTGTTCAGATAAATAGAAGCCTAACATGATAGCAATAAAAAGGAAGCTGGCGCCAGGCGCTGTTGATATTAGAAATATATTATGCTCACCCCGGGTTCTTTGTGGCTGGGAGAATGAGGAACTAAACACAGACAGTAAGGATTTGTACGCTCAGATGCACTGTTCATGTTTGAAAAAGGAAAAGAAATATAACAATAATAGAAAAACATATGGTATAGTGACATCATTTGCATTCAAATAAAGCAGGATTTATGTTCCAGAAAGGCCTTTAATGTAAAGTCTGAGAAGCGGACAGGTAAATATGAATGAGGATGAAGAGGATAAAAAAAACAAAATTCATGGGCCTATATCACCGCAACTTGGTTCAGACACTCCTTTCTGGTTGATGGGAGTCTCGTGGTCTGCTGAGGATTATGTTTTAAACGGGAATTGTCAAAAGAATATAGGAGAAGCATTAAAACTGGTTTCATGGAAAAGCTGAACAGCAGCCTTCGCCAGGGCCGGCCTTAGAAGGTTGGCCAAGCACCTGTGACTTGTGATCACAACAACATTTAAAGGAGTATTCCACCTCTAGACATCGTATCCCCTATCCAAAGGATAGGGGATAAGATGTCTGCTTGCGGGGGTCCCGCTGCAGGGGACCCCCACGATCTCGGCTGCAGCACCCCAGACATCCGGTGCACAAAGCAAACCTTACTCCGTGCCGGATGACTGGCGATGCGGGACAGAGGCTCGCTACGTCACGGACAAGCCCCGCTTATGTCGTCACGGTCAGGCCCCCTTAATGCAAGTCTATGGGAGGGGGCGTGACAGCCCCCTCCTATAGACTTGTATTGTGGGGGCGTGGCCGTGATGTCACGAGGGGAGCGCACCCGTGACCTTACCAGCCTCCACTCTAAACGAATGCCGGGTGCAGCAGGGAGATCGCGGGAGTCCCCAGGTGCGGGACCCCCATGAACAAACATCCGATAACATGTCTAGGGGCCATATATCCCTTTAAGAATGATGTTTAGTAGTATGGTTTATAAATTGAAGAATAAATAAATACATTAATGTCTAAACCTTCGCAACAAAAGTGAGAACACCACTAAGTGGAAATGTTCAAATTGGGCCCAACGTCTCAATATTTTTGTGTCCACCTTTATTTTCCAGCACTGCATTAATCCTCTTTGGCATGGAGTTCACCAAAGCTTTACAGGTTGTCACTGGAGTCCTTTTCCACTCGTAATGACGACATTACTAAGGCTACTTTCACACTGCCGTTATGTCTCGGCAGTACAACGGCCATTGTTAAAACGACAGGAATATAGCGGGAGAAAAATCTTTTTGTCTTGCTACGCTCCTCTAAAACAACAGATCCCATTATCATCAATGGGGATCAATGAGATCCGGCGGCGCCTGTTCTGACCCATCCCAATAACGGCCATTAAAGGCAAAAAAAAAAAGAGCCTAATGGACCTGTTATGGGCAAGTCAAAACAGCAGTGTGAAAGTATCCTTAGAAAGTGGATGTTAGAGACCTTGCGCTCCACCTCCACCTCCACCTTCTATTTGAGAATGCCCCACAGATGTTAAGGTCTGGAGACATGCTTGGCCAGTCCATCACCCTCACCCTCATTAGCAAGGCAGTGTTCATCTTGGAGGTGTGTTTGGGATCAGTATCATGTTGATATACTGCCATGCGGTCCAGTCTCTGAAGGGAGGGGTCTTGCTCTGCTTCAGTATGTCACAGTACATGTTGGCATTCATGGTTCCCTCAATGAACTGTAGCTCCCCAGTGCCAGCAGCACTCATGCAGCCCCTGACCATGCCACCACCATGCTTGACTGTAGGCAAGACACACTTTTCTTTGTACTCCTTACATGCTTAACACAATATGAACCAAATAAGTTCCAGTATTCCATGCCCTTAATCCATGCCCTTAGTATGCTTTCCTTCAGCAAACTGTTTGCTTGCTTTCTTGTGCATCATGTTTAGAAGAGGCTTCCTTCTGGCACGACAGCCATGCAGACCAATTTATTGGAATGTGCGACGTATGGTCTGAGCACTGACAGACTGACCCCCCCCCCCACCCCTTCAACCTCTGCAGCAATGTTGGCAGCACTCATATGTCTCTTTCCCAAAGACAACTACTGGATATGAGTGAGGCCCATAAATTAACCCTTCAGGTGCTGTCCCTTCTCTTTTTCCCCTATTAACTCTTCACAATGTGGTCCCCACTTCTTCCTGTCCTCCTGTTAACCCTTCCCTGGTCCCCTAATTATTTTTTTTAATCTGATGAGTTCCACCAATAATCAGCCAACTAATCATTATACCTATTTACAAATAATGGTTAGTTGCAGCCCTAAAAAAATTCACAACAAAAATGCCAAGAAAGCGATAGGAGATATATTTTTGAAGATTAGTACGTAAAGAAATAGAAAGCCCTGGTCACAGGGATCAGCTTTACCCATTGTGTAGAACCAATTTGTATAGGATGAGATCTACATGTAGCCAGGGATGTGCAGACAGAAAAGTGCCTGGGAAAGCAAGTGATGCGGGATCAGGAGAACTTGGTTACTAATGACGGCTGGGAACATGTTGAAAGTTCCTATTTCTTGCTTTTCCCTGAAGCCCCTTTGATCAGCCCTTGTTAACATGGTAAATAGTGGCAGTCGGCGATCAACATCTCGTTATAATAGTCCGCTGATCTATTTTTCCTTGTCTCTTTCTTATTTCTTTTTCTAAAGTTGAAAAATATGACAGATTTCATTGATTGAAGGTAATTGGAAGACTTGTCATAGCCGGCCACATGTGGATAGATGAGTGCATTTGATCTTCTCTTCATGTATTCTGACATGCTTACTAACACTCTGGTAAGGTATATGTAAAGAGGTCCTCTTCCCAGACCCTTTGTTACAAGGGTCCCTTAATGAAAAGGTGAAAGGACCCTCATAAGTCGGCTGTACTCTGTGGGTGAAATTTAGCACCCCCACAGGAAAAATCAAGCATTACACAGTTTGCAGTTAAAGTAATGGACTGTCGGTGGAATGCTTGAGGGAAGAAAAAATAAGAAATGGAGTAAGTAGGAGAAAATAAATGGCAAGCTTAAGGTACTCATGGAAGAATGCTGCGACCATGGAGGAAGTTACTCACTAGGACCCTTAATTCTAGGTCTGGTTTCCTTGTTTGACTACAAGTTACCTAGGAGGATCACAATTTATAAAATTAAGTCTAGGTCCTGCTCATAATATTAGCTCTTTGAGGAGAAACAAAAGATAAAGTAAAAAAAATACTTGTGGTAGAATGGTATGACAATGGAAGGGGGTTACATAACGTTAAGAAAAACAAGTCCATAATGTACAACCTACAACCCTAATGCGTTCATCCAGAGGAAGGCAAAAAAAACTTAAAGTTCCGAAATTATCTTGCCAGTAGCTTAGGGTTGCTGATTAGCTAAACAGATAAGCAGAGGTCTCTTAACTTCCTCTGTCACTTCAGACAGCTTAAGCAGCCTGTACTAATGGAGCGCTGATAACACTGAATAATGATGTACAATGGCACAGCATTGTTCAGTGTATGCAATTGAAAGATAGCATGTAATAGTCACGTATTGGAACTAAAAAATAATAAATAAAACAAAAAATGGAATTACAGAAGAGCGTGTCAGAGATAGGCAGTGCGTGTCCGAAAAATTTAGGCTATAACTGGAGGGGGATCCTGCACATCTCCATGCGGTTGTATATGCTTCCCTGTCCACAGGGCGGTTCTGGGATGATGGCCAGATATCTCTCGTTCCAGGGTCACCCACTGTTTATTCTCTGCTTTATGAAAGGCGTCCAAGACCCTGGTCAGGACCGCAGCTAGGTAATAGGATAGTATGCCTGTAAGGGCCAGACCGCCGTCAACCTTCCTTCTAATTAATATGGACTTTGCTAACCGGGACCTTTTATGCGCCCAGACGTATTGTTGTTCATAGGAAGTGATGTCTTTAAAAAATGAAAATGAGCTGTCTCGCCCCCTGCCACAGACTTACATTGAGGGGCGGAGCGTGACGTCACATGGGGGCGGAGCCGTAATGTCACGATACTCTGGCCCCGTGATCGGCAGTCATTAGACTCGGAGGGATGTTCGCTCCGGGGCCTGTTGAGAGCGAGGTGCTGCGAGATCGCGGGAGTCCCCAGTGGCGGGACCCCGCGCGATCAGGCAACTTATCCCCTATCCTTTTGATAGGGGATAAGTTGTTAGCACAGTAGTACCCCTTTAATGAAACCCACTTGATCTGGGTTAATGAGGGACTTCATATGTTCTGACAATCTATTGGCTATGAGCTTGGCATACAGCTTAGCGTCACTATTAATCAGTGATATGGGGCGAAAGCTTGGACAGAGCATGGGATCCTTACCCTCTTTCGGAATGACCGTTATAAAGGCACGTAGAAATGAGGGAGGAAGGGGCGAAGAGTCATCCACAATGGAGTTAAAAGCAGATAGTAAAGCTGGGGATAACTCTGGGCCAAGAGACTTTTAGAGCTTAGCTGTATATTCGTCGGGCCCCGGACTTTTGCCACTAGATAATGAGGAAATCGCCAACTGCAGCTCCTCCTGAGAGAACGGATTGGGCCGTCTCCTGGGAGTGGGTAGGCAGTGCCGTTGAGGCCAGATACTGCTCCAGTGTAGGTGAAGCTTCTGTGGTCGAAGCCGAGGCCCGAGGTTTAGGCAGGCAGTATAAATCAGCATAATAAGCACAAAGAACCCCTCCACTTTTAAATAATATAATTAGAGATGAGCAAATTGAATCGGACAAAGTCGAATTTGTTCCGAATTTCATGAAAAATTTTATTCGGACTGAATCCGAACTTCGACTCGATTTGAAATAACAAATTTCTTCATTAGCGACACCCCTGCAATCATCCTGTAAAATGTATAGATGCAAGCGGCTTTCTTCTGCGCTCGCATCTCTGCAATAGATAGGATGATCGCAGCTGGTGTCAGGGGTGACACCCGATGCAATCGTCCTGTATAATGTATACACACTCTGCTCCACACACTCTGCTCCATGCTGGGAGCTGTAGTACCTGCATTAATAGACAGATCGCAGCGGGTGTCACTTCTGACACCCGATGCAATCATCCTGTATAATGTATAGATGCGGGCGGCCGGAACAATATGGCCAATCACAGCTCTATGCGGAAAATATGAATAAGTGATGTGAATTCTATTCACATCACTGGCCAGCTGGAGTATAGTGCAGTAATGCGAGAAGAAAACCGCTCCATCTCTGCAATAGATAGGACGATCCCATCGGGTGTCAGGAGTGACAGTCTTCTGCATGCTGCGAGTAAATTAAAAAAATAGAGAAAATAAGTGAAACACATACACACACACACACACACACACTTTATTAAACACAATATTAAAATACATTACTAATAAAAAATGTTACTAAATTTATTATAAAAATATATTATTTTTACATTTAAATATATTATTTATTACATTTAAATGGCCCCTTTCTACATTTTTATTATTGTTGGCTACATTTATAGGTCCCTGCCCACCCACATAAATTGATCCCTGTTCAAAAATTAACCTTAACAATTATTATTTTTTTGTCTTTCAATTTTCGGGAGCGGGCAGGGATCAGAAAATTCTGCACTCAATATAAAAAATTAATGAGGAGTGCATTTCGTATTTTTTTTTCTAGTTTTTGTTCTAAATCATAACTTTTTTTTATTTTACATTTTTTCGGGCATTTAGATGTGCTGCCATAAATACTTGCGGGGGTCAGAGGCGAGGACAGGGACATCAGTAATTTGTATAATACAGTAGGCTAAAAAAGGCAGAGTTTCCCTAATTTACCAAAAATCCATTTACAGAGGCATTCTATCAGAAATCAGTGATACTTTAAATTGTAATTTGCGGAGGCAGATGGCCGGGACAATAATGTATGTATGTATTTAAATGGGTACTTTTTTTTTTTTTTTAATCAACTGGTGCTAGGAAGTTAAACAGATTTGTAAGTTACTTCTATTAAAAAATCTTTACCCTTCCAGTCCTTTTTAGCAGCTGTATGCTACAGAGGAAATTCTTTTCTTTTTAAATTAATTTTTTTGTCTTGTCCACAGTGCTCTCTGCTGACACCTCTGTCCATATCAGGAACTGTCCAGAGCAGGAGAAAATCCCCATAGCAAACCTGTGCTGTTCCTGACATGGACAGAGGTGTCAGGAGAGAGCACTGTGGACAAGACAAAAAAGAAAAGAATTTCCTCTGTAGCATACAGCTGCTAAAAAGTACTGGAAGGCTAAAGATTTTTTAATAGAAGTAATTTACAAATCTGTTAAAATTTCTGGCATCAGTTCATTAAAATTTTTATTGTGAAGGACTATGTCATTGTAATTATTAACTACAATGACATCGTCCTTCATAATTACATACATACATTATTGTCCCAGCCATCTTCCTCCGCAAATTACAATTTGAAGTATCTGTAAATTTATGGATTTTTTTTGTATTGCAGATCCAGGACTCAGAATGAGTTCTGTGATCTACAAGGGATATTTGGGTATTATTTATAACAAGTAGAACAGCATCCCATTGTGGCAGGTCCATGCAATTTGTTTTCTAATAGATTCCAGTACTTATAAGCTGCTCTGTGCTCCACAGGAAGTTGTGTAGGTCTTTCCAATCTGACAACAGTACTCTCTGCTGCCACCTCTATTTGTGTCAGGAACTGTCCAGAGCAGAAGAAAATCCCCATAGCAAACCTCTCCTTTTCTGGACAGTTCCAGACATGAACAGAAGTGGCAGCAGAGAGCACTGTGGTCAGACAGAAAAGAACAACTCAATTCAAGTAATTTACAGATCTGTATAACTTTCCGGCACTAGTTGATTTGAAAAAAAAAAATTCCACTGGCGTACCCCTTTAACCTGTTAAGGACCCATGACGTAACGTTACGTCATGAGTCCGCCCGCGTCATAGCGGGTCGGGCCCGGCTTCTACAACGGCCGGGACCCGTGGCTAATAGCGCGCGGCATTGATCGCGGTGCCACGCGCTATTAACCCTTAAAGTGAAAGTGAAAGCCTGAGAGCTGTTCGGGCGAATTCCCGCGGCATCCCGAACAGCTTATAGGACAGCTGGAAGATCCCTACCTGCCTCCTCGCTGTCCGATCGCCGAATGACTGCTCAGTGCCTGAGATCCAGGCATGAGCAGTCAAGCGGCAGAATCATCGATCACTGGTTTCCTATGAGAAACCAGTGATCAATGTAAAAGATCAGTGTGTGCAGTGTTATAGGTCCCTATGGGAGCTATAACACTGCAGAAAAAAAGTGAATAAAAAAGTGAATAAAGATCATTTAACCCCTTCCCTATTAAAAGTTTGAATCACCCCACTTTTCCCATAAAAAAAAAGTGTAAATAAAATAAAAATAAACATATATGGTATCGCCGCGTGCGGAAATGTCCGAATTATAAAAATATATCGTTAATGAAACTGCACGGTCAATGGCGTATGCGCAAAAAAATTCCAAAGTCCAAAATAGTGTATTTTTGGTCATTTTATATATCATGAAAAAATGAATAAAAATCATTAAGTCAATAAGTCCTATCAATGCAAAAATGGTACCGTTAAAAACTTCAGGTCACGGCGCAAAAAATGAGCCTTCATACCGCCCCATACGCGGAAAAATAAAAAGTTATAGGGTCAGAAGATGACAATTTCAAACGTATTAATTTTCCTGCATGTAGTTATGATTTTTTTCCAGAAGTACGACAAAATCAAACGTATATAAGTAGGGTATCATTTTAATCATATGGACCTACAGAATAAAGATATTTACCGAAAAATGTACTACGTAGAAACGGAAGCCCCCAAAAGTTATTTCAATTTTGTCTCACAATGATTTTTTTCCGCTTCGCCGTAGATTTTTTGGGCAAAATGACTGACGTCATTACAAAGTAGAATTGGTGGCGCAAAAAATAAGCAATCATATGGATTTTTAGGTGCAAAATTGAAAGAGTTATGATTTTTTAAAGGCAAGGAGCAAAAAACGAAAATGCAAAAATGGAAAAAACCCCGGTCCTTAAGGGGTTAACTCCTATCCTGAAATGTCTTCGTTGTGACTGTGTTATTATAGCAGTAAACAATTACTTGTCACATATCTCCTCAGTAGACAATATTGTATTCTATATAGGTAAGCCCTAATGAATGTTTCATATCCATCCCATAATAAAGCTTTAGGATGTGTTCCCAAATTCAGGTTTTTTTAATGCAGTTTTTGAAGCTAAAGCTAGGAATACATTTAAAATGAAGCGGTCTCAGTGTTTATCTCATGCATGTCCCCTATCTACCCATTTCTGGCTTTAATTTGAAACTTGCATAAAAAAACCTAAGCAGGAGAAAACCTGCTTAAACTACTGCAATAATTAATATAGTGTATACAGGGCGAGAGAGAGACCCACAAACCACTGTAATCTGCCTGTGCTTCATGGAGAAGAGGAGATTTATGGACAGATTGTGGTCAGAGGCATCAGAGACCTTTGAAAGATCAATAAACATTTCTGTACTCTCTTATTCTTCTGGAGCTCTGACATTGTAGGCTTAATGTTTTCTACATTAAAAGTTTTAGAATGATTTATGACTTTTAGACACAGACACAGTCTATCTACATTTATCTAATATCTATCTATTTAATATCTATCTATCCATGTACAGTATATATCTCATATTTCTCTCTCTCCCTCTCATATCCCCCTATTAAATATCTATCCATCTCATATCTATCTTATATCTATCTTTCTATCTCATATCTCTCTATCTATCTATTTATCAATCTATCTATATGTCTCATATCTATCTCATATATATCTCATATCTATCTATTTCATATCTATCTATCTATCTCATATCTATCTATCTATCTCATATCTATCTATATCATATCTATCTATCTCATATATATCTATCTATCTATCTCATATCTATCTATCTATCTCATATCTATCTCATATCTATCTATCTATCTATCTATCTATCTCACATCTATCTATCTATCTATCTATCTATCTATCTCTCTCACATCTATCTATCTATCTCATATCTATTTATTTATCTATCTCATATCTATCTATATATCTATCTATCTCATATCTATCTATCTCCTATCTATCTATCTATCTATCTATATATCTATCTATCTCCTATCTACATATCTCATATCTATCTCATATCTATCTCCTATCTATCTATCTATCTATCTTTTTATCTATCCAAAGTAAAGAGATCACAGCAGCACTATCATAGCTTGAAAAATGTTTAGCATTTATTCCATCTATATTTATCTATTTATTTCATATATATCTTCTATCATCTATCTATCTATCTCATATAAATCTATCTATCTATCTGTCCGTCTTTCTCATATCTATTTATCTACAGTGGGGCAAAAAAAGTATTTACTCAGCCACCAATTGTGCAAGTTCTCCCACTTAAAAGATGAGAGGCTGTAATTTCCATCACAGGTATACCTCAACTATGAGAGACAGAATGAGAAAAAATCCATAAAATCACATTGTCTGATTTTTAAAGAATTTATTTGCAAATTATGGTGGAAAGTAAGTATTTGGTCACCTGCAAACAAGCAAGATTTCTGGCTCTCACAGACCTGTAACTTCTTCTTTAAAGCGTACCCGTTAGATCCAACAAAAAACTTTTTTTTAATGTATCACTCAGTACCTAATCCTGACCATGTACATCTAATTTTTATGTGTCTATTACCTTTATTTATTTTTTTATTACACTTTCAATTTAGCTCACTAGTCTGAATTTCTCTCAAAGGGAGGGGGCGTGGCCTCACTGTGCAGGTCTCCGCCCCCTCCCTCAGTATGCTGTCTGCTCACATCTCCCCTAGCATTAGCAAAACTACATCTCCCAGCTTGTCCTCACTGACAATAGCGGGACACAAGCTGACAGTGGGAGGATTTTTCCTCCGGCTCTGAGCTGTCAATCAAGAAAGTGTGTCCATGACATAGGTGATGATGCATGGACACAGCAGGACTAGTATGTGTCCAAGCAGGCAGGGGGAACAGTTGTTTGACTGGCTTTTTCAGTATGAAATACTGAAAATTTTCTAATGAAAGCAATTGCAAAACCTATTGGTTATACATGCCTTACAACATATCAAACATTTTTGTATCTGACAGTGCCCATTTAAGAGTCTCCTCTGTCCTCCACTCATTGCCTGTATTAATGGCATCTGTTTGAACTTATCAGTATAAAGGACACCTGTCCACAAAGAGCTGTCGAAGGACACCAGAAACAAAATTGTAGACCTGCACTAGGCTGGGAAGACTTAATCTGCAATAGGCAAGCAGCTTGGTGTGAAGAAATCCACTATGGGAGCAATTATTAGAAAATGGAAGACATACAAGACCACTGATAATCTCCCCCGATCTGGGGCTCTACGCAAGATCTCATCCCATGGTGTCAAAATCATCACAAGAACAGTGAGCAAAAATCCCAGAACCACACGGGGGACCTAGTGAATGACCTGCAGAGAGCTGGGACCAAAGTAACAAAGGCTACCCATCAGTGACACACTATGCCGCCAGGGACTCAAATCATGCAGTGCCAGACATGTCCCCCTGCTTAAGCCAGTACATGTCTGGGCCCATCTGAAGTTTGCTAGAGAGCATTTGGATGATCCAGAAGAATATTGAGAGAATGTCATATGGTCAGATGAAACCAAAGTAGAATTTTTTGGAAAAACTCAAATTGTCATGTTTGGAGGAGAAAGAATGCTGATTTTCATCCAAAGAACAACACACCTTCTGTGAAGCATGGGGGTGGAAACATCATGCTTTGGGGCTGTTTTTCTGCTAAGGGACCAGGACGACTAATCCGTGTAAAGAAAAGAATGAATGGGGCCATGTATCATGAGATTTTGAGTGAAAACCTCTTTCCATCAACAAGGGAATTGAAGATAAAACATGGCTGGGTCTTTCAGCTTAACAATGATCCCAAACACTCCGCCTAGACAACGAAGGAATGGTGTCGTAAGAAGCATTTCAAGGTCCTGGAGTGGCCTAGCCAGTCTCCAGATCTCAACCCCATAGAAAACCTTTGGAGGGAGTTGAAAGTCTGTGTTGCCCAGCGACAGCCCCGAAACATCACTGCTCTAGAGGAGATCTGCATGGAGGAATGGGACAAAATACCAGCAACAGTGTGTGAAGACTTACAGAAAATGTTTGACCTCTGTCATTGCCAACAAAGGGTATATAACAAAGTATTGAGATGAACTTTTGTTATTGACCAAATACTTATTTTCCACCATCATTTTCAAATAAATTCTTTAAAAATCAGACAATGTTATTTTATGGATTTTTTTTCTCTCTCATTTTGTCTCTCATAGTTGAGGTATACCTATGATGAAAATTACAGGCCTCTCTCATCTTTTTAAGTGGTAGAACTTGCACAATTGGTGGCTTACTAAATACTTTTTTCCCCCACTGTATCTATCTCATATCTATCTATCTACGTCATATCTACAAAAACAGGAGAATACAGCAGCACACTGCTACCACAAAGATACAGATAAAACATGAAATGCTATATTGCTACAATGAAAAAATGAGGTGCTTTTCTCACCATCTGGCCGAATAGTTTGGACCATCCCACCGCGATAAGGTGACCTCATTGGGACGGACCCTACACTGTGAATGTGCCTCTGTGCAGTCAGTTACCAGGCTTGTAAGGTCTGGAACATCCAGCACCTTATAAGATGGGTGGAGTGCAGGAGCCAACATGGAGGTAGCCACTCCCCCATATGTATAACACAAAAAAGAATAAGTTAGCCAGCACATACTGATACCAAACTATTGCATGGACCCGGCATACAGGTGCACGCTGCTAGGCTAAATATACACAAACAGGAGAATACAGCAGCACACTGCTAGCACAAAGATACAGATAAAACATTAAATTCTATATTGCTACAATGCAAAAAATGGAAAAATTGAGGTGCTTTGCTCACCATTTGGCCAAATAGTTTGGACCATCCCACCGCGATTAAAGTGACCTCATTGGGACGGACCCTACACTATCTATGTGTAATCATCTAAATTTTTTCATTTTTTGCATGATGCTCGAGAAAGGCTACACTGGCAGCTGAAACGTTGCATCTGTATTTTTAACAGATTAAAGCTACCACATTTTTTTTCACCTATACTGAGTGCTGCAACCGCTTTTTGTCTATCTCATATCTATCTTATATCTATCTATCTATCTATTTTCTATCTATCTATCTAATCTATCTCTCTCATATCTATCTATCTATCTCATATCTATCTATCTATCTCATAACTATCTATTTTATATATATCTATCTATCTATCTCTCTCTCATAGCTATCTATCTATTTTACATCTATCTATCTCTCTCATATCTATCTATCTATCTCATATCTATCTATCATCTATCTATCTCATATCTATCTATCTATCTTTCTATCTACCTTATATCTATCTATCTCATATCTATCTAGCTTTCTATCTCTCTCTCTCTCTCTCATATCTCTGTAGGCAGTAACTTTAGGCACTCTATAACATTGATAAATAAGTGCAGTACTAATCCATTACGTCGCTTCCCTTTATCTACTATGGTGACAATCAATCCATAATAATAGGACACATGTGGGAACAATATTTTTGCACACACTTGAGCCTGGAAGTATGCACAGGAGAGTGTTATTCCCCCTTTTTCCTTTGCTGTGTTGTAGTATTTGCTTTGCTCTGCTAATTCTGCAATTTCATCATAAATATGACATTAAGAAGAACAATGGCTCGCCGCCACGGTGATTGGGTAATAACGCAAATAAGAGAATAAAAGACAGAGCCCGCGCTGCAGCAAATGCCACTCAATTCTTCTATAGACCAATACTAATGCATATAAACATTATCCGGAAAAAAAAGTGTCAGGGGAGACGACAGAAAGTTGGGAAAATTATTTAGTGGAATATTTAGTGTAAAACCTAATATATTGGCAAGAAAGGCGCCATTTGGTAGTTATATGGATCAGGCCACTATGCTAATTTTGCCTCTTTACCATTATATATAACTCTCATCCTTTAGACCAGTTTTTCCCCACATAGTGTGCCTCCAGCTGTTGCAAAATTACAACTTCCAGCCAACCGCTGTCCGGGCATGCTGGGAGTTGTAGTTTTGCAACAGCTGGGCAACACTGCTTTAGACAAACCCCCAACTGTTAACACTTCTGCCTCCTTGTTGCACCTTCACTCTGTCTATGGAGGAACAGATTTTCTCCACCCCTCTGTCCAGTGGTTACAGCAATGACAGCTTTGCAAATTTCCTTAAAGGGGTACTCCAGAGAAAAAAAAATGTCTTCAAATCAACTGGTGCCAGAAAGTTAAACATATTGGTAAATTATTTTGATTTAAAAATCCTAATACTTCCAGTACTTATCAGCTGCTGTATGCTCCAGAGGAAGTAGTGTAGTTCTTTCCAGTCAGTCCACAGTGCTCTTAGCTACCACATCTGGAACTATCCATAGCAGGAGAGGTTTGCTATGGGGATTTGTTCTTGCTCAGGACAGTAAATGACACGGACAGAGGTGTCACCGGAGAACACTATGGTCAGTCTGGAAAGAACTACACAACTTTCTGTGGGGCATACAGCAGCTGATGAGTACTGGAAGGATTTTTTTAATTGAAGTAATTTACAAGTCTGTTTAACTGTCTTTCACTAGCTGATTTGAAAAATAAATAAATAAATAATTCAAAAGTCGTCTCCGGAGTACCCCTTTAACCTTTGTCTGCAATGGAGACCATGCATGGCCAAACCTCTTGTCAACCTATCTGATCGGTCAAGATGACCTCAGAGAACAGGAGGTTGAGAAGTTATTTTTACATCTTTTTAGGGATACTTAATTTTACAGATAATCTTGCTTCTTGTAACTATTAATAGTCAATAATATCTATGAAAATGATAAAGGAATAGAGAAGATTCAGAAGCGTACTGAGCTCAATTAGATTTTGCAGTAAAATGCACTTGAGGAGACTGACATTTATAATTTTATAGTTGGTTTTAGCTAAGTTTCCAATTGTTTTTATTTTTCTGGCCCCAAAAAAACACAAGAAAAAACGCCACTGCGTTTGGCATTTTTTTCTTGCATTTTTGGCTTTTAGTGGAAATTGCATTTTTGGCCCCTTTGGCGTGTTTTTCAAAATTTGTTAGGTACCAAAAAAAAAAAAAAGGATGGAAATAAATGTATTTAACAAAATTTATATTTTTTTATAACGAAATTTTAATGAATTTTTAAACAGGGACCAATTTTTGTGGGCGGGCAGGGACCTAAAAATATAGCCGACAATAATGAAAATGTAGAAAGGGACCATTTAAATGTAAAAAATAATATATTTTTTATAATTAATTTTGTTAATCTTTTTATTAGTAATGTATTTTTTAATGTGTTTAATAAAGTATTTGTGTGTTTTGAACTTTTTTCACTTTTTTTCTAAATTTTTTTACATTTTTTGTAGGTAGTACTACTACTCCCAGCATGGAACAGACTGTTCTATGATGGGAGTAGTAGATCTGTATTAATAGACAAATCGCCCGAGATGTCACTTCTGACACCCGTTGCGATCGTCCTTTATAATGCAGAGATGCGGAGCATATTTCTCCTGCGCTCGCATCTCTGCTCTATACTCCTGCCGACCAGTGATGTGAATAGAAAATCACATCAGTCATTCATATTTTGCGCCCAGAGTGGTGATTGGCCGGATGGTGGCAGCTAATTACCACTCTGAGTGGGAAATATGAATCAGTGATGTGAATTTCTATTCACATCACTGGCTGGCCCGGAGTATAGTGCAGAGATATGGAGTGCAGGAGAAAGACGCTCTGCATCTCAGGGATGAAGGATGATCGCAGCGGGTGTAAGGAGTGACACTTGCTGTGATCTGTCCTTAACTGCAGATTCTACTCCTCCCAACATGGAGCACACTCTGCTCTACTCCAGCTCTGCTCCAGCTGAACCAATGCAGCTGAAGAGGACACTAGGCCGAAACTTCAATGCAGCACTGTAACAGAGACAATTGTCCTCTTGTCTTATCATTTTTTATATGAAGTCCAAGACTGCCCATCAAAGAATGCAATAAAGTGATGGAAAAACTGGTAGGGGCAAAATATATAGATTAAAATGAGCACAAAATGCCCACCGTGAACGATAAGAGATGAGACAGAGAGGATATCCATCATGGAATATGAAAGATGAGAGAGAGGATATCCATCATGGATGATGAGAGAGAGGATATCCATCATGGATGATGAGAGATGAGAGAGAAGATATCCATCATGGATGATAAGAGATGAGAGAGAGGATATCCATCATGGATGATAAGAGATGAGAGAGAGGATATCCATCATGAATGATAAGAGATGAGAGAGAGGATATCCATCATGGATGATGAGAGATGAGAGAGAAGATATCCATCATGGATGATGAGAGATGAGAGAGAGGATATCCATCATGGATGATAATAGATGAGACAGAGGATATCCATCATGGATGATGAGAGATGAGAGAGAAGATATCCATCATGGATGATGAAAGATGAGAGAGAGGATATCCATCATGGATGATAAGAGATGAGAGAGAGGATATCCATCATGGATGATAAGAGATGAGAGAGAGGATATCCATCATGGATGATAAGAGATGAGACAGAGGATATCCATCATGGATGATGAGAGATGAGAGAGAAGATATCCATCATGGATGATGAGAGATGAGAGAGAGGATATCCATCATGGATGATAATAGATGAGACAGAGGATATCCATCATGGATGATGAGAGATGAGAGAGAAGATATCCATCATGGATGATGAGAGATGAGAGAGAGGATATCCATCATGGATGATAAGAGATGAGAGAGAGGATATCCATCATGGATGATAAGAGATGAGAGAGAGGATATCCATCATGGATGATAAGAGATGAGACAGAGGATATCCATCATGGATGATGAGAGATGAGAGAGAAGATATCCATCATGGATGATGAGAGATGAGAGAGAGGATATCCATCATGGATGATAAGAGATGAGAGAGAGGATATCCATCATGGATGATAAGAGATGAGAGAGAGGATATCCATCATGGATGATAAGAGATGAGACAGAGGATATCCATCATGGATGATGAGAGATGAGAGAGAAGATATCCATCATGGATGATGAGAGATGAGAGAGAGGATATCCATCATGGATGATGAGAGATGAGAGAGAAGATATCCATCATGGATGATAAGCGATGACAGAGAAGATATCCAATATGGATGAAGAGCGAGAGGATGTCCAATGAGGTTAACTGGGAAGAAGTTGTGATACAGTATAGAATATTCTTACACTATATTACTGGCCCATTTACATTGGTGCAGTATATACAGAATATTATGCGGTGCTGACTAACTTTTCCATTTACTCTATTTAGTCTTTCTAAAGGGTATCTTTCATCACTTTCATGCTACCTGAATAAAGAGACATGGGGCAGCCCCATCAGCTTCTCCCAGCCCCACCAGGCTTGAATTATAGATCTCTATCCTCTAAAGCTGGTGGGACAGGCAGACCTGTTCTGGGGACCAGAATGAAAGTGATGACTGGTTCCCTTTAAATAGAATATGGTTGTGATTGCATTTCTATGCCTGACACAAGTCCTGTTCCAACTCTGGGTCTAGATATCCTAACTAAAAGCATCATAGTCACCCATGTTACTGTCAGTTCAGGTCATGGCTGGTGCTGTCAGAGCACATGTTTCATCCAGAAGGAGAAGAGGGCTGGCAGCTCAGGCAATTTTAGTAATTGCCGGTCTAGGTGAACTACAGATGCTCTTTGGTGTTGGTGTGGCTGTGGTGCGTTGGTGAAGCTGTATCACGCTCAATCACAAATGATGCCTGCTCCTTATGCAGGGATACAAAAGCCGTAGTCCCGATGCATAGCCATGCACATTATAAATGTATACCACATGACACATCTACCACACCATATAATATTTTTCTATGGGAACCCTGTGGTATGCAGGAGGTGGTGATTTTTTGTATGGTACAGGAAAGTAATGCGTTCAGAAGGAAAGTCTATTGAGTATACCATAGCATATGTTTAGGCACACTCTTGCCTCTAACCTCATACAACCCCTACAAAATGCATGTTACATTGTATTAAAATTTTACCAGAGTGTTAAATGTTTACAAGGCAAAATATGTTCTTACTGAGGCGCGGAGTTGTTCATTAACTCTGCGTGATCTGTAGAGGTGGTAACATGTTGTACTACAACCCACAAAAGTGATCGTGGTTCCTGATGCCATCTGTGCTCAGGAATATTAACAATAAATTATTTCTAATGTTTCTTAACACTAAAAATTCTGCACATACGATGCCAAGTTGGGTTTAGCGTGCAGATTGTTGAAAGTATGTCTGGTGCTTAGTTTTTGTTATTATACAATACCAGCTTGAAAACTATTTTCCAACATTGACCATTACATCGAACAATTTCTATGACAACATCCTAAAAATACAGAATATGCACTGGAGAAACCTGACTTTTCTAAGCAAAATTATATGACTTCCGCAGCTAAAGAATGTATAAAATTACATTAGTACGAAGAAAAAATTATAGATGAGCAACTGTAACAAAGTTCCCAGCAGTGTTGAATTTTGTTGGATTGGGCTAAGCGCACTTCATGCCTGGTGGGTCCTGGCTGCTACCAGTGGGTACCAAACATCGCCAATCGCACAGATGTCTGGCAATAACCCTTTAGACACCGGATCAACTTTGATCATGGTGTCTACAGGGTTATTGCCAGACATCGGCCCGATTGGCAACGTTCAGTATTAACTGTGGGTCCCGGCTGCTGATAGCAGCTGGGACCCACCGGGTATAAAGTGTGCTCAGCCCAATCCAACAACATCGTACACTTTTGGGAACTTTGTTACAGTTATATCAGAAGGGCTAAATTGGGGAAATATAGTTGCCAGATAGCTAAGGGAGCTTATGAAGAAAACTGCAACAAAATGTGGGGGTCCTGATCAGCAGAGAGGAGAAGAAGTGGTCTCTAACCTTTCTCTGGCTCATCTGATTGACAATCCAATAGTGCAGGCAGCCTCAGCAGCCTGTAGTAATAGCGCGCCAATAACACTGATCAATGCTGTTCTATAGCACATCATTGTTCAGTGTATGCAGTAAAATAAATATAAATATATATATATATATATATATATATATATGTGAATAATCCCCTTCCCTAATAAAATTAGATCACCCTTCTTTTCCCGTTTTTTAAATAAAATGATGAGCAATAAACAATTATATTTAGTATCGCGGAATGTGTAAATGTCTGAACTATAAAATTATAATGTTAACTAAACAGCCCGGTTAATAGTGCAAACAAAAACATACCAAAGTCCAGAATTGCTGATTATGGTCACTTCATATACCATAATTTTTTTCATAAAAAGTGATTAAAAACGTCCCATCAAAAAGGTACTGGTAAAAACTACGGATCACGGCGCATAAAATGAGCCGACATACATCGGCATAAACGAAAAAATATAAGAGTTATAGGGGTGAGAAGAGGACAATGTTAAGCATTTAAATTTTTGTACTAAAAATAATATTTTTTTTTAAAGTGGTAAAATAAAACAAAACTTATATAAATTTGGGTATCGTTGTATTTGTATGGACCTACAGAGTAAAGATACCATGTCATTTTTACTGAATAGTGGAAACAGAAGCCCTACAAATTAGCAAAATGATGTTTTGTTGTAATTTCGCCCAATAATTTTTGTTGTTTCAATGTAGATTTGGTGGTAAAATAAAATAAGTGATGTTAATACAAAGTACACTGGGAAGCCCCCAAAAAAACCAAGTCCTCATATGGGTCTGTTGGTGGAAAATTAAGAACGTTATGACTATTAGAAGGCGAGGTTGAAAAAAAGAGTACAAAAAGTTCAAAAATTTCTGCAAATTTTTATATAATATAGATAATACCTTTATATGTATATTTGTAAAGTACACTGATTAAAAAATTTGAATATTTTTGGGTAAAAAAAATGCTGTCCCTGCAGCTATTGTCTGTGTGTCTCTGTGAGGAGTCCAAATACAGGAAGTGAGGGCAGGAGAAGTAGGGCTCTGTGCAGGCTCCTGGCTTGTCAGTTACCCTGCTATGTGAGCCGAGGATGTGTCACAGAGCTTCACTGCACAGAGCCCTGCTTGTCCTCAGTGTACAGAGCCTTGCTTGTCCTCACTGCACAGAGCCCTGCTTGTCCTCAGTGTACAGAGCCCTGCTTGCCTTCCCTGCACAGAGCCCTGCTTGTCCTCAGTGTACAGAGTCCTTCTTGTCCTCACTGTACAGAGCACTGCTTGTCCTCAGTGTACAGAGCCCTGTTTGTCCTCATTGCAGAGCCCTGCTTGTCCTCAGTGTACAGAGTCCTTCTTGTCCTCACTGTACAGAGCCCTGCTTGCCCTCAGTGTACAGAGCCCTGCTTGTCCTCAATGCACAGAGCCCTGCTTGTCCTCACTTCACAGAGCCCTGCTCGTCCTCACTGCACAGAGCCATGCTTGTCCTCAGTGTACAGAGTCCTACTTGTCCTCAGTGCACAGAGCCCTGCTTGTCCTCACTGCACAGGGCCCTGCTTGTCCTCACTTCACAGAGCCCTGCTTGTCCTCGGTGTACAGAGCCCTGCTTGTCCTCAGTGTACAGAGCCCTGCTTGTCCTCAGTGTACTGAGTCCTGCTTGTCCTCACTGCACAGAGCCCTGCTTGTCCTCACTGCACAGAGCCCTGCTTTTCCTCAGTGTACAGAGCCCTGCTTGTCCTCAGTGTACAGAGCCCTGCTTGTCCTCAGTGTACAGAGCCCTGCTTGTCCTCAGTGCACAGAGCCCTGATTGTCCTCAGTATACAGAGCCCTGCTTGTCCTCAGTGTACAGAGCCTTGCTTGTCCTCAGTGTACAGCGCCCTGCTTGTCCTCAGTATACAGAGCCCTGCTTGTCCTCAGTGTACAGAGCCCTGCTTGTCCTCAGTGTACACAGCCCTGCTTGTCCTCAGTGTACAGAGCCCTGCTCGTCCTCAGTGTACAGATCCCTGCTCATCCTCAGTGTATAGAGCCCTGCTTGTCCTCAGTGTACAGAGCCCTGCTTGTCCTCAGTGTACAGAGCCCTGCTTGTCCTCAGTGTACAGAGCCCTGCTTGTCCTCAGTGTACAGAGCCCTGCTTGTCCTCAGTATACAGAGCCCTGCTTGTCCTCAGTGTACAGATCCCTGCTTTTCCTCAGTGTACAGAGCCCTGCTTGTCCTCAGTGTACAGATCCCTGCTTATTTGGACTCCTCACAGGCAATAGCTGCACAGACAAAAATATACACATTTTTTAACCGATGTATGCTACAACTATACATATAATGGTATTATCTACATTATAAAAAAAAAAGTTTTTGTTAACGACAGGTACACTTTAAGGGGTTGAAAGGGTTATTCAGAAATAGAAAAAGAGAGCCAATTTCTTCCAAAACCAGCACTACAATTGTCCTCAAGTTGTGTGCGGTATCACAACTTGGCTCCATTCTCTTAAATAGAACTCTTCACTTAAATTAACTCTTTTTCTAATCCTGGGAAACCCCTTTAAATAGCATGTGACTAAAATGTGAGCAGATAGGCTGCAATGTTATTGCTTCAAAGCTATAAAACCTAACCACAAACATAACATACATATACATAACATATTCCTGAATTGCTGGCAGTCACAAAATAGGAGAGCAATTAAGCAGAAACGAGAATATAAACCAAGTAGACTGAGCCATTAATCATTGCCGCAGATGTAGAAATGTACAATAGAGTAAAGTCATTTATGATCCTTACCCACATTCCCCTCAATGAGATACATTAAAGTTACTAACCAGTTTATGACCACCCACGATTGTACACAGAGGACTAATAAAGTCAAGTGAGCTCTTCATATATGCTTACATTAAGTATATTGCTAGTGTGATTTAGAACATACAGTAAACACAAAAATCACGTAGAAGTCAATGACAATCAGGGTTTGATAAGACGGTTAAAGCTGCTTAGGGCTTATTCCAAAAGGATATTCCTATATTATATAAGACTGGGAGTCATATGGGTGCACAGCTATTGGATGCACCTCCTAAGGAAGGAATTAAAAGTTTATTTTAGCCATATTTTTTATAAAGTTTTTATACATTTTTATCATCTTACATATTTGTACAATAGGACAAAATTATACAAATAACATTTTAAAATGCACCCTTTCCCCCCCTAAACAATTTTTATCTAAAAGTCCAACAATAGCTTTAAAGTGTCTCTGTTCTTTCAAGATAAGGTGTTGTGCATGTACATGTACACTATTTATTATATAAGTTGTATATGGCATTTTCCCCCAGTTTTCCCCTCTGCAGGCTCCATCTCTTGTCCCTGAGCTAGTAGGTGAAACCTACCATCTATGATGTCTCCATACACTGCACACACCAAATAGAATTATCCTTTACTATGTCTTTATAGCACATCATAAGAAGCAGCAGCAGCATGGAAGGCATTATAGAGCTATCCTGAATAGTCTAAGACAGTGATTCCCAACTGGGGTGCCGCAGGATTTTGCTGTCAATATTTTTTAATTAATTTTTTTTAATTTCCCTCCCCGTCGCCGCAGGGGGAGGGAAGTTTGTGTGCGCTGTGCGTGCGTCCCTTAGCGTCCCCCTCCCCCCTGCGGCCCAGTGAATGCCCTGCCAAAGAGGGGAAGTATGCGGAAGAAAAATGGCTTGCTTAAGGTACTGTACCATGTCCATCCCCCCCCTCTCCCATGTCCATCCCCCATCTCACCCATGTCCATCCCCCCTCTCACCCATGTCCATCCCTCCTCACCCATGTCCACCACCCCTCTCACCCATGTCCACCCCCCCTCTCGACCATGTCCACCCCCCCTTCCACCCATGTCCATCCCCCCTCACCCATGTCCATCCCGCCCCTCTCACCCATGTCCATCCCCCCTCTCACCCATGTCCATTCCCCCTCTCACCCATGTCCATCCCCCCTCTCACCCATGTCCATCCCCCTACTCTCACCCATGTCCATCCCCCTACTCTCACCCATGTCCATCCCCCTACTCTCACCCATGTCCATCCCTCTACTCTCACCCATGTCCATCCCCCCTCCTCTCACCCATGTCCATCCCCCCTCCTCTCACCCATGCCCATTATCCCCCCTCACCCATGTTTATCGTCCTGTCATCCATGTCCACCTCCCTGTTCTTCCCTGTCACCCATGTTCACCCCCAGTATACACCCTGTCACCCATGTTCACCCCCCCTGTCCACACCCCAGTCTACCCCCTGTCACCCATGTCCACCCCCCTATTCACCCCTCTGTCCCTTTGTCACCCTTCTTTTATCCCCCTTGTCATTCTTGTCCACCCTCCTGTCATCCCTGTTTACCCCCATATCTCCTGTGTCCACCCTCCTGTCATCCATGTCCACCTTGGCCACCCCTCTGTCACCCCTGTACATCTTCCTGTCACCCATGTTCACCCCCCCGTCCACCTCTCTGACCACCCCCCAGTGTACACCTCTGTCCCCTATGTCCACCCCCCTATTCACCCCTCTGTCAACCCATTCCACCCTTCTTTGTCACTCCTGTCCACCCCTCTTTTAACCACTTGTCACCCTTGTCCACCCCTCTTACCTCATCTGCCATGTCCACTCCTCTGTCATCCCTGTCCATCCCCGTGTCACCCATGTTCACCCCCCATTGTCCACCCCTCTGACCACATCCTTGTCACCCATGTTCACCCATCTGTCCCTTTGTCACCCGTTACCACCTTGTCACTCCTGTCCATCCCTGTCACCCCCATGCCCCCCTGTCACCCATGTACAGTATTCTACACCCCTCTGTCACCCATGTACACCCCTCTGTCACCCAGGTACACCCCTTTACACCCCTCTGCCCCCCATGTACACCCCTCTGCCACCCATGTACACCCCTTTACATCCCTCTGCCACCCATGTACACCCCTCTGCCACCCATGTACACCCCTCTGCCACTCATGTACACTCCTCTACACCCCTCTGCCACCCAATGTACACTCCTCTACACCCCTCTGCCACCCATGTACACTCTTCTACACCAATCTGTCACTCCTCTACACCCCTCTGTCACCCATGTACACTCCTGTTACCCATGTACACTCCTACATCCCTCTGCCACCCATGTACACTCCTCTGCCCCCCCATGTACACCCCTCTGTTACCCAAATACACTCCTCTACACCCCTCTGCCACCCATGTACACTCCTCTACACCCCTCTGCCACCCATGTACACTCCTCTACACCCCTCTGTCACCCATGTACACTCCTCTAAACCCCCCTGCCACCCAGGCACACTCTTCTACACCCATCTGTTACTCCTCTACACCCTCTGTCATCCATGTACACCCCTCTGTTACCCATGTACACTCCTCTACACCCCTCTGTCACCCATGTACACTTCTCTATACCCCTCTATCACCCATGTACACTCCTCTACATCCCTCTGCTACCCATATACACCCCTCTGCAACCCATGTACTCTCCTCTACACCCCTCTGCCACCCATGTACACTCCTCTACACCCCTCTGCAACCACTGTAAACCCCTCTCTCACCCCCTACACCCCTCTGTCACCCATGTACATCCCTCTGTCCCCCCCGTATACTCCCCTACACACCTGTCTCCCATGTACACCCCTCTGTTACCCCTTTACACCTATACGCCCCTGTATTCTTCTTTACTTGTAAAAGGGGAATCTGGAGGCTAATGCTTGTTAAGTGCGGAGCCTAATAGATTTGTTTTGCAGGTTTAGCAGTGAAGAGTTGTGGCTGGAAGATATGGTCCGGACGGTCCGGACCAGACGGAGAAGAACAGGGAACGATGCTGATCAGACATCACATGTGAGTTGCTGTATAAAGCAGCACTTTAAACTACATGCATTGCGTCCTTTTTCCTTTTTTTTTTTGCTCGTCAACTTTGGGGGAGGTGCCCCGCGATTTATTTTTTCGCGGGGTGCCCCGAGCTGAAAAAGGTTGGGAAACACTTGTCTAAGATCTTGTTCACATTGCCATTGGGCTCCCTCCTGTTTAGGGTCTGTTCAGCACCAAACAACTGAATGGGAACTTTGCACAATGCACCCAACCGAATCCCACGACGGAACCCATTTACTTGAATGATGTCTGGTATTTTACAGGAGTTGAGTGGAGAAAAAAGATTGGACATGCAGTATTTATTTCTCTGCTCAACTCCCGTCCTTTAAACAGGTTGAGTGACAGAGCACCGTTTAGTGAAGCTTAACGTCAGTGTGAACTTAGACCAGTTATGTGGCCCAACAGATGTTGCAAAACTTCAACTCCCAGCATGCCCGGACAGCCAACGGCTGTCCAGGCATGCTGGGAGTTGAAGTTTTGCAACATAGGGAGGGCCACAGTTTAAGACCACTGACTTAGACTAAGCTGTAAATCAGACTCAGGTGAGCTGCAAGTGAATACAAGTTTAGTAGGGGTAGGAAAATAAGCCTGATAAAAAAAGAAACAAGCTATTTTCTCTTAAAGGTTTCTTATATTTGCTTGAACTATTGATTTATCCACTTTGTTGAAGCAACACAGACTATTTGAAGGGGTTTTCCAGGACTATAATAGTAGAATACAATAGAATACAAAGCTGATTAATATAAGAAACTCAAATCCTGCTTATCCTATATCAGCGCTATGTAGCAAAGCAACAACTAAAACTACAGCTCTTTTTCGAAAAGTCTGAACTCCCACTGACCTGCTTATCTTGCGGTTACTACGCCAAACTAAGACAATAGAAGCTGCAATGACTTGTAAAAGCTGTAAAATTCTAAAGGATCCCTCACGGTCGATCAAAGATTTGTTGAGGTGTGTCCCAATAATTGTCCTCAAGACCCGGTATCATCTGTCTACAGAAAAATCATTCGGTTGATGACATTAACTTTGAAAAAGTTTTAGTTTCCCAAAAAAAAAAAAAAAAAAATGTCTTTGTACAGACCAACATACAATTCAATCAGATTCAATCAAGCAGACCCTCTTCTGGATGCCATCCAGTCATTCCTCGAGGCAAAGATTGAGAACACAAGTTCAGCACGAAGCACATGACAGAATTGGAACCAGTCAAGAGCCATTAAGTCAAACTGAGACGCTGGAAAGTAATAGTTCTTGATGATTATTGGTGGAAAGCGCTGAAATAAATGCCACCGTCCTTCCAACACTTTTCGAGATGAGATGGCAAGGAACAATCTATGGAGGGAAAATGGGTCTACTGATGAGTGGAAAAGGTTTCAGAACAAGTATCTGAATCCCTTCTATGACATTAGGTTGCCGCGCTCATATCTAACAATAATTACAAGTCATGTCAAAGCCTTTCAGATAAATGCTGCTCTCCCCTTCAGTACTCAAGGCCACCCGAGAGAGCAATTTAATAGAACTGTATGTGTCCACCGAGCCTAGTGTGAAAACAATGTCCTGATGCTGCAACAAAGGAAACCCCTGCTTTATAACTGCAAGGCAAAGTTTTTACACTCTTATTGTATGTTACTTTATGCCTTGATGTGTAAATTCTAATACTGATATGGAGCAAGCAAAACATTACATAGGCTGCCTGGCCCTAGATTTTTTTTTAAAAAAAAAGGTCAGGCTGGCTTTAAAGGAGTACTGCAGCCATAGACACTTATCCCCTATCCGCAGGATAGGTTATAAGTGTCTGATCGCAGGGGTCCGACCACTGGGACCCCTGCAATCTCCCGTACGGTGATCCGGCATTACTGCAGCTCTGCGCGGCAAATGCACGTGTCGTTGTCCTGCAAAAACCCCTGACATTCATGGGCTTCAGGCCAGGCCTAGGAACCAAGTGGCAACCCAAGTTACATTTTTTTCAAGGGACCTGCACCCCACAGTGGGCATTGTGGCCAACATTTATCATTGTCTTTAGACTGTTTTTTTTTTGTGTCTAGAAAAGGCGCAAGCAGGGCTTATTTGCGCCTTTTTTTGCGCCTTTGGTTTACACATTTCTGCTGATTTTGAGTTGCAATCCACAGATTTTGGCAATACACATGATATGGAAGGGTTTTATGAACTGCACCTTTTTGTGTAAAGGCACAAAAAAGGAGCAAAGCCACTGAAAAGTCTCTAAAACTACAACAGCCAAGACTTAGCTTTATGGTGTATGTGAAGAGAGAAATTTCAGAAAATTTGACCTGCACAAAATGTATTAAATGCTCTGTGACCATTTAATAAATTTGGTGCTCCTACACATTACCAGCACACACAAAAAGGGGGAAGAAAAATGCTTCACTTACACCTACAATGATAAATGCCGGCCTGTTTATCAAAGTTGGTAGAAGCTTTGGGGACTTACTGGGGTCAACCAGTTGCATAATAAACCTCAGGAAATAGAGATTTGGGACTAGTGTTACGTTGTTAGATTGTGCAGTGACCACAACTGGAATAGGTGTAGGACCACAAGTCCCACCCATCTTACAGGTGTTCTACCCTCAGCAAGATCTGCACACCCTCTTGGCTGCTAAAATTTGACTTTACCTCTTAATTCTCCTCGTTCTTTTATTACTGAATGTTATGTATTAGCCTCACTATACAAGTAAGGACTCCTTACCTCCTCTACTACCTCCTTTAATTTTCCGGCTTGGAGCCCATGTATATGATTGACAGTCTTCAAGAAAGATCAAAATCCTGCACTTAATAGTTTTCATTTGCAAATGTATTACTATATACAGCATGGTCTATTAATATGTTGGGATTGGATAAAAAAAAAAAAAAAAGGAATAATATTATTAGAAGTGCGGTATTTACCGCAGTTTGTTATTACGGGGGATAATGTTTCCCATAAATCAGGTTTTATCTCTGCCTCACACTGAAGAACAGGAGAGAAACTCTATTCCAAGTATGAGAGAAGGAAGGCTCGGTTGCTCCTGTTACACAAACACCCTTAATGATTTTTGCTTAGACTCTGGCGAGTTCTGCTACATTTCTGCTTAATATAATATGCTGGGACTGTAACGCTGTGAAGTAATTAAAAACATTATTTGCTCCCAAAAAACGTGAGTCTAATGCAATAATATATCTTCAATAATGGAGCAAATAGAACCATAGCATTGTAACCTGTGGAAAAAAGCAATCCGATGGTAGACTGCGCAAACAGGCCTGAGGTGGCAGTGTCCAGGTGCAATTTCCAGGCAAAACATGATAACTTGGCTCAATGGTAGCTCCTTCTCTTATTTAATGCAGAGATTTTAAAAAATTGAGCCTAGTTTTGGATGTAGCAGATGTTCCACACACATGGGGAGGTGTCTCTGACCCCTAAGAAAAAAAAAGCAATGTGGATGCCTGAGCTTTCCATTTTTTAAGAAGTAAAAACAGGTATAGCTCAATGTCAGAAACAAGCAACTCAATGTTATAGACTTATAGACTAGAAGATTAAGAACATGTTGGGCCTCTTTCCCATTGCTGTTGGGCTTGGCTATGTGGAGCTACATCTGCAATACCATTGATTTTAGCAGAGAAAAAATAATAGTGCATGCATCTTTTTTCTCTGGAAAACTACTGTATATCTGATGGACTCCATTCAAGTCAATAGGATCAGTCGAGGACCGGTGGTGACCCAGTGCAGTCCATTGTGCTGTAACCTGTTTTTGGGCCAAACGGACCCTTAACAGGACGGAGAACAACAGCAATGTAAACTTGGCCTTACACATTCAAAACATGTCAATCTGCTCAATGGTAATTTAGCATATGATGTTTTTAACATTGAGTTGTTGGATCCTGAATTTTTTTTTTTTTTTTAGCCTCTACACATCTTGAAAGTGGTCCATGCAGAGATACGTGTCCTCTAGAGGAAGGTGAGCAGGATTGTTTTTTTTTTATAGCTCAGTATCAGGTGGAGGTACACTAAGTCATGATAAAACTTGGCAAATTTAAAAAGTAATACACAAACTGGTTTCTTTTCTGCTGAACCTCACCTTGACTGGAGCTGGTTACTGTGCCAAAACCTGGGCACACTAGATCTTTTGGACTTATTGAAGGACAGTTCTAATCCATGTTGTCAGAAGATCAGTGGAGAGTTTATTAGATACTAGCAGAGTACCTGGTGTTGACCAGTCTTCCTAAACCTCCTCCCTTAAAGGGGTACTCCGCCCCTGGCATCTTATCCCCTATCCAAAGGATAGGGGATAAGATGTTAGATTGCCGCGGTCCCGCTGCTGGGGACCCCGGAGATCGTCGCTGCGGCACCGCTCTATCATTACTGCACAGAGCGAGTTCGCTCTGTGCGTAATGACGGCGATATAGGGGCCGGAGCAGTGTGACATCATGGCTTCGCCCCTCATGACATCATGGCCCGTCCCCTTAATTCAAGTCTATGGCAGGGGGCGTGATGACCCATAGACTTGTATTGACTTCCCATAGACTTGTATTGACGGGGGCGGGCCGTGACATCACGAGGGGCGGAGCCGTGACGTAATGATGCTCCGGCCCCTGTACTGCCCGTCATTACGTGCAGAGCGATCTCGCTCTGCGCAGTAATGATAGCGGGGTGCTGCAGCAGCGATCCCTGGGGTCCCCAGCAGCGGGACCCCGGCGATCTGACATCTTATCCCCTATCCTTTGGATAGGGGATAAGATGTCTAGGGGCGGAGTACCCCTTTAACCTTGTGGGAAAGGAAAAGCAACAATGACGCTCTTGTCCTCATATCCCGTACTCATATACTGACTTCAAATCCTAACCTTGTATCCCGGCCTCATATACCATCCTCACATGATGACCTCATATCCTGACCTTGTATTCTGGCCTCAAATCTCATCCTTATATCCCGTCCTTCATATCCTGTCCTCATATGAGGACCTTATCAAAATTGTAGAATGCATATGACTACCTTAGTCTTTTTCAACATTATTTAAATACTCTAACATTAATGCTAGTCATTTCAATGGGCAAATAGTCTACACTAAATAATTCTATTGTACCAGATTACACAAAGCAGAATAGTTCCATGTAGGTTGAAGCCCATTTGACATCCTTTCCAGTTTAGAACACCCATTTTCCTAGACATTATTAGGGAATTTAGAATTAATAGGGTGGGGGGGGGGGGGGGGGGCATCTTCTTAACTCTTGCCCAGGTTGAAAGGTGGTTCTGAGGAACATCTCTTGCTCTATAAAACCTATCATGTTCTGCACTTCCTTGACAGCATATTGACTTAAAGGGGGTAGTCCACTGGAAACCATTTTTTTTTATCAACTGGTGCCAGAAAGTTAAACAGATTTGTAAATGACTTCTATAAAAAAAAATATTAATCCTTTCAGTACTGTTATCTATCAGTTGCTGTTATGGTCCACAGGAAGTTCTTTTCTTTTTGAATTTCCTTTCTGCCTGACCACAGTGCTCTGCTGACCCATCTCTCCATTTTAGGAACTGTCCAGAGCAGGAGAGGTTTTCTATTGGGATTTGCTCTGGACAGTCTCTGGACAGTTCCTAAAATGGACAGAAGTGTCAGCAGAGACCACTGTGGTCAGACAAAAAGGAAATTGAAAAAGAACTTCCTGTGGATCATAACAGCAGCTGATAAATACTAGAAGAATTAAGATTTTTTAATTGGAAGTAATTTACAAATCTGTTTAACTTTCTGGCACCAGTTGATTAAAAAATAAAAATAAAAAAATTAAGGTTTTCCAGTGGAGTACCCATTTAAATG
The DNA here is from genome assembly GCF_029499605.1 of Hyla sarda. Classification (NCBI taxonomy): domain Eukaryota; kingdom Metazoa; phylum Chordata; class Amphibia; order Anura; family Hylidae; genus Hyla; species Hyla sarda. The sequence continues at coordinate 72,233,093 of NC_079191.1, read as the reverse complement.
GGCACTCTGTAATGCTTAGTAATTGCCTCTACTTGTGGTGGCGCTACAGGGAAATAAAAAATCTACTGCCAGTTTCTCTTTCTGATTGTACCTGATTGATGGGGGGGGGGGGGGGGGGGGGGGGGGCCAACAGGTGCATTCTATGTAGTGATCTTTTTTGTCAAGGATCACTATACCTAGTAGGGAATCTTTTAAGACCTATTCAAATAAATAGAACAAAAAATTCCTTTTTAGCAGTTAAACAATGGTGAATATTTTCTCCCTTCTCCTATTACCAAGGCATCGCATAACCCCCCCCCCCCCCCCCCCCATAGACATAATTTTCGGTGTGAAATGAAGGGGACAGTAGGGCTGATGGTTCTTCTGAAGGACTCACTAATGAATGAACTAGCAAAGTTCCCCAATGATTAGTCATTGGAACTTCTCATTGTCAGCCACGGGATATGTCCGTTTTTAAAAGTTTATGCGCCTCTCGGTTTTCTTCCTTTCGTGTGTCACAAGAATTATTACACAGTTCTTCTGAGAAGAAGAAGGTTTTTGAAAGATTAGCAAACATCTATCCGGATAGGTGGCGTGTAAACGCTCGGCGCTCACTTCTCCCTAATGGGCGTCATAAACCAATTACAAGCACTTGACAAAAGAAGCATTTGATGGTTGGAAAAGCAATTAAATTTTTAGAGCTGTCTCTTGCAATAAAAAGGCATGAACAGCGATGGGGCGTCAGGAAAAAAAAAAGTTGCTGCGCAAAGCACAGCATTGTGGATTATCAATCAAGACAGGGCCCATTGAATGGGAAATCAGTAATAACAATGCTTAGGAGGTGAGGCCGGCACTGCTTACCATTAGCAGTAAAAGAAGCATCAATAAAATTAACATTCCCTATCTTTCCACGCTCATTACAGTTTGACAGACTTCCCCTTAGCCTGGATTCAGCTGTCTGCGAACCTGTCACAATAGGACGGTATGTAGCGGGAGCCCCACTGTAATTACAATTTACTGAGGATTTGCACCTTCTAATGAAGAAGAGTCAGCAAGGAATGGACATACTGTGTTATAAGCGAATAATTGGCAAACACATCTGCTCAGGCTTCCCTATGGAAGAACAAGTGAGTTAGAAAGGAAAGTTTTGATTCCGCCGAGGGTCCTGATAGGTTTATCGTGAAAAAGAAGAGATAAGGAAATTCAATGCTGCATCTTAAGAGGCATCACATATGCATTTCTCATTGGACTAGGTCAGTGGTTTACATATATGAAAGACCCAATAGCACAGGCTAAACTGGAACCCGCTATTTCTATGCCAGATTTTACCATCTAGGACACAAAAGTTTTATGATTCTATGCTATTTTCCATGACCATTGGTTTGCTGACTCCTCAGGGGAGGGAAGCCCTACAAATGTTCTCACCACCTACGCAGTAGCAAAAAGGGAAAGAAGCCAATCATAAATGGGCTCTTACTTTACACTTGGAAACTGCATGGTCCACCACTCTGGTATGGCATTTGGCCTACATTGTCATACACAATGGTGCACCTGTAACACTACAACTGTAGAAGTTTTGCAGTATAATATATTGTAATAAAATTTGTGTTTTTAGCAAATATTGATCTGCAAGGGTCATGTCATAAAACTGTAGCCATGCAACGCTTTGAGCATGATATTTCATGGCCAAGAAGACCAGCCTGCTCCCAAAATCTCTGGCCCTCTAGTTGTTTTAAAACTACAACTCTTCGGGTCTATTCATATGGTAGAATTTCCGATTGCGGATTTTCGCCTCAAATTAAAGCCCATAGACTTGTATGGGATTCTGCACTCCCATTTACACTCCTGAATTTCCGCTTGCGTAAATTCAGGGGTGCAAATGGGAGTGTGGAATCCCATAGAAGTCTATGGACTTTAATTTGAGGTGAAATTTCGCAACCGGAAATTCTGCCGTGTGAATAGACCCTTAGCATGTAGCTGTCATAGCATACTGGAAGTAGAAGCTTTGCAACAGCTGGAGACACTAAATTGGAGACTATCAGTCTAGCCCAAAAATTCTGTGGTTCTAAACTACGTATTTCTAACTAAAGTCACTGACATGAAAGTTCCCTGAAGGCTTTTATCTTATACTGTGCTGAACATTAAAGGATTGAGAACAGTTTAAATATTCATATACATGGCATGTACTTACTAGGAGACACCTACCACCAACTGAGAATCTGGGGTCTAGCCTACATATCTTTTAAATACTGTGAATCTTGTTCTTAGTATAGTAATTTAGTTTTCTTTTATAATAAGGACAACATTGGGTTTAACCCTAAAGTTCTGCTCTTAAAGAGTACCTATCATGATCTAAACTCTCCCCACTCCCCACCCCCCATCTATCCATGACTCTCACTGACACTATCCCTGTGTTTCTTTTCATTCAAAACCCCCTCTTTCTACCTGATTTATTGTCTTTTTGGCTGCTCATTCAACTGTCCTAGTGTGAGGGAGGAAGGGGGCGTGGCCCAGCATAAAGGAAGTGAACACAGAAGCTGGCAGCTGTGAATCTTCTCCTCTCTGTTTACAACTGCATGTACAGAGAGAAGAATGATCGGAGCTTCAGATAGTAAAATGAATGAGGGCATGCAGTAAGGCAGAGTCAGGAGTATGTCCTGCTGTGCTATGAGCACAGTTCTGGCTCCTGCCTGTCTGACTGACAGACAGGGAGCAGCGCTGAGCTTGTCTGTGTCCCGGCTGCAGTCTGAGATGTAGGACTCCAGTATGAGTCTGAAATCTATAAAAAGGGCATGCGGCCAGGACTGGTAGGGAGACCCCTAGTGGTCATTTTTTCAAAGTGGAAAATTAAATAGAAAGAAGCATATTTTTTAATAACATGCAATTGGAAAATAATTCTGCATACATTAAGTTATAATATATCAAAAGTTTTTTGATGAAAGGTACCCTTCAAAGTCTGTCTACCTTACTAGTTGAAAATATACAGATCAGAGGGGTCCACTTAGTAAAAAGAGATAAAAATGGTCCTTTCAGTGCCATAACTGTGGTAGTATAAGGAGTAGCAGCCTAAATTGGATCCTTGATCCTATGTAACCCCAAAGGCTTCTGGCACATAGGAAGACACCAGTCTTATGAATAAATGGCATATGGATTTGCAGTTTTTGCATTAAAGTCCAGGAGCCATAGCTTACACACTCAAGGCCTCACTCTTAGTGGTGGCTTATGCCCCTACAATATCCTAGATGAGTGTGCACTTTGGATGTGTCAAAAGGTGGAGCAGAAAGTGTTAAACAGTGGGAACCAGGCACTATAAGATTGACAGTGGGCTTTAAAAAAAATGTTTTCTAGCATTGGATAACACATTTAAAGGAACATTCAGGGATTATTCTTCCCCGATGTTCTGCCACCACCAATTTTGACAGGGCTGATCCCCACCTTCAGTCCTTCCTTGTGTTGGCACAGGGTAGGAACTACTCAGCCGGGACTTCGCTGTAGCCAGTGACTGGCTGAACTGGCACAAACACCAGGAAGCAAATAAAACAAGGCCAAGCACTGTCAAAATGGTGACAGCTAGGTATTGGTAAAAGTTAGCATAGTTTTTTTTTATATATCTCTTTTCTTCCAGCCTGAACAAAACTGAATACTCTCCGTAATATCCCTTTGTAAACAGTTTTTTTTTTTAGCCCCAGACAATCCCTTTACTTCACAATGTATTTATATAAAGCTAAAAAAAAGTTAAATGATTAATGTAAAGCTAAAAAAAAATAATTCTTCACATTAAAGGGGTACTCCAGTGAAAAAAAAAATCATATCAACTGGCTCCAGAAAGTTAAACAGATTTGTAAATTACTTCTATATAAAAATCTTAATCCTTCCAGTACTTATCAGCTGCTGTATTCTACAGAGGAAGTTAAGTTGTTCTTTCCAGTCGGACCACAGTGCTCTCTGCTGACGCCTGTGTCCATGCCAAGAACTGTCCAGAGTAGGAGCTAATCCCCATAGCAAACCTCTCCTGCTCCCGACAGTTCCTGACAGGTGTCAGCAGAGAGCACTGTGGTCAGACAGAAAGGATCAACTCAAGTTCCTCTGTAGTACACAAGTACTGGAAGGATTAAATCATTTTCAATAGAAGTAATTTACTAATTTAAAAAGAGAAAATTATATAGGTATGTGCAGCTCACAACTAATACGCACCAAGGTCAAACTGGGCAAGCAACTATACCTTAATTGCTAGAAAAGGGAAAACCAAGAAATGCACAATGTAGCCCGGACCTTCTAGGTGAGTAAATGAAAATAGATATAGGTGGATCGTGCTTCAATAATAGTCAATATTTATTATAAAATATGAATAAGATTAGGTACTTCTCACAGGGCCCTTGTGAGAAGAACATACATATTAAAAGGCAACCTAACAATATATTTAGGCATATAGTAGTTAAAACTATAATCCTGGCATATGATAATAAAATAGAAAAGTAAGATCTGTACCAAACAAATATGTTAAGGAGATGCTCTTCTGGGTATTTAGGGTAGATATGTCCCTTTTAGATACAGTAGCAAACAGTCTGTAATATTAGAAATTGTTACCGGTCTGTAAATGGTAACTCAGGCGATGGGTGTTGTTCCCGCAATAGCTGAGTGTCCGTGGTGCGCACAGTCCTCTGTGACTCATGACTACTGAGGAAAGGGTTATATTATACAACCCTGAAACGCGTCTAGTCGTTTATGCACATTTACTGGCATAGTATCACCCTCAAAGAACTGTGCCCAAATCTCAAGGCCGGTTATCTTTTATGAACTGTACCATTATCAAGAGCTCTCATTCTGCTACCTACCCGGTCCAGCAGTTTAGATCCATTCCGGTGTAACCATCCTCGTGCAGCCATCCCGGCTCTGACTACAGCTGACGTCAGACGCCGGCAACACGAGGCGAACTTCCAGCCTTCCAGCATACGGTCCTGTTTACCAACCAGCAAAGCGGTGAGGAATACCAACTCCAGCGCACGCCAGCGCCAGCAGTCCCCGGGCATCATTGCGATCTTCGGCGCCTGCCAGCGCCTCAGCCGTCAGCGACTGCCACCGCGCTCAATCAGACAATACTGGACCAGGCTCACAATTGGAAGCGCCCCACAGAGGACTGTGCGCACCACGGACACTCAGCTATTGCGGGAACAACACCCATCGCCTGAGTTACCATTTACAGACCGGTAACAATTTCTAATATTACAGACTGTTTGCTACTGTATCTAAAAGGGACATATCTACCCTAAATACCCAGAAGAGCATCTCCTTAACATATTTGTTTGGTACAGATCTTACTTTGCTATTTTATTATCCTATGCCAGGATTATAGTTTTAACTACTATATGCCTAAATATATTGTTAGGTTGCCTTTTAATATGTATGTTCTTCTCACAAGGGCCCTGTGAGAAGTACCTAATCTTATTCATATTTTATAATAAATATTGATTATTATTGAAGCACGGTCCACCTATATCTATTTTCATTTACTCACCTAGAAGATCCGGGCTACATTGTGCATTTCTTAATTTACTAATTTGTTTAACTTTCTGGCACAAGTTGATTTGAAAAAAATAATTTATTTTTTTTCACCGGAGTACCCCTTTAATGCCATGGCTCAGCTTCTACTCATAATATAGCCTTGACAGCTATACCAGATCTGTACTGGAGTCAATCTGGATGTATCCCATCAACCTTTAATGGGAGCCACTAGGTTTCTATTGAGGTTCTACCAACTTTGATGACAGGAATAACCCTGTAGACTGCGCTACCATGCTGTCATAAACACTGGCACCCCTGATAGAAGGAACAGATGTGAACAGAGCCTTAAAGGGGAACTCTGGTGGAAAACCTTTTTTTTTTATCAACTGTTGCCAGAAAGTTAAACAGATTTGTAAATTACTTCTATTAAATTAAAAAATCTTAATCCTTCCAGTACTTATTAGCTGCTGAATACTACAGAATAAATTATTTTCTTTCTGGAACACAGAGCTCTCTGCTGACATCATGAGCACAGTGCTCTCTGCTGACATCATGAGCACAGAGCTCTCTGCTGACATCTCTGTCCCTTTTAAGAACTGTCCAGAGTAGGAGAAAATCCCCATAGCAAAACATATGCTGCTCTGGACAGTTCCTAAAACGGACAGAGATGTCAGCAGAGAGCACTGTGCTTGTGATTCAGCAGAGAGCACTGTGTTCCAAAAAGAAAATAATTTCCTGTGTAGTATTCAGCAGCTAATAAGTACAGGAAGGATTAAGATGTTTTAATAGAAGTAATTTACAAATCTGTTTAACCTCTGGAGTATCCATTTAAATGGGAACTCCGCCCCTAGACATCTTATCCCCTATGTTTGGATGGGGGATAAGATGTCTAGGGGTGGTGTACCCGTTTAATGCTTAGTAAAACAAAACAAAAAAAGAAAGAAATAGAAAAATCCCTCGAACAATGAAAGCATCAAATTTAATCACATCAGTTGTGAGAAACAAGCAACAGCTGATAGGAATAAGAAAAGTGGAATTTATTTGCATCCCGGCTTCATAGTTGTAAATCCGGATATTACAAAGAGATTGAGCGAGCGAGATAAAGAAGGAAATGATGACTTTTTTTTTTTTTTTCAAAATCAATATTGTTACAACAACGGCATTTAAGCTTCACGGGAAAAATGTATCAGAATACATTCGCATTGGTATTGAGAAACTTCAAAGGAGGATTTCTGCAAATGTATGGATGTGTATAAATATGAAGCCTCTTATCTGTGCCTGAGTGCCAGCTACCAGGATTCTGGGAGCGCCAGCCTGTCTGTGTAGAGGTATCGTACCAATTAGACCGAGCGGCGGATCTCTTGTTCACATCAACATAGGAAAATTGACTAAATATAGCAGAAACATTACTATGTGCCATGAAGATGACCAGATACATATTAAATGTTGGATTGACAGGAGTGAAAGTGCGGAGGAGGTAGTAGGGCATTTATCCCAGGGGCTGGGGACGTAACAAAACACTCTACAGTACAGTATGTAGGATAATTATATACAGTGGCAACTAAATTAATCTTCGCCCACTTGACCAGCCTAACTACCCTCTTTACAGGGTATTTAAACTTTTGCATCTAAAATGTCTAATGTTATGTTTTTTTAAGCTGTATTTTCAGCCATCCTTAAAAATAACCAGTGTTTTATGTAAAAAGTGGCTATAAATTTCCCTTTTTTATTGGGACTTTTTATTGCATTTTTTTGAAACGTGCATGCATTTTTTTTTATTTTTTGAGAAATGTTTCATCTATTTTTTTCCATTGCAAATGCTATTATGCAATTGCAAACCTGCTGCTTTTTGGGACAAATACAGGTCAAAAAATATGCAAAAAATCATTAGGGAATAAGATATCTGATCCCCAGTGGCGGGACCCCGCAAACTCCCTGCTGCAACTGGCTTTCATTTTAAACATCGGGTGCAGTTCCGGAGGCTCGTGACATCACGGTCACGCCCCCTCAATGCAAGTATATGGGAGGGGGTGTGGCAAATAACACGCCTCCTTCCATAGACTTGCATTGAGGGGCGTGGTCATGACGTCACGAGTGGGGCGTGGCCGTGATGCCACGAGCTTCGCCGCATCGCCAGTCATCCGGCATGGAGCGAAGTTCGCTCCGTGCACCGGATGTCTGGGGTGCCGCAGTCGAGGTCGCGGGGGTCCCCAGCGGTGAGAGCCCCGCGATCAGACATCTTATCGTCCCAATAAGATGTCTAGGGGCGGAGTACCTCTTTAAGCTCCGTTCACATTATTCACATTATTTGCTGCCAAAAACTTAATCTAACAAACATCAAGCAGATGTTAGATCAAACTCCAAACAGAGCTGGCTTAGAAGCCAGAAGCCCACTACCAAAACTAAAGACTACAATTTAATTAAAAGTACATATTCAAATTTTCTGTATAGATGGTGCACGGACCCTCAGAATCATTGTCTCTAACATTGGATAAATGTTCTTGAGTCTCACAGGTGAGCTGTATACACTTGTGGAAAATACGGACAATACAGCATTTAAATTAAAGCAGCCGTATTCCAAGTTAGCAGAAGATACACCAAATCACACCTGCACAGACCACCTGTTCACATCTTTACGCGTTTCAGGCGCATGCTCTGAAACGCGAAAATATGTAAACGGGTGGTCTGTGCAGGTGCTATTTTCTGTACCTTCTTTTTTTTTAAGTATTTATTATGTAATTTTCAAAATAAAAGAAAAGAATAGGTAGAACAAAGTACAAACATATTCCAGGTAGCCACGGGAACAAGGCCCAGACAGGGATTACATAATACATTGCAAGGCAGTAAATCCGGCATAAAAAAATCAGGATAGATATAACAGCTTATAGTAATGCCTCGTAATTACAACTACCCAGGTCATAGGAAGATGCACACACCCCATAACCCCTGGAGCAGAAAAGGACTGACAGACAAACAACCACATACACCCACCATTCACACCCCGGCACTCCCCCTCCTCCACCGCCACTGAAGGACAAACACATAGACCAGGTTAGACTGACTGGGACGACCACCAAAAGGAATTAGTCGACGCCTTAAGGAGCAGCCAAGGCATCCACTCTTTATCAAATTTCTTCGGCATACAGGGACTGGTGCCATTACATCCACCTTACGTGCACAGAATAGAAGAAAGTGGATTAGAAGACATCTATGAGAACCCAACTCCACCTCATTGATAAGTTCCAGCAGACAGATGAACACCGGAAACAGACATCAGAGGGAGAAATGCCAATACGCTTCAGTTTCTCTGGGGTGTAGTAGAGTTGTAAAATTTTTCTGCACCTTCTAACTTGGAATGAAGCTGCATTCGTTTAAGTGTTGGATTGTCCGTAGCTAGAGACGCACTGAGCTGGGTGTGAATCCGTGCACTGGTCGGAGTTGGGTTGGAAGCGAACTGGTTTTTCTCTCGACTCTCACAGGTGTTACGCCTAGCGCTCCGGGTCCCCGCTCCTCCCCGGAGCGCTCACGGCGTCTTTCTCCCTGCAGCTCCCCGGTCAGTCCCGCTGACCGGGAGCGCTGCACTGTCATGGCCGTTGGGGATGCGATTCGCACAGCGGGACGCGCCCGCTCGCGAATCGCATCCCAGGTCACTTACCCGTTCCCGTCCCCTGCTGTCATGTGCTGGCGCGCGCGGCTCCGCTCTCTAGGGCGCGCGCGCCAGCTCCCTGAGACTTAAAGGGCCAGTGCACCAATGATTGGTGCCTGGCCCAATCAGCTTAATTGGCTTCCACCTGGTCCCTGACTATATCTAACCTCCTCCCATGCACTCCCTTGCCGGATCTTGTTGCCCTTGTGCCTAGTGAAAGCGTTTTGTGTGTCTAAAGCCTGTGTACCAGAACTTCTGCTATCCACCCTGACTACGAACCTTGCCGCCTGCCCCCGACCTTCTGCTACGTCCGACCTTGCTTCTGTCTACTCCCTTGTACCTCGCCTATCATCAGCAGTCAGAGAGGTGAGCCGTTGCTAGTGGATACGACCTGGTCACTACCGCCGCAGCAAGACCATCCCGCTTTGCGGCGGGCTCTGGTGAAAACCAGTAGTGACTTAGAACCGGTCCACTAGCGCGGTCCTCGCCAATCCCTCTCTGGCACAGAGGATCCACTACCTGCCAGCCGGCATCGTGACAGTAGATCCGGCCATGGATCCCGCTGACGTCCCTCTGCCTTATATCTCTGATATCACCACGGTGGTCGCCCAGCAATCCCGACAGATCGCCCATCTAACCCACCAGCTGTCGGAAGTATTCACCATTGTGCAGCAACTTCAGTCGCAACTTCAGCAGCAATCTTCTCCTCCGCCAGCTCCTGCACCCCTTCCGCAGCGAGTGGCCACTCCTAGCCTCCGCCTGTCCTTGCCGGACAAATTTAATGGGGACTCTAAGTTTTGCCGTGGCTTTCTTTCGCAATGTTCCCTGCACTTGGAGATGATGTCGGACCAGTTTCCTACTGAAAGGTCTAAGGTGGCTTTCGTAGTCAGCCTTCTGTCTGGAAAAGCCCTGTCATGGGCCACACCGCTCTGGGACCGCAATGACCCCGTCACTGCCTCTGTACACTCCTTCTTCTCGGAAATTCGAAGTGTCTTTGAGGAACCTGCCCGAGCCTCTTCTGCTGAGACTGCCCTGCTGAACCTGGTCCAGGGTAATTCTTCCGTTGGCGAGTACGCCATACAATTCCGTACTCTTGCTTCTGAACTATCCTGGAATAATGAGGCCCTCTGCGCGACCTTTAAAAAAGGCCTATCCAGCAACATTAAAGATGTTCTGGCCGCACGAGAAACTCCTGCTAACCTGCATGAACTCATTCATCTAGCCACTCGCATTGACATGCGTTTTTCTGAGAGACATCAAGAGCTCCGCCAGGAAAAAGACTTAGATCTCTGGACACCTCTCCCACAGTCTCCACTGCAATCTGCGCCTAGGCCTCCCGCCGAGGAAGCCATGCAAGTGGATCGGTCTCGCCTGACCCTGGAAGAGAGGAATCGCCGTAAGGAAGAGAATCTTTGTCTGTACTGTGCCAGTACCGAACATTTTTTGGTGGATTGCCCTATCCGTCCTCCACGTCTGGGAAACGCACGCTCGCACCCAGCTCTCGTGGGTGTGGCGTCTCTTGATGCTAAGTCGGCTTCTCCACGTCTCACGGTGCCTGTACGGATTTCTACTTCAGCCAGCTCTTCCCTCTCAGCCGTGGCCTGCCTGGACTCTGGTGCTTCTGGGAATTTTATTCGGGAGTCCTTGGTGAATAAATTCCGCATTCCGGTGACCCGTCTTGTCAAGCCACTCCACATTTCCGCGGTCAACGGAGCCAGGTTGGATTGCACCGTGCGTTACCGCACGGAGCCCCTCCTAATGTGCATCGGACCTCATCACGAGAAAATTGAATTTTTGGTCCTTCCCAATTGCACTTCCGAAATTCTCCTTGGACTACCCTGGCTTCTACACCATTCCCCAACCCTGGACTGGTCCACTGGGGAGATCAAGAGTTGGGGTCCCTCTTGTTCCAAGGACTGCCTTAAACCAGTTCCCAGTACTCCCTGCCGTGACCCTGTGGTTCCTCCTGTATCCGGTCCCCCTAAGGTCGTTAGGGACTCTGCCTGCCACAGAAAATGCCTCTCCCCCCCTCCCAGTCCCTTCAGGCAAGCCTCTGTGTCCCCTCATGGCTCCCGTCCTTGTGTCTCCCTGCCCCGTGCCAAGCTTCACCCTCTGCCCTCCCTCCCCATTCCTACTCCTGCTGTACTGCCTGTCATTGAGGAAACCATCCATTCCTTCCCGGTGTCCTCATCCCAGGGGAGGCAGTCACCGGACAAAAAAAAGGGGAGACCTAAGGGGGGGGGTACTGTTACGCCTAGCGCTCCGGGTCCCCGCTCCTCCCCGGAGCGCTCACGGCGTCTTTCTCCCTGCAGCTCCCCGGTCAGTCCCGCTGACCGGGAGCGCTGCACTGTCATGGCCGTTGGGGATGCGATTCGCACAGCGGGACGCGCCCGCTCGCGAATCGCATCCCAGGTCACTTACCCGTTCCTGTCCCCTGCTGTCATGTGCTGGCGCGCGCGGCTCCGCTCTCTAGGGCGCGCGCGCGCCAGCTCCCTGAGACTTAAAGGGCCAGTGCACCAATGATTGGTGCCTGGCCCAATCAGCTTAATTGGCTTCCACCTGGTCCCTGACTATATCTAACCTCCTCCCATGCACTCCCTTGCCGGATCTTGTTGCCCTTGTGCCTAGTGAAAGCGTTTTGTGTGTCTAAAGCCTGTGTACCAGAACTTCTGCTATCCACCCTGACTACGAACCTTGCCGCCTGCCCCCGACCTTCTGCTACGTCCGACCTTGCTTCTGTCTACTCCCTTGTACCTCGCCTATCATCAGCAGTCAGAGAGGTGAGCCGTTGCTAGTGGATACGACCTGGTCACTACCGCCGCAGCAAGACCATCCCGCTTTGCGGCGGGCTCTGGTGAAAACCAGTAGTGACTTAGAACCGGTCCACTAGCGCGGTCCTCGCCAATCCCTCTCTGGCACAGAGGATCCACTACCTGCCAGCCGGCATCGTGACAACAGGAAGGATAGGGGATAAGTTTTAGATTGGGGGGGTCTGAGCGCTGCCCCCCCCCCCCCCCCAGCGATCTACTGTTTAAGGCCCCAACTCTCCTTCACAGTGGCGTGTCATGACCCCCACCTGAAGCGGGATAATTTTTCTTTCATGATACTTCTTCTTTAAACAAATGCAGCTTTATTCCAAGTTAGCAAAGTGGTCTGTGCCGGTGTGATATTGTGTAACTTCTGCAAACTTGGAATAAAGCTGCATTTGTTTAAGTGCTGGACTGTCATTACTTTCTACAAGTATCCAGAGACGCACCGAGCCGAGTGTGAATCCTTGGGGTGGAGATGAGCTGTTTTTTCTCTGCCTTCGAGATGCATACACTCCCTGATTATCCAACAATGGCTTTTAATGCAGGAAAAAGGTATAAAAGGTATATAGCTGGCACACTCTGCAGGCAATCCTGAAATATTGTTCGGATCATGTTCTACCTAGAACGGAAAGGTATTTTTTTTTTGTTTCCAGAAAAAAAAATGATGGCGTCCAAAAGAACCCAGGAGACAAGTCAACGGTCTTGACAGAATATTACTTAGTCTTCACAGGTACAAATTTGCTAAGATGTAGCCCTTGTTGTTATCAGTAGTCTCCCATTGGGACATGATGAAAGGACAGCTGGCTTTAGTCACTTCAAAGTGGTGTAAGCAGTACAAAGACGAACAACAGGCTACGCTAGATTATACTCTAACACTTCTCTTTCTTCCAGATCACAGCTGTGCAGTACAGCTAATTACCAAGATACTGACATTTAATGGAGGAATAACATGGGGATCGGCGGAAAACACACAAGACGTGGACTTGGGGGGATGCTTTTTAATTATTTTAAGTAATTTTAGGTATGGGTGAAAAGCAGGAGTATGAAAGCTGTATTTAGCTCTCGTGGATAAATGGTGGGTTTCAGAAACGGAAGAATGAATTAGAATTCCGACTCTTGTTTGGAACTTTCCTTTCAACGAGAAAGTGACATTTGAGAGGAAAATAAAGTTATGCATTATTCAAGTCTTTCCTGCTGTCACGGGGAGTCTGGAGCTGAGGTGTTAGGGATAGTGAGACACCGCTAAATCTCTCTGCGACTCCGAGACATAACGTGCGGCCGCGTTGATGTATGATGTGTTGTCATGTTGATAGGGACAGTGGGATGACCGGTAAAGGCCACAGAAAGATGGAAGCCATCTCCAAAAAAGTAATTGATGCATAACCTTTATTTGTTACAAGGCCAGGACAATGTGGGTTAAGAAGAAGGATTATAGCAAAAAATGAAGTAGACATTGACTTTAAAGTGCATGGAAAGTGAAAATGAGTGCAACGCTGAGAATTTCAATGATAGAGATTTTCTCGAACCCAAGAGAGGAACCAAGATTACAACGAGCAAGGAGACTATCTGGCAGGACTGGTCACACACCTATACAACAATGGTCAACACTGGATCAATAAAGGCCACGCAAGTTGTCCCATGTTGGAGCGTCACGTGACCTTAGAAGTTTATTTCAAGAGTTTTGGGGATATAGGGGCAATGTTTCTATGGGGACACATTGGCTGCGCTCATTTTATGAAGAGACTGTTTGGCCTTTGATCGTCCTGTGCTCTGCTAGACCAACTGGTCCTGTTTCTAGATGTAGGTCTACTTTCAAAATGGTGCTCCTAACCAGCAACTAGATGACGTGAGGGTTATCTCACCCTAGCTTCTATGACAGGGATAGTCTAAGACAGGGGTCTCAAACTGTTGGCTGTTCGGGTAGCTGGTAGTTAATGCTTTGCAACATCTGGAGGGCCACCAGTTTAAGATCCCTGGTCTAAGATGTCTTTTTGAGACCAAAGTTGGACATACATATAACATCATAGTTAGCCAAAATAGCTCATTTTGGCCATTTCTGCCAACCATCACCTGCAAATTACACACAAACGATCACTCAGATGGGCCATGCTGGTGTTTTTACAGCCATGGTCAGCTGGAAAAAAAAAATCACCCAAATTTCCGACTATTGTGGCAAATCAAAGTCCCATGTATAGGCCAGCTTAAAGGACATCTGCAGCGTTAACAACTTATCCTTATCCAGCGGTCGGACCCCCGCGACCTCCCAAAAGGGCCCCAGCATTGCCGCACTGTGAAAGTGGCTAATGCGCGTAGCGTCAACCTCATTGAGGTCGACGGTACACCCCCTCCGCATACAGCTCTATGGGAGAGGCAGGGAGACACACCTCTCCCATAGAACTACATGGAGGAGGCGTGTCGGTCGCGGCATCATGCTGTGGCCGACACACCTCCTGTACGGGAGAGCCGAGGCAGAACCGGTGGGCCCCAGCGTTCGGACCCCCCTCGATCAAACACTTATCCCCTATCCACAGGATAAGTTGTTTTTGCTACAGATTTCCTTTGAAGCGTACCTGTCATATCACCGAAAAAATAATGTTTCTAAAAGTTCCTTACTAGCTCATGCAGATGGTATACAAGTCTTTCATGTGTCTAGCTTCTGTATTTGGCTCACAAACCCCTCTGTCCTGCTGCTCACTCATTCTGATAATCACTGCTCAGGAAAGTAAGTTTCAGAGAAAAGCGTGCTAGGACTCTGTGCCGGGACTCTTCATCCAATAATTTCAGGCTGCTCTGTAACCCAATCGTCTCTGTTTTCATGCTTCAGCTGGGACAAAGATGATGCTGCAGTTGGACAGGATTATGTTCTGGATGGTATGGGGACCCCTAGTGGTCTTTTTTTAAGCCATGATTTTTTATAAAAAGGCAATAACATTATTTTATAAAGTATATTATCAAAGTTAATGTTTTGTCAAAATAAACACCATATACATTTATTATATATTGATTCTGACAATGCCCATTTGAGCCAACCTCAAGATATCAAAATTTCCCAGAAGATCACATTCCCTATTATACAGTCAATGCATCTAATAGACATTAACATTAATAATGATTGAACATTTTTTTATGTTATATGTTTCTGACAATAGGAAGCATGTGGACAATACTCTGCCTATTGAGTGTGTTTGATTTCTAGTCTCCACATGAGGTGCCAACCCTAAGATGGTGCAATTATATGTATGAATTAGGCTAAGTTTCCACTTGTTTTTTTTTTCTGGCAGTTTTTGGAAAACTGCCACTGCAGTTTTTGAGCCAAAGTAAGAAGTGGATCCATAAGGGATAAGTGTATGTCCTTCCTTTATATGTCCTATTCCTTTTGAATACACTTGAAAAAACTGGAAACTTGGAAACTTAGCCTTAGTCATATCATAATACCTTGCCAGCGTCACACTAGTTCCTAATGTAATCTACCGTATCTCATAATTATTGGAGTTTCTGGGTAGCCATTGTGTACAGTAGAAATACTCCTCATGAGCCCACAGTTGGGTTCCCCAATGATCTGTACAATATGAAAGAATATTAGCAGAGCTGAACATCATACAGCACTTTATTAACCACAGGAGAGCTATAAAGCCTAGAACTAGCTGCATGACAGCAATTAATAACTAACACCAATAAAGGAATAAAGGTGTGACCCCAACCTATACATTATCACAGGCCCACGGGGATTATAATTTCCAATTACACATGAAAAAAAAAAAATGCAAAAAAAAAAAAAAAAAAACTATTCTAAAAATAAAAAAAATAATAAAAAAAATTCCTCATCTTGTGTGATGATAAATTGCCCGGCGTTTTTTGATTTGGGTAAATGTCCCTGAGAGACTAAGCTCTGACGACCAAATAGATTGATTTCGTGTGGACCGGGGCTAATTTGAATTCATGTCTCCTGAGAACTAGGACAACTGTGCAATTTATGCCTCTCTGTGCCGAGGCTGTATGGCGCAGCTCGTCAGAATATCATTATGTGTGTAATCAATCCCTTTTCCTGAGATATATTCCTCTGTTGTCACTTTTTTTTTTTTTTTCAAAGTTGGAGAATGCTTTAGAAAAACTGTCGGAGCTGAACAAAAATATCCGTGACCTGTTAAAAGTCTGATACTATGCCGTCCTAATTACCATCTACCATACAGATGCAACCGCGAGCTCTGATCGCAGCCTTGAAAGCATAATTTGAAGGCAAAACTTTTAACACTCACAAAGCTTTTTAAAGGGAAGCTCCATTTATTTATTTATTAAGTATCGGACATTAATGGTCATCTTTTAAAGGCGTTGTCCAGTGAACGTTTTTATTTTACTTAGTGAATAAATGGAGCATGCATGACTGACGCTCTATTGTGACAGATGTATGTCCCTGTTCTAGAAGATCATGGGCGTTCCCTGCTATTGGACCCCTTATGATCACTTATCCTCTATCTAGTGGATCAGAGATAAGTTTTTATGTAGTATGGGGTTTTTATGGGAACAACACCATACTGCCATCATAGACAGAGGTGGGGGTCCCCTGCATGGGATCTCTTTCTATTCAACAGAGGAACCTGCACCGGCTTTAAAGGATTTGAAGGATTTAACTTCCATGTCTACAGCTCTGGCTGGTTCTGCAATGTTTGCAGAGACTGGACAGAGACTGGGTGTCCTGATGCCGGAGCTACAAGGGAGGTGAGTTAAAGTGTTTGTTATTTTAAAAGGTAGCCTGGGGACAATAGAAAAACAATGCATCCCTTTAAAGTTAATACTGGCATGTGAAGCACTGCTCTTAAAAGGGTACACCGGTGGAAAACAAATATTTTCAAATCAACTGGTGCCAGAAAGTTATACAGATCTGTAAATGATTTCTATTAAAAAATATTAATCCTTCCAGTACTTATCAGCTGCTGTATGCTCCAGAGGAAGTTGAGTAGTTCTTTCCAGTTTGACCACAGTGCTCTCTGCTGAACGTGTCAGGAAATGTTCAGAGCAGAAGAGGTTTGCTATGGGGATTTGCTCCTACTATGTTCAGTTCCTGACATGGACAGAGGTATCAGCAGTCAGACTGGAAACAACTGCACAACTCCCTATGGAGCATACAGCTGCTGATAAGTACTGGAAGGAATAAGATGTTTAAATGCGCACTGTCAGATACAAAAACTTTTGATATGTTGTAAAGCATGTAAGTCCAATAGGTTTTGCAATTGCTTTCATTAGAAAATGTTCAGTATTTCATACTGAAAAACCCAGTCAAACAACTGCCCCCCCTGCCTGCTTGGACACATACTAGTCCTGCTGTGTCCATGCGTCATCACCTATGTCATGGACACACTTCCTTGATTGACAGCTGTGAGCACAGGGCTGTAGGAAAAATCCTCCCACTGTCAGCTTGTGTCCCGATACTGTTAGTGAGGACAAGATGGGAGTTGTAGTTTTGCTAATGCTAGGTGAGATGTGAGCAGACAGCATACTGAGGGAGGGGGCGGAGACCTGCACAGTGAGGCCACACCCCCTCCCTTTGAGAGGAATTCAGACTAGTGAGCTAAATTAAAAGTGTAATAAAAAAATAAATAAAGGTGCTAGACACATAAAAATTAGATGTACATGGCCAGGATTAGGTACTGAGTGATATATTTTAAAAAAAAATAGAAGTCATTTACAAATCTGTATAACTTTCTGGAGCCAGATGTTTAAAAATATTTTTTTCCCACTACCGTACCGTATTCCTTTAATAAATTTCTCCCTATGCATCCCATATTGTCACTGATCAAATGGATTACAAGAAATATACTTTTTTTCCACTATCTTTAAACATGCCTGATTATACGCAGTATTTGGAGAGCTAGACAAAAAAAAATAAAAACTACCCAAAAAATTATTAGTATAAACTGTTGAACCTAAAACAGCATTTTTTTTTAAAAAAAAGTAGACATTTACTATTGAATACCAGGGTGCCCCACTGCAGATGCACGGCTTGTACTGTTTTATGCCACATAAGGCTTTCCAAACCATGACAAATCTTATAAGTTACGTTCCTAATCACCTTTAACCTCTTAGGCTAGGATTCCACTTGTTTTTTTTTCTGGCAGTTTTTGGAAAACAGCCACTGCAGTTTTTGAGCCAAAGTCAGAAGTGGATCCATAAGGGAGGAGAAGTGTAAGTCCTTCCTTTATATGTCCTATTCCTTTTGAATACACTTCTGGCTTTGGCTCAAAAACTGCAGTGGCAGATATCCAAAAACTGCCAGAAAAAAAAAACAAGTGGAATCCTAGCCCTAAGTGGTTTTGTACATTAATGTTCATCAAAGTAAAATTTGAATCTGTTATTTTATTCCACATTGATGCACCCGGCCAGACCGTATCAGTAGGTTAATCCATTACAGCAGAGCATGCACTTCCATTGACCATTACAATCCTCTCCTTTTTTACGCCTCTTATTTTGGTCCTATTTTTGGTAAACCCATCTATGTTTCACTCTATTATGTTAAATAGGAAAAGAAGGCACAAAAAAACAAACAAAAAATAAAATAAAAAACCCAATAGCCCAGTCCTGTTAGTTTCACATAATGCGATGATTTGCCGGCTTATATCATCTCTGCGTACAATCTGATCCGGCTTTCACCAGCACAAGATGACAACTGCAATCCCATTATAGACATAACGCTACATGCAGGAGTCACATAGGGGCACTCCTAGAAATTGGACAATCTTCTGCATAACAGTTTCTTCTTCAGTTTAATCAGATTTTGCCTGTGGAAACAATGTACCATCTTGATACAAAAAAAAATATATATATATATATATACACATATGGAAATTTATTTTGAAAGCCACAGCATTCATGAGCAAAAAATCCTTGTCAAAATAGGGAAAAAGAATTTTAAGCTGACTGTTTTTTGAAAGAAAGGAAATATTTTTTGGCAGAGTAGGGCTGTAATCTGGCCATTTCAATAAAGAATGTTGTGGATAGGTGGAGCCATAACAAAGAGGTGAAGCTCCTGGTCCACAATGCAAAATCTGTAACAAGCCCCCCACCTAACATGCACCATTTGTTATATCAGCACCTTGTAATGTGGTAGTGCTACCTTTAGGCCCTATTTGGCACTAGGGTCTGGGTGCAACTTCTACCCTGGCACCCAAAAGTAAAAGTTGCTGAGTTGTCCATAGCAACCAATCAGATTGCTTTCATTTTCAAAAAAGGCATCTGAAAAATGAAAGAAGCGATCTGATTGGTTGCTATGGGCAACTCAGCAACTTTTCCTCTGGACAGGTTTTGATAAATCTCCCCCGATGTTCCTAATGCTCTGTTCACACTAGATGTCATCATAAACCGACCAATACTCGGCAAATCCTAAAGGATCCTTTTGACTTATAATGAGGTCTAAAGAGTCTGCGTTAAAGGGGTACTCCGGTGGAAAACATTTCTTTTTTAAATCAACTGGTGGCAGAAAGTTAAACAGATTTGTAAATGACTTTTATTAAAAAAAATCTTTACCCTTTCAGTACTTATTAGCAGCTGTATGCTACAGCGAATTTTTTTAAATTTTTTTATTTCTTTTTTTGTCTTGTCCACAGTGCTCTCTGACACCTGATGCCCGTATCAGGAACTGTCCAGAGCAGGAGAAAATCCCCATAGCAAACCTATGCTGCTCTGGACAGTTCCTGACACTGACAGAGGTGTTAGCAGAGAGCACTGTGGACAAGACAAAAAATAAATTGAAAAATAATAGAATTTCCTCTGTACCATACAGCTGCTAATAAGTACTGAAATGATTAACATTTTTAAATAGAAGTAATTTACAAATCTGTTTAACTTTCTGGCACCAGTTCAATTAAAACAAAAAAAAAAATTCCACCAGAGTGCCCCTTTAAGTTGGAAGGTGTCCTGTGCAGTACCTTATATTGGCGTCTTCCCAAATGGTTTCATCATACAGTATACAAATGCCAATAGCATAAAGTGTCTAATTGGCAATGTCATACAGGATGGTGCCCAAATAACTGTGCCATACACTGGCCAAATGATACTTCAAATAATGTACTATACAGTGCCAAGCCATGCCAAGGTAAATATAACATGTATTACATATAGAGCCCATATAATGATCAAATAGCTGCTTCAATCATGGGCAAAACAGGGACTCAGCTTAGCAGGGTCTTTGTATCTCCTCCCCCCCTGTGTTTGTGTGAGTTTCCTGCCACATGTCGGTGAGGACGGGGACCAATGTGAGTGATGACAATTTCTGTTATTGAATATGATGGCGCTAAATCTGAATATAACAAATAAAAAATAAAATATTCCATCCAAATAGTAATTATTTTTTTTATATACCGTATTTTTCGCCCTATAGGACGCACCGGCGCATAAGACGCACCCAATTTATAGGTGCAAAATCAAAAAAAAATAAAGATTCTGAACCCAACAGTGGTCTTCAACCTGCGGACCTCCAGATGTTGCAAAACTACAACTCCCAGCATGTCCGGACAGCCGTTGGCTGTCCGGACATGCTGGGAGCTGTAGTTTTGCAACATCTGGAGGTCCGCAGGTTGAAGACCACTGGATAGGAGGTAATACTCACGTGTCCCCGCCGCTCCGGACCGTCACCGCTGCCCTGGATGTCGCTCCATCGCTGTCGCCGCGTCCCCGACTCTCCAGATGTCTTCTTCCCCGGGATCCACGCTCTCCACTCCGTCATCACGTCGCTACGCACGCCGCTCCTATTGGATGACGGGACGGCGTGCGCGACGACGTGATGACGCCGAAGGAGTGCGCCGGCCAAGCAGGGGATCCCGGCACGGAGCAGACACCGAGGAGGCAGGTAAGGTCCTATAAGCTGTTCGGGACCGCCGCGATTTCACCGCGGCTGTCCCGAACAGCCCGACTGAGCAGCCGGGTTAGTGTCACTTTCCCTTCAGATGCGGCGGTCAGCTTTGATCACCGCGTCTGAAGGGTTAAAACAGGGCATCACCGCGATGGGTGCTGTCCTGTATTAGCCGCGGGTCCCGGCCATTGATGGCCGCAGGGACCACCGCGATAGGCATGTATTCGCCGTATAAGATGCACCAACTTTTCCCCCACAGTTTTGGGGAAGAAAAAGTGCGTCTTATAAGGCGAAAAATACGGTATATATTTTTTACATTCCCTATTAAAGTCAATGAGGATGGAAACCACACATTTTTCGGAGTGTCCTTAGGTGCTGTTTTTACCAGTGTGAACATTCCCTAAGCAGGGCATTTGGGAAGTGTCATGTTTCTGTTGGAGATCTAGTACATTTCATGGCATGAAAAGTGCTGCAGACATTGCTATATTCCTACCGTAAAAAATACTGAATCCCTAATTGTTATAACAGTACACATTTGGCGATACAAAAAGAAGAAAAGTGGAAAAAACAACAACAAAAATCAGGTAATTTACTTATCTGGTATTTGGTACAGAAATATGGCCTACCATATATACTCGAGTATAAGCCGAGTTTTTCAGCACGATTTTTTGTGCTGAAAACCCCCCTCGGCTTATACTCGAGTGAACTCTCCGCCTGTCAATCCCTTCTCAGTGGTCTTCAACCTGTGGACCTCCAGATGTTGCAAAACTACAACACCCAGAATGCTGGGAGTTGTAGTTTTGAAACCTCTGGAGGTCTGCAGGTTGAAGACCACTGCAGCCTTCGTCATCATTTAGCCCCCCCCCCCCCCCCCTTTTGTTTTGTACTCACCTCCCCTCAGCGGGAAGTTAGGGTGAGCTGGTCCAGTGGGGAGGGTTAGTCGTTGCGGGCTGTCCATTTTAAACGGGGGGGGGGGGGCCCTCTTCTCCGCGCTTCGGGCTGGCCCCGGACTAGTGACGTTGCCTTGACGACTAAGCACAGGGACGTTCATGCGCAACGTCCCTGTGCATCGTCGTCAAGGCAACATCACTAGGACCAGTTCACCCTAACTTCCCGCCGAGGGGAGGTGAGTACAAAACAAAAAGGTGTGTGGGTGGGGGGGGGTTTGGATGATGACGATGGCTGCAGTGGTCTTCAACCTGCGGACCTCCAGAGGTTTCAAAACTACAACTCCCAGCATGCCCAGACAGCCGATGGCTGTCCGGGCATGCTGGGAGTTGTAGTTTTGCAACATCTGGAGGTCCGCAAGTTGAAGACCACTGATGAATGGAATGACAGGCGGTAATGATGAAGGAGGGGGGGATGATGACGAAGGCCGCAGTGGCCTTCAACCTGCAGACCTGAAGGGGTTTCAAAACTACAACTCTCCAGGCATGCTGGGAGTTGTAGTTTTGCAACATCTGGAAGTCCGCAGGTTGGAAACCACTGATGAAGGGATTGACAGGCGATGATGATGAAGGGGGGGGGGATGATGATGGGGGTCTGGATGATGATGGGGGGATGATTACATGGGGGGATGATGTATTTCCCACCCTAGGCTTATAGTCGAGTCAATAACTTTTCCTGGGTTTTTGGGGTGAAATTAGGGGCCCCGGCTTATATTCTAGTCGGCTTATACTCGAGTATTTACGGTAGTTAGAAAACCAGAATCAAATTCATCATTATAACCTCCCTCTGCATTACCCTGTTTATTATTTTTCAAGCAAGCACTTTGTTCTAATTCATCCACTCTCTGGCGTGCTCCTTGTATAAGGGGTTTGGGATACCCTTTTTGTTTAAAACGATCCTCCAGGTTATCTAGTTGTGGCTGGCATTTTTGTGTGGAAGAACAATTCCTTCCGATTCTTTTCATTTGACCAGAGGAAGGTATGTACATCTTTATTTTTTTACTGCCGGCACTATGGGTGACAATTTTTATATTCCGGAATACTCCTTTAAGGTGAAAAAGGGCTGCATCATTAAGGGGTTAACCACAACACTGTAACACTCTGTCCCACCCCAGGATTCAAAGCAGTGGTGGTCTCCCATCCACTGTGCTGCCGAGACGGTCCTGCTCATCTTACTGTTTTACATGCCGTGAGATCCCCATAGACCACAATGGGCCTATTGGTTTCAATGGGCATAAAAAATCACAGAGTTAATGCACTAGTCACAGTTCCCTATACCATTAAAGAAGGGAGGGCTCAATATTCGCGAATATGCGCATACATTTTTGCATATGCGTAAAAAAAAACAAATATAACGAATATGCGAATTTCGCAAATATATGACGAATATTCGTCCATATAGTGGTGAAATATCGCGAATTGGAATATGGCCTATGCCGCTCATCACTATTGGGCACTTCAATTTTTTTATTTTTAGGTAGTTTTAGCACTAAAATTGCAGAATATTATGAGAAGGATGGAAAATGTAGTCCTATTTTTTCTCTCTAATGGGTTGTTATAAGGATATTTTTGAGATTTTGGAAGCTGGGATACTCACTACACCCATGCATATCTATATATTAACCCCTTAAGGACCGGGGGGTTTTCCGTTTTTGCATTTTCGTTTTTTGCTCCTTGCCTTTAAAAAATCATAACTCTTTAAATTTTGCACCTAAAAATCCAAATGATGGCTTATTTTTTGCACCACCAATTCTACTTTGTAATGATGTCAGTAATTTTGCCCAAAAATCTACGGTGAAACGGAAAAAAAAATCATTGTGCGACAAAATTGAAAAAAAAAACGCCATTTTGTAACTTTTGGGGGCTTCCGTTTCTACGTAGTACATTTTTCGGTAAAAATGACACCTTATCCTTATTCTGTAGGTCCATACGAATAAAATGATACCCTACTTATATAGGTTTGATTTTGTCGTACTTCTGGAAAAAATCATAACTACATGCAGGAAAATTAATACGTTTAAAATTGTCATATTCTGACCCCTATAACTTTTTTATTTTTCCGTGTATGGGGCGGTATGAGGGCTCATTTTTTGTGCCGTGATCTGAAGTTTTTAACGGTACTATTTTTGCATTGATAGGACTTTTTATCCATTTTTAAATGATATAAAAAGTGACCAAAAATGCACTATTTTGGACTTTGGAATTTTTTTGCGCGCACGCCATTGACCATGTGGTTTAATTAATGATATATTTTTATAATTCGGACATTTCCGCACGCGGTGATACCATATATGTTTATTTTTATTTACACTGTGGTTTTTTTTATGGGAAAAGGGGGGTGATTCAAACTTTTAATAGGGGAGGGGTTAAATGATCTTTATTCACTTTTTTTTTCACTTTTTTTTTGCCCATAGGGACCTATAACACTGCACACACTGGTCTTTATCATTGATCACTGGTTTCTCATAGGAAACCAGTGATCGATGATTCTGCCGCATGACTGCTCAGTCATTCGGCGATCGGACAGCGAGGAGGCAGGTAGGGGCCCTCCCGCTGTCCTGTAAGCTGTTCGGGATGCCGCGATTTCGCCACGGCTATCCCGAACAGCCACCTGAGTTAACCGGCATGGTTTCACTTTCGCTCAGTTCTGAGCGCGCGGCTAAAGGGTTAATAGCGCGCGGCACCGCGATCGGCGCTGCGCGCTATTAGTGGCGGGTCCCGGCTTCACTATGACGCCGGGCCCGCCGTGATATGATGCGGGGTTACCGTGTAACCCCGCGTTATATCACGGGAGCAGGACCAAGGACGTACCAGTACGTCCTTGGTCCTTAAGGGGTTTAAAGTATGGGTGGAACGTAAAAAATGTTTTAAAATCACATGGAGTTTTGACTTTACTCCATTATGGTCAAATAAAGCACTTAAAGAATTTCTTAAAATTAATGATTCACACTTTTGGGTGAAAAAGGGGCTACTTTATGTAAATCAATTATACACTTTAGGTCAAATAAAGTCGTTTGAAGAGATAGCCCATAAATATGGGGTGGCAGACAATCAGAAACATAGTTTTTTACAAATAAGTAACGCAGATCATAAATCAATAGGAGAGTTGATGAGAGAACATTCACATCCCCTTGTTGAATTAATGAAAGGGCCCCCTGTCCCTAAACCCATGACAAAAATGTATAAAATGCTGATGCTATCAAGGGTAGATGGGAAAGGGACTTGGGGGGGTTAACATTCAGATTCATGGGGCAGAGCCATTGTAAACTTGAAATGTACATCATATAATAAAGCCCATGTAATGGTACAGTCTAAGATTTTGTATAGGATGTATTATACTCCATAGGGAAGCGTATGGGCCTCAGACAGGATGCAAACTGTCCAAAATGTCAGATGGAGGATGCTAACTTTTTGTATCTTATATGAAATTATTCCTATATTCCTACATTTTGGAATCATCAAGGTTATTGATAAAAGGTATAACATTAAGATCGAACGAGACCCTTAGAGGCTTATCCTTGGAGATTTCGGGGATTCTATATATAAGAAAAGTTTAATAAGACTATTTCCTTATGCAAAGTTGCTGTCTGGGCATGCTGGGAGTTGTGGTTTTGCAGCGGTTGGGGGTTCACAGCTTGGAGACCACTGCTATAGAGAGTGCAAATGTATCCGAGCCCAGGAACTCAAATAATGTGAAATATGAGATGATCAAAATGGAGCCCCTGCACTAATTACTTGGGTTCTGGGGTCTGTAAGGTCCATAGTAAAAACATCAGGTTCTGTCTATAGCAGATACTAAATCATGGCAGCTCTAAGAAACAAGCAGTCATCGTGACATCAGACATGTGATGTCATAGACAGCTGGAGTCCTGACATTCCACTGACAGCCGCCCGAGCCTTCATTCTGTAGATTGGTACAGTGCGATTAGTATCTTATTCTTCTTCTTGACTGAGATGGAGCTAAAAGGTTTGGGGTTCGTCCCCCTCCTGTTGGTGTTTTGGTGTGCGGCCTGGCTTGCCACCAGCTACATCGTGACGGTCGTCCTCGGCCATGCCGCCTCGCCACTGATGAGCATCAGGTAAGATAAACAAGCACACGATTCTTTTTTCATGGGTTGGGAGTGAGGAAATATCCACAATAACATTGGTTTCTTTTCCTTCACAGTGACGTGGGAAATTCATTTCCCGAAAACATATTATTGAGAATTGGATTCATAGGGATGTCCATTGGCACTTTGGTACTAACCTTTCTTATTTATAAGTATATGGTTATGCATACTGAAGAGTTCAGGGGTCATCAGGTCCTGATCCAGAGGATCCTGCTCGCCATTGTGTGGGCCTCCTGTTTTGCCACAGCTGTCATGCATGTATTGTCCCCCAAAGAATATCCCAGGATACACTTTGTCAGCACGATAATTTCCATTACATGTGAAGCCTTATACTACCTTGGGCAGTCCATCCAGATGTATAAATTACCAGGAGCAAAAAAAGTCATCCACCATAGTAGATGCACCTGCTGTGGCCTGGCTTTTACCTGCGCAATTTTCTACTTTGGATATAAAACATTACAGGAATTATTCTATGATGATGATGAAGACTGGGACGAGATCCGTGAAATCACCACCATAATCATCGAGTGGGTGATGCTTCTACTGATCCTGATAAACATCGTGACCTATTATTCCACCATGCAGAGGTTAATGTTAACCGTCTCCAGGAACAGCTGCAAACTCTCTCTTAGAGTTAGAATTGATGACTTCGGGGTTTAGACCACCACGGGGGCCATCAAGTGGACTTCTGGGAGAAATACTGCACAGGACACGGAAAAACCATCTAAAGAATAATAACTGGGGGACTACATATGGTGCCAGTAATCATGGCACAATAATATGAGCTGGTGATATTACCTATACAAAAAAAATAAAAAAAAATTACAAAAAAATATTGGTGTGTGACGTGTAATACCTACCGTATATACTCGAGTATAAGCCGAGTTTTTCAGCACTATTTTTTGTGCTGAAAACCCCCCCTCGGCCTATACTCGAGTGAACTCTCTCCCAGCATGCTGGGTGTTGTGGTTTTGGAGGTCTGCAGGTTGAAGACCACTGCAGCCTTCGTCATCATCTAGCCCCCCCCCCCCCCCTTTTGTTTTGTACTCACCTCCCCTCAGCGGGAAGTTAGGGTGAGCTGGTCCGGCGGGGAGGGTTAGTCATTGCGGGCTGTCCATTTTAAAAGGGGGGGGCCCTCTTCTCCGCGCTTCGGGCCTGACCCGGACTAGTGACGTTGCCTTGACGACTACGCACAGGGACTTTCAACGTCCCTGTGCATTGTCGTCAAGGCAACGTCACTAGGACCAGCTCACCCTAACTTCCCGCCAAGGGAAGGTGAGTACAGGGAGCCCAGGGAGGTGAGTACAAAACAAAAAGGTGGTGGTGGTGGGGGGGGGGGGGGGGCTGGATGATGACGAAGGCCGCAGTGGTCTTCAACCTGCGGACCTCCGGAGGTTTCAAAACTACAACTCCCAGCATGCCCAGACAGACGTTGGCTGTCCGGGCATGCTGGGAGTTGTAGTTTTGCAACATCTGGAGGTCCGCAGGTTGAAGACCACTGGTGAAGGGATTGACAGGCGGTGATGATGAAGGGGGGGGATGATGATGGGGGTCTGGATGATTACATGGGGGATGATGTATTTCCCACCCTATGCTTATAGTCGAGTCAATAACTTTTTCTGGGTTTTTGGGGTGAACTTAGGGGCCCCGGCTTATATTCGGGTCGGCTTATACTCGAGTATATACGGTAATCTCTAATAAAGTGAATTCCTAACGAGTGAAATGATTGCGGGATTAGGCAGATTTCTTGCGAGTAGAAACATGTTTTATTAAACTGAGTAGGAGGGACACAGTCATCGGCGCAGAGCTTTGAAGATGCTGAAATTATTGTGCGCAATATGATATGAAACAAAGAAATAATGTAATAATGTAAAATAATTATACTCTGGATACAATAATGATCTGTTCAGTTGCTTCTTGTCTAATCTAGTTTTCAGACTCTACAGAACTAAATAAAGAATTAAATAGAATTTAGTGATTAATTAAAAGTTGAAGAGAAACCCTAAAATTTACAGTTTATTTATTAGAGAGTCTTCTTTCCAGTGGGTGGGCATAAGGACAAGAGTCACCTTTACCACTAATTAGAGCAGCAAAGATGTGGGTGACAATGCAGTTTTGAAACTTTTTAAAGAGATGGGTGTAATGACGCTAGGTGACCACTAGATGGCTACACCTTTAGCAGTCAACTTTCCAGGCTAGCAGTACTCAGATGCCCTCATGACTTACAGTAGCGAAGGACAGAATGATCAGCAGGCAATCAAAGGAAAAAAAAAAAAGAAAACATACAAGCAGATATTAATACTGAAAGGTAACAAAGGTGTGATTAGGAAATTAACATTAGATGACTGGAACTGGAGATGATAATGGCAGCCAGGAAGAAAACAGAAGATAAAAAACAGGAACAAAAACAAATACTTGCCCTACCTACTACAGTGGGGCAAAAAAGTATTTAGTCAGCCACCAATTGTGCAAGTTCTCCCACTTAAAAAGATGAGAGAGGCCTGTAATTTCCAAATTAGGTATACCTCAACTATGAGAGACATAATGAGAAAATAAATCTATAAAATCAAATTTTCTGATTTTTAAAGAATTTATTTGCAAATTATGGTGGGAAATAAGTATTTGGTCAATGTCAAAAGTTCATCTCAATACTTTGTTATATACTCTTTGTTGGCAATGACAGAGGTCAAACGTTTTCTGTAAGTCTTCACAAGGTTTTCACACACTGTTGCTGGTATTTTGGCCTATTCCTCCATGCAGATCTCCTTTAGAGCAGTGATGGTTTTCTATGGGGTTGAGATCTGGAGACTGGCTAGGCCACTCCAGGACCTTGAAATGCTTCTTACGAAGCCACTCCTTTGTTGAACGGGGAGTGTGTTTGGAATGATTGTCATGCTGAAAGACCCTGCCACATTTCATCTTCAATGCCCTTGCTAATGGAAAGAGGTTTTCATTCAAAATCTCATGATACATGGCCCCATTCATTCTTTCCTTTACACGGATCAGTCATCCTGATCACTTCGCAGAAAAACTGCCCCAAAGCATGATGTTTCCACCCCATGCTTCATAGTAGGTATGGTGTTCTTTGGATGCAACTCAGCATTCTTTCTCCTCCAAACATGACGAGTTGAGTTTTAACCAAAAAGTTCTACTTTGACCATATGACATTCTCCCAATACTCTTCTGGGTCATCCAAATGCTCTCTAGCAAACTTCAGACAGGCCCGGATATGTACTGGCTTAAGCAGGGGAACACGTCTAGCACTGCATGATTTGAGCCCCTGGCAGCGTAGTGTGTTACTGATGGTAGCTTTTGTTACTTTGGTCCCAGCTCTCTGCAGGTCATTCACTAGGTCCCCCCGTGTGGTTTTGGAATTTTTGCTCATTCATTTATCCAATACTAAATGGTATTCATTTGGACACCACCGGGTGAGATCTTGCGTGGAGCCCCAGATGGAGGGAGATTAAGAGTGGTCTTGTACGTCTTTCATTTTCTAATAATTGCTCCCACAGTTGATTTCTTCACACCAAAGCTGCTTGCCTTATTGCAGATTCAGCCTTCCCAGCATGGTGCAGGTCTACAATTTTGTTTCTGTTGTCCTTTGACAGCTCTTTGGTCTTGGCGTTTGGAGTGTGACTGTTTGAGGTTGTGGACAGGTGTCTTTTATACTGATAACAAGCTCAAACAGGTGCCATTAATATAGGCAACGAGTGGAGGACAGAGGAGACTCTTAAAGAAGTTACAGGTCTGTGAGACCCAGAAATCTTGCTTGTTTGTAGGTGACCAAATACCTATTTTCCACCATAATTTGCAAATAAATTCTTAAAAAATCAGACAGTGAATTTCTCATTATATCTCTCATTGTTAAGGTCTATGATGAAAATTACAGGCCACTCATCTTTTTAAGTGGGAGAACTTGCACAATTGGTGGCTGACTAAATACTTTTTTGCCCCACTGTAACTTATCCTAAATGTTTTCTAGATCTTTCCCTAAACTCTAAGCTAACAACAGAAACCTCAATGCCACTACGCCATCCCTTTAGCCCTAGATTATATCAAACAGAAATAAGAAAAAAGGGACAAGGATCCGGAGAAACACAAGCTGAGCAAAACCAGGAGAAAATCAATTTGCAAAGAAACAAACTAAGATAGATTCCAGCAACTGCCAAATACAAACACAAAGAAATACTTAAATAACTCTGAACAAGCATAATAACTTTATAGAACTAGAGAAATATGAGAAAAAAATAGACAAGCTAAACATAACATACATAATAGTCTGCACAGATAACTAATGAAAGATAACTAATAAAACTCCCCCTGAATTAGCCAGGCGTGTGCAATTAATGTTGCTTGATCTATTGCTCCAGAATCAGGCTATAAGACAGTTGCATAGCAACTGTCTCAAACAGACAAATAACAGTAGATTTCTGCCATTCATAACAGTAGTAGAAAATTATACCAAAAATTGGGGTGTCGCTAAAACTCTAAATATTTATTTCATCAATTAAAAACCACCAGATAGGAAAACATGTGATAACCCAAAAGGTGTGTAAGAGACAAATAAAATATTCGGCCACGGTAACCGCGCGCAAAAGATCTATTCAACTGGGTTGCAGAATATCTCCTTATAGAGGCATAATTCATACACCACATATATAGACTCCTAATAGATATGCGGTAGATGTATATTTAGGTAGTCCAAGATATGTAAATGTTAAATCAAATGCACGCGTTTCCAGCGCGTTTCTGTCCGCATGCTAGATAATACGCATGGGGATGTCCTCAGGGGAACCTTGTGCTCAGAGATAACAGCTCCTAAATGATTATAAGAAACAATAGAACCGGAGTGCATCTAAATCTGAATTTACTCCTGAGTACATGCAGGCCCTGTGGCCCTGTACAGCTGTCAGTGTATCCATGCAGGCAAGTCCAATAATCAGGAAAACCAAGGAAGACAGATAATACAACATTAATAACCTTACCCCATCTGGTAGTAGCTTCTCTCATTACATACAGTAATTGGCTTGGACTACCTAAATATACATCTACCGCATATCTATTAGGAGTCTATATATTTGGTGTATGAATAATGGCTCTATAAGGAGATATTCTGCAACCCAGTTTACGGTGGTCGAATAGATCTTCTGCGACCCGGTTACGGTGGTCAAATATTTTATTTGTCTCTTACACACCCTTTGGGTTATCACATGTTTTCCTATCTGGTGGTTTTTAATTAAAGGGGTTATCCAGGAAAAAACTTTTTTATATATATCAATTGGCTCCAGAAAGTTAAACAGATTTGTAAATGACTTCTATTAAAAAATCTTAATCCTTTCAGTACTTATGAGCTTCTGAAGTTAAGGTTGTTCTTTTCTGTCTAAGTCCTCTCTGATGACACCTGTCTCGGGAAACGCCCAGTTTAGAAGCAAATCCTCATAGCAAACCTCTTCTAAACTGGGCATTTCCCGAGACACGTGTCATCAGAGAGAACTTAGATAGAAAAGAACAACCTTAACTTCAGAAGCTCATAAGTACTGAAAGGATTAAGATTTTTTAATAGAAGTAATTTACAAATTTGTTTAACTTTCTGGAGCCAGTTGATATATATATATATATATATATATATATATATATATATATATATAAGGTTTTTTTCCTGGAATACCCCTTTAATAGAATAAATATTTTGAGTTTTAGCGACACCCCAATTTTTGGTACAATTTTCTATTTTTCTATATCAGGCCTGTTTGTACCTCTTACTAATTACAACTTGTCTATAGTATTCATAACAGTAGGTTAGCAAAGGTATTGTGCGGGGCAGCAGTGGTATTGTCCCTCTTCTATTGGCTTTATTTCAAGTAACCTTATTATAGCAAATATACTGTCCTTTCTGTAAATGGCACATTATAGGGCATTGATGTACAGACTTGTGTGGAGATAAAATCAGTATAACTAGTGATTTACTGTCTTAAATGGGGGTCCAGAGAGTGGGATTACTCCTAACGACTGATTGCCTTTCTTATTGTGTAGATAAAGAGACAGCTGGTAATCACTGTGCAGGACTATCCACAGGAATTTAAAGGGGTATTCCAGGATTTTTTTTTTTCATTTGAATTATGCTACAGAGGCTATACCATTAGTGTAGTTCATAATATACTGTCTGTACCTGTGTTTGATGGCTGGTCTTGCAATTCTTGTGATCTTTGCCCCAATGTTTATTTCGAACAGCATACAAAATGAGTGTCATCTCATCATTTCACTGGTTGAAGAGCAGCACGAGCCTCTCTAGGTGGAACGGCCGCTGGGTGGAAAGAAGATCATTCTCCACAGGGCTGCAGGCAATTATAGCTCAGGTGTGCTGCAAAAGGTGGGGTGACTGATGTATGGGAGGGAGAAACTCACACTTACAAACAAGGGATTCTGGGACTTGTAGTTAGGGGGAGGGAATTCCAACTAGAAATAGCCATTTCACAAAAAGAAAACAGCAACGTAATGGTGGACTCACAACACAGCCATTTAGCCAAGACAAGCACAGATCCTTTCTTAGCATGTCCATTACTGTCTGGCAGGTAAGTACTAAAGTGACCTTATGGTGGATAACCCCTTTAAGTCAGCAAATTCTACTAAATGTTTTCCCATAAAACTATATATCAATCTGCTCCGCTCTTACTGCTCTATAATATGCAGCCAGCAGAAAGCATAATCAATTTGACAGGCTGACTTTAAATACATAGCAGTGCCGGAGATAATAGCATTAATGGGTGCTGTGAGCTGCTTTATAAATAAACCAACCTGATGTGTTTGTGAAGATTGCTACTGTATGCCCATTAATTACCGCCAATAATAAAGCAATAGTAGCAAACACAAATTCATGGCTTACACTGCGGCATGTTAATTGGGAAGGTGACACAGTTAGGTTAGCGCAGCAACTATTTTACTGATCCTAATCTACTCTTCAAAGGTTGTATTAATACCTCAGTGTGCTCACCGTCCACGCCGGTCCATTAGTGGAAAAAGAAATACGTTAACCACTACGTATAATTACCCCGGCTGCTTTGAGAATGTTAACATTTCCATTTTGATTCTATTACTAGAGGCTAAAAAAAAAAAAAAAAAAAGCACGTCAGCAGATCAAGTGTGACAGATTCAGCTACGGTTTTGCTGATAATACTGCAAGTGCAGATGTGACAAAAAGTTATGTCACCAATAAAACTCCCTTAACTGCAAATCTGGAGAAAGACTTTAATTAAAATAGAACAATTTTGATTTCAGGTCATTAAAGGGGACGTAAACTGTAGATCCCAATCCATGTCTTGTCCACAGTGCTCTCTGCTGACACCTGATGCCTGTATCAGGAACTGTCCAGAGCAGAAGAAAATCCCCATAGCAAACCTATGCTGCTCTGGACAGTTCCTGACACAGACAGAGGTGTCAGCAGAGAGCACTGTGGACAAGACAAAAAAGAAATTCAAAAAGAAAAGAATTTCCTCTGTAGTATACAGCTGCTAATAAATACTGAAAGGATTAAGATTTTTAAATAGAAGTAATTTACAAACCTGTTTAACTTTCTGGCGCCAGTTCATTTAAAAAAAAAGTTTTCCACTGAAGTACCCCTTTAATATTGTAATACGCCTAATACAAACAGTCTAAGCTTTGCAATGCTTAATATAATGTCCCAACAATGATTTGAAGGTATTTTAAACAAAAAGATTGTGGTTTAGCCCAAATACTATTGCATAAATAGTTAAAGGGGTACTCCGGTGAAAACCTCTTTTCTTTTAAATTAACTGGTGGCAGAAAGTTAAACACATTTGTAAATTACTTCTATTAAAAAATCTTAATCCTTCCAGTACTTATTAGCTGCTAAATGCTACAGAGGAAATTCCTTTCTTTTTGGAACACTGATGACATCACGAGCACAGTGCTCTCTGCTGACATCTCTGTCCATTTTAGCAACCATGCATAGCAGATGTATGCTAAGGGCAGCATGGTGGCTCAGTGGTTTGCACTGCTGCCTTACAGTGCTGGGGACTTGGGTTCAAATCCCACTAAGGACAACAATAAATAAAGCGTTATTATAATAACATCAGCAGAGCGAACTGTGCTCGTGATGTCATCAGAGAGCATTCCAAAAAGAAAAGAATTTCCTCTGTAGTATTCAGCAGCTAATAAGTACAGGAAGGATTACAATTTTTTTAATAGAAGTAATTTACAAATACGTTTAACTTTCTGCCACCAGTTGTTTTCACCGGAGTACCCCTTTAATATTAGTAAATACATAATAAATCCTGTTTTAACATATTAACCCCAATAGTTTATCTCTACATAGAATCTTTATACTACATTGGCCCTCATTTACTATTCTAAACCCGACCTCTTTTGTCGGGTTTTTTTGTCGCATCTTTGTCTGCGCCTTGTCGCAGACATCGTGCGCCAGTCTGCGACACGATGTGACATTTTTTCCCGACGGACCAGATGTGGATTCTCCCAAACCCGAAAAAGGGGCGTTACCCGACATTTCTGAGCTTTCCCACGTATTTATTAAGGTTTCCAACCCGAATTTGTTGTATTGTTGTGGATTTTTTCCCGACAGCTCAGAGGAGTTGGAAACCAAAACCTACAAAACCCACGTGCGACAAACAGGATGCGACATAATAATAAATACCAGGGGGAAAAAGCAGTCGGGTAAGAAAGCAACATAGACTTACAACCCGATTTTCTTAGTAAATGAGGGCCATTTTGTACCTGTTTTTTGTTTTTCCCGGCTTTTTAAAGTCTACAGGGAAAAAAAGGCTAAAAAAACCAAAAAAACTCACCATACTTATGGCATATTTATTTATAAAAAAAAATTAAGAAAATGTCAATAACATAGACCATTCAATATTTTGCTATAGACTTAAAAGCATTATTTGTCCTAACATTTAAAAAAAAAAAATATGCCTAAAAATGTCAGAAAAAAAAAAGATTTACTAAGGCTGTTGTGTCAATATTTTGTCAAATGCACCAAAATTGCACTTGACAATTTAGACACATTTTTTACAGACTCTTTGCCTAAACTGGCAAGGAACAGGAACTGAAAGGGGCATGACCTTATCTGCAATGCCACAAATGCATCAAAATTTGGGTCCACTCAGTTGGTCAAAAGTAATTTGAAAAAGTTGGTCTCAAATTACAGCAGAGGTGCATACTTAGTTGGACAGTCCTTAAAGGAAATCTGTCACCAGTGTCACTTGCACAGTTCTGACAGGTAGTGCAGGTGACACTGATGACAACGGTACTTACCTGGTACCTCCCTCCCTCTATAGCAGTCTGTTATTTACTCTGTTTCACGTTCATTGGTCTTGAGTTTCTGTTATATGTATTTTAACCCCTAATCATATGAATAGCGCCCTGGAACCAAGGATAGGAGAAGGAGCCCAATTCTTCTAGTGGACTATAGCTGGAATTACATAAGCACTACGCAAAATCCATTGTAAAAAGCTGTCTGCCAAATGGAATGGCATGAAACGTAAAGGAAATATTCCAATAATTTACTGTAAAGTGGACATAGAACGTGACCTTGTATGAGTCTCTAATACATCTCAAGTGCAGCCTTGTGGTGAATCGCACATAGTGCGCACAACTCATAGTCTTGTCTTTGTTACATTACAGTAAAATCACATTCAGAGATAAAACTGTATAAAATAAGCCCCAATGGAACACATGCAGTTGATCTAATTTCAGTGTCGAATTATGGCTCTATTTACATCACAATTTAGATTTGTTCTAAAGAAATCTGGTTAAAGATGGAAATCTGGTTAAAAATCATCCAGCGATGATTGTAGTGCGACGCTGCATTCACACAAGGAAAGAAATCCAGTCTAAAAAAAAACTATATGCCAACAGGTTCGCTTTTACTTTATTGCATCTTAAATAAAAAGTAGCTTTGCAAATAATGTAGCTCAAAAATCTCTGACCGTTTCACGCAAACAACTCCCACGCAAAGCTATGTATCTCCATAGCTATAGACACCCAACTAACTCTGATCCTGAAGTCATGTATAATTCCCTTCCATCTGTTCCTTTTTTACTACCTAAGAAGAAGTTAAAGGGGTAATCCGCCCCCTCCTTTGGTTAGAGGATAAGATGTCTGATCCCCAGTAGCTGGACCCCAGCGATCTTGGCTACGGCACTACAGACATCCGGTGTATGGAGCAAACTTCGCTCCGTGCCAGATGACTGGCGATGTGGGGTGGAGGCTTGTGACATCCATGCTGTACCTGACGTTTGTTTAGAGCCCTGCACGTGACGTCACGTCTATGGGAGGGGGCCTGATGGCCATGACGTCCC
The DNA here is from genome assembly GCF_029499605.1 of Hyla sarda. NCBI lineage: Eukaryota > Metazoa > Chordata > Amphibia > Anura > Hylidae > Hyla > Hyla sarda. The sequence goes on along the minus strand of NC_079191.1, from coordinate 72,196,927 downwards.
CTCCCATAGACTTGCGTTGAAGGGGCATGCCCGTCACGTCACGAGCCTCAGGCACTGAACCCGGCGCTCTAAAGGAACGCCGGGTGCAGCATTGAGATCAGATCATTGGGACCCCCAAGATCAGACATCTTATCCACTATCCTTTGTATAAGGAATAAGATGTCTAGGGGCGGAGTAACCCTTTAAGTATAAACACCTCACTTGTGACTATAGGTCAAATCACTTTAGTCTCATAGCAATATTTCTGTATATAATGCACTTTAAATAATAATAAATAAAAAAAGGATCAAAACTGCATATGATGTGAATCGACCTCAACCTATGAGTCTAATGAGTTCACCTGGCGGAACTCCAACACCAGCAGCTTGATTAGATGACCAGGTGCAGTGATCAAACACCACACACTCTCTCTCTCTGCAAAGTCAGAGGATTTATTCGAAATGTAGGCGGCAATACAGATCCACTCAGTGATGGATTTGCATCCGATATGGCGCTTAAAGAGGTACTCCAAAGGATAGGGGATAAGATGTCAGATGGCCGGGGTCCCGCTGCTGGGGACCCCCTGGATCTACCATGCAGCACCCGCCTTTAGAGGCTTCCGGAACCGCTGGAGGTCCTCAGGCTGAGTCCATTTCGACCAAGAGGACGGAGCATAGTGACATCACCACTCCGCCCCCGTGTGTGACGTCACGCTCCGCCCCCTCAGTGCAAGTCTATTAGAGGGGCGTATCAGCTGTCATAGGCTTGCATTGAGGGGGCGGAGCGTGATGTCACATGGGGGCGGAGCCGTGAACTCACTATGCTCCATCCCCCCCAGCGGCGGGACCCCTGCGACCCCTTTGGATAGGGGATAAGATGTCTTAGCGCTGGAGTACCCCTTTAACTTATTCCTGCCATATCAACTAAAAACAGGTAAGCACAAGGCATAAACAAGAACATCTACTTTATTCTCTGAGAATAATCTATACTTCCCTACATAACCCCAAAACTGGAGTGCTTCTTTAAGGTTAGAGTGCATGCAGAGTTTGTGTGTAGTCTGTAGTTACGGAGACACACAGATCTGCATAGGAAGTGTATGCCAGTGTTTCCCAACCAGGGTGCCTCCAGCTGTTGCAAAATTACAACTCCCAGCATGCCCGGACAGCCAACGGCTGTCTGGGCATGCTGGGAGTTGTAGTTTTGCAGCAGCTGGAGGCACCCTGGTTGGGAAACACTGCTGTATGCACTAAACCAGACAAAAAAATTTAATCAAGACTTTAAGCAGATGTTTTCTTTTTATTCTAGATGCACCGGAGCAATAAAAAAATGGTTCTAAAAATATAAATATCCTTTAATATCTGTATAACAATTCCTTAGTCTGAATTTCTCTACCGGTCATTTTTTGTGGTGACAGTGCACAGGACATGGCTACTTTGTCTTCTCATCATTTACGCACTTGAAAAGAGTAATGCTGATAGAGAGCCGAGCGGGGACAGTAAGTGATGCGTGAAACAGCCAACTCCATTTAACATACATAAAATAGGTTACACCGGATCTCACCTTGAAGATGACCTTTCAGCTAATGAAAACATATGCATGTCTGTAAATTACGCACACCCTCGCCCTAGCGCACCACGCTCAATACTCACCTGCTGAGAATTTCAATCAAGGCGACTTAGCTACGGGCTTAACGCTTCTAGGCTCAAGAGCAAGTAGATTTATCTAAATTAAAATGGTAAGTATGAGCCTTTTGTAGTCATTTATAATGTGTAGGGCAATTAAAGGGTTAATTGTGAATGAGCTCAATAGCTGGAATTCTATGGACAGATTCAGTTTTGTGTCTATTCTTCCACTAGGAGTGATCAATAGTAATATAAAGAATAGTATATAGGAATGCCTATTGTGGGGGATTAGAGATGTGACATACAGTATTTAGCCAACAGCAAGAAAACGACTTTAAAACAGGGTCAACAGAATGCCCCCTTATAAACAGTGCCAAAAGAGTGTCCCACCATAAATGACACTGCTTCCAGAGTGCCTCCATAAATAGTGCCAGTACATTATGCCTATAAGAAGTTTACCTCTATAAACAGTGACACCAGTGAACTCCTATAAACAGTGCCACCAGTGAACTCCTATAAACAGTGCCACCAGTGAACTCCTATAAACAGTGCCACCAGTAAACTCCTATAAACAGTGCCACCAGTGAACTCCTATAAACAGTGCCACCAGTAAACTCCTATAAACAGTGCCACCAGTGAACTCCTATAAACAGTGCCACCAGTAAACTCCTATAAACAGTGACACCAGTGAACTCCTATAAACAGTGCCACCAGTAAACTCCTATAAACAGTGCCACCAGTGAACTCCTATAAACAGTGCCACCAGTAAACTCCTATAAACAGTGCCACCAGTGAACACCTATAAACAGTGTCACCAGTAAACTCCAATAAACAGTGCCACCAGTGAACTCCTATAAACAGTGCCACCAGTGAACTCCTATAAACAGTGCTACCAGTAAACTCCAATAAACAGTGCCACCAGTGAACTCCTACAAACAGTGCCACCAGTGAACTCCAATAAACAGTGCCACCAGTGAACTCCTATAAAACAGTGCCACCAGTGAACTCCTATAAACAGTGCCACCAGTGCAACCCCAATAATCAGTGCCATTAGTTTACCTCCGATAAATACTGCCATTAGTCCACCTCCTAAAAACAGTGCCATCAGTGCACACCCAATTAATCAATCAATTGTCCCCTCTTAAAACAGTGTCATCAGTCCACCCCTCTTTAAACAGTGCCATTAGTCCAACTCCTATAAACAGTGCCATCAGTGTACCCCTATAAAGAGTGCCATCAGTCCAATTCCTATAAATAGTGCCATCAGTGCACCCCTATAAACAGTGCAATCAGTGCACCCCTATAAAAAGTGCCATCAGTTCACCCCTATAAACAGTTCCATCAGTGCACTCCTATAAAGTGCCATCATTGCACCCCTATAAAAAGTGCCATCAGTGCACCCCTATAAACAGTGTCATCCTTGCTCCCCTATAAAAAGTGCCATCAGTTCAACCCTATAAGCAGTGCCATCAGTGCACCCCTATAAACAGTGCCATCAGTGCACCCCTATAAACAGTGCCATCAGTGCACAAATATAAACAGTACCATCATTGCACCCCTATAAACAATGCCACCATTGCAACCCTATAAACAGTGCCATCATTGCACCCCTATAAACAATGCCACCATTGCAACCCTATAAACAGTGCCATCATTGCACCCCTATAAACAGTGCCATCAGTGCACCCCTATAAAAAGTGCCATCATTGCACCCCTATAAACAGTGCCATCATTGCACCCCTATAAACAGTGCCACTATTGCACCCCTATAAACAGTGCCATCATTGCACCCCTATAAACAGTGCCATCATTGCACCCCTATAAACAGTGCCATCATTGCACCCCTATAAACAGTGCCATCATTGCACCCCTATAAACAGTGCCATCAGTGCACCCCTATAAACAGTGCCATCATTGCACCCCTATAAACAGTGCCATCAGTGCCCCCCTATAAACAGTGCCATCGTTGCACCCCTATAAACAGTGCCATCATTGCACCCCTATAAACAGTGCCATCATTGGACCCCTATAAACAGTGCCACTATTGCACCCCTATAAACAGTGCCATCATTGCACCCCTATAAACAGCGCCATCATTGCACCCCTATAAACAGTGCCATCATTGCACCCCTATAAACAGTGCCATCATCACACTTTCTATAAACAGTGCCATAAATGCACCCCTTATAAACATTGGTATCCGTGTACAGTGATTATTATTATTGTGCCATTATTGTTTTTATTTATTGTTTCCTTCAGGGGGACCACAAGAGGGAACAGGTCGGTGACCTCAATATTCTGTGTTACATTTTAGGTCATCTAATATTTCGAACTTGTGAGATTCCTGAACAAGCAACAAACAAGCATTTTGAGCAGGATTATGTTCTGAGCAACAAAATCCTGAAAAAAGTGCTTGAAAATCAGGAATGAGCTGTTCTCATGGTTGTGGAGAATAGAGCAAGGTTACTTGAGAACGAACAATGCAAATAATACTCCAAAAGAACATACACAGGCTTTCAATGGTCTGATCCTAACTAGATTAACAATTAAGTGGTTGGCATTGTATTCCATTCTAATGAAGTCTCTATTGTCACGGAGCTTCCATAGACTTCTAGGGTTTATGTAAGGTTTTTTTTATTTTTCCACACTCCAACAAATTGACAGATTATGTTCAGGCCGCCAGTAAAATGAAGGGCTTTACCTGCTTCCTCCTGGCGTTAACATTTTCGGAGTTTGTTATATCCAAGTATAACACTTCTAGTTTTGCAATAACTGCTCCGTGTATTGTTTGGACCATCCCAATACTAACAGGAGAAGGTACGAGATAGATAGAATCCAAATGCTGGAACTGAATGGAAGAACAGACGTACTGACACCCCATGAAAGTACAATCCACTACGGCACAAATTATTTGATACATTTGCGCATTAATATTAGACCCAAGGGTTGAAAAACACATTATGCTCGAAATCCCATTAAACGTTTAATAAAGTGTATACAAAAATCAATAGAAACTCAATTCTTGACACACAGTAAAACTTTCTTTTGGCCTTTCGCTCTTCATATTCCCTCTAGAAAACTTGCTGGAAAATCGTGTAGTGAGAACAGCATAGCTCAGGAATGTGGTGGGCGTACATAGGAAATATGTATGTGGATATATTTTCTGCTACTGACATGGTTGCTTCTTACTGTTTGGTTAAGCTTGTCATAACAACACCTTCCGCAGAGGAGACGTCCCCATTTCTTGGGAAACAGAAGGCTCATCTGATCCTGCATGTAGTGGAGTGACTGAGTGCTTGTGCTACCGCTAACCTCCGTGACGTGTTGTGGGACTCTCTAGATCTTAAATACATTTCAACAACTTTGGAATGTTTATAGTAATGCGTCATTGCATTTTCCATTGTTGCAAATAGGAAAAAGGAATTTTTCTTGCAGTGCTGGACCAGGTTGGGTTTTAAAAAGACCAGGTTTTTTTGAAAGGTATAATCGGGTAGCACCTTGTCCTAATGAAGGGCCCACTCTGGGCCAGAAACGCGTTGATGTGCTTGTAATAAATGCCACCCGATTATACCTTTCAAAAAACCAGGTCTTTTTAAAACCCAACCTGGACCAGCACTACAAGAAAAATGCCTTTTTCCTATTTGCAACTTATACTACCGATGACTCCAGGGAGTGTTCGGAGGGATTGCGAGATGCAGGACCCAAAGACCCACTCTACATGCCAATAAAGGTGTTGTGCTCTGAGCTTAACATTACATGGTGAGTGAGATTTCACACCTTTTTTTCCCATACGATTGTTTGACTGTACTTCACTAGGGGCACGTTCCCTTCTTTTTCTCTTTATATCTTACATATTGCATTTTCCATAGGATCTTAGGACTGGAAGAACAGAGTTGGACAATGTCTTGAGGAAGGATGCGGTATTTGATACATCTGTGAGACATAGAGAATAACAAGCGGTCATCATGGTGCTGTACAGCACGGGAGAGTCTGGAACTGTATTGTGTTGCAATCTACCAATTCCATTGTATTAGGGTTTTGCAAACTCCATAATATTAGGATGTGGTATATTTTATTTAGTAGTGTGAAGAAATATATTCTGGATCCAGCAATTCCATAAAACATCAATTTTATTTGTAATCCAAAGCATAAAAAATCTTGTAAGATAGCACTCACGACACACCACCTAGCCAGTGATACACTGCAACATGGACGTGTTTCGAGCGCATGCGCTCGAAACCCGTCAATGATGCAGCGTGTCAATGGCTAGGTGGTGTGTCGTGAGTGCTATCTTACAAGATTTTTTATGCTTTGTATGACAAAAAAAATTGATGTTTTATGGAATTGCTGGATCCGGAACATATTTCTTCACACTACTACGTATCAGGCTGGGCCAAGCTGAGGATCCGCGCAAGACCATTGTGAGGTGAGCTGAAGACTCTGTTGGTATATTTTACTGCCCTGTCATTTGGAAAGCTCATGTGGAAAACTTTCGACTGTTTCGAGTTGGATCTGTATTCAAAGTAGTTCTCCTACAGAAACAAAAACAACTTATATAGCCACATAGAGGTAGTTCCCCTTCTTGACGAGATTCTGTCTTTGCATATAATCTATAGCCCCACGTGGGTCTGTTTTCTTAGTCCTGATCCCACTGGATTTCTGATGATTACCGTATGCTCCTGCAAGGTGTGTTCCACTCCTGCCCGCTCCCTCAAACATTTTGTCACAGCTTTTAGAAATAGTACCACCTGTTTCATCACCCCCTTGTGCCATTTCATCACCCCCTTGTGCCATTTTATCACCCCTTTGTAGCATTGTAGAGGTTTGTGGGACTGCACAGGATTTTGCTGGACCCGCAGTATGTTCTTTGACCGCCTATTCCCGCCCGCAACAACCTCATTATTGCCCACGTCTGCAAGTTTTTTATTGGGTCCTGCGGGTCCCGCAGGATACCAATCTCAAAGCAGGGCTCTAATATAATCCTTACATTCTTTTGTCTCTTCAAGGAGACAGCCTAGCTCTTTAATCCCATGTTAAAAGCCACTCACCTGCACAGCCAACAACCTGCTCTGTACTGATGAGGGGCAAAAGACAGATGGGTATCTTTCCCTTCTGGGACAGATTGTGGCTTGGCATTTAATCCCCAATCACGTTTAAGATTTGATTCTAGAAGCTACCTCCAGTAGGTGGCAATGTAGGGTAAGTTATTTTCTTTCGGGAGGAGAGCTACTTTGCATACTTTTTCCCATGGAGCATTGCACGGCTGGTAAGACTCCACACACCAGTGTGGGGGTCTCCTTAAGCAGTCACACTACCCCATTAGTCATAAAATGGAATCTGGAAAACCTCATGTGTACAAATATTGCAAATGGGCCACAATTTTGGTGCTGAAACTAGTGCGCATGACTTTGCACCACATTTATTATGACTTTTTTTTACACCTCTTCGCCAAGTTCAACAAGGGAAGCCTCTGTAAAGGGGTGTGGTCTGTAGAAATCCAAAAATGTGCCAAAATTTTTGTGCATGATTCTGGTTTAAGATGCACAAACTAACAATGGGATTAACAAGTCAGAGTACAGATTTACCAGATTTATCAGTCACTTTGATAAATCTGGCATATTTGAAGTCTGTCTGTCTAAGTCTACACTGTGAACAGAATGAGACAGTTTTAGTAAATCTGGGCCATAGTGTTGGGATTTTCGAAATGTCTCATGATAGGAGCAGGCATACTCCACTGTGTTAAATCGTATATTCAACTGTATATGAAAAAGTAGAGGTGTCGGGAGTACACAGTGTCCACAATACCGCCAGTCATTTATAGATCCTGACTGTGGAGACAGCCCGGACAGCAGCCAGATCTACCATAATACAGTCAGACTATGAGTGCTTGTATCCAAAAAAGCATAGATTGCATTTAATAAAACGAGCAAAGAAATGGGAGGGCATTTACTGCTACTGGCATCTTCTGTACCTTTGTCACATTGGACAGACTTGCAGGGGGACATTCACAGACGTGACGGAGCGCTCAGAGGCCATAAGAAGTGCGTTCTTACGCACGAAAAGACTGTTGCCTCTAGTGCCCCTAGTGGCACTGTGAATGCCTCCCCGCAAGTCTGTCCAATGTAATGAAGCTACAGAAGATGCCAGTAGTGGTAAGTGCTCTCCCATTCATTCACTTATTTACTTGTTTATAGAAGAATAGTTTCACCATAATCTGCAAAGATTTTCTAAAAAAAAAAAACAGAACCACCAACAACAACCTAAAATGCAAATACGCCGCATGAGACTACTAGTACTACACTTCCCTGCTGATCTACCCTATCCTGGCACAGATGTGGTATGCATATTCCCTGGCACAGATTTGTGCACCTGCTTAAATAAACTCTTACATAAAGCCCTGCTATAAAACGTATTAACATCGACTTTTTATTTCTAAATGTGCTTAAAGACATCCAGTGCAACATTTAGGGCCTGCGCTGGCAGGTTTTCTCTCTTTTCATCCTTGAGACGTTAGTGCCAACACAACTGGGAAAGTCATCACTTGCTGGATTTTGACATGACCTGACACTGAACTGAACATGAGAACCAGAAGTTTAAGAAATAAGTATAGCCCCCAGCTGTAACCGAGCATCTGGGCATTGGACTGGTATGTGGAGGATTGCTCCAAGGAGAACTTCTTGTACTTTCCGTAAATCTAGAAATGAGGAAACTATCTATAGGAGAGTTAGGTGCTGTTCACTACTCTATATAACAAAAGGACACATGCATACAGTATGTGCACACCTACACTAGATGCAACCAGGCCGCAGAATACCCAAAGGAATACTGCTGGATCCTGGACTAGGCACAGGGGCAAATAATGACTCTGATGCCAAGAGTCAGATAGGTGTAACAGTTTATACAGCTTGGCTAGGCCAAAGAGGTGACCAGTGACTTCAGAGACCTTAACCCCTTAAAGACTGAGCCCTTTTTCACCTTAAGGACTCGGCCATTTTTTGCAATTCTGACCACTGCCACTTTAAACATTAATAACTCTGGGATGCTTTTAGTTATCATTCTGATTCCGAGATTGTTTTTTCGTGACATATTCTACTTTAACGTAGTGGTAAAAATTTTTGGTAACTTGCATCCTTTCTTGGTGAAAAATCCCAAAATTTGATGAAAAATTTGAAAATTTTGCATTTTTCTAACTTTGAAGCTCTCTGCTTGTAAGGAAAATGGATATTCAAAATAATTTTTTTTTTTATTCACATATACAATATGTCTACTTTATATTTGCATCATTAAATTGATGAGTTTTTACTTTTGGAAGACACCAGAGGGCTTCAAAATTCCGCAGCAATTTTCCAATTTTTCACAAAATTTTGAAACTCGCTTTTTTTCAGGGACCAGTTCAGGTTTGAAGTGGATTTGAAGGGTCTTCATATTAGAAATACCCCATAAATGACCCCATTATAAAAACTGCACCCCCGAAAGTATTCAAAATGACATTCAGTAAGCGTTTTAACCCTTTACGGGTTTCACAGGAATAGCAGCAAAGTGAAGGAGAAAATACACAATCTTAATTTTTTACACTCGCTTGTTCTTGTAGACCCAATTTTTGAATTTTTGCAAGGGGTAAAAAGGAGAAAATTTTTACTTGTATTTGAAACCCAATTTCTCTCGAGTAAGCACATACCTCATATGTCCATGTTAATTGTTCAGCGGGCGCAGTAGAGGGCTCAGAAGGGAAGGAGCGTCAAATGGTTTTTGGGGGGCATGTCACCTTTAGGAAGCCCCTATGGTGCCAGAACTGCAAAAAACCCCACATGGCATACCATTTTGGAAACTAGACCCCTCGGGGAACGTAACAAGGGGTAATGTGAACCTTAATACCCCACAGATGATTCACGACTTTTGCATATGTAAAAAAAAAAAAAAATTTTTTTACCTAAAATGCTTGGTTTCCCTAAAGTTTTACATTTTTAAAAAGGGTAATAGCAGAAAATACACCCCAAAATTTGAAGCCCAATTTCTCCCGATTCAGAAAACACCCCATATGGGGGTGAAAAGTGCTCTACTGGCGCACTACAGGTCTCATGCCGCATTTAGGAATCCCCTATGGTGCCAGGACAGCAAAAAAAAACCACATGGCATACCATTTTGGAAACTAGACCCCTCGGGGAATGTAACAAGGGGTAAAGTGAACCTTAATACCCTACAGGTATTTCACGACTTTTGCATATGTAAAAAAAAATAAAAAAATTTACCTAAAATGCTTGGTTTCCCAAAAAATTTACATTTATACAAAGGGTTAAAGCAGAAAATACCCCCCAAAATTTGAAGCCCAATTTCTCCCGATTCAGAAAACACCCCATATGGGGGTGAAAAGTGCTCTGTTGGCGCACTACAGGTCTCAGAAGAGAAGGAGTCACATTTGGCTTTTTGAAAGCAAATTTTGCTCTGGGGGCATGCCGCATTTAGGATGCCCCTATGGTGCCAGGACCGCAAAAAATACCCACATGGCATACCATTTTGGAAACTAGAGCCCTCGGGGAATGTAACAAGGGGTTAAGTGAACCTTAATACCCCACAGGCGTTTCACGACTATTGCATATGTAAAAAAAAATTAAAAAATGTTTACCTAAAATGCTTCTTTTCCCAAAAACTTTACATTTTTAAAAAGGGTAAAAGCAGAAAATACCCCCCAAAATTTGAAGCCCTCTTTCTCCCGAGTACGGCAATACCCCACATGTGACCCTTAACTGTTGCCTTGAAATACGACAGGGCTCCAAAGTGAGAGCGCCATGCGCATTTGAGGGCTAAATTAGGGATTGCATAGGGGTGGACATAGGGGTATTCTACGCCAGTGATTCCCAAACAGGGGGCCTCCAGCTGTTGCAAAACTCCCAGCATGCCTGGACAGTCAACGGCTGTCCGACAATACTGGGAGTTGTTGTTTTGCAACAGCTGGAGGCTCCGTTTTGGAAACCATGGCGTACCAGACGTTTTTCATTTTTATTGGGGAGGGGAGGGGGGCTGTATAGGGGTATGTGTATATGTAGTGTTTTTTACTTTTTATTTTATTTTGTGGTAGTGTAGTGTAGTGTTTTTAGGGTACAGTCGCACGGGCGGGGGGTTCACAGTAGTTTCTCGCTGGCAGTTTGAGCTGTTGCAGAAAATTTGCTGCAGCTCAAACTTGCAGCCCGATACCTACTGTAATCCTCCGCCCATGTGAGTGTACCCTGTACATTCACATTGGGGGGGACATCCAGCTGTTGCATAACTACAACTCCCAGCATGCGCTGACAGACTGTACATGCTGAGAGTTTTAGTTTTGCAACAGCTGTAGGCACACTGGTTATGTATCACGGAGTTTGTGACCTTACTCAGTGTTTCAAAACCAGTGTGCCTCCAGCTGTTGCAAAACTACAACTCCCAGCATGTACGGTGCATGGTGTAAGGTGACTGCTGGGAGTTGTAGTTTGCAACAGCTGGAGGCACACCGGTCGTGAAACACTGAGTTAGGTAAAAAAAAAAAACTCGAAGTTTCACAACCAGTGTGCCTTCAGCTGTTGCAAAACTACAACTCTCAGCAGTCACCGACAGCCAACGGGCATGCTGGGAGTTGTAGTTATGCAACCAGCAGATGCACCACTACAACTCCCAGCATGCACTTTAGCTGTTTGTGCAAGCTGGGAGTTGTAGTTATACAACAGCTGAAGGTACACTTTTCCATAGAAATAATGTGCCTCCAGCTGTTGCAAAACCATAAGTCCCAGCATGCCCATAAGGGAATGCTGGGAGTTGTGGTGGTCTGCCTCCTGCTGTTGCATAACTACAGCTCCCAACATGCCCTTTTTGCATGCTGGGAGCTGTTGCTAAGCAACAGCAGGAGGCTGTAACTCACCTCCTGCTGCTGCTCCATCGCAGACTGTCCCTCGCCGCTGCCGTCGCTCCTGGGGCCCCGATCCCAACATGGACGCCGGGGATCGGGGTCCCCAGCACCCGGGGTCGTCTTCCCGCACCCGCTCACGCCCTCCGGAAGAGGGGCGGAGCCGGTGCGGGAGTGACGCCCGCAGCAGGTGCCCTGATTGGTCGGCCGGTAATCCGGCCGACGAATCAGGGCGATCGTGAGGTGGCACCAGTGCCACCTCACCCCTGCAGGCTCTGGCTGTTCGGGGCCGTCAGAGACGGCCCCGAACAGCCAGTAATTCCGGGTCACCGGGTCACTGGAGACCCGATTGACCCGGAATTGCCGCAGATCGCTGGACTGAATTGTCCAGCGATCTGCGGCGATCGCCGACATGGGGGGGCATAATGACCCCCCTGGGCGATATGCCGGGATGCCTGCTGAACGATTTCAGCAGGCATCCGGCTCCGGTCCCCAACCGGCTAGCGGTGGGGGCCGGAATTCCCACGGGCGTATGGATACGCCCTGCGTCCTTAAGGACTCGGGATGCAGGGCGTATCCATACGCCCTGCGTCCTTAAGAGGTTAAGGCTTGCTGGGACTTATAGTGGACTTGGACAATTTTGATGCAGGCCACGCTGACTTGAGACAGGATCACTTGGACTGACTTGACTATGACAGACTATGACTGAGTTCACCCCTTCTGTAGCTTACCAGGCTTTGACTTGACCCGTGGGGCAATGGACTTGAGAATCTGTGGCTGCTTGACAGACTTTAGGCCTCCTCTGGACTCCAGACACACACCTAGGACTTGGCCTCACTGTTCCTCAGCAAAGACTAAGAGAGAGCAGAGGCTTATATGGGGGAGACGTTGAGGGGTCCCATTGGTCACCCTTAGGTCACATGGTCACTAATACCTCACTTGGTTACAATCACATGACAAAACAGGTTAATCACATGTCAACTGTTCTTAAAGCTATAACACATTTTATATACATCACACAGCATAACATAGAAGCACAGGAACAAGGGGAACAGGTGTAAGGGGTCCCAGGGGTCACTGTATGCAGGCTGCCTGACAGGGCAGTAAGGGTACAGGGGTGCAACTCCTGTACTGGGCCACCACACATGTAAGATTTCAGTGCCCAATCTTTTTGTTCTTTGATAAGATAAGCTGCCACCATAGGATCCTGCCAACTGCTTTCTACTGTTTTCATGCTTAGCCGAGCTGAGTATGCATATGTATAGAACAATAGGGAGAGAGAACCATGGGTAAAATGAACATCTGGCCAACAGCTATATGATGGGTATGGCCAGCCTTTTCATTTCTATTATAAAAAGTTATCCCTTATGGACAAGATTGGGGATAACAAGTTGATCGGTGGTGGTCAGACCACTGGGACACCTACCATTAGTAAAAATGGGGAGAAAACTGTCCTTGGAATGAATGGAGCAGCCCACACCATGCATATCCTTAACTCCATTCATTCTCTAAGGGGCCTCTAAGCATTGGCAAGCTTAGTGCTTGGCAATGTTCGAAAGCCCCACAAATAATAAATGGAGCGCTAGCTGCACATGCACAGTGGATTCTGTTGATTCCAGGGGACATTTGACCTATCTTTTCGTGATCGGTGATGGTCCCTGCACTTATACCCTTATGAATCAGCTTGTAATCCTCTATCCCAGTGGTCTCCAACCTGCAGACGTCCAGATGTTGCAAAACTACAACTCCCAGCATGCCCGGACAGCCAACGGCTGTCCGGGCATGCTGGGAGTTGTAGTTTTGCAACATCTGGAGGTCCGCAGGTGGAAGACCACTGCTCTATCCTGTGGATAGGGAGTAGCTTTGTGAGATAGGAATGTAGCTTTAAAGGGGTATTCCAGGCAAAACCTTTTTTTATTCATATCAACTGGCTCCGGAAAGTTAAACAGATTTGTAAATTACTTTTATTAAAAAATCTTAACCCTTCCAATAGTTATTAGCTTCTGAAGTTTTCTGTCTAACTGCTCAATGGTGATGTCACGTTCCGGGAGCTGTGCATGATGGGAGAATAACCCCATAGGAGCTGGACAGCTCCCGGGACGTGAGTCATCAGAGAGCAGTTAGACAGAAAACAACAACTAAACTTCAGAAGCTAATAACTATTGGAAGGATTACGATTTTTTAATAGAAGTAATTTACAAATCTGTTTAACTTTTTGGCACCAGTTGATTTAAATAAAAATGTTTTCCATTGGAGTACCCCTTTACGTTCTTATAGCATTTCTCTATAAACAGAGAGAAATCTACAAATCTATAAAAATAATCTGTTTTTATGAAGTCTTCAGGATTAGTATAAATGGTGCTGAGCTGCAGCAGCGGCTCCACCCTCTCCCTCTCGCCCTGCATGGTTGATGTACAGGGCTCGGCTTCCAGCCCTTTAAGTCAATCAATCAGTCAAAGTAGGGTGGTATAAGGGAGGGAGGAGGCGTAGCTAAAGCTCAGCCCCACCAGTTTTATTCTTTAGCTGCTAACAAAAAAGCAGTTTTATAATGTGTAAAGTGCAATGTCTTTAAGCATAGAGACACTGACTGCAGTCTATTATAAGTATGGGGTTAGCAGACTATTATTGTCTCTTATTGTCCAGGATTAAATATAATTCCTTTTTTTCTTTTTCTTTCCGAAACAGCACCATTAGTTGTGTCTGAAATTACAGCCAGACACCATTCAAGTAAACAGGGTCAAACTGCAACACCAGACACCATCTAAATCTTTTATATAGCCCAGAATAAAGCTTTCTGTATTGCGTTCATCTGGTTTCCTCTAATCACAATAATAGAAAAAAAAAATAATAATAGAGTTCAACAGGTTCATAAATTCTAATGTCTTAATTCTTGCCCTTCAGTAGTACTGGGCATTACCCACGCTTCTTGTTGGTAACAATGGGCATTATCAATGTTCCCTGATGGCATCTGTTTTTGTGCCTTTCACCGTATGGTTAATGTGACCCCCCCAGCCCATTTTTAGGAAGTCTATAAGAATGCTTGTTTGTGACATTCCAAGTCTTTTGTGTCGACCCTAAGTCCTACACAGCGGACAAGCCTCCCACCGTTTTTGTATAAACACAGGCCGAACAGACGCCTTTTGTGTGATGCATTTGCATGATAAAGCTTTGTGCCAGGTCAAATTCTTCACAGAATAAAAAAAAAAGAATGGAAGCCACGCACAGGCTTGGGCCGCAAAGTGCTTTCTAGTGCCTTAGTGGCTATGGGGTTTCATCAAGCCACCCCCTTCGTGCCAACGTAGCTGCCAGGTTTTGTCAGGCTGAATACATTTCAACAAGGCTCTTAATTCTCCCAGGGTGAGTGCATGTTCAGTTCAGTGGATCACGCATTTAACATCAAGAGGAGAGAACAGAATGCTACATTACTATTCAGCAGCAGAAAATGTGGGCTATTCTATTTGAGGTACATCCAAATTGTGACTATTTAGCGGCTCCAAAATTACAAAACTCAATATACCCTAAAAACTGCAAAAAAAAAGAGACCCACAGGCTGCAGGTTTGACACCATCTTTAACGTGCTAAGGTGGACTATAAAACTTAAAGGGGAACTCCACCCCTAGACATCTTTTCCCCTATTCAAAGGATAGGGGATAAGATGTCTGATGGCGGGGGTCCCGCTGCTGGATCTTCGCTGCAGCACCCCATTACTGCACAGAGCAATCTCGCTCTGTGCGTAATGACGAGCGATACAGGGGCTGGAGCATCGAGATGTCACGGCTCCGCCCCTGGCGACGTCACGGCCTGCCCCTTAATACAAGTCTATGGGAGGGGGCGTGGCAGCCGTCACGATCCCTCCCATAGACTTGCATTAAGGGGGGCAAGTTTGTTATGTGCAGTAATGACAGCGGGATGCTGCAGCCAAGATCCCGGGGGTCCCCAGCAGCGAGACCCCCGCGATCAGACATCTTATCCCCTATCCTTTGCATAAGATGTCTAGGGGTGGAGTACGCCTTTAAAGGGGTATTCCATTATTACAAAATCTATTTTAATAAAAGTATGACCCCACTTACTAATATAATGTTATCACAAATTGTACTGGCTTCAGCATGCTTCTGCATGAGTCACTCCTAACAGGAAGTTGTGAAGTCCTTTCATTGTCAGTGTGATGTTGTCTCAGCAGCTCCCTGACTCTTCCCTCTCTTTCAAGACAATGCATCATCCTCTGCTGTCTTAGGAGGAGTAGCTGGATCTAGTCTAACCCCACCCCCTGAGTGATGTCATCACCTCTTACCTGCCCCTACAGCCTACATCCCCATTTCCCTGTCACATATACATATATATTTTTATTAGGACATTTAGGGAAGAATAAGGCATGTTTAAAGCATGCTGCCTTGTGCTGAGCAATGCCACAGGCAGAAGAACTGACAGGGAATGAATAGCAGGTGCTGCAACCTCAATGATTGTGCAATAGTCTGCTTCGAAATTAAATGTTCTGCAACAGCTCTTAAGAGATCCATAACCATGTGCTAAATATTTTTATAATATATCTTTATAGGGAAGAGGAGGGCAGTATATTAACAATGGAAACAAAAACAACACACACATAGGGGGAGATTTATCAAAACCTGAACAGAGCAAAAGTTGGCCAGTTGCCCATAGCAACCAATCAGATTGCTTCTTTTATTTGTCAGAGGCCTTTTCATAAATGAAATAAGTGATCTGATTGGTTGCTATGGACAACTGGCCAACTTTTGCTCTGTACAGGTTTTGATAAATCTCTCCCATTATTCTTGATATTTAGTCTTTTACTTTCATTATCAATGACAGTAACATCTGCCGCATAAATGCTGGTTCCAGTCTCCACTGATAAACTTGGCATGTCGATTCTTTTGTCGAAATCAGCTCAGAAATGCATTGCCGTCTTTTTCGGGTGGACATTACGCAAATTTTCTGCCACGTGAACGAGGCCTTAGGGGGCTTTGTAAAGTATACATTTACATAAGGCCATTTTTTATGCTACAAATAGAGAAAATTAACTACTTGTTTGAGAATATGGAACCTAGAAGCGTCTTGTTACACCGCGTTTCGGTCAACGCCGCTTAGAATTTATATTACAGTCAATTGAAGCAAATACACAAAGTCATCCGATGCTGAGTGATCAACAACCTCGGCTGGTTGAGAGCTGTAGATAAGTGTTCCGTGCTCCACCACCGTCTCTGGAATCCAATAGTTCAATCATTTGGTTCAATGCAGTATCTCGAAACCATTCCTCAAGTGTTTGACTCTAAAAGCCCAATTGACTTTATAATACATGCGATTGATCGAATGTATCACATAACACTTTATCGCACTCAAGAATTCACAGGGGAAGAAATCCATACAGATCCTTGACGAGAAAAGTGTCTATACATGCGGAAACTAAATGGTATGGAATATAGGCACAAGCTGCCTAGAAATATTAAAGGGGTACTCTGGTGGAAAAGAAGTGTTTTCATATCAACTGGTGCCAGAAAGTTAAACAGATTTGTAGATTACTTCTACATAAAAATATTAATCCTTCCGTACTTATTGGCTGCTGTATACGACAGAAGAAGTTGTGTAGTTCTTGCCAGTTTGACCACAGTGCTCTCTGCTAACACCTCTGTCCGTATCAGGAACTGTCCAGAGTAGGAGCAAATCCCCATAGCAAACCTCTCCTACTCTGGACAGTTCCTGACACAGACAGAAGTGTCAGCAGAGAGCCCTGTGGTCAGACAAGAAAGAACTTCACAACTTTCTCTGTAGCATACAGCAGCTGAAAAGTACTGGAAGGATTAAGATTTTAAAATAGAAGTCATTTACAAATCTGTTTAACTTTCTGGCACCAGTTGATTTGAAAACATTTGTTTTCCACCAGAGAGTACCCCTTTAAATGGTCAATGAACCTAAAATATATGATAACCTTCAACCATGGAGGCAACAAGATACAATACAATAGATCAGTGTTTTCCAACCATGGTGCCTCTGATTGGGCCATGGGCTCCATGGGCTATGTCTGGTATTGCAACTCAAACCCATTAATTTGAATGGAAGTTGTGCTGCAATACCAGAGACAACCCAAATAAAAAACTGGTCTACTTTTGTAAAAAAATAAATAAATAATAATAATAATAAAAAAAAATAATAGAGCAAAAAATGTTTATTTTTTTATTTTTATTTTTTACTATAGGTTTCCTAATGCTGTAGGCATTCTATTCTATGTAAAGTGTTAATATAAATGTTAATATTAATTCTTATCTGAAATCACATGCCATTTAAGCACTGCCCCTGAGGAACTTTTTTACTTAATTTTATCTATTTATTTTTATATAATAAAAACATACATATGTCCCGTCTTCATTCTGTCCTGTTCTTGGGACAGTCCCTGTAAACATGAGACTTTCAGGAAGTATAGTATTATACAACCCATATACGTATAGTATTATACAACCCATATAACAGTCTTGAAACCATGCTGTAAATCCACCCAAAGTATCGTTTTTAGGAGTGAGTTTTATTGGAATTTTTTTAAGGGATTGTCCAGTCAAAATAAAAAATAAAAAAACACTTTTATTCAAACATCCTATGTCTTGGACTTTTTCTTTTGCTATATTATGTAAAGTGTTACTATAAAGGAGAATGGTTTTTTGATATATGTTTCAAGATGATAGCAATGATTCATGTTTCATTATCTAAAATACACTGCTCAGAGTGGACAGTGTGTAATGCATAAATTGTCCTGTGGGGGCACTGCAGGGAAAGTAAATACTTACTCCCAAGTTTCCTTACAGATCTCAAATGATCACTGGGGGTCAAAGCAGAGGGTTACTTTATGATTACAGTATGATATATTATACAATATGATATATAAAAAATGTTATACTATAATAAAATCAAAAATATCCACACATTTAAAAAGTATCAGAGCAGTACTCCCTGGTTTGAATCCAAACACTGTAGATATCTCCACTGAGACTAATATTGCTATCTATCGCTGAGTGTGCCTGCAGCTAACACTCCGCTTCCTCCGGAGACTGCTCTGATTTGCTTAAAAACACCCTACTCAGCCCCCCCCCCGACATGTTTCGCTACTATGTAGCTTTGTCAAGAGGTATGGGGCGAAACATGTCGAGGGGGGGGGGGGCTGAGTAGGGTGTTTTTAAGCAAATCAGAGCAGTCTCCGGAGGAAGCGGAGTGTGAGCTGCAGGCACACTCAGCGATAGATAGCAATATTAGTCTCAGTGGAGATATCTACAGTGTTTGGATTCAAACCAGGGAGTACTGCTCTGATACTTTTTAAATGTGTGGATATTTTTGATTTAATTAACAATAAAGGTTAAATATTTTAGTGGGTATATGGGAAATTAGGGTACTATTGGATTGCCCCAAGGGGTGATCTATTGGAAAAAGTGATTGGATTAACCCTCCATATACTGGTCTTGACCAGTGCATTGATACTATAATAAAAGACACATCCCCATAATTCCATAACAATGTCATAGTCAAAAACAAACATAAATCTTCTCATTACCTTCTATATCTGTCCAAGAAGAGAACCTAACGATATCCAGGATGGAGAGTTCCCCTATATGTCCTTATTGCTGTGATTCCAATGTATTAATGTGCAGATCTTCTGGTCTCTAAGAAGAAGGAGATAAGAAAGGAATATAAGTATCTATACCCTGACAGCAAGGCATACTGGGGGGGATTGTAAAATAATGCGCATTTCACATATATCAGAATCTGACAGGATGATGGAAGCCGAGATAAAATGGAAACAACAGTAAAAAATCTTTCTTCAATAATTTCTCAGTTATAGAAGTAGCATGCAAAGAGTCCAGCTCCCCTCCGTGTCACTGCGCGTCCGGACCGGTGTGGAACACAGTGAGGTATATGGAAAAGCAAAGATGGATGTCCAGCGCAGCTCCCATAAAACGTAGCTTTTATTGTATATAAATCGACAGGTACATAGATAGTGTAGAGACGCGTTTCAGAAGGTCCCCTGTTGGACCAAAACGAATTACCTGTTGATTTATATACAATAAAAGCTACGTTTTATGGGATCTGCGCTGGACATCCATCTTTGCTTTTCCATTTCTCAGTTATATTACATCCCACCAGTGTTACTATGCTCTCTACAAGTACTGAAAACCTACCTTCAAAGGTAAAAACAGCGCCACTTTTGTCCTCAGTTTGTGTGTGGTATTGCAGCTCAGTTCTATTGAAATGAAGAGAGCCTAAGTGAAGTATCATACACAATCCGAGGGAAGACTTGGTGCTAATATTTAAAAAAATAAAAAAAATAAAAAATCCCTTATTTTATTATTGAACTGGCACCCACATTGATCAGTGGATTAAAGGGACTAAGATGCAGATAGCTGCAATACCAGGTACTGCCACTAAAAAGTGGATGGCTTGTTATACAATAAAGAGGCTGCAGTACTTGATAAAGTGTCATGGGTCCTTTAGCCAAGTGAGTGCCAAGAGTCACACCACCACCGATCTGAAATGGATGCCTATCCTAAAGACAGGCTATCAATATTAACGTTTAAAACTGCTTGTTACACAATAAAACATAAAATGTATGGTGTCAGCACATGACTAAGAAGCCTTGATTGCTATTGACACATCTGGTATAATTCAATAACCACCTTGTGGGCTCTCAGTTGGTGGCAATGTTGGTGTCACCCAGTTTTCTTAAAAACCAAGATAACTAATAAAAAAAAAAAAATGTTAAGCAATTCTTAATAGGGGAAAAACCAACCCAACTGTTCTATTTGGGAATATTACAGAAACCCCCTTTTGTGCCAAAATTCGAGAGCTCTTGTACGGTTTAAATGTGTATGGTCCAATGTATTTTATGGTCATGATCTTCCCCACTTGCTTCTCAGAAGGGTTGCTCATTAGGGCCACTTGGCGGCAATGCTCTTTATTTCTACCCCCTGCTTTAACAATTGAGCTCTATTACCATAAAGGGGTTGTCCAAACTTGGAAAACATGACCACTGTCTTACTAAAACAGCGCAACACCTGGCGGTAGGTAGCTTTAGGTGTTGTGGCTTTGTCCCAGTCCCTTTAATGGAACTAAACTGAATTAAGACGAATGTAGCCATGTTTTTCTAACCAAGGACACCCCCTTTACAGGGATTATTGCATATTCACAGGGCCACTAGGACCCCCACCGATCCTAGATAAGGAGAAAAACTGTTGCTGAGCTGGTAATGTTTGAAAGCTCCATGGGGAAAGAAGGGAATCCGCTGCAGCCCCATTAATTTGGGGGACAATTTCTCCATTCTTGGGATTGCTGGGGGTCTCTGCATGCAAATCCCTACCAATCAGCTAATTATAAGGATAACCTTGCATGTTGGGTAAACCCCGGTAGCTGTATATCATGCAACCGTTTCATTCATAATACATTAATAATCAGACATTTTTTAATAGACTCTGATAGGGTCGGCCTGGTGGATGAGCGGCCGCAGTGTTTATTGCACTTTAACAAGAGATTAGTGTCACAGGCGCCGAGCGGCATTTTATTTTTAGTGTACCGCACTTGGACACTTGTTTATAGTCTGTCTGCAACTAATATTATTTAGTATTTAGAGATAAAAGACAAAGGAGCTTTAGCACAGCCAAAACAAATAATCCCGAGCACGTCCCTCCTTATCGCGGCTGTGTAGGAAGCACAGTATTCCCACTGGTTTACTGATGTTCTGCTAGTTTATTATAGCTCAATCCATCCAAAATATAAGAAAAATAATCATGGTATCCAAACTATCCATACGACAGACTATCACTGCAATGTGCTCATACAGAATTATCTAAATTAAAGGAGTTATCCAGGAAAAAACTTTTTTTTATATATCAACTGGCTCTATAAAGTTAAACAGATTTGTAAATTACTTCTATTAAAAAAATCTTAATCCTTTCAGTACTTATGAACTTCTGAAGTTAAGGCTGTTCTTTTCTGTCTAAGTGCTCTCTGATGACACGTGTCTCGGGAAACGCCCAGTTTAGAAGCAAATCCCTGTAGCAAACCTCATCTAAACTGGGCGTTTCCCGAGACATAAGAGAGCACTTAGACAGAAAAGAACAACCTTAACTTCAGAAGCTCATAAGTACTGAAAGGATTAAGATTTTTCAATAGAAGTAATTTACAAATCTGTTTAACTTTCTAGAGCCAGTTGATATATAAAAAAAAAGTTTTTTTCCTGGAATACCCCTTTAAAGGGGTTCTCCAGGATTTTTTTTGCTAATGCCTATCCTTCAGATATCAATATCCAACTTTAACAATAGCCCACTTCACAGCATGCAAGTTCTGTGCTTCATCATTTCCTACATACACTAGATACTGACCCTACCTGGTATTGCATTCACTTCATAGGGACAGCTACAATACCAGGTACAGCTCCTACTTAGTGTTCGGCAGTGTGCCCCTTTAATAAGATGTTTAGTGGAGGTGTTGAAATTGAGACCCCCTCCCCCCCAGATGAGGTAGAACAGATTTGTCTCTTGGCGAACCTCAAGATAGTATAATAAAAGATGTAAAAGGGATGTAACAATGTTACATTGGTAAAAATAATAATGACATTTTTTTTTTTTTTTTTAAGTAGTAATATATTATTATCATTATTATTATTATTATTATTGTAGTTTACTTATATTATCATTTAGTATGACTGGGTCTAGGCATTGGGGAAGGCCACTGACAACCTCTTACCTGTTTAATACATGGTTATCATGTTCTACAATATCACTAAAGACATCAAATTCCGTTTTTTGAGCCCTGAAAATACACAGCCAGACATTTGGGCTGTAAAACGGAACATTATGTCCTGCTCAGTGTTAAATTTTGTATTTAGTGTGTAAATAATAAAAGACCGCGCTCATTTTGCAGCCGGCAGCGTTCCATGCTCTTTTCAATAAACCCCTTTTCATTGCAATGAATTTTATCATCCGTCATGAACGAACGGGGAAGACAGCAGCAGGAGCAGCACACCCATCCTCCCCTTTGTGCTCCACATAGAATGGAGACTCAAATAATGAATTTAAATTTGACAATTTTCCGGGATCAGAAGGTACGGCCGAGCAAAACGCGCGGAAGAAAAGGAACAGAGGTTACAGAGGTAAATGAATACACAAGGAAGCCCAATAGATTGTCCTAATAGCATGGAGCAAAACATGACTTACGGATGCAACAATATGGTCTTTTGTACTATATATCTATGTCTTCCAGGAATAGCTACAAGCGTACATGGCGCACGACAGACCTCAATCTCTATGCTAAGTAAGTTAAAGCTGTACACATGTTTATTCTACTTAGTGCCTGGAAATGCAAGCACGTGGTAGGCTGCCTTCGCTTGGGCATGGAAGTCTGGAAGAAAACATTCTCAAGAACCCACTTGACTGCCAATATCAATTTGGCAAAGCAGTAATTTCCGATAAATACAGTTAATGAGATGTATGCGGCGGAGTGTACATTAGCCACAGAAAGCCTTCAATTATAATCTATGGTGAACCAAAAGCTTATGATTTCTACAGAAACATTGGGGCAAAGAGTGCACTAGCCCGTCATTACATGGCGGAGATCCTGTGCTCCTGGCGCCCGATGTTGTTGTGAACGTGGAGGTTTATATAAAACAAACAAACCCTAAAAGCCTATTTTTAAACATGCCATAAGGTAATGGACAGGAATTCCTTCAGGAACAGCTGAGGGCTAATGGCCCTGACACAGGTAATGATAAAAGAAAGCTTCATTTTCTTATTGGACAGGTTGAATATTCTAGTGACCTTCTCGAGGATGAAAGTGGGAGTATTGATCGGGACTATTAATGAGAGAGCAATAGAAGACGCTCTAAGAGATTTGTGAGAGCGAAGCTTGTCTAGATGGCATTCTGTAATAGACTGTAAATGAGGAAGAATTTACAAGGGTTTTCAATGAGGTCCAGCCCTGAGATAACTGGTTGCTAAGGGGATTTTTTGGAAATCTGGTGGCTCCTGAAGAAGCTTGTAGCACGTAAATCATTAGTTCTACATGTACCTATAATCTGATTTCTATGGTACCTAAGAACTGGTTTGCACCCCCTAGAGCCCTCCTCTGGCTCCTCCAATGGTTAGCAGATGGGTTCAAAAATATGGTTGTTATAAGAAATAAAAAGCCTATACAAAGTCTATACAAACACAGGGGGAGATAGGAGAAAAGTTGCCCAGTTGCCCATAGCAACCAATCAGGCTATTGCTTTCATTTTGCAGCGGCCTTGTTAAAAATGAAAGAAGCGATCTGATTGGTCGCTATGGGCAACTCAGCAACTTTTCCCCTGGACAGGTTTTGATAAATCTCCCCCATAATGTATTGGGTCCCAGATGGAGAAAAAATTTGGATGATTGGCGCAAACCACTGGGACCCAAAACATATACTGCATATCGGCGGCCTTGTGAAATTCTGTCAGATACCTGGAGGCAGTATCACATGGTCTATTATTAACCATACGAAACCCTGCAAAGTTGTTGTGGCTCATACATAACAAAATAAGGTGAGCCACCCCCCGGATGGGATATCCTACATTGCCGACTCCCTAACCTTGGACGGGCTTATTGCTTTATGAGTTGCTCTACTGTTTTTGTTTTTTTTACAGGATATTTTATACAAACATATTGGGAATAGTATAACCAAGAAAGGACTAACGCAAGGTTGTATAATCAAAAGGAAGCTTCGTTTGGAGCAGGATAGTGGCGCTGAGCGGAACAGAGGATCAAGAAGCCAGGATAAAATCCATCTGGTTTATTTCCAATAATGCAACGCGTTTCGCTGCGCATGCGCAGCGAAACGCGTTGCATTATTGGAAATAAACCAGATGGATTTTATCCTGGCATCTTGATCCTCTGTTCCGCTCAGCGCCACTATCCTGCTCCAAACGAAGCTTCCTTTTGATTATATTCTACATGTGCTCAGGAAGGCTGTACACGGAATTTATTTTACTACACACCTTTCCCATTGTTGTGTATGTAGTTGCACAACCTGATCTGGTAAGCGGTATTGATTCTACCCAATTGTCTACCCTTACCATCTACGTTACTCCACAAGGAGCGCCTTTCCCTTTTTCTTTTAAAGCAAGGTTGGGAAGTCCAGACATTGAAAGGCACAAATTAGCATGGTATCAGGGGTTAAAATACACAATCTCCTGGATAAAGTGACAGTGTCCAGTCGGAAAGGTGTCAGCAGAGAGCACAGTGGTCAGACTGGAAGGAACTACACAACTTCCTCTGGAGCATACAGCAGCTGATAAGTACTGGAAGGATTAAGATTTTTTTTTAAATAGAAGTGATTTACGAATCTGTATAACATTCTGGTTCAAGTTGATTTGCAGCATTTGTTCTCCACTTGTTTTGCACCGGAGTATCCCTTTAATGCCTACCACTTAATATAAAAAAGAATATATATTTTTTTTAATAACGTTTTTTCATGTATTGCTACATGTTCAAAGCTAGAACGGGATCCGCGATGGAGCGTGTGCTACAAGAATACATGGAAAGGTGAGCAGGACGGCTGATCTGGTAAGCGGTATTGATTCTACCCAATTGTCTACCCTTACCATCTACGTTACTCCACAAGGAGCGCCTTTCCCTTTTTCTTTTAAAGCAAGGTTGGGAAGTCCAGACATTGAGAGGCACAAATTAGCGTGGTATCAGGGGTTAAAATACACAATCTCCTGGATAAAGTGACAGTGTCCAGTCGGAAAGGTGTCAGCAGAGAGCACAGTGGTCAGACCGGAAAGAACTACACAACTTCCTCTGGAGCATACAGCAGCTGATAAATACTGGAAGGGTTAACATTTTTAAATAGAAGTGATTTACACATCTGTATAACATTCTGGATCAAGTTGATTTGCAACATTTGTTCTCCACTTGTTTTGCACCGGAGTATCCCTTTAATGCCCGCCACTTAATAAATAAAAGAATATACAGTGATCCCTCAACTTACAATGGCCTCAACATACAATAGTTTCAACATACAATCGTCTTTTCTGGACCATTGTAACTTGAAACCAGACTCAACATACAATGTAAAGACAGTCCAGATCTGCAAAACATGTCAATGGCCGGAAGAACTGACCAATCAGAATGGATATTTCACTGGTAAAACCCCTGTATTCCTAAAGTGCATGCACTGACTGGTGTCTGGTAGCGCCCCCTACAGTACAGGGAGGTATTACATGTTCTCTACTACTCTTTACCTATGCCAGGGTTGGCGGCTCCTTTGGGCATCAGGTGGGGGTGGCTCCATTTTCCTTTTTTTAGGACATTGCGTGTTCTGTACAGGACCCTGAAGAAGCGTCTGTCCTCTACATAGACCAGTGTTTCCCAAAGAGGTTGCCTCCAGCTGTTGCAAAACTACAACTCCCAGCATACCCGGACAGCCTTTGGCTGTCCGGGCATGCTGGGAGTTGTAGTTTGCAACAGCTGGAGGCAACCTCTTTGGGAAACACTGAAATAGACAGTGATTTACAGCACCCAGCAGCTCTTTCAGACTTTTATATGTAAGGAATTGCTTCATCTATATTTGTTATCTACTTATTTTTCTTTAATCCTTACTTTTTCCTATTTTTTGGATGACATTTTGGTGGCTTCAGAACCAATTACCAGGTTTCCATAGAGTTATGGTCTCAACATACGATGGTTCCAACATACAATGGTCGTCCCAGAACCAATTAATATTGTAACTTGAGGGACCACTGTATGTATATATATATATATATATATATATATATATATATATTTATTTATTTTTAATAACGTTTTTTTCATGTATTGCAACATGTTCAAAGCTGGAACGGGATCCGCGATGGAGCGTGTGCTACAAGAATACATGGAAAGGTGAGCAGGACGGCTTTTATCTATTTCTAACTAAGCTATCTCGGTTAGTCCCATAGAGACTGTAAGGAAGGGCATGGAGCAGGCTCAACCACCACTTGTCAAATATGCAGCCTGTTTTTAACAGAAAAACAGCTGAATTCTGAACACAGTATATCAATATAATATATTTTGCTACATTTCTCCTCTTCAGGATTAACAATTTTTCGTTAAGTACATTTTCCTTTCAACAACTAACAAGGCTGTATGAATAGGATAAAAAATCTAATATTTTTTATTTGTATTTGTAATTAGGTTACATAAAAAAATAAAAATAATTTGAGTACCAATGCTGAGAACATGACTCAATGCCGCTTTATGCCAGGCTCTAAATGAACCAGCATTCAGCCATGTTGCTTGTGGGCTTTTAAAAATCTCAAGAACAAAAAACATTCAAGCAAAGTGGAGAGAAAAATGAAAGAACTAATGAATCCTTGAGGTTCTATTGAGGTGCAGAGAACAGAGAGAACACAGCTCTGCGCTAGGACCACGATGCTCTCTGCACAGGAGAGCGGGCAGCTGCCATCGTTTGTCTTTGTTGCACTAATGAAAAAACATTGATTTCAAAATAATGAAGTACGTCAACAGGTAACACTATGGTTATCGTCTCTTCTCACCCAATATTGTACTCAGGGAGCGCAACTGCGCACCATCTAAGTCGTGTCCACCAGACACATGTTTGAGTCAACAGGGATCAAAGCCTTCACTGGATGGTTTTGTCAACTGATAAGGTAAAAAATCACTTAGCTAGGTCAGCGTAGACAGCATTTTCCGTGTGGACATTCTGCACATTTTAATAATCTAGCAGGCACTAGGACCACTCGGAATTCTTTTTTCTCATAGACGGCAATGTTTTTCCAAAAATGCACTGCAAAATTCGCAAAAAGAAAAGACAAGTCTATTCTTTCTGCAGAATCAGGATTTCCGTGGCGCAAACATCTGTCTTGGAAATTCCACTGTGTGGACAGTGCAGCAGGAGCCTGTTGAAATCAATGGGACTCTGCTGCAGCAGAATGTCCACGCAGAATATTCCGGCGTAATTCCGCTTGAACATTTCCACCGTGTGAACATAACCTAATACTTCTCTATTTTTCTTTCAGACCTCTGTGTCCAATTTCTTCACTCTTCAGCTTCAAAGAGAGATAGCTGTCTAAATGTCATTAATATTATCTCATTTCTTTGCCATCAGTCAACCAGAGAGTCCTCACCTTCAAACAAAAAGAGAGAACTCACTCTTTCTCGTCTTTGAGTATTTTAAGTGTTAAGCATTGAAGGACGAAAACTGCCATGTTTTTATCTCCTGGATTTTGTTTTTATTTTAGTAGGTGCTGGCAGAAAGTTTTGGATTAATCAGAGGAATTACTATATGCCGGGTTTTAGTTGTATCTGGCTGTTGGCGTGGCCTTTGCCACACCAAGCTTATTGAAGAAGTCATTCATTTTTGTGCAGATGCTGGGTATATTGATTCATTTTTGGGCTGTCTGTGCTTTCATGTTTGTTGGTGTAGCCAGTTTGTAACTCTAGGCCTGCTGCTAGCTTGCTCTTGTCTTTTATAAATGTTTCTGTATGTTTTTATAGGCCAGCATATGTGTTGTTTGCAAATTAGAGGTTGGTACGAATCAGTCATAGAGGGAGACAGAAAGTGAAAGCAAAAGCCGTTTTACTCAGCACTGTGGGTCTCTCTCAGCCAGCACCAACCAGTAACAGTCTGTGGGTCTCTCTCAGCCAGCACCAACCAGTAACAGTCTGTGGGTCTCTCTCAGCCAGCACCAACCAGTAACAGTCTGTGGGTCTCTCTCACCCAGCACCAACCAGTAACAGTCTGTGGGTCTCTCTCACCCAGCACCAACCAGTAACAGTCTGTGGGTCTCTCTCACCCAGCACCAACCAGTAACAGTCTGTGGGTCTCTCTCAGCCAGCACCAACCAGTAACAGTCTGTGGGTCTCTCTCAGACAGCACCAACCAGTAACAGTCTGTTGGTCTCTCTCAGACAGCACCAACCAGTAACAGTCTGTGGGTCTCTCTCAGCCAGCACCAACCAGTAACAGTCTGTGGGTCTCTCTCAGCCAGCACCAACCAGTAACAGTCTGTGGGTCTCTCTCAGACAGCACCAACCAGTAAAAGTCTGTGGGTCTCTCTCAGACAGCACCAACCAGTAACAGTCTGTGGGTCTCTCTCAGCCAGCACCAACCAGTAACATTCTGTGGGTCTCTCTCAGCCAGCACCAACCAGTAACAGTCTGTGGGTCTCTCTCAGACAGCACCAACCAGTAACAGTCTGTGGGTCTCTCTCAGCCAGCACCAACCAGTAACAGTCTGTGGGTCTCTCTCAGCCAGCACCAACCAGTAACAGTCTGTGGGTCTCTCTCAGCCAGCACCAACCAGTAACAGTCTGTGGGTCTCTCTCACCCAGCACCAACCAGTAACAGTCTGTGGGTCTCTCTCACCCAGCACCAACCAGTAACAGTCTGTGGGTCTCTCTCAGCCAGCACCAACCAGTAACAGTCTGTGGGTCTCTCTCAGCCAGCACCAACCAGTAACAGTCTGTGGGTCTCTCTCAGCCAGCACCAACCAGTAACAGTCTGTGGGTCTCTCTCAGCCAGCACCAACCAGTAACAGTCTGTTGGTCTCTCTCAGACAGCACCAACCAGTAACAGTCTGTGGGTCTCTCTCAGCCAGCACCAACCAGTAACAGTCTGTGGGTCTCTCTCAGCCAGCACCAACCAGTAACAGTCTGTGGGTCTCTCTCAGACAGCACCGACCAGTAAAAGTCTGTGGGTCTCTCTCAGACAGCACCAACCAGTAACAGTCTGTGGGTCTCTCTCAGCCAGCACCAACCAGTAACATTCTGTGGGTCTCTCTCAGCCAGCACCAACCAGTAACAGTCTGTGGGTCTCTCTCAGACAGCACCAACCAGTAACAGTCTGTGGGTCTCTCTCAGACAGCACCAACCAGTAACAGTCTGTGGGTCTCTCTCAGCCAGCACCAACCAGTAACAGTCTGTGGGTTTCTCTCAGCCAGCACCAACCAGTAACAGTCTGTGGGTCTCTCTCAGCCAGCACCAACCAGTAACAGTCTGTGGGTCTCTCTCAGCCAGCACCAACCAGTAACAGTCTGTGGGTCTCTCTCAGCCAGCACCAACCAGTAACAGTCTGTGGGTCTCTCTCAGCCAGCACCAACCAGTAACAGTCTGTGGGTCTCTCTCAGCCAGCACCAACCAGTAACAGTCTGTGGGTCTCTCTCAGCCAGCACCAACCAGTAACAGTCTGTGGGTCTCTCTCAGCCAGCACCAACCAGTAACAGTCTGTGGGTCTCTCTCAGCCAGCACCAACCAGTAACAGTCTGTGGGTCTCTCTCAGCCAGCACCAACCAGTCTGTGGGTCTCTCTCAGCCAGCACCAACCAGTAACAGTCTGTGGGTCTCTCTCAGCCAGCACCAACCAGTAACAGTCTGTGGGTCTCTCTCAGCCAGCACCAACCAGTAACAGTCTGTGGGTCTCTCTCAGCCAGCACCAACCAGTAACAGTCTGTGGGTCTCTCTCAGCCAGCACCAACCAGTAACAGTCTGGGGGTCTCTCTCAGCCAGCACCAACCAGTAACAGTCTGGGGGTCTCTCTCAGCCAGCACCAACCAGTAACAGTCTGTGGGTCTATCTCAGCCAGCACCAACCAGTAACAGTCTGTGGGTCTCTCTCACCCCACACAAACACCAGGGGATAGGGGAAAAGCTTCACAAAGCAGTCTGCTACTGAGCCCAGAGAAATCATCCCAGCTCCACTGTGCAGATTGTACCCAGTTCAGTATTTGAATAAATGTAGATTGTTGTATTGTTGTACAGTACCAAACTTAATAAAAATAAGACATCCCCTGAAAATAAGCCATAGTGTGTCTACTTGAGAAAAAATAAATATAAGACAGTGTCTTATTTTTGGGGAAACATGGTAGAAATATTCTCTCAATTGCCCAAAAAACATCAGTGCAGTGTCTCATTGGTTCACACTACGTTTTGAGCATATGGTAACTGGATCCGGCTGGGGTGCGGGAGTGCCCAGTTTTCACTCCCCCCGGCTGGATCCGGTGACCGTATGCTCAAAACATAGTGTGAACCCAGCCTAACGCCATACAATATCAGACATGTTTCAGAATGGTTTACCGCGGTTTTAGGTACGGTCAGATAACTGGCAAAAATGAGCTACTGACTCTGATCGGCTCATTCAAATGAATGAGATGCGGGCTGGGTCCGGCGCCCGGATCCGGTGACCATATGCTGAAAACGTAGTGTGAACCGAGCCAAAGTGACGGAACAGCGTAATTTTCCGACTATAGATGTACTGACTATTAGAGACCTTCACTGCCCAGACATCACATACGAGGCTGATAACAGAACAAATCTCCCCAGGTTTATTACTAAAAAATCATCAACTCCCAGACATGCGGCCGGCGTAATGGCGTAGGTATCCGAAATTCCTCCTCTACCTGATGTTTGGCGCTTGCTGTGCTGTTGACTTGGGGTTAAGATGAGTTTTAAGGCTTCTATCCAGAGTAATAATTGGGATATCTCGGGATTAGACATGTTTTTGGCAGACTTGAGACATTCGGACAGCATGTTGGCAGAGTTCAGCTGCGGGGTTTAGAATAACAGAGCTGCCTGAATTCTCAAGTAGATAAATTAGATTAGTCATTTTGAGTCGAATGCTCTTATACACCCCATGTGCGTGTACTGTGCGTGTTTTATTCTAGTCGGAGATGAAAAAAGGATTTTTTTTTTTTTTGTCGCTTCTAAATAATAGAGAAAAAAAAACAAAGACACAAATATTGCTTGTTCTATCTTGAAAGTAAACACAGGAAGAATAAAGATGAATAAAAATGATCAAACAAAAGAACAATACAAACATACTGTTCACAAAGAACAAAGCAGACAATGCAACAACCTCATAAAACCCCTTTTTTGGTCCTATATCAGTTGGCTGTCCGGGAATGCTGGGAGTTGTAGTTTTGCAAAAGCTGGAGGTCCACAGTTTGCAGACCACTGTCCTATATGGTATATTTTATTTGAAAGCGAACTCCAGTTAAGTAGGGAATAAGTAGCTGATTGCAGGGGGACCCCCCCCCCCCCCCCCCCCTGATCTTCGGAATGGGACCCGGCGGTTAGAAAACTACAACTCCCAGCATGCCCGGACAGACAAAGGCTGACCCGGCATGCTGAGAGTTGTAGTTTTGCATTAGCTGGACACACCATGGTTATTTTGTCGTTAACAAAAACATTTTATATAATGTGGATAATACCATGATATGCAGCAGGATGATTGACAAGCCAAGATTCTGCTTGTCCCACCCTCACTTCCTGCATTTGGACTTCTCATTGAGACACACAGGGAATAGCTGCAGGGAAAGCATTTTTTCACCCAAAAATATTTAAAAAAATGTAATCAATGTATATTAAAAATATACACATAATAGCATTATCTACATTATATCAAAAGTCTTTGTTAACTACAGGTACACGTTAAACACTGTGCTAACCAGCACAGCTACCCATATGACTTACATTCTATTTCGGTCTTTTTCCCAGCACCCCATTAAGGGTAGAGTTACGCTCGTCGGACATTTTCGGCCCGCTGGGCTTTCAACACGATTTCTTGTTAATCCAGAGTAATCTGACAGTATCGGTCTTGTCCCGTTATCATGCAGTCGGTTGCAATGGAGTGATTTAGCGGAATATCTGATCTTGTTGTAGACAGCCTGATCTTATCATGTTATATCCTCTGACAACATCCATGACAATATAACCTGCAACGTTTACAGAACTGATCTAAGGTTTACCAGGTTGAAAATAAAGGAGCACTCCATCCATAATGATGCCAGTGTTATTCTCACAGCAGGGCCAGAAAAAGATTAAAGGGATTATCCGACCTTTTTTTTTATTTATTTATTTTTTTAAATCAACTGGTGCCGGAAAGTTAAACAGATTTGTAAATTACTTCTATTAAAAAAATCTTAATCCTTCCAGGACTTATGTTACGCCTAGCGCTCCGGGTCCCCGCTCCTCCCCGGAGCGCTTACGGCGTCTCTCTCTCCGCAGCGCCCCGGTCGGTCCAGCTGACCGGGAGCGCTGCACTGTCATGGCCGTCGGGGATGCGATTCGCACAGCGGGACGCGCCCGCTCGCGAGTCACATCCCAGGTCACTTACCCGTCCCGGTCCCCTGCTGTCATGTGCTGGCGCGCGCGGCTCCGCTCTCTAGGGCGCGCGCGTGCCAGCTCCCTGAGACTTAAAGGGCCAGTGCACCAATGATTGGTGCCTGGCCCAATTAGCTTAATTGGCTTCCACCTGCTCCCAGACTATATCTGATCACTGCCCCTGCACTCCCCTGCCGGATCTTGTTGCCTTAGAGCCTAGTGAAAGCGTTACTGTGTTTGTCCATACTGTGTACTTGACCTCCTGCTATTGCCTTATTGACTACGATTCTTGCCGCCTGCCCCGACCTTCTGCTACGTCCGACCTTGCTTCTGCCTACTCCCTTGTACCGCGACTATCTTCAGCAGTCAGAGAGGTTGAGCCGTTGCTAGTGGATACGACCTGGTCACTACCGCCGCAGCAAGACCATCCCGCTTTGCGGCGGGCTCTGGTGAACACCAGTAGTGACTTAGAACCGGTCCACTAGCACGGTCCACGCCAATCCCTCTCTGGCACAGAGGATCCACCTCCTGCCAGCCGGCATCGTGACAACTTATTAGCTGCTGAATACTACAGAGGAAATTATTTTCTTTTTGGAACACAGTGCTCTTTGCTGACATCATGACCACAGTGCTCTCTGCTGACATCTCTGTCCATTTTAGGAACTGTCCAGAGCAGCATATGTTTGCTATGGGGATTTTCTCTGTCTCTGGACAGTTCTTAAAATGGACAGAGATGTCAGCAGAGAGCACTGTGCTCGTGATTCAGCAGAGAGCTCTGTGTTCCAAAAAGAAAATAATTTATTTTGTAGTATTCAGCAGCAGATAAGTACTGGAAGGATTGAGATTTTTTTAATAGAAGTAATTTACAAATCTTTTTAACTTTCTGACACCAGTTGATTTAAAAAAAAAAAGTTTTCCACTGGAGTACCCCTTTAAGAATTGATGACCTATCATTCAGCGAGAGCACCGCAGCCTCCTTGTTCAAAAGTCAGACCCCTGCTGATCTGATATGAAAGGCCTATACAGAAGATAATTCTTAATACTACTAGTTCTCGCCAGTGATCAGCTGTAACCTGTGCTCAAACTATCTTCAGCGCCACCACAGACGGAATTGATCATTACACATCTTTCGCTAATATCAATGCATTGTTGGACATGCTGGGTCCTCCAGAGGTAGAGGCACTCTTTAATAGATGAGATTACATATGAGATTACTCACTAATGCAATGTCTCCCAACCAGGGTGCCTCCAGCTGTTACAAAAACTACAACTCCCAGTATGCCCAGACACATGGTCCCCAGTAGTTCCTGCCGGCCCTGAATGGTAGATCTTTCCCTATACCCAAAGGGTAAGTACACAGTGGAATATTGGTGCGGAATTCCGCTGAAGAATTCCACCGGAAATTCTGCCGTAATTTAGTGTCTATTGATTTAAATGGGATGAAGCAGTCCCATTTAGACAGCAAAGTTTCCGCTGTGGTTATTCCAATGTGGAAATTCTGCTTTCCACATTTCGTGAAAATATAAGACCAGTCTTATGTGTTGGAAAATTATGCAGTGGAATCCTGTTGAAATGAATGGGAAGCCACTGAGGACTTCTGGAAAAACATCTTGTGGACAGATGAGAGCAAGATAGAGCTTTTTTTGGTAAAGCACAGCATTCTACTGTTTACTGAACGTAATGAGGCCTACAATGAAAAGAACACAGTACCTACAGTGAAATATGGTGGAGGTTCAATGATGTTTTGGGGTTGTTTTGCTGCCTCTGGCACTGGGTGCCTTGAATGTGTGCAAGGCATCATGAAATCTGAGGATTACCAACGGATTTTGGGTCGCACTGTACAGTCCAGTGTCAGAAAGCTGGGTTTGCGTCCGAGATCTTGGGTCTTCCAGCAGGACAATGACCCCAACATATGTCATAAAGCTCCCAGAAATGGATGGCAATAAAGCGCTGGAGAGTTCTGAAGTGGCCAGCAATGAGTCCAGATCTAAATCCCATTGAACACCTGTGGAGAGATCTTAAAATTGCTGTTGGGAAAAGGCGCCTTCCAATAAGAGAGACCTGGAGCAGTTTGCAAAGGAAGAGTGGTCCAAAATTCCGGCTGAGAGGTGTAAGAAGCTTATTGATGGTTATAGGAAGTGACTGATTTCAGTTATTTTTTCCAAAGGATGGGCAACCAAATATTTAAGTTAAGGGTGCCAATAATTTTGTCCAGCCCATTTTTGGAGTTTGGTGTGATATTATGTCCAATTTGCTTTTTTTCCTCCCTTTTTTGGTTTAGTTCCAATACACACAAAGGGAATAAACATGTGTATAGCAAAACATGTGTTACTGCAATCCTTTTGTGTGAAAAATACTTCATTCACTTGAAAATTTTTAGGGGTGCCAACATTTACGGCCATATATATATACACACATCACACACACATATCTATATTTATCTGAATACGCGCACACACACATACTGCCCAACCGTCCCATGACAAGGTGCTCGGGTCTTACAACACTACAATTTATCTACATGACATAAAACATGGAACCATTTTCAGGGTGATTTATCAAGGGGAAGCGCTGGGCTTATATGCCGCTTTGTTTCCCTCTCCCTGATAGGTTTTAGCATTGATGCAATTTGGTTTAAGAGAACATGTGGGGATTTTTTGCAACCGTTATAAGTCTATTATTACATGTCAACAGCGTATGTTCTAGGGATATATAATAACAGCGATCGCTCCAATGTATGAAGTCCCAAGCCATTAGAAAGCATTGGGTCTTAGTTAATGTTTGATTTCATTTACCCACAGTGTTGGGTTTGCTGTGAGCATGAGGTAAAGGAGGTTAGGCAGGTCGCTGGTAATGCAGAAACAGCCGAGAGGAAAAAACTTAGCACTCACCCTTTGTCCTGAGTCTGCATTACTATACACAAATCCACATCACGGATAGAGAACAGAGAAACGGCCCCCTGCGGGGGGCCGTTTCTCTATTCTCTATCCATGATGTGGATTTGTGTACAGTAATGGAGTCTTCTCAATAAAGCTTTTACGACTCAAGAAAAAGGGTGAGTGCTATGTTTGTCCTCTTGGCTGTTTCTGCAATGTCACCTTATTTCATATCACGAGTACACCGCCCCGCAGTCATCCCAGTTGCGGACCCTCCCACTGTATGATGAGTACAGTACGCCACCAGTGCAGAGTGTGCTTTGTATACTCGGTTCTATGTTTTGAAGGTCGCTCATACTGACCCCTCCTCTCCCCCCCGCACTGCTCTGCCTGCAATGGAGACCATGGAGACCATATACACCATCACCCTAGCTATGTCCTACCTCTTCCAGCAAACTAGAGATAGCATTAGAAGACTAAGGGGTGAAGGATTTCTGAGTTGTCTAGCAGATATTTGTTTTTTGGTGTTATTTATTTCTCATTCATAGCTAAAGTCCCTTTAGATATTCCAATGTCATAGGTCATTTTGTTTGCTAGTTAACCGATCTAATATTAGTCACGGTAATCGATAGACACCCTCATAGTATTTAAAATTCATGATCCCAATTCTCATTAGAGCCAAGATTTGCACTGGATATGACCCTAAGGAATCGGGTACACGGCTATTATGGATCCGCATTTCTTCAAAGAAAAAATATGGAGCCTCACAAAGGTACCACATGTGGAGTGCCTAAGGGTTCGTAATGCAAGACTCCATATGTTACTGACAGGGTTCACGTGCACAGTTTTTCTGAAAAAATGAGGCCTTACTGTCCCCATAGCAGACCCAGCATAACGCTATTCTACGACGCTCGGTGTCACAACGGAGGTGGCTGCTATAGAGATGAAGCAAAAAGCTCTGTTTCATAATGCAGGTGGGGCCCTGGAGAATGGCGCCCCCTTTCAGCATTTATAAATTTTAAATACATGTAAATTTGAAGAATGACCACACCACTGTCAGGAGTTTAAAAGCTACCGACCAATGTGGTTTGAGAATCTAAAAAAGTAATATACTGGAGTGTATTGTGCTCCTGATTCTCACAGTACTAATTCAATATATTATAGTGATGCGCTAGAAAAATCCTCTACAGGCTGCATTTCACATCACAACGATCAAGTGGTCACACATAGAAACATACAGGATAAACATCGCCTGATGTTGTTTTTTTTTTTTTTTTTTTTTTTTTTTTAAAGCTGGTCATCTTGCCTAACATAAGATAATAAAAAGTAAGGGAGAGCCCCTAAAGTAGAAACAAAGACACAGAACCTATTTTTTTTTAAACATTTATCAAACATTAAAATAGTTACATAAGATTAGAAAAAAACTGATTTTATCCTAACAATTGTGCCCCTCTTGTCCAATGGTTATGTCCGGCATTGCTGATACATTTACTAAAGTGAATGTTGTAAGTGAGCCTCAATACCAAAAACTAAATATGAACAAATGGGGTATTGGTTTCTTATCTAAACAGAAACTTATCTAAACCCTAGAGGTGGTTCTTACTGAAGCTATAGGTATGCTAAAATTTAAATGGGCACTGTCACCAACTTTATTTTTTGATATGTTGTAGTACTTATGTACTACAACATATCTCTAATATACTTTTATTATTATTTTTTTTTTATTAAAATGGTTTAATTTACATTTGAAAACCGGCCACTAGGGGTCTCCCTCCTAGTGGCCGGCTGCAGCCTGGCGTGACGTCACGCCTGAAAAAGGACTGATGCGGACGGGCACCAGTCCTTATTCATTCAGCCTGCACTCGCTCCCAATCAGAATGGCAGGGAGCGAGCGCATTGGCTCCCCGGCCACTGGCTGGGAGGCCACTCCTCCCGCACATCGCCGCCGCTGCCGCCTCGTCGCCGCCTCGTCACTGCTTGCCCGCTGCCGGACTCTGCAGTAAGAATGAGGGAACGGGGTATGCGGGAGGGGGGTTTGTGATGGAGGGAACGGGGTATGGCGCGGGGGGGGGGGGGGGAGACGGAGGGGACGGGCTAGCGCCGCATGTAACTAACTAATAGTTTATCTACAAAGGGTGCCTCCAGCTGTTTCAATACTACAATTCCCAGCATGCCCTGACAGCCAATAGATGTCAGGGCAAGCTGGGAGTTGTAGTGGTGAAACAGCTGGAGGCACCCTGTGTAGATGAGCACACTGCCAGGCAGACAAAAGGCATTTTTAATATAGTAAAAATTAAAATTAAAAGCAGGGAGGGGGTTAGGGATAGATTGGCAATAGGCAGGGACAGAAAAAATAGGATGGTGGGAGCTACCCTTTAATAGATGTGCACAGGGTAATTTTAAAGAGAACCTGTCATCACTTTCATGCTGCTTGAACCACAAGTCATCGGGGTGGTCCCCTGTACCTTCTCCCCGCCCCACCAGGCTTGGTTGGTAGATCTCACCCTACATTCAAACATGGAGATCAATCAAGGCTGGTGGGGCAGGGAGAAGGTTCTCTTTAAACAGGATAAAATAGGAATAAAGTACAGTGACCCCTCGACCTACGATGGCTCCTCTCAGAGGCCATCGCATGTTGAAGGCAGCATCAACATACGATGCTTTTTTATGTCGCGGCCATCACATAAACGGCTATCCGGCAGCGCAGATTGCTTCAGCTGCCGCCGGATAGCCATTTACGGTGCTGCGTGAGCTCAGGTGATGTCTCTTACCTGTCCTCGGGTGCGTTCTCTTCGGAATCCCCTGCATCATCGGCGCTCTCCATTGACGTCTTCACATCACTGCGCACGCCGTCCCGTCATCCAATAGGAGCCGCGTGCGTAGCGATGTGATTGCGGCGACGGAGTGCGCGGATGCCGGGGAAGCAGAGGCCTTGCCGGAGCGTCGGGCACACCCCGGGGACGCGGCGACAGCGATGGACGGCAACATCCCGGGCAACGGTGACAGGTGAGTACAACTTACACTAACAGTGGTCTTCAACCTGCGGACCTCCAGATGTTGCAAAACTACAACACCCATTATGCCCGGACAGCCGTTGGCTGTCCGGGCATGCTGGGTGTTGTAGTTTTGCAACATCTGGAGGTCCGCAGGTTGTAGACCACTGTCCTATACTTTACATTGCACGGATCCCTCAACATGCGATGGTTTCAACAAACGATGGTCCGTTTGGAACGGATTACCATCGTATGTTGAGGGACCACTTGTATTTGTTTTTAACCACATTAGACGCTGGAAAACAATTCTATGTTTGTCTATCTACCACCTTAGCATTCTTCTCCACTTTAAGTAATCTCCAAGTTACACCTGTCTGCTTCCAAGGCATTGAGCCGATTCCTCACTGTTTAATGTGTTATTTTTTGCTTTTTATTTGCCTTTTATATCTAAAGGTTTTAATATACACAAAAGAGAAGAAAAAAAAAAACTGTGATCCTTCTCGCAGACTTCTCCCTGACTGAAACTGATAAAGTACAAGCAATGTCATCATTAAAAATACAGGCGCTCGGCGGCTTCATTTTTAAGAGTCTCGTAAGACAACAAATCAGCCAGTTTTGAAATTGTCCTCATGAAAGCTCAGAAAGTCATCAGGTCGGGCCTATAATTCACAGTGATGGGTCTTTGACAGACAAGGCCTGGACTACTAATTCTGGCTAAGGTAATGGCGGCAATGGAGGGGGGGGGGTTATCAGTAAATTACCAGAAGATGAAATTTTCACCCATTTTACTTCTCACCAATAACTAGACTGAAAGTAAAGACAAGGAGAGCTGATAAATCCTCCCCAATCCCTTATCTGCTGAGGCAAGATACTGTTATACCAGCTCCTAATGTAAAGCTGCCAATTACCATCTGCAGGCGGCCTAATGTATTTTAACTGCTGACACAAATGTATACTTAAATAAGAGTGATTGATGAAAGGGAGAATATATTACCATTGTGATGACATTATTATATAGAGCTAATCATGCAATAAATGCTATCTTTACAGGCATACAGTGGTTACTATCTACGATGAGTAAAATCCAGAAAGCTCACACAGTGAAGGCACATCCCATAAATAATGCATGGGTATTTTATCTCGCTCTCCCCTCTCCATTTTCAGCACCTCCTACCAGATGACTACAGCCTGATATCCAAATGAGGATTACAGATATATATGCAAAACTCTGGCTAGACTACTGCTCTTATATGAACCTTAAAATAGAATTTATTACTATGTCCTACTGTTAAAAACTGTTAGTCGAAAAAATTTCTACTGAGGGTGTACATTTTTTGGGATGGTACATTAGAAATTGTCTTATTATTATTTTAAAAAAAAAGAAGCATGTCCCTTTTTTCACCACTTTTCTTCCATCTGCGTACTGTATCCCTATTGTGCCGATTGCAACCGTCCGAGAATATACAAAGGCCGACATTTATCATTTAGACTGTTTTTTGTGTCTTTTGGTGTACAAATTTCTGCTGATTTTGAGTTGCAATTCACTGATTTTGGCAATGCACATGATATGGAAGGGTTTTATAAACTGAAGAACAAAGAGAGATGGATCCAGCTCGGTGCAGATAAAATGATTTTAATCCATAGGACAAGGAGGATACAAGTA
Source organism: Hyla sarda (assembly GCF_029499605.1). Taxonomy (NCBI): domain Eukaryota; kingdom Metazoa; phylum Chordata; class Amphibia; order Anura; family Hylidae; genus Hyla; species Hyla sarda. The sequence goes on along the minus strand of NC_079191.1, from coordinate 72,156,820 downwards.
ACGCGTTTCAAGCGCTGCACGCGCTCTTAGTCATACTTAGTTTTATAAACTGCACCTTTTTGTGAAAAGGCGCAAAAAAGGTGCAAAGCCACTAAAAAAAGTCTCTAAACTACACCAGCCCAGACTTAGCTTAGCTTTATGATGTATAAAAAGAGTAAAATTTCAAAAAATGTGTACCTGCACAAAATTTATGAAATGCTCTGAAACCATTTAATAAATTTGGTGCTCCTACACATTACCAGCACACACAAAAAAAGGTGTAAAAAAAAAGCTTCGCTTACACCTACAACGATAAATGCCCCCCAAAATCTAGAAAGAATAGTTGCTACGGACCACAAATGGCTTTTTTTCTGGCTCTAAGGTCAGGTGTTTTTTATACAGGTAACAAGCTGAGATTAGGAGCACTCTCTTAGAGAGTGCTCCTAATCTCAGCTTGTTACTTGTATAAAAAACACCTGTCCAAAGAAGCCATCAATCAACCAGATTCCAAACTCTCCACCATGACTAAGACCAATGAGCTGTTCAAGGACAAGATTGTAGACCTACACACGGCTGGAATTGGCTACAGGACCATAGCCAAGCATCTCGGTGAAAAGTTTACAACAGTTGAATGGAAATACAAAATAATTGTCAATCTCCCTCAGTAGGAGGCTCCATGCAAGATCTCACCATGTGGAGTTTCAACAATCATGAGGGACTCAGAAAGACCTTGTGGGTGAGCTTCTAGTCTCATGAGTGTTGTCTTCCATTCCATCTGGGTTTTGGTGTTTTTACCGGCAAATATAGTAGGATATTTCTACTATATTACTCCAAAATAATTGTAACCCTCATAGAATTCACTATATGACCTAGTTAACTTGAAGCAGATCGTTCAGATGTTCCGTTCAAATATGAATACAGTAGCAGCAAAGTAGATGACATTTTGACACCTCTTCACACACGTGGAAACTCACTTATGGTGCAGATTTTATAAATTCACAGGTCAATTTTCACTGTAGAGGTGTGAAATCCAAAGGGAAGCCTAAAAAATTTACAGGAAAATCTGCATTTTATATATGTGGATTTGCTGCAGATATTTATGTGCGGAAACTTCCCCAAAGGCTCTGTCTACGTTGCCATTATGGTTTCCATTTATTTTGGAGGAATGACTAAAACAATGCACAAAAATAGGATTTTTTCACTGAATAACAGTATCTGGCATCATTATTCAGATACTGTATGGAGGTACAGTATTATGTAGGAAAGGAAGATGTCCAGCACGGAGGATGCAGTAAAAACTGGGATAGTTTATTGCATCAAAACCAGGATGTAGAGCATCAACTCTGATGCGTTTCAGACCCATCTGGATCCTTAGTACAGTATTATGTATGAATTTTATGGCGATATTTTTTAAAGAAAGATATATAAAGAAATTGAAAAATATACACACACACACACACACATATATATATATATATATATAAAAATTTATTACTGAACTAAATTTGTACATTTTTAGTACGTTGCTGTTGGTATTCTTGAAACGAGTTGGAGGGTTTGATACTATCGGTCTGTTATCGCATCGGTAAAGAAATGACGCAGTGGTGGCCTTATTCCATATAGGTTAATCAGAGTTTTCTCCAATAAAGTACATTAACAGGAAGTGAAGATAGGAGTCAGATTTCATCAAGCTCTTCTATAAAATAAGGCCATTCCTCAATGCCTGAAGTTGTTCGCTAACCTTTTCAAGATGGATGAAGATAAAGTAGATAAACTATCATAGGAGAAGAGAGTAAGTAAGCAAACTGAATGATCTCCATGGTAACCTCCAGCCTCGAGGAGCAAAGTAAATCTCTGTTCGCTGAAAATATCATGTGACCACTCTGAATCTGGGACCTACAAATTCAAAAGGAAATAACCTGGATGCTCAAAAAAGCTAAATCATTTATGTCCAAGAATGTGGGATATGACATACAAAAAACACGTTTGCCATGCATTTCTCCACACAGTGTATTTTCTAAACCAGACCAGATAATGAAACCCTTAAATGGCTGCCACTCCTCCCATTGCACAAGGCGTAAAAAACCATCCCAAAAACCATCTCCTTTAGGGAATAATGGGCGTTGCCACGATCCATATGAATAGTTAAAAATGTATAAAAAATGTACAATGCGCTTCCAGGCCGTTCTGGCCCCTTCCTCAGGTACAAGACTAAGATCAAAGAATATATGCATATCTACCTCACCATCTTCTAATGCATATATATATATACCTTGATCTTAGTTAGTTGTATTGAACCTGATGAAGGGTTCACAACGACCTGGAAACACGTCAGAAGTTTTTAATACATTTTTCAATATTCATATTGGATTGTGGCAGCAACAATTATTTCCTGAAAGAGGTGCATTGGGGAAGATGGCACCTGCCATACAATAGTCTGCCTACCTATCCAGTACTGGATGCAGAGACAATTTTAGAGGCAATTTAGTTATTGAATATCAATTAATTCATCTGGTAATTACTATGCTGAAGTTTACGGCCTAAGGGGAAGGGGCAAATATTTAAATATATGGATATTTTTCTTTCAAATAAAACCATGACATGAAAGTTGATCTAAAGGGCTCTCCCTGATAGTGATATATAGCAAAAAAGTATCAGGCTTTGTCATATCCTTGAGGATGGAGAACATTGTCCCATGAGCCCTCTGTGCATTTCTAATCAGCCAAAAGCCTAATGCATAGTATGGCAGCTCACCAGCACATGCAGTGCTTTACTTCTCACCCTTATTCTTGCCAGCGGTTCTTTTTCAGGTCTAAGCCATTGGTTTCGTTTTAAAGGGGTCTCTACTAATGCAACTCCCAACCTTGTTTCCAGAGCTGGACTGGTCGATGAGAAGACAGGAAGATCCTGCATCAGGCTCAGATCTTGACATGATCGTGAGACCCAGGCACAAGGTCCAGCAGAGTTTACAACGTACTTAAAGAGAGCATGTATCAGTTTTATATAGATAGACAGAGGGTCCTTCTAGACAGGCCAAACCATGCCTTATACAATAGGTGATCTGGCAGATTAATGATTGTGTGGCCAGTTCTGGAATGTTCGCGAGGCCTCTTACTTACATCATTGTTGGCCGCACATCCCTTATTACTCAGGTAGATCTGCTGCCCACAGACAATCAATTTTAGGGCTGTACAATTCGAGTGATTAGCAAATGAATGACCAATTGCCCTTTTGTGGCTCATTACTGAGTCTTTTACAGTGGGGGCAATAATGGGCTTTTTCAACCAATAATGGCCTGGTGTAAAATGCTTTTAGTCTCATCCCCTCTGGTGGGTTCAAGGTAGTAGCATTTGGGCATGAATGTGCCCATATTAAATGCACAACCCTGCATACAGCAAATACCTGTGTATTGGGTACCTCCTGGAATGACCCTTATTTTTACTAAGGGGAGCCAGAATCTATATTACCCTATATATTATGGCTAGGTTTGAGGGCTTTTTAGTATGTTTGTGCCAAAGCAACATCTCACTGAACACATCAAGCAAAAAGTCTTATGACTCCCTCTTTGGTCATCTCTGAAGGTTCATTACGGACATGTTTTACAGCTCGAGATGTTTATTGCATTAGTTAAACTGCTATGGCAGAGGAAAGTACTGCCCAGTTATCTGCTCTGCAACTGAACACATCCACTTCCCCTTCAACTACATACTCTGTATATTGTTAAAACTGACAGCTGAAACTTGAAATTTACTATGGCCTGGCCGGGCTTGCCTTGGACTCTCATATCTGTCTCAATAAATATCTGGCTGTAAACTAAATAAATAACTTTGAAGTGGGTACAGAAAACCATTTCTCAAAGGAAAACGTGTTGTGTAAAGTAAACTGAAGTGAGCGCATTCTGTGTAGGAAAATGTGTGTTCTGTTATAATTGCAGGATCCAAAAACTACTACGCAAATGTGTCTGCCCTCGCATTTCCGCAAAATTCATTAAGGGTCCCAAAGGCCTATTTAACCCTGTAGTGCATATCAAAATACACATTTTAGCCAATAGTTATAACTACCTTTTTTGCATAGTTTCAAAGTTATGTTTTTTTTTTGTTTTGTTTGTCTTTTACCTTCCCTTGAGGACAGCTAGTTGCTTATGTTACAGACCACTGCTCTGCACTCTAAAAACAGGGGATGGTAGGGCTGGATGTGTTTACATTACTAGTGACAGCTGTTTCAGCCCCATATATATCTGAGCCGCCATCTCAGTCAGAACTCTGAAGGACCACCCGTCACATAGCTCAGGGCAAAACCAGGAGCCTGCACATGACAGACAAGGTAAGGAGACAGTTCGGAATAACCCTTTAGGAATTTAAATTTCTCATTATACATATTTAATAAGCATCATGACAGGCTGCAGTGCACATCTCAACAACTGGGTGTTCACTTATAGCATAAACAACCAATACTGTGAAATCATACTTTTTCAAAGCTGCGATCTCAGGCCACCCCATTAGTCTTTGGATTTGTAAAGCCAAAAGAACATTGTCTGGAAATACACACAATCTTTAGTCACATGACCATTGTAAGCCTTTAAGGGGTTATCCCAAGATGCCACAGAATAAGTTAGCTGATCATTGGGCTTCATCTCTCTGTGACACCTACCGATTGGAGGAGAAAGGACAACTGTCCCCTAAATTAATTGACTGGCAGTGTGCATGCACAAACAGCGCTCTATTATTTCTCTATGGGGCTTTCGAACATTGCCAAGCTCAGCACTGGTGCTGTATGCTACTAGTTAATTTATTCAGGGTACAACTGTCCTCCATTCTCAGGATTAGAGGGGATCCCAGTGGTCAGAGCCCCATGAAGAGCTAGACATTCCCTATGCAGTGGATAGGGAATCCTTGTGCATTTTGGGATAACCCTTAATATGTGTTTCTATGGACAGAGCCGTACCTTTCAGCCCTTGAACCACAATGTAAAATGTACACTTCCCTGAACTTAAAATGCTATGTAACCGTTGCAACAGCAACTTTTAGGTTACCAAAAATGTGTTTGTAGACCCACCCTATGAAAAACCAAAGCTAAACTCGCTGATGCTCCACCATACCCCTACCAGAAGTGCTGTGATGATGTCCATGGGTTCATTGTGTATGACATTGTTGGGTTCATTGTGTTTGACATTGTTGGGTTCATTGTGTTTGACATTGTTGGGTTCATTGTGTATGACATTGTTGGGTTCATTGTGTATGACATTGTTGGGTTCATTGTGTATGACATTGTTGGGTTCATTGTGTATGACATTGTTGGGTTTACTGTGTATGACATTGTATGCGCCAGTCAGCAGCCTCAGTGGCCATGTTCCGTACATGCAGGTTGAGACCACTGAGGCCAGTCCCTAGCTCTAGCATCACATGTATAATGTATGTGACATCATCACAGGACGTCTATCATGTGAAACTGTAGTGGTGATGAATTAAGTACATTTAAGTAAATTTTTTTTAATTTTTTTAAAGAACCTGAAAACCCATTTAATTTCCAACCAGATAGTTGAAGAAATGGCTTATCTAGGGGGAGAGGATGAGTCCTCCTAGTTTCCCATTACAGACAAAACAGTGGGGGAGGGCTCCTGCTCCTGTTATTTGCCGTACAGTCATAAGAGATTAGCTAACCTCCTGGTTTACATATAGGAGAATTATTAAAATATGTCTCAGGATTATTTGCAATAGGTGACAGCACAGGCTTAGAGGAAATAATAATATAAAGAGAGAATTTCTGGAATTTTTGTTTCCAGTGTGTATTATTATTTATGTAAGCATAAATACACTGCATCTGGATTATGCTGGAAAGTATGCAAAAATATTCCGTGCTGAATCTGATAACGTTACCACATGGGTCTGTACGGTATAAACTTGGGGAGTGTTTCCTAGCAGTTGCTTTTTTTATTATTAGCAGCTGAAGAAATTGTTTCTTCTCACATGCAATTCAGCTCCATCTTAAATAATCCAGCAGGTGAAATTTCACACAGTCCAGCAATATTAAGCCATTAAGACGGCTGTGCCGCAATATATGAGGTAATTCAACAGGTGCAATATCATACAGATCAGCAATATTATGTAGCTTAGCCAAACATGAGAAGACGAGAGCAGCGTGTCGCCCGGGCTAATGGCACTAGGCCGGGAACAAGAGTTTTCTCCCTTGTAAGACATAGGGTTACCACCTGGCCGGTATTTTACCAGCAGAGCCAGTATTTTTGCCACCCTTTTTTATATTAAAAATACCAGCAATGCAATGGGCGGTATTTTTCCAACCAATCCTCCAACTCCCGGAATGTTGCACCATATACTATAACAGTGTTTCCCAACCATAGCGGATCCAGCTTTTGCAAAACTACAACTCCCAGCTGATGGCTGTCTGAGCATAGTTTTGCAACAGCTGGAGGCACCCCTGGTAGGGAAATATTGACCTATACTATATACTACTATATAGTCCAACATGCTGGGAGTTGTAGTTTTGCAACAGCTGGAGGCACCCCTGGTTGGGAAACACTGCCCTATACAGTAACCCCCCGACATGCGATGGCCCCGACATATGATCAAATCGACATACGATGGCCTCTCAGAGGCCATCGCATGTGGATGTCAGCATCGACATACGATGCTTTTATATGTCGAGGCCATCGCATTAACTGCTATCCTACAGCGCAAAATGCTTAAGCTGCTGTCGGATAGCAGTTTAAGCATCCCGGACAGGTTCACTTACCTATCCCCGCTGCTCTGGGTCCACTTTGCGATCCTCCGGTATTTTCTGCATCTTCTCCGGGGTCCGGGCCTCGTTTTCCGGCGTCGTTATTACGTCGCTGCACACGCCGTCCCGGTGCCGCAACGTAATAACGTCACCAGAAAGCGAGGCCCGGACACCGGAGAAGATGCGGGAAAAGCCGGAGGATCCCGAAGAAGACGCCAGAGCAGCGGGACAACATCGGGAGCCCCTGGGACAGCATCGGAAGCGGTGAGGACGCGGTCTGGAGCGACGGGGACAGGTGAGTATAACTTCATATACTTTACATTGCACGAATCCCTCAACATATGATGGATTCGACAAACGATGGGTCGTTTGGAACAAATTACCATCGTATGTTGAGGGACCACTGTACTATATACTACTATATAGTCCAACATGCTGGGAGTTTTAGTTAGCGTTTGGGGCAGCTGCTGAGCCACAGGCTGTATCAGGGCATGCTGGAAGTTGTAGTTAGTAACTAACTGCAACTCCCGAATTTAATAAAAAAAGCGATGAAAAAGTCACATCAAAACAAAAATGGTACTGTTACAAACTACAGATCGGGGCGCAAAAAAAATCAGCCCTCATACAGCTCTGTATAAGGAGAAATAAAAAAGTTATAGGGGTCAGAATAGGACAAAATTTACCCCCCCCCCCCCCCGCATAGGTGTATCCTGTGATGTCACGCATATATAATTAATTATGCAAAATAGCATGCCCGGTATTTTTTGTCAGAAAAGGTGGCAACCCTAGTAAGACGCCTTCCTTCTCAGCCTTATAGATTCTTTAAATCCATGAGATGAGGATGGAATTAAGATCCACGATGACTTAACTCCTTTGCTCAGAAATGTTCTCTGATCCAAACATGTTCAGACGTCCTAAAATAAATGAAAATCATGTAATAACCGGTGGATGACTCCACAAAATGTACTGCCTCAGGCTCCATTAATAGAGGACTGACCTGCAATAGGATTCAGCACCATGGACAAGAGCAGCTTAAGGAGAATGAACAATAGTCAGCTATTCCCACACGACAGAGAACAATGCAAAGAACATCGGTGCAGATATCAGGCCACCATTGGGGGTTTTCTGGGATTTAAATTCTGATAGCTTATGCGTAGAATTAGCTGTCAATATCAGTTCACTTGGGGTCACACTCCTGGCACCTCCACTGAGCATGCTGCGACCTCTTCATTGTTTCCTGGGCACGGCTATGTACACTTGGTAGCTGCTATACCTCATATTGCAGTCCAGCAGAGAGCTGCAGTACCAGACAAAGCCACTACAAGATATATGGAGCTGTGTCTAGTAAACCACAGTCCTTCCAGAGCACCACAGACCCTTCAATCAGCAGATCAATGGAGCTGCCTACAGTCAAACCTCCACAGATCTGAAAACCCCTGTAATGCTTATTAAGGGTACGTTCACACATTCGCATTTTTGCTGCAGATGTTGCTGTCCATTGACTTCAATGGGTAACAAAATCTGCTACAGCAAATATGCAGCAGAAAATAACGTGTGAACGTACCCTAAAAGGTATTTTTCCTCCACTATTCTAGGGATCAGTGGACTTCCAAACTACCTGAACTCCAATTTGTAGATGGGGTAGATCATCTGATCATGTGGGAAAAGATCACTGGGACCCCTAAGATCTTGAGAACAGAGACCTGAAGTTCATTGTCAGCCGATAACTGTATTTGGCTTTCTCTGCCATCTCCATAGCCAATGAATAGAGCGGTAGTGGTGATTCTAGAGATTGTAGGTGGTTTCGGTGGTTGAACACCGCACAATCAGATACTTATCCCCTATCCTATGGATATAAGCGTATAAGTTGGAATACCACTTTAGAATATATACTTAGTATATACCATCATCTTCAATTTGAGTTCAAGTTGAGGACACTAGGAAGGAAGTCCACCGCAGGCTTTTATTGTCCCTTGCACTGGGCAAGACCATCCCCTTCTCATTCTTGGAAATCAGTGGTGGTCTCAGAGGTCAAACTTCAGAGGATGATTATATCCCAACTCCAGTCTCCTAAAACTAAAGAACATCACTGGCTATGTCCCCTATGTCATAGATGAGACAATGCTGTGAGCTGAAATTTATTGCTTTGCTCTACCACAGGAGTAACTCGAAACTCCTGGGCGCCAATGCAAAATCTGTAACAGGGCCACCTACTGACCACGTGTCATCTATAAAACTGCTGTCCTCTTATGTGGCAGAGGGTCCTTTGGGACCCCTCAGCCACTGGGATCTAGGTGTACATTTTCCAACTAGAGCCACACCCCTGCTTCCCAGTATCTCCCATGGTCAACAGCAGAATGGAGGTTTAGTTTTACATATAATTAATTATTTTCTAGTTATAAACTTGAGTAACATTGACAATCATTTATTTCTAATGTTTTATGATTTGTTTCTAATGTTTCAAATATTTAATTCATAAAACTACTAAAAAAATCAATGTATTTGTACTGTCAAATGACTAACGTTTCCTTTGTGATGTATGTGCAGAATACTAGTGGAGTCCACCGCCCTTGGGCAGATTCCTTTTGTATGATTGATTTATATGACCCTTAGGGTCCGACATGTGAACTTTTTCTGTGGTTCATGTTTATATGCATTCTGTTTTCTAGAAAAAAAATTTAATATTATCTTTAACTTTTACGTATCATAACTTGTATACTATTATTTTGATTATTATTCAACATCTTGGTTTTGAGTTAGTGAATGAATTCTAGAAGGTTGGATATCATCGTAGCTCCCTGCTGACGGAGTATCTGAACACGGTGTGTATTGGAAGATGTAGGTTCTTTGGTTCAGTGTGCAATATATATGTAGAAAAACTCACAATGCAGTTCACCACAGTGTAGTGTATCAGAGGATCTCCTCTTTGTTAGCTTCCAAGAGGCAAAAAACAAAACTTTCAGTGAATTCTCAAGGCTAAGCTGCACTGCATAAAGGGGTACTCCGCTGCTCAGCGTTTGGAACAAACTGTTCCGAACGCTGAAGCCGGCGCCGGGAGCTCTTGATGTCATAGCCCCGAACCCTCATGCTGTCACGTCCCCTCCCATAGACTTGCATTGAGGAGGTGGGGAGTGACATCATGAGGGGGCGGGGCTATGACATCAGGAGCTCCCGAAGCCGGCTCAAGTGTTGAGCAGCGGAGTACCCTTTTAAGAAGAAATATAATCACATCCCTTCCCCTTCATCCAACCATACCCCTTCCCTTCAATTCCTAGGGTTGAACTTGATGGACGTATGTCTTTATTCAACCATACTAACTATTTAACTATATATGCCATACACATCCTATAGAGAAGACCGATGCTGTTTACGGATATCAAATAGACCCTTTTTCTTATCTCAGACAAATACTTTAAGCTCAATGTGCTTCAATGTGGGATCAATCTGTGAAATGACCATAGATCGAGCACCCTTTTAATTTCCTAACTTCTAGCGACCCCCCCCCTAGAAATTGTACAAAGTCAAACGCTACAAAGTTGCAAAACTAATTAAAACTATTGTCTATTTGCCTTTACCACTAACTTTCTGTTTTCAATTTCTTCAAGCAGTCAGTGGCTCAGAGGTTATCCCGTGTAATGGCTTTGACATAAGTGCTCTCGAAGATCTCGAGGGGCATCAAAACACATTCTGCGCATTACATCAAATAAACTGCTCCAATCGTTGCAGGGTACAGCAAAAAAACAGATAAAAGTGGAATGACGAGAATTAATAAACTCATCCCAATACCATAGATAGATGGTCAAGGCTGAAATAACATAAAAATAATAATAAAAAAAAAACTCCCAACACATGGTAATATTTTTAGATTATGGCTTTTAGGGAGGAGGAACCCTGAGGGTATATTTTACTATATGCATGAGCTATAGGTTATTAGTTTGAGTGGTTTATAATGTCTCATGTTTATGCATCCTGAACCTTATTGGATTAATGCATTAGTGGAACGGCAGACTTTCGGAGCACTTATTAGGACGTTAAGGTACTTCATCAAATGGAAGAGCTCTGTGTGCGCAAAATATATTTTCTATTAATCATTCAGGAAATATGCAAAAGGAGTCATTATAAAGGTCCACCGCTTGGAGTCTACATGGGAAGCCGAGGCTCGGATAATGGAACAGCTAACAATGCAGGGAAAAAACAGCAACAGCCAGGACACATTTCCTTTTGTTTTTTTATGTTTTTTTTTTTTACTATGAATGGGAAAAATTTGAAAAAAAAATTCCAATGGGGAAAGTTCTTGATAAATGATATTTAGCCTTGAGACAGATGTAAGGCCCCTTGAAGAAGGTTTGGACATCACCGAAATTGGGCAAAAAGTCTATGGCAATGTTGTAATTCATCAAAGTCCTGACACAGACCATAATAATAAAAATGTTGTTTCAATAAACCTTTACAACCGTGAATATATAAGAGGGCCAAACTGATTTTAGATACTTTTGCATCATGCCCAAGTGTTTGCTTAAAAACCGAAAGCTGGCTGGATCCGCCATTATGACAAATTATAGCTGGTCCAAACTAAAGGTACCCATACACCTTTGACTAAAGTTCTCCGAATCTGTAACCTGTCTAAGGTGACTTTCCGCCAATAGATGATTTTGGTGGAGAGAAGAGTTGGATGTGTTGGATTTTGATGCCCATCCCTATTTTTTGGGGAGGAATATGCTGGCACTAGAGCAGTTTGGCTGTGGCTTGCCCCTCCCCATACAGAATACATAAATGTTCACACACGCCCCCTCCATTCATGTCTATGGGAGGGGGCGTGACGGCCGTCACGCCCCCTCCCATAGACATGAATGGAGGGGGCATGGTGTGACATCACGAGGGTGCATGGCGTGACGTCCTGACCACGGCCGCCCAAACCCAGTGTTCTGAATATATTGTTCAGAACGCTGGGTGTCTGCATGGAGATGGTGGGGGGTCCCAGCGGCGGGATAAGGGAGAAGAAGTTTAGCAATGGAGTACCCCTTTAAACTCTAAGTCTGCACTGTGTATGAATTAGATAGTATAAGTAAATTCCCAAACAAAGGACCAAATAACAGTTGTCCATACAATATACAACTGTAGAATAAATTAGGAAGTAAAGCTGCATTCTGCCATTAAAGGGGTTATCCAGGAAAAACTTTTTTTATATATCAACTGGCTCCAGAAAGTTAAACAGATTGTAAATTACTTCTATTAAAAAATTGTAATCCTTTCAGTACTTATCAGCTGCTGAAGTTGAGTTGTTCTTTTCTATCGAAGTGCTCTCTGGTGACACGTGCCTCGGGAACCGCCCAGTTTAGAAGCAAATCCCCATAGCAAACCTCTTCTACTCTGTGCAGTTCCCGAGGCAAGCAGAGATGTAAGCAGAGAGCACTGTTTCCAGACAGAAAACAACAACTCAACTTCAGCAGCTGATAATTATTGAAAGGATTAAGATTTTTGTATAGAAGTAATATACAAATCTGTTTAACTTTCTGGAGCCAGTTGATATAAAAAAAAAAGTTTTTTTTTCCTGGAATACCCCTTTAAAGTTCTGACACTAAATGTAGTGCTGGGGGTGCAAGGTTGAGGTGCCAGGGTGATCAGGAGGGCCAATAGTGCCCCCTTATAGCAGGATACATGCCTGGAGCAGCTATACGGGTAACGCCTATAGCTCCATACAGAGCTGTGTGTTGCTGGACAGTTTCTTGCCATGTATATGAGGAATAACCATAATAAGCCTATGACACCGTCGCTTGTACAATCACAATAATAAGCCTCTTATGGAACCCACTAATGGGATATTCAATCATTAAAATAGAAAGCTGGTTATACACTAAATAAATCACAGAGGGAAATATTGACACTCGCTATATAACTGAATTTAACCTTTTCTGTATAGTAGGTCGTTCAATAAGTACCGGCAGTCCATGAATGTAATTATTCTCCCGCTGTTTTTTTTTTTGCTACAATTAGAAAATCTATCTATAATTATGTTTGTCTATAAGGAAATATTTCATTTATGGGTTAGGAAAAGCGACGGATAAAAAGGCAAATTCTGTTTATGTTGAAGCAGAATTGAACGATTTGTGCTTTTCAATTGGGCTGTTATAAATACAGTTTAATAATCGGAAATGGGAAAAGAAAGAAACATTTTTAGATATAAATTTATACTTAGAAAAGGCTCATAAATGTAAATGTAGCAGAGCTGAGTTACTTATATATGGCACAGCTGATAACACAATAAATTTGCCCTGGCGTTTGTAGACAAACCTATCATATTATCTTCACCCTTTTTCATCAAACAGCACAAAAGACATAGTAAAATGGCAAATCCAGCAGCGCGACTGAAAGAGTAGCATGGGTCAGCATTAAAGGCATAGTCTACAAACATCCTTTCATATGGGTCTTTCTGGTAGGTTTTCTAAGATATAGGCCATATCAATAAGTAAATGTTATACTGGAGGTTGCACGCAAACTGATGTCTGTACATAGCGATGGTCTTGGCGTACTCTTCCTTCAATCATTGAGAGACTCAACTAGAAACTGGGTGGTAGAGTTGCCATCCATTCTAAGTAATAGGTCCTATGCATGACAGTCACTGGGTGTCAAAACCTTAGGGTAGGGTCACACGTGCCATATTTTGCTGTGTATTTGTTGCTGCATATTTTCCTACCCATTTAAGTCAATGGGTAGGAAAATACACAGCAGAAAATGCGCAGTAAAATACGGCAAGTGTGACCCTAACCTTACAGTGTAATTTCTCCCAGCCTGATGAAAGACCAGGAGAGTATGCTTAGACAACCTCTTAAAGGGGTACTCCACCCCTAGACATCTTATCCCCTATCTAAAGGACAGGGGATAAGATGTCTGATTGCAGGCGTCCCGCTGCTGGGGACCCCAGCTATCTCCCTGCTGCACCCGGCATTCGTTTAGAGTGTCGGGTGGAGCGCCGGAGGCTTGTGACATCATGGCCATGCCTCGCTCGTGACATCACGGCCATGCCCCCTCAATGCAAGTCTATGGGAGGGGGCACGCCCCCTCCCATAGGCTTGCATTGAGGGGGCATGGTCGCGATATCACAAGCGGGACGTGAACTTGATGTCCCAAGCCTCCGTCCCGCATCGCTAGTCATCTGTCTGATGTCTGGGGTGCCACAGCCGAGATCACGGAGGTCCCCAGCAGCAGGACCCCCGCGATCACACATCTTATCCCCTATCTTTTGGAGAGGGGATAAGATGTCTAGGGGCAAAGTACCCCTTTAAGCATTCTACAATATCTATGGAGCTATGTTCTTGGGGGTTATGTAGACTGGCCAAGTTTTTTTGTTCAACAATGAATGACAATAATGGTGTCTGATAATTACTTGTCCACCCTATCTATTAATATGCATTATACATCTAGCTAAGATAGATGTCAGGACTCACAAGGCTTGGAGATGTTTATAACTCTTTGGGTAAGTAAGCTCTAGGCTTGCAAGGTTTAGGACAGACAAGGTTATAACATGTGCAACTCTGTCATCCAAAATCTGTGGAGCACTGTTTCTGCTTGTTGGGAGCCTAAGGGACCATATATTCCGGACAGAGATCCCGTAGGCTGCTGATGCCGTCTGAATTAGTCGGCGCTAGGACCGCATGTATATTGCCAGTCCCCATACCAAGTGCATTCTGCTGAAAGAATTAACATGGTCATTCTTACAGCAGGGGTGAATTTTCGTGGTTAAAAGCTCCACCACTGAATTTCGAAGCAGAATATTCCTGCTTGGAAATTCTGTAGTGTGCACAGACCGTTACAGACCAGGCAATGTTCTGTGGGGGAAAAAAGGCATGCAAATTAGCTCCAGAAGAAAGCTGTCTCTACTGCCACCTATAGGCAGCTTTCTTATCAGTCATATTCTGACCTTAAAAGTGCCATGAAACATGCCTAGGGATTTTTAGCCAAGCCAAATTCTCCTGCAAAGGCTTAAAGGGGTACTCCCCTGGAAAACTTTTTTTTTTTTTTTAAATCAACTGGTGACAGAAAGTTAAACAGATTTGTAAATTACTTCAATGTAAAAACCTTCTAGTACTTATCAGCTTCTGTTTTCTCCACAGGAAGTTCTTTTCTTTTTAATTTCCTTTTCAGTCTGACCACACTGCTCTCTGCTGACACCTCTGTCCATTTTAGGAACTGTCTGGAGCAGGAGAGGTTTGCTATGGGGATTTGCTTCTACTCTCGACAGTTCCTAAAATGAACAGAGATGTCAGCAGAGAGCAGACAGAAAGGAAATTCAAAAAGAAAAGAACTTCCTGTGGAGCAAATAGAAGCTGATAAGTACTAGAAGGATTCATATTTTTAAATAGAAGTAATTTACAAATCTGTTTAATTTTCTGCCACTAGTTGATTTAAAAAAAAATGTTTTCCAGGGGAGTATCCCTTTAAGGAACTAGATTAGGTAATATTTATTGCCAATTTCGCTGCCCTATTCCCTATGATCATACTGTAATGCTATATTTAGCCTTAAGGTGGTGTTCTTTATTTCTACAAGGTTTTTACAGTTTTGTGTATACAGCTTCAATGGGAATCTATACTTTTCCATGAACCTTCAGACATGTTTTTGTCTACTCCATCTGCTCCCTTTTCTTACTGACCTTCAGACAACAGGGTGTAACCTGCAGCTTCTGGGCCCCAATGCAAAATCTGTAATAGGGCCCCATGTCTACCTAGTGCCATTTATAATACTGATGTTTTCTTATGGGGTAGAGGTGTCTTTGGGGCCCCCTCGGACACCAGAGCCCTGATGCACTTGCTACCTTTGCATCCCCTATAATTATGTCCCTGCCTACACTAGACACTATAAGGGCCCGATCAAAGTGAGGAATTCACAAGGAATTTACTCGAGTAATTTCATCGTTCTTGAAAAAATAAAATCTCTTCTTCCCATAGACCTTAATGTATTTTGCTTTTTCTCGGGTTCTCGTTCTCACTGCAGAAATTCTGCTTGCGGAATTCCGCGGCAGAATTCCTCTCTGCTTGAAGAAAGAGCATGTTTTTTTCGCGACACCGTTTTTGCGCATGATTTGCGCAAAAATTCTGTGTGCAAAAGAAAAAAAGAAAGGGAAATTCTAGTGGTTGTTGTCCAGCAAAAAAAACAAAACAAAAAAAAAACGGTTTCCTCCTATATTTCCATGCGGAATTCCGCATCAATTCCTCACGGAAAAAACAACAGAAATTCGGCGGCGGAATTTTTAAGCGAGAATTCCTCGCCAATTCCTCAGTGTGAATGGGGCCTAAGAGAAAGCAGGGTAACATGGGGCAGTACGATCAGACTAAACGTGGTCTGTTTATGGTTCCCATATGAGCTGTATATAGAAAAGAGGAATATTTGCAAAAGTGAATGGTTACTTTTATTTTGAGTATGCATTGCTGTGGTTTTCCTTAAGAGCCAAGAAGCGGGCTCAATTCACCCAGATGCAAGAAAAAGTGCAAATATGTCACAGTAAAAGAAAAAACGTGCACAAGGATGCAGTCCATCGCAAGCCCTTCTCCAAAAGGAGGTGTGCCCCATCATCAAACCTACCCTTTCCCTCCGGGCCAAAAGGCACCTGCAAGGGTCCAGGTGTAATGTCCCTTTTCACCAAAGCTATTAAGGGACAACAAGTGCTCCGACATCAACCTGGGCATTAACCAGGGTATTAGCCAAGGAGCCATATACAGTTGGCATCTCTGCCAAAGCAGAGACGCCCCACGTTGCAAAAAGTGTCCACAGCATTTCATTTGTGCAGAAGTGCTCACAGCAATCTAATATCTATGGGCACTCTCAGCTCTGCTACATCGGTACTGGTGAAAAGGATAAATTAACATGTCGTACTCCATTGGCATCACAAGACACCTAAAGATTAATGGAAATCATTGGGAGCATGAAGTCATTGAGGAAAGGAAGTTAATGGTTACAAATGCACCTTCATTATCCCCCTGTTAATCATTACCCATAAGCACCTTTTGTATGAGGTTGAAAAGCTCAATGATCAATGGACGCCAATACACAAAATCGTTGTAGATAGCAATGTTACAAAGGCAGGCTTTGAAATGCACCAGGAAGGCGGAAGGGGTTAACTAATCGGTCTGCACCATGACTATAACAAGAACTGATGAATTCTGCCTGGAACAAGACAGGTGGCTATATATATATCTATCTATATATATATATATATATATATATATATATATATATATATATATATAATATATATATATATATATATATATATATATATATGTTTATTCCCTTTGTGTGTATTGTAACTAAACCAAAAAAAAGAAAATTGGACATAATGTCACACCAAACGCCAAAAATGGGCTGGACAAAATTATTGGCACCCTTAACTTAATATTTGGTTGCACACCCTTTGGAAAAAATAACTGAAATCAGTTGCTTCCTATAACAATCAATAAGCTTCTTACACCTCTCAGCCGGAATGTTGGACCACTCTTCCTTTGCAAACTGCTCCAGGTCTCTCTTATTGGAAGGCGCCTTTTCCCAACAGCAATTTGAAGATCTCTCCACAGGTGTTCAATGGGATTTAGATCTGGACTCATTGCTGCCACTTTAGAACTCTCCAGCGCTTTGTTGCCATCCATTTCTGGGTGCTTTTTGACGTATGTTTGGGGTCATTGTCCTGCTGACATTGGGCTGTACAGTGCGATCCAAAATCCGTTGGTAATCATCTGATTCCATGATTCCTTGCACAAATTCAAGGCAGCAAAACAACCCCAAAACATAATTGAACCTCCACCATATTTCACTGTAGGTACTGTGTTCTTTTCTTTGTAGGCCTCATTCCGTTTTAGGTAAACAGTAGAATGATGAGCTTTACCAAAAAGCTCTATCTTGGTCTCATCTGTCCACAAGATGTTTTCCCAGAAGCTTTTTGGCTTACTTATTTTGGCAAATGTAGTCTTGCTTTTTTATGTCTCTGTGCCAGCAGTGGGGTCCTCCTTGGTCTCCTGACATAACGTTTCATTTCATTTAAATGTTGACGTATAGTTCACGCTGACACTGAAGCTCCCTGAGCCTGCAGGACAGCTTGAATATCTTTGGAACTTGTTTGGGGCTGCTTATCCACCATCCGGACTATCATGCGTTGACACCTTTCATCAATATTTCTCTTCCGTCCACGCCCAGGGAGATTAGCTACAGTGTCATGGGTTGCAAACTTCTTGATAATGTTGCGCACTGTGGACAAAGGCAAATCTAGATCTCTGGAGATGAACTTGTAACCTTGAGATTGTTGATATTTTTCCACAATTTTGGTTCTCAAGTCCTCAGACTGTTCTCTTCTCCTCTTTCTGTTGTCCATGCTTAGTGTGGCACACACAGACACACAATGCAAAGACTAAGTGAACTTCTCTCCTTTTTATCTGCTTTCAGGTGTGATTTTTATATTGCCCACACCTGAAACTTGCCCCAGGTGAGTTTTAAGGAGCATCACATGCTGGAAACAATCTTATTTTTCTACAATTTTGAAAGGGTGCCAATAATTTTGCCCAGACCATTTTTGGAGTTTGGTGTGACATTATGTCCAATTAGCTTTTTTTCCTCCCTTTTTTGGTTTAGTTCCAATACACACAAAGGGAATAAACAGGTGTATAGCGAAACATGTGTTACTGCAATCCTTTTCTGTGAGAAATACTTCATTTTCTTGAAAAATTTCAGGGGTGCTAACATTTACGGCCATGACTGTATATATAAATATATATAAATTTATCTATTTATATATATATATATATATATATATATATATATATATATAATGAAGAAAGAAAAAAATATATATATATACAAAGAAAGCCAAATTCAGGAATACATTTAGCCAACAAGAACTGCTGTCAGGAACTGTTACAGAAGATATTAATCAGTTCTTAGGGGACCGGGGCTCAACTTCCATCTCTTGACAGCACTGGGAAACAGACATTTTATGCAGGTGCAAATGTAATTTCGGGAGCTCGGCCGCCACATCAGGCCCCTATATAGAGACGCTATTACACGCAACACAATCTAGCATTGCCTGTAAGGTGTTTATCACTTTATAATGCGCCTAGCATAGGCCCTGGGTGAGGAAAGGTTTTTCATACCTCCAAAAAGCTTATATTTAGTCCTTAAAACAGTATTTCCCCACCGGGGAGCCTCCAGCTGTTGCAAAACTACAACTCCCAGTATGCTTGGACAGCCAACGGCTGTCCGGGCATGCTGGGAGTTGTCATTTTGCAACAGTTGGAGGCACCCTGGGTGGGGAAACTCTGCCTTAAAGGTGTTAAACTGGCTCAAGAAAGTTAAACAGATTTGTAAATTACTTCTATTAAAAAAATCTTAATCCTTTCAGTACTTATCAGCTGCTGAAATTGAGTTGTTCTTTTCTGTCTAAGTGCTCTCTGATGACACTTGTCTCGGGAACTGTCCAGAGTAGAAGCAAATCCCCATAGCAAACCTCTTCTACTCTTCTACTACTGTGCAGTTCCCGAGACAAGCAGAGATGTCAGGAGAGAGCGCTGTTGCCAGACAGAAAAGAACAACTCAACTTCAGCAGCTGATAATTATTGGAAGGATTAAGATTTTTTAATAGAAGTAACTTACAAATCTCTTTAACTTTCTGGAGCCAGTTGATATATAAAAAAAAGTTTTTTCCTGGAATATCCCTTTAACGTGTAGGATAGTTAAAAAAAAAAAAAAAACACAAAAAAAAAAACAGAATGTCATTGGAACACAATCTGTGTGATCTGAAGCAAGAATGCCATAACAACACATATGACCTTTTGCTGAATAGCTTCCACCTGGCATTGGTCTAGATGAAAGAAGATGTTTATAGTGTGTTTGACTATTTCCTTGAAGAAGTTTATATCGTGATGATTATCTACCAAAACATATGGAAAATGTTGGTATCTTTGGTATTGTGAGTTTGCTGATGAATCAATTATACTGACTAGTCTTACATTTTTTCCAGTCCTGCACAAAGAATAGAACAAGGTTTTCAGATTAGGGTGCTCATACGCATTGGTCAAAAGTTGGCCCCACCCACCGACTTTGGCCAGTTTAGTCAACCTTTTTAATGTGTATGGGGGTCTCCCGACTCTCAGACAATGTCAGGGGAAGAGCACTGTTGGACATGTTGGATTTTAACTGCCTGACCCTTTTTTTCCCTAAGGGTACGTTCACACGTGCGGATTTACAGCGTATTTTACACTGCAGATCCGCCGCTGAAGGACCTCTGTATGGTGCCCTTAAATGTGCCTGCTCGGAACGGCAATACGCCGCGCATGCGCAGTGTACTTGCACACATTGCAGCTGCTTCCCCTGCTCAATGAGCTAGGCCGAGAGCTGCCGCGATGTGCGAGTATACTGCACATGCGCGCGGCGACTCGCACATCGGAGTGTCTGCTCGTAGCGGCGTATTGCCGCTCCAAGCAGGCACATATAAAGGCAGCATATAGGAGGTCCTTCAGCGGCGGATGCACAGCGAAATCCGCTGCAAAAATCCGCACGTCTGAATGTACCCTTAGGGTGCATGCACACCACATTTTTGTAATACAGTCCCCGTATCAGGTTTTTGATGAAAAACAGATTCCTCAAAACCTGACTAAACTGTATGAAAACATGTTTACAAATTTCAACCCGTATACGGTTTGAAAAATGATGTCCGGTTGCATCTGTTTTTTTTTTAACTGGCTCCAGAAAGTTAAACAGATTTGCAAATTACTTCTATAAAAAAATCTTAATCCTTTCAGTACTTATGAGCTGATGAAGTTGAGTTGTTCTTTTCTGTCTAAGTGCTCTCTGATGACACGTGTCTTGGGAACCGCCCAGTTTAGAAGCAAATCCCCATAGCAAACCTCTTCTACTCTGTGCAGTTCCCGAGACAAGCAGAGATGTTAGCAGAGAGCACTGTTGTCAGACAGAAAACAACAACTCAACTTCAGCAGCTGATAATTATTGAAAGGATTAAGATTTTTTTAATAGAAGTAATTTACAGATCTGTTTAACTTTCTGGAGCCAGTTGATATAAAAAAAAGTTATAAGTTGAGTGCTCCTGGGCCTGAATGCCAAATCTATAATAGGGTCCCCCCACCTAACAAAGGGTAGTTATATTACTGGTACACCAGGGCCCGGGTGTGACTGCTCCCTTCATATCCCATCCTACAAAGCCCAGTCTCTTTGGAAATCAATGTATGTGGTTCATTTCTGGGGTCAGTTTTATGGATAATTGTATGTCGTCAAGAAGGCGTTATACTCCAGGTATCATTTTAAGGAATAAAATTGTAAAGTCATTCAATTCACAAAATGAATTTCTATATACCCCATCAGGGAATACGTCGTAAATAGAAGGGAGTCCTCTGTTCAGGATCCTCATGTCGTATTCATGTGGCTACAAAGAGTGTCTCTTGCTCTGGAGGACCCGCCCTGTCCTGCTTTACACGGATAGCCCTGTGATTTAAATGGGCACAATGTAATTCTTAATTTCCCCAGTGGTGGCGCTGCAGGGAAATGCTTACTTCCCCTCCCAGTACACATGATCGCTGGGGGTCGCAAAGGAAATCTTTTTGATCAGTCAAGAGACCATTGCAACAAGAGACTATAAAGCAGTGGTCTCAAACTGTGGCCCTCCAGATGTTGCAAAACTTCAACGCCCAGCTTGCCCGGACAGCCGTTGGCTGTCCGGGCATGCTGGGAGTTGAAGTTTTGCAACATCTGGAGGACCACAGTTTGAGACCACTGATCTAAAACTAAAGTCTGACTTCTGGTGCCAGAAAGTTAAACAGATTTGTAAATTACTTCTATTAAAAAATCTTAATCCTTCCTGTACTTATTAGCTGCTGAATACTACAGCGGAAATTATTTTCTTTTTGGAACACAGAGCTCTCTGCTGACATCACGAGCACAGTGCTCTCTGCTGACATCTCTGTCCATTTTAGGAACTGTCCAGAGCAGCATATGTTTGCTATGGGGATTTTCTCCTATTCTGGACAGTTCCTAAAATGGACAGAGATGTCAGCAGAGAGCACTGTGCTCGTGATGTCAGCAGAGAGCTCTCTGTTTCAAACGAAAAAGAATCTCCACTGTAGTATTAAGGAAGGATTAAGATTTTTTAATAGAAGTAATTTACAAATCTGTTTAACTTTCTGGCACCAGTTGATTACAAAAAAAAAAAAAAAAAAAAAAAAAAAGTTTTCACCAGAGTACCCCTTTAAAAAAGTTTCTTTATGTTTAACGTTCACTGCACAATGAATATTGAAACAACGTAACCCCTCCTTGAATTTGGGGGAAGAAACGTCAAGACGTATGGGTCAATAAAGTGGTCCAGCAAAGCTAGGAATAGGCAATTACCTATCATTTTGTAACGAGATTGTGACTTTGGGTTCCCTCCAATTACACGTACATGTTTATTATAAGATTACATACGGTTAATTTCCTCTAAGACCGCCGGCACGGGTCCCGGTTCTCATCATTAGCTATGCCGCAGGGTAATGTGCCGTCTTCTGAGCTGCAGACCTAAACTTAAAGCTTCCACCAAAAACTCTTGAGGGTCAGAGCTCTAAATTCCGAATCATTACCTGTAAATCTAATTTCTCATTAAGGTGCAAGGAAACAACTTGACTTTTAATTAAAGTCAGGTGATATATGAAAGCCTGAAGAAAGAGCATGCAAAATAATCCATACTGAAATAAAATCAATACACTCTTAAATAAATATTGCATTAAAGGCCCCATTTGGTGAATCTGTAAACAAGCCGTCCATCCAGAATTTACCAATGCATTTCTGATGGACATGATACAATGACATACAGCCAGAGCGGGGGAATGGGGGTGAAGTGATTATTTAGTATTCTACTCATAGAGAAGGATCAAGAGTCAAATAACATGAGGAGTGAAATATATAAATTCACTAAGAATTAGCTACGTTAAAGGGGTATTCCAGGATTTTTTTTTATTTGACTATGCTACAGGGGCTGTAAAGTTAGTGTAGTTCATAATATAGTGTCTGTGCCTGTGTGTGACGGTTTTCTCACAATTCTTATGTGATTTTCACCCCAATATTTGTTTTTAAAAGCATACAAAATGACTGTTGTCTCAGATTTTTCCCAGCTTGCAATGCGGCCGAGACCTGACTCACTAGTCAGCTGATGACAGGGAGCCTGTCTGCTTCAATGGGTGGAGCGATTGCTTGGTGGGAGAAAGATCAATCTGCAACTAATGCAACAGCTGGAGGCACCCTGATTGAAAACCACAGGTCTTTTGAATGGATACAGCTCATTCATGTTTCAATGGGTGGGGTGGCTGATGTGTGGGAGGTAGGTAAATGGAATTGTGGGATTTGTAGTAGAAAAAAAGGAAAATTAAACAGGAAATACAAGTTCACAAAAAGCTAGCCACAGTGTTATGGTAATGTCATGACATAGTCATTTAGCCCCAAGACAATCCTTCCTAAGCATGTCCATTACGGTCTGCCAGGTACATACTAAAATCATCTTATGCTGGATAACCCCTTTAAAGGAATAGTGCAGTGAAAGATAACTTATCCCCTATCCAAAGGATAAGGGATAAGTTATAAATCGCAGGGGTCCGGCCCTTGGGACCCCTAGCGATCTCCTGAACAGTGCCGCAAGCAGCCGTTCTGATCCCTGCAAGAAAGCCACAACCGACACGCCCCCTCCATGTATCTCTATGGGATATTTATCTTATAGAGCCTCCCATTTTCTCAGGTATGAGGCCACATGGTTTGCACAGCGGGATTTGGAGATTTTCTGCCATCCGTCTCTGTAGATCCTCTCAAGCTTTACCACATTGAATAGTTTTTAGGTATCTCTAGAGATGTTCGATTGGGTTGAAGTTTAGACCACTGAAGGACATTCACAGAGTTGTCCCAACACCACTCCTGTATGTTTAGGGTCATTGGGGGAGATTTATTAAAACCTGTCCAGAGGAAAAGTTTCTGAGTTGACCATAGCAACCAGATTTCTTCTTTCATTTTTGAAAAGGCCTGTGAAAAATGAAAGAAGCAATCTGATTGGTTGCTATGGGAAACTCAGCAAATTTTCCTCTAGACAGGTTTTGATAAATCTCCCCCATTGTCTTGTTGGAAGGTCAACCTTCAGTCCAGTCTGAGGTCCAGAGCACTCTGGATCAGGTTTTCATTAAGAATATCTCTATACTTTGCTCCATTCAGCTTTTCCCTCAACCCCGACCAGTCTCCCTCACAGCATGATGCTGGCACCACCATGTTTTACTGTAATGGTATTGGGCAGGTGATGAGCAGTGCCTGGTTTCCTCCAGACTTTACGTTTAGAACTGAAGCCATAAAGGTTAATCCTGGTTTCATCACCAGAGAATCTTGTTTCTCAGAGAGAAAGTCCTTTAGCGGACCTTTCCTGCAAACTCCAAGTGGCTTTCATGTGTTTTTTTATTTTATTTATTTGAGGAGAGGCTTCTTTCTGGACACTCTGCCATAAAGCCCAGCTTGGTTGAGTGCTGCAGTGCTTGACCTTCTCAAAGTTTTTACTATCTGGCTTCTAGAGCCACCGTTAGGACCAAGAAAAGGTGATTGCTGTGGGTGAAGTCTAGGTTTGGTGTCTTGTGACCAGCATTGTTTAAAAAACCATTTGGGGGCTCTAACTCCCATAGGTATATTTCTGATATCATTTGTCTGTTTAGATAGGCAGGTAAACTATCATTTTCAAGGTAGTAGAAATTAGGCATCGACCGATTATTGGTTTGGGCAATATTCACAATTTTGGACGTTATCGGTATCGGCAATTACCTTGCCGATAATGCCCCGACCCCCACCACCGGGCTACACCGCACCCCCCACCACCGCGCCGCACCCCCCCACCGCACCACCCCGGCCGCTGCCCCATTGCCTCCCCCATCCCTGGATTTATAATTATCTGTTCCCGGGGTCCACGCTATTTCTGGCTCCTGCGACTTCCTGTGTTACGCTGTGCACTGCGCAGCGCAATGATGAGTGACGTCCTCAACACGACATCATCACCGTCATTGCACACAGTGACAGCTCAGGAGGCAGCGCCGGAGGCAGAAGTAGAGCGGACCCCGGGAGCAGGTAATTATAAAACCGGGAATGGGGGTCTCTGGCCGGCGGGGGGGGGGGGGGTGGTCGCAGCGCGCGGGGGGGGGGGGGGGACATTAGCAGTGATAGGACTCAGGACCCCAGGACAGGCAGGGGAGAGAAGCTGGTGGCGGCGGTCTCTGGCACAGCAAAAGCCGCTGCAGTTCATTGATTTAAAGCGCCTGCTTTAAATCAATGATCTGCAGCGGTGTTGCTGGGGGGGATAAATATCGGAATATCGGTATAAGTTATCGGCTATCGGCCCTAACCTCCACAGAGTATCGGCCCTAAAAAGACTATATTTGTTGATCCGAAATAGAAGGAGTCGGCACTCATAACTGTAGTGTGGTGCCCGTGGACTGGTCAGCATACAGTAGGTAGAAGAAATCCCGGCCGACACGAATAGATGCAAATCACCTGAAGTGTTTATTCACAAGTCAGCATAGCAAGGCAATGTAGCGACACGCAATGCGTGTTGCTACATTGCCATGCTATGCTGACTTGTGAATAAACACTTCGGGTGATTTGCATCTATTCGTGTGTGCCGGGATTTCTTCTACCAACTATCATTTTCATGCTGCCTGAACAAGGGGCAATCAGGGGGTCTCTGGCAGCTTCTCCCTGCCCCATCAGCCTTTATTTATGTATCTGCTTGGGTATAGGGAGAGATCAATCAGTCGAGGCTGGCAGGGTAGGGAGAAGCTTCTTGGGGACCACCCTGATGACGTGTGGTTCGAGAAGCATGCAAGTGATGATAGGTTTCCTATAAGAGCCTTATTTTTCTTCATTCTGTCCATTTATTCATGACGCATCCTGAATACAGAGAAGCACAAACCATCAGCAGCTCAATGATCAGACCACAGACAGATAGTTCTAGCACATAAATGGTGTCTCTCTTTTCCTGATCCATCGAATGCATGGATTTTCTCCCAAGTCTTCCAATTAATCTGAAGATGGCGAGTTCCTCCAGTGATGATAAAGGTGGCTGGGGATGCTGTGAAATATAATTGTTTATGATCTTCTGGTTTGGTAAAGCTGCAGCGCTGTAGGAAGAACCTAGATAAAGCACTTCTCCTCGCCATTTGTTTTACCTTAATCACTTCTATTACTCAGACTGTAATATAAGGAAGGCTTATGCTTCAATTACAAGGCTTACTATGCTCCAATTTCTTATTTCTTAAATGTTCTGTCTCCGTGACATCTTGATCCAGCATCTGTCCTTGTATATTGTCCAGAAGAAATATCTTCTTATATTCTCCGTTCTGCAGAAGATGCGTCGTTTTCTGGTAAATGGAAACAGATGATCTTCCCTTATCATATATAATTGATATGCTTTTTGTAATTTAATAAGCATTTTACATGCATACTCTGGGATTTTAGGCTTCTGGTTCAAGAAGCGGGCTGGTTGTTTTATTTAACACTTTGGGGGCCGATGACGAAATGTAGTGGAGGGAGGGGATGAGTCTGTCTCGGCTGAATGTTCGTTCACTGGGAAATTGATGTTCAGAACTGGTGGTTTTATCATGTGGGACCATGCTAATTTGGAAAATATAGAAATACGGATGTGTACGGGATGTAACTGCGCTGTTGGCGGCTGCGCGCTATTATTAAATAGATTATACCACAAACTCTATGAGGTTTAAATGGAATGGAAGCACGCTGCATAGAAATCACTTTGGCAATTCCACCAAACTGGGATGTACTGAGTGTGGGTCTGATGCTTGTTTACAGCCAGGGCTCAAGTCCTGCAGGAACACGTGGGAACTGAGTTCCTGCACCTTTTCCACAGCAGGAACTCCATTCCCATTAGCAGGAGTTCTGCAGGACCAGCCCTTGAGTGGAAATCTTGGGTGAGTTCCTACACCTTTTTCCCCAGGACTTGAGCCCTGTATAGCGGTGGGGAACCCATAAAAAGGCTTAAAGGGGTACTCCGCTGGAAAACATCTGCCCCCTCCCATAGACATGAATGGAGAGGTCGTGGCTGTGAAGTCACGACCACTGCCACAGGAACCCGCCGTTTGTTTAGAACACCAGGTCCTGCAGGAGATCGCGGGGGGCCCCAGAAGCGCGACCCCGTGACCAGACATCTTATCCCCTAACCTTTGGATAAGGGATAAGATGTCTAGCAGCGGAGTACCCCTTTAATGGCGGACCTAAGGGCGATCACTGATGTCAGCCAATACCAGAAGGTCCCTGGCTGCTAATAGCAGCCGGGACCTGACATGCATGATGCGAGCACCTATAAGTACCAGGACGTACATTTACATTATGTATTCATAAGGGGTTAAGTTTTTAAAAAAATAAAAGAAAGAGAAAAAATATTGAAGGCAAGCTAAAATATATTACAACTCCTAAAAATCAATAGCGTTTGTTTTGCTTGCACTGTGATAGAAATACATTTTCCACCGCATCGTAACCTGATCCATTCTGATC
Source organism: Hyla sarda (assembly GCF_029499605.1). Classification (NCBI taxonomy): domain Eukaryota; kingdom Metazoa; phylum Chordata; class Amphibia; order Anura; family Hylidae; genus Hyla; species Hyla sarda. The sequence continues at coordinate 72,129,561 of NC_079191.1, read as the reverse complement.
CCTTATTAGCCTGTGGTAAATGTGCGCGTTCGGTTGCAGCTTTTCAAATAATAAGGAAAAATTTGAGCAGCGGGCAGTAGGATTTTCCTTTTATACGACTTATATTTCAAAATACAAGAGTACGAGAGCTTTTGCCATTTTTTCCATGACTTCAAATAGGGATTGGGGCGATGAACTTCAAATTAATCCTCTTCAGTATTTTATATTTATGGGTATTTTATATTAGGCATTCTAGCAGGACTGCTAAGCTGCAAAGTGATCCAATAGAAGCAGACATGTATGTGGAACCTGTGACCTACAAAAGAAGCGCAGAAGCTGGATACAATTTCTATCTGGCCAATTACAGTCGCTTTGATTCAAATGTAGGGGTGTAGATAAAGCGATAAATAGGTTATAATGCCCCCAGAGCCTAAAAAACCACAAAAGATGACACCAGAAATCAAACATGATAAGTTGGCTGTCCGGGCATGCTGGAAGTTGTAGTTTTGCAAAAGCTGGAGGCGCACTGTTTAGGAAACACCGCACGGCATAATTCAGAGCATAAACTGTGCGCCTAGGAAGCCACGCCCACAAATGACCAGTGGACGCGATATAGGCTAAAGAAAGTCTGTGTGACATTGCGGAAATATAGGCCGAATAGGGCCTTGAGAAACAACCCCCTTTGTGTATTGAGCTCCTATGTAGGTTTATGTATCTCCATGGTTACGATGAACAAACAAATATTAAATACATCCTATGTAGCATATTATTTTTCCTGAGTATAAATGGCAGGGCCAGTTTACATATAATAACAAAATGATTGCTTTAAGGGTGTATTCACACGTACAGTATCTTGTGCATATTTGATGCGCAGGATTTAAAGCTGTAGATTTGATGCTGCAGATTTCGATGTAAACAAAATGACTGAACACAGCGTCAAATCTGCAGCTTCAATTCCTGCACATCAAATGTGCGCAGGATAGTGCATGTGTAAATACCCCCTTAGGGTAAGGTCACACGTGCCGTATTTTGCTTCTGCATATTTTCCTACCCATTAAAGGGGGTAAACTTTTCTTTTTTTTTTTAAATCAACTGGTGCCAGAAAGTTTAACAGATTTATAAATTACTTTTATTAAAAAATCTTAACCCTTCTAGTAATTATTAGCTTCTGAATACTGCAGTGGAAATTCTTTTCTTTTTGGAACACAGAGCTCTCTGCTGACATCATGACCACAGTGCTCTCTGCTGACATCTCTGTCCATTTTAGGAACTGTCCAGAGCAGCATATGTTTGCTATGGGGATTTTCTCTGTCTCTGGACAATTCTTAAAATGGACAGAGATGTCAGCAGAGAGCACTGTGGTCAGGATGTCAGCAGAGAGCTCTGTGTTCGAAAAAGAAAAGAATTTCCTCTGTAGTATTCAGCAGCTAATAAGTACTGGAAGGATTGAGATTTTTTAAAAACTTTTTATTTTTATTTTTTTTAAATCAACTGGTTGCCAGAAAGTTAAACAGATTTGTAAATTACTTCTATAAAAAAAAATCTTAATCCTTCCTGTACTTATTAGCTGCTGAATACTACAGTGGACATTATTTTCCGTTTGAAACACAGAGCTCTTTGCTGACATCATGACCACAGTGCTCTCTGCTGACATCTCTGTCCATTTTAGGAACTGTCCAGAGTAGAAGAAAATCCCCATAGAAAACATATGCTGTTCTGGGCAGTTCCTAAAATGGACAGAGATGTCAGCAGAGAGCACTGTGCTCATGATGTCAGCAGAGAGCTCTGTGTTTCAAAAAGAAAAGAATTTCCGCTGTAGTATTCAGCAGCTAATAAGTACAGGAAGGATTAAAAAATTTTAATAGAAGTAATTTACAAATCTGTTTAACTTTCTGGCACCAGTTGATTTAAAAAAAAAAAAGTTAAAGTTAATGGGTAGCAATATCTGTCAGGATTCGGCAGGCTGATGGTGGATCCTCTGTGTCAGAGAGGGATTGGCGTGGACCGTACCGGAGGACCAGTTCTAAGTTGCTACTGGTTTTCACCAGAGCCCGCCGCAAAGCGGGATGGTCTTGATGCGGCGGTAGCAACCAGGTCGTGTCCACCGGTAGCGGCTCAACCTCACTGACTGCTGAGACTGGCGTGGTACAGGAGGACTAGACAGAGGCGAGGTCAGACGTAGCAAAAGGTCAGGGCAGGCGGCAAGGTTCGTAGTCAAGGGCAACGGCAGAAGGTCTCGAAACACTGGTAAGGGCACTCACAAAACGCTTTCACTAGGCACTGACTAAACAAGATCCGGCGATGACAGGAAGGGGAAGTGGGTTTTTATAAGGAAGGTACAGGTGCAGGTACTGATTGGGCCAGGCACCAATCAATGGCGCACTGGCCCATTAAATCCCAGAGAGCCGGCGCCCTAGAGAGCGGGGCCGTGCGTGACGGGACTGAGCAGACAGAGGACGGGGCAGGTGAGGAAATTGGGATACGACCCGCGAGCGGGCGCGTCCCGCTACGCGGATTGCATCCCCACCGGTGACACTAGTGCAGCGCTCCAGGTCAGCGGGTCTGACCGGGGCGCTGCACAGAGACTAACGCCGCAAGCGCTCCGGGAAGGAGCAGGGACCCGGAGCGCTCGGCGTAACAAAATCAGCTGCAGAAAGTACGCAGCAAAATAATGCACATGTGACCCTACCCTGAAGGAGTTTTCATTGCCACAAAAAAAAAAAAATCAATCAATCAATAAATAAATAAATAAAACATAGGCTCAGGCTAGCATAAAAATAAAAAATAAGTTATCCTCAGAGGTGTTATTCCTAGTTTTTAGCTGCTGGTTCCCACTACCTGGTGCAGTAGCCATACTTTAAGGGGTACTCTGCTGCCCCAGCGTTCGGAACAACTTGTAGCGGGTGGTGGGAGTCGTGACGTCTCAACCACGTCACGCCCCCTCAATGCAAGTCTATGGGAGGGGGAGTGGCGGCCGCCACGCCCCCTCCCATAGACTTGCATTGAGGGGGTGTGGCGTGATGTCACGAGGGGTGTGGCTGTGACGTCATGACCCCCACCGCCGGCAGCCAACATTCTAAACAAGCGCTGGGTGCTGCAAAGAGATCGCTGGGGTCCCAGCTGCGGGAGCCCTGCGATCAAATATCTCATCCCCTATCCTTTGGATAGGGGATAAGATGTGTAAGGGTGGAGTAACCCTCTAAATAATAAGTGGCGGTAGCCACAGGAGGAGGTGTCTTGAAGAAGAGACAGCAGAGAAATGTTATCTATATTGTCAGCTATTCTTTCTAAATTTGCTGCCAAACAATTGTGGTAAAGGGTATTTTCACCACTTGTGATTTTTAACAACCAGTGTACCCAAACCGTGGCAAATTGGCTTAATCTCTCCCCTGCTCCTACTCACCCGGCTGATCCCCCGCTGCTGCCACCCAAACTGTGCCCGTTTCCTGTTGATCAGCACTTCCTTCCTTTGTCTTGGCACATAGGAAAGACCTTCTCAGCTGATCAATGGCTGGGGCAGGGCATATCCACTGTGCCCACTGATTTGCTCAATTGGCATTTCCTGTGTGTCAAGATGAAAGCTGATCAGTAAGAATCGGGCACCATCAAGACGGCAGCAGAGTGGGAGATCAGGCAAGTGTAACTGCGTTTGAGCACGTATAAAATAAAAAGGGTGGCACCAGACAACCACCATTAGCTTTCATATAATTATTCTTATAATTATTTATTTTATATATATATATACACACACATATATATAATATAATATATACAGTATATTTTGGGAGATTGTGTATGCAGGTTCATCAACAGACTCCCAAACCTGTCTTGGCTTCAAGGTCTTTATAGTTTACATTCAGGGATCCCCCATTGAAGAATTTATAATTAGGATGAACAGCATTACATTCAGTGTGTTTAGCCTCGGGGTGGATGAAAAAACAAACAAAAAACAACTAATAGATTGTATGTTAAATAAAAAAAGATTTCAGGAATCCACCTGAATTGAAGACCCTTGAAGATTCTGATACATCCCATCATTTAACGTCATCTTGGCGGTGGGCATATGTTTGCCTCTTGCCCCGCAGCATCGCTCTGAATATATACAGCTGCATACACTGGGGGTCTAGCCTCAGGCTTGTAACGGATAAGCGTTTCATCTGTCTAAGGCCAATAAAAGGTTATTAAACTGAGCAATATCTCACAGTTCTGCCCAATTTGCTCTCGAAGCAATACAGCATTTACAAAACACAAGAATCCCTCAGGGCATGAAATCTAAGCCTGAACACAAGTAAATGAAACCATTAAGCAAGTAGAAAAAACCTTTTTCGATATTTACATTTTTTTTTCTTTCTTCGCGCGGCAACTGACCAAAGGGAGGACGGCCATTACCCATCATTAGGGTTTTCTGAGAGAAGCTCTTTGATCAGCTGAGAGCTGGATATGGTTAATGCACTCATTACCAAGAAGAATGTATTCAGCGCATAGCGTCTATGGGATGCCTCAGCCTCAGAGCGCAAAACGGACCATCAAAATCTGGAAAGCAAGCCGAGCAAATGAGGGGAATATCCAAAAAGCTCCAGCAATCAGGAGAAGCCCGAAGGAAAATGATGTCAGGAGGCAGCGGAAGGTCAGCTGTACCATAACAATACATCCAGAAACATCAGGCAAGAGTGCATGGATGGAACAACAGGAAACTGGAAAGTTGCGCTCATTGAGCGTGCACCTGTTTGGATATAGTGCCAAGCAGCGCTGGTGTCAGGAGACAATGCAAACAGTCCAAGTGCAAAAGGTTCTAAAATTTTAAGTGTCACATGTACATATAATTCAGCTGAGGTGAGGATACAACCTTATAGCATAGGGCGTTTACAAAAAGTTGGGCTAATAATAACACATTTAAGAACTAAAAGGGTATATATATATATATATATATATATATATATATATATATCTTTGAAATTGCATACAGGGACTAAGGTAACGAAAACAAAAAAAAAAAATTTTACTACCGTATACTTAGCTCACAACTGCCATTGCTTCCTAATCCCACCACAAAGCATCATTAAAAGCAGAGAGCAAACAAGAAATGCAGCCGCAGGGGACTGGGGAAGAAGAGTATGCAGTCTTTTTTGTTTTTAGTCTAATCTAATGAATGCATTAAAACATTTAAGATGAACTCCCATAGTATTCCAAGGCTGTATTCTAAATTAATAAAAAAAAACAACAAAAGGCACTAACTGTGGAAGATCAAAAGTGCTGGATAAAAAGTAATACGGAGGGGGCACAATGGCCGCTTCCCCTCTCCGGTTGTGTACCGACATACACAAGAATGGACAGCACGGAGTGAATATCAACTATATTCAGAAGCCCGTCTGCAGCCTTCCCGTAGAAACTTAGGAAATCATCAAACTTTGAGGGTACCGGGAGTTTTCATGGCACTAATCAGGGCAGATACAATCCAGGTTCATGGATACAGGTAAAATTCCTTTAATGACCAGAATGCAACGTGTTTCACTGCGCAAGCGCAGGGAAACGCATTGCATTCTGGTCAGGGGTATTCCAGGAAAAAAAATTTTTTATATATCAACTGGCTCCAGAAAGTTATACAGATTTGTAAATTACTTCTATTAAAAAATCTTAATCCTTTCAATAATTATCAGCTGCTGAAGTTGAGTTGTTGTTTTGTGTCTGGCAACAGTGCTATAGGGGATTTGCTTCTAAACTGGGCAGTTCCCAAGACATGTGTCATCAGAGAGCACTTAGACAGAAAGCAACAACTCAACTTCATCAGCTCATAAGTACTGAAAGGATTAAGATTTTTTTTTAATAGAAGTAATTTACAAATCTGTTTAACTTTCTGGAGCCAGTTGATCGCCTAAGTCTGTATTCTGGGAAGAGTGGACCATACACCATTTTTATGCCAGCGCCTGCAGATTCTCCATGCGGACATTCCAACAAGTGAACATAGCCTAACGGATCTCATTGACTTTAACGAAAGCTAAGGCTACGTTCACACGTTCAATCTCTGTGGGAACATTCCACACCTGAATGTGCCGTCTCATAGACGGCTATTCATTCCGTGCGGAGTCCTAAGAAAAAATGAACACGTTCATACTTTCTGTAGACACGGTAAATGGAAATTCTGGACGTGTGCACAGCGCAGCAGAATGCCATTGAACTCAATAGGAATTCCAATGCGGAATGTGAGAACATGGCCTAAAAGTGACTTGTGTGATGAAGCCCCCCGAATAGAGCTCTGACGCAGATGTGAGCCTAGCCTTACCTCTTACTATGTGTCAACATGTGGCAGGTCAGTACCATATGAACCACAATCCCCAGAGTAGATCCTGCTGCAAATCGACAGCCACTTGTATTACACAGGGATTTTGCTAGTATAATACGTTCAGATCTGAAAATCTGTAGCATCTGTAGATTTTTATTAAATTTTTTTAAGTATTGTTTTTTTCAGGTTGCATTGTTATGTTGTGCTATGGTGTTAGCCTTTATTATTAAAGTGGAAAAAACTTTTTTTTTATATCAACTGGCTCCAGAAAGTTAAACAGATTTGTAAACTACTTCTATTAAAAAATCTTAATCCTTCCAATAATTATCAGCTGCTGAAGTTGAGTTGTTGTTTTCTGTCTGGTAACAGTGCTCTCTGCTGACATCTCTGCTTGTCTCGGGAACTGCACAGAGTAGAAAAGGTTTGCTATGGGGATTTGCTTCTAAACTGGGCGGTTCCCGAGATAGGAGTCATCAGAGAGCACTTAGACAGAAAACAACAACTCAACTTCATCAGCTCATAAGTACAAAAAGGATTAAGATTTTTTTTAGAGAAGTAATTTACAAATCTGTTAAACTTTCTGGTGCCAGTTGATATATAAAAAAAAAGTTTTGGATAACCCCTTTAAGTTATGTTCAGTTAGCTTATTTGCTTTGTTATTATTTTTTAATTGTTTATGTTAAATTGTTTTATATTTTTAAATAAATAAACAAATAACTAAATAAAAAACAAACTACAAAGTGTAACACATCACATCTTGAAACCATTGTGGACATCATATTGGGAGTCTCCTACTACAATCCAGAGTGCAGAATCACTAAGGGCTTATTTACACAGCAGAATATCCACCCAGAAAAAATCCGGGCGGACATTCTGTGTGCGGCAGGAGCGACAAATTTATCAGCGCTAGGGCCACTTGGAAATTCGCAGTTTCCATAGTAGGCAAAGCATTTCTGAGCGCAGGAGAATCCTATTGGAAACAATGAGAGGATGCTGCACCGAAATTTCCAAAAGGAATTCTGAAATAAAATTACAGAATTACGCTTGGAAATTCTGCCATGTGAATGGGCCCTTACAAAGAAGCTCTTCCGCTGTCCATTCCTGTAATACCACATTTGGCCATTAGTGGTCACTGCAAGTAACTTCCCACAAAATCAAACGATTGCTCAGGATCCTGTCTGCCATTTAGTAACCCCCTTAAGGAACATATCATTTTGTTGCTATGGGCTTTCACTAGTTTTCATGTATGGTTGGTAATAACCGCATGGTCGGTTTTTATGCATAAAACAAGTTATGGACACATAAAGCAAACCTTATTGTTATAGATGGGCAGTGTTTACAGGCAGGATTTTGAACAAATATGAAAAATTACAAGAATAAAAAAAAAACAATATCGAACATACAGGATTTTGACTATGAGGTTATGTCACTAAATACAACAAATGCAATGTTTTTATACTGCCCGTGCACCAGCTCCCAACAGTTCCAGATGGCTTTGTTTATATACACAAGAATGCAGAGCGTCCGCCTTCCATATACCCGCTCCGCGTTTAATTAACATAAATGTTCTTCCATTTAAGAGAAAAAAAATAAAATAAGTAATTACCAAACATGGCAACAATATTTTCACCTTGGACTCTCGTGCTAGCGGCAAGTTGTTGTCTTTCAGAGCGCGCAACATGATCCAGAAAAGTTATATTAGCAAACTTACAACTCATGGAGCATATGTTTCCAATGCCAGAATATGGAAACCAGATAAAGCAGCGTTGGCTTCCGACAGAGGGTTGGAAACAGTTTGCAGAACAGGAAGTAAAACAATTCTTTATAGGTAGTTTGGCAGCGCTTAGTGGACAATTAACAGAACGGGAACACTGTGTTAAGTAAGGTTAGAAGAGAGTACAAAATCCACAAAGAGAAGAGTCTCTGTATGTGGAACTTTACATTGCTAAGTGGATCAATTCTGTGCATAAAAAACTATGTAACTCGTATTTATCTTTCAGGCTTGAAAATGGCTTAGGTTTACTTAGGATTATATATCTATCCGTCTATCTGAGACCACATGTAGAAGGCAGCACAACCCAAGCAAATCTGTAACAGGGTATGGGGTGCCAGCGGGGTAACAGTCCCAGTCGCAGAATGTATACAGATCCAGAAACAAATAAATTCCAGCGGCACTCCCAAGATAAAGTGCAAAATCTAAGGTGCTTTATTAACCCATAAAGGTGACTTCATGGGTCAATAAAGCACCTTAGATTTTGCACTTTATCTTGGGAGTGCTGCTGGAATTTATTTCCATATCTATCTATCTGTCTCATATCTATCTATCTATCCATCTCATATCTATCTATCTATCTATCTATCTAATATCTATCTATCTCATATCTATCTATCTAATATCTATCTATCTCATATCTATCTATATATCTTATATCTATCTATATATCCATATCATATCTATCTGTCTCATATCTATCTATCTAATATCTATCTATCTATCTATCTAGATAACGGAAAACAGTGGCACACAGGTGGCTTTGGTGAAAATTGTGTGGCTTTATTCACCAAACAATGGCGACGTTTCAGCTGCCTCTAGCAGCCATTGTCGAGACAATGGCTGCAAGAGGCAGCCGAAACGTCGACATTGTTTGGTGAATAAAGCCACACAATTTTCACCAAAGCCACCTGTGTGCCACTGTTTTCCGTTATCTATCCAAGTCTGGGACTTCTGGGACCAAGTCTACCCACAGCGAGCACCCACCTGACTTGTTTTTGTCCAGTGCTGCCCATATTTCTTTTTTTTTCTATCTATCTATCTGTCTCATATCTATCTATCTCCTATCTATATCTATCTCATATCTATCTATCTCATATCTATCTATCCATCTATGTACAGGAGAGCAGCACATCCAAAAAACATAGGTGTAGAGGTGCACGCTGTAGCTCAATCCAGGTCACGGATTCAATGGGTATACAGTAAACCAATAAACAGCAGCACTCTCGACTGCAGTGAAAAAGTGTTGTGGTCTTTATTCACATAATGTGCAGAGGTAACTTTTCCGCTGGTTCACCAGCCGAAACGTTGCCTCTGCACATTATGTGAATGAAGACCACAACACTTTTTCACTGCAGTCGTCGAGAGTGCTGCTGTTTATTGGTTAACTGTCTATCTATCCACATATTCACATACACACAGTTTACAGCAGTGTTTCCTAATACATATTGCTTTCATCCGTCCTGTAAATGGTCAACACAAATGTGGGGTGCAGCAGGGAGATCGCAGGGGTCCCCAGCGGCGGGACCCCCACGATCAAACATCTTATCCCTTATGTTTTGGACAGGGGATACGATTTCTAGGGGCAGAGTACCCCTTTAAAGAAATGATATTTTTAACATGGACCTCTTCTGAAACAGAAATAATCACGAGTGCACAGGTCTCTGCCTCCCTCAAGATCAACACACTCCTCTCCCTCTGCTGTAGACCAGAAACGCGTTGCTTGTGTTCTTGTAATAAAACAACTTTAAAGGAACTATCAGATGTCCTAGTCCTATCACCTCCAGCAGACCAGCGCCAGAGACGGTCGTTTTTTTAATCCTATACTCAAATTAACGCTGCAGTATGACCAGCTATACATATTTGTATGGGATCTCCATTTATATTCCACACAAGTAAATGCTAACGTGCAAACAAACCATTTCAATGTATATATCTTGGAGAGGGCTCTTTTTCTCATTTCCTTCAGCTACTTGGAATATCTCTTACATTTGTAAGCTACCGCAGTAGACCAATGTATGCCGTACATTTGCAACTGCTTCACAAATCCCAGTTGGATTGTCCATTAATTGAACAGTAAACCCTGGTCAATGCCACCATATATATATTTTTTTTTTCTTTTGCAGAACAAGATAGTTCTTGAAATGAAAACAGACAGGGCTTAGAGACTACAGCTATCTGGTACAGTATGTTTGATTTTGTATACAGGCTAATATGGCAGAGATACAAAAATCTGTTTCCTTGCTGCATAAAAAACACAAAGAAAAACAAAACAAAACCAAAAAAACAACAACATTTTCTAAAATGCTTCTTCCTGCAAGACAAGAATTCAGAATTAACAATTCCCCACTGAGTGGAATGTAAATCTCAAGCCGGCACATGTTGTCGTCAGGTAGATTAACCATTATCAGGCGTTAGCGGTGGGGGCGGGGAGGTGGAATAAAAAGTGGAAGGTGAAGGAATTGAACGGAATAGAATAAATGTAGGTAATTCATTAAAAATAACATTGGCTCTAATGAACTCCCTGCTCCATGAAGTGGAGACCTTGCCGCATTCGTCTGAATGGTGAAAGCTAAACCAAACTGGCAGAACAATTTTCGGTTAATATAAACCACAAGAGTCCATTCGACAGAGCTCATGTTCTTTCCCTGTTCTATTTATTTGTAACTTCTCCCACATGGCAGAAATATAATAGTGCTCTTTCCATTTGATAAATGGGTCTCCTATCCCGAATCCAGCACAAGGGGGCCCAGAGGTCCCGGTAGCGATGCCGCATGACAGTATTAAAGTTTTTTCACTATAAATCAAACCAGGTCGGGAGTGTGGCACCCCATAAGCTGGCCTGAGGAGACAATCACTGAAATATTAGCTGGTTTAAAGTGACATTAACCCAGTATTTTCCTTCTCGAACCGCTGAGCTGAATAAATAATGGGCTGTGGCTGTGCTGGGTTCTGTAGCTCATTCCATTCAGCGGAATAGGCTGGACTGCCCTACCGAGCACACCTGACTACATGGAAACGAAAAAAGACCACAGCCCTTTCATCATGTTTATCAGCAAAGGTCCAAGAAATCGAGTACCCACGGATCAAACATTGATGACCTATCATAAGGAGAGGCCAGCAATGTTACAGGGTCAAACAACCCGTTTAGGGGCTGGTGTTTGTCAGTCATATATTGCCCTGTGTATTAGTGCATGTGTGGCCAACAAATGACAAAAATAAAGGGTTGCTCAGTACATGAATGCTGATCTAGAAGACATGTGGTCATTTTGAGTAGGGGTCAAGCTGGGAAATACAGCTTTATAGGGGTTAATGTTTTATTTTTAAAATGTTCATGGTCGCTGGTCACATGAGCGCTTAGTAGGCACAAGCACTCAGGTGACCAGAGACCATGAATATTCACATTCAGCCGGCGGGCCCACCTCCAACGCGCAATTCAGCGAAGATAGAAGAGGGACCAGGCACCGGAGAGAAGGTGAGAAGGTATGTATATTAGTCAGACACCCGCATTGGTCTCCAGTTCACCGGCACTATAACCAAGTATATTGGGTTAAGTGTGGGTGAACAGGATGACTGTTTTCCTTTAAAGGGGTTATCCACCATAAGGTGATTTTAGTAGTACGTGCCTGCCAGAACTGGGTATTGACTGTTGAATTTCGTTCTCTAAACTACACATCCCATAGTTCCATAGTTTGTAAGTATGAAGTCACTTTCCTCCCTCCCACACATCAGCCACCCCACCCATTGAAACACACCTGTGATCCCTTCAATGCAATACACCAGTGTTTTCTAATCAGGGTGCCTACAGCTGTTGCAAAATGAACTCTCTCCCACACATTGAAGCAGGACAGACTCCCTCTGATCACCTGACTAGTGATGTCAGGTCTCAACGCACTTCGACCTGAGAAATCCCGACACATGAGTAATTTTGTATGCTGTTAAAAATAAATATTGGTGCGAAAATCACAGAAGAATTGTGATAAAACCGTCACACACAGGTACAGACACTATATTATGAACTGCACTAAGTTTACAGCCCCTGTAGCATAGTCAAATAAAAAAAAATTCCTGGAATACCCCTTTAAGCTGTTTCCCTATTCTATAGCCATTACATAAAATGTTACTACTGGAGTCTTCAGGGGTACTCTGCCCCAAGACATCTTATCTCCTATCCAAAGGATAGACAATAAGATGTCTGATCATGGGGGTCCCCAGCGGCGGGGTCCCCTGCTGAGCCAGGCATTTGTTAAGAGTGTTAGGTGCAGCGCTGGAGGCTTATGACGTCACGGCCATGCCCCCTCAATGCAAGTCTATGGGATTCCCATAGAACTGCATTGTGGGGGTATGGCCGTGACGTCACGAGCGAGCATGACCATGACGTCACGAGCCTCCGCCCCGTATCGCCAGTCATCTGAAGTTCGCTCCGTGCGCCGGATGTCTGGGGTGCCGCAGCAGAGATTGCGGGGGTCCCCAGCTGCAAGACCCTTGTGATCAGACATCTTATCCCCTATCCTTTGGATAGGGGATAAGATTTCTAGGGTTGGAGTACCCCTTTAAATATGTAACCAAGTTGAATATTCTGTATTCTGGTGTGTTACATTAAGTACAGTAAAAAAAAAAACACCACAGAGCACTTCAGCAGGTAAGTTATGGTAAATGGTTAAAAGTAAGTTGGGCAAAGAAGTTAATGGAAAACACAAACATCAGTCATAGTGTACACAGTCACCACTGTGACCATAAACACCATGGAAGGCATAAAAATAATGGCCATTAGCAGATGCAGTGAGCAGAGTCAGCAGCCCACCTCGCTCTCAGCAGATGCTGACATGAAGGCAGGGTGGGAAAAGATGTCCTGGTTCAATGGACAATATACATATAATGAGAGAGAACGCGCCACTCCAATTCAAAACAGCTCTCGCCAACATGTGTAATGGTTCAACCGCATCCTGACATTCTTCTTCAAACAGCGCTATTCTCCATCCATGTGAAGCTTTGTCAGATGCCAATGTGGGAAACTGGTGAATAAAAGTTTTTTTTGTTTATATATGCAACATTAAAGAGGTACTCCACCCCTAGACATCTTATCTCCAACCAAAGGATAGGGTATAATATGTCTGATCGAGGGGGTTCCGCCGCTGGGGACCCCCGTGATCTCCATGCTGCGCCCGGCGTTCGTTTAGAGCGTTGGGTTCAGTGCCTGAGGTTCGTGACATCACAGCCGCGCCCCCTCAATGCAAGTGTATGGGAGGGGAGGTGACGGCCGTGACGTCAAGAGCGGGGTGTGACCCTGACGTCACAAGCCTGCGCCTCACATCGCCAGTCATCCGGCACCGAGTGAAGTTCGCTCCGCGCACCAAATGTCGGGTGCTGCAGCTGAGATCACAGGGGTCCCCAGCGGACGGGACTCCCGAGATCAGACATCTTATCCCCTATCCTTTGCATAGGGGATAAGATGTCTAGGCGGGGAGTACATATGTCTGTGGTATTCCATAGTCGGATGTGTGTGGTACAGATGTAAACCTTCCCATATAGTCTGGAAATTATATATAATCTATTAGCAGATATGATAATTTCCTATAGGGCACAATTCTGCATTGTCAATTTGGTATAATTAGTTAGTGATTTACTTTCCATAGTTATTATGCCACTTTCTAGAAAACTCTGGGTGATGCACTTACTGCATTATTGAGAAAAACCTTGGATGGGGTGGAAACGTGGCACCTTTGTTTGTTTTGTGAATAAAGAGCCATTAGAAAATGTTGCATGGTCAGTGGGTCACCCTAATAATGTGGAAAACATTGGAAGATGGGGACGGTCATGGATGATGTTGATAATACAATGATAATGATGACGATAAAAAGAGATGGTGATGTATTGAGGGTGTAAGCAATGATGAGAGGATATGTTGAGGAGAAGGATGACGATGAAGGTGATGATTCTGACGATGAAGATGATGAAATAATGATGGCGGTATAGTACTAAGAGATATCAAGTGGGATGTCCAGGGATTCAGGTGCTGCATAAATATAAAATACCTCTTACTCACCTCCCCTGATCCCTTACCTCTCAGCCTGCAGGTAATTCCAGCAGGGTAGGTGATGATGCTAAGAGGATAAATCCATAAGATGAGGATGACAATGATGATAATTAGGATTAGAGATGAGCGAACTTACAGTAAATTCGATTCGTCACAAACTTCTCAGCTCGGCAGTTGATGGCTTTTCCTGCATAAATTAGTTCAGCTTTCCGGTTCTCCTGTGGGCTGGAAAAGGTGGATACAGTCCTAGGAAAGAGTCTCCTAGGACTGTATCCACCTTTTCCAGCCCACGGGAGCACCTGAAAGCTGAACTAATTTATGCCGGAAAAGGCAGCAACCGCCGAGCCGAGAAGTTCGTGACGAATCGAATTTACTGTAAGTTCGCTCATCTCTAAATAGGATGATGAAGATAATGATGGTTATGATGATAATGATGACAAGGATGAGGATGATAATGGTGATGATAATAATGATGATAAAGATGATGATGTGATGAGGATGATAATGATGATGATGACGACAATGAGGATGATAATGATGATGATAATGATGATGATGATAATGATGATGATGATAATGATGACAATGATGAGGATATAATGATGATGATTATAATAAGGATGATGATGATTATGAGGATGATAATGATGCGGACGATGATGATAATAAGGATGATGATGATGACAATGATGATGATAATAATGATAAGGATGATGATGTGTGGAGGATGATGATTATGAGGATGATAATGATGAGGAAGATGATTATGATGATGATAAGGATGATGATGTGATGAGGATGATGATGACAATGATGATGATAATGATGAGGAAGATGATGGTTATGATGATGATAATAATGATGATAAGGATGATGATGTGATGAGGATGATGATAATGATGATGACAATGATGATGATAATGATGAGGATGATGATGATTATGAGGATGATAATGATGAGGACGATGATGATTATGATGATGATAATGATAAGGATGATGATGTGATGATGATGATGATAATGATGATGACAATGATGATGATAATGATGATGATTATGAGGATGATAATGATGAGGACGATGATGATTATGATGATGATAATGATAAGGATGATGATGTGATGATGATGATGATGATAATGACAATGATGATGATAATGATAAGGATGATGATGTGATGATGATGATGATGATGATAATGATGATGACAATGATGATGATAATGATGAGGATATAATGATGATGATTATGATGATGATAATAATGATGATAAGGATGATGATGTGATGAGGATGATGATAATGATGATGATGATGACAATGATGATTATGAGGATGATGCTGATTATGATGATGATAATGATGAGGACGATGATGATAATGATGAAGATAATAATGATGATGATGACAATGATGATGATAATGATGACTTCCACTCTGGATTAGGAGGGACATTTTTCTTATTTAGGGCAGATGGGTTCATGTTTGTTGAGTTTTGTTCCTTATTCTGGATCCCCAGTCACCCATCCCGCTTCCTTTGCATTTACTCCCCTCCTTTCTCCATGAACATGATTGACAATTGTCTCTTTTCAGCCGTACTATGTAACTATGTAATTTTCTGATGGAATAAGACGATGATGGCAGTGGCAATGACAATGATGACAGATCATAAAATGATGAAAATGTAATGATAATGATAATACAGAATGATGAGGATGGTAATGATACTTTTCTATTTTAGCCCCTACATACAGTGTTCTCTATACAGAGAATGAATTCAATCACATCTCAAGGAACTTTTGGTCTAATTGACTTTGCTCTTTGCTCCACATTACCCAGCACTATGCAAACATGTCCTTCATTCTCATCCATCCTCACCCCCTATGGGACTGCGCCATCTCTCGCCATCCGATTATAGATTACACATAAAGTCAAAGTAAATTTCACCCTGGTGTGGTTTAAAGTCCCTGTGCCAACATACCATTCGCTTGAACAAAGTCCCGGTAAGTATGTGATTTATTGCATGTGAGAAACACTTCATTTTATTATGTTGTTTTTTCCCTTTTTACTGCGGGCAAGCTTTGTAACACATTGCAACCAACACAAGCATCTGCTCCTTGATTTTGATGGATGGTCTCGTTAGCATTAGATACTTTTTCATATTTCAAGGCAAATGCGATTGGGGGAGGGGAAGCACCGCCATTAATCTTAATTTTTCCATTTTACAATTTTCCTATGCAAAAATAAAATAAATATAAACAGATCGTGAAACAAAAATGAGTAACAATGGGACCGGGTGTAGTTTATGTAGTTATACATGATCAAGTGGAGCCAGAATGATTTGCATAACTGGCATACCTTGTCAGCACTAATGGCCATTTAGCAAACAAGTTTCAGATCAAATTGTAATAAATGACTTGAAGCAAGACATTAAGTCGGAGCTATTGTATGAAATTGACTTTAAACTCCACAGCCATAAACTTAACCAAAGGTATCAAAATTTTCCTCTTTTTATATGATAATCTAAACAATATTTTTCGAGAACACCTCCAAAGTCCCAGCTAATCTGAAGGCCATGGACATCAAGATGGAAAGATTATTTTACCCTTTTTTGGACAAGTATGGGGGCTTCTAGAGGAGGGGTATACAGTATAAAAGGGGTTTTTAGCTGGATAACAGGGCAGGGGCCAACAAGCCCCCTTATCTTGTTGAAGGAATTTAGATACAGGGCTTTTTATTTCCTTTTACAAATTTGAGTACAGTGATCCCTCAACTTACAATGGCCTCAACATACAATAGTCTTTTGTGGACCATTGTAACTTGAAACCTGATTCAACATACAATACTACAGACAGTCCAGATCTGTGAAACATGTCAATGACCAATCAGAATGGACATTTCACTGGTAAAACCCCTGTATTCCTGAAGTGTATGCACTGACTGGCTGTATGGTAGCACCCCCTACAGTACGGGGAGGTACTACATGTTCTGTGCTTCTATTTACCTGTGCCGTCACGCTCCCTCCGAGAGAATTGAGGGGGTGTGGCCATGACATCACGAGCCTCTGCCCCGCATTGCCAGTCATCCGGCACAGAGCAAAGTTCGCTCCATTCACCGGATGTAAGGGGTGCCACAGCCGAGATTGCGCATGTCCCCAGCGGCAGGACACACATGATCAGACATCTTATCCCCCTATACTTTGGGTAGGGGATAAGATGTCTAGGAGCAGAGCACCCTTTTAAATGAATAAGGATGTGCACCCTAAATATGGCCAAGACATCCATATTTAGGGCAATACCAAGGGGATCACCCAATGTGACTGGAGTGTAGACCCATCATTTAGGTTACAGGACTTTTCATATACAACACGTCAGAAGATGTTCTGATGGAGGTCTGTCTATCATGGCTGCCAGTACTAAGGAACAAGAAAATGCCTCTTCAGCCTCAGATTCCAAGCCAAGCTGATAAAACTGAACTGAAAACGGTGGGACTGACGTGTCCAATGATTCTGGAGATACTAGTCCATTCTACCCAGGACTAAAAGTCAAACGCAAGAAGAATTATTGGTATAAAATGGCACACTTGTTCCCAACCTGGGGTCCACCAAAGAATTGCTAGAGGAATACAATTATAGCTTTCTCAATGGAGCTAAAAAAATCATGTTAATTTCCTACAATACCAAGAAGACACAGTGACAAAATATTACAAATACTCACCCACCTGCTTTAAGAAGCTTCGAGGCAGAGTAGGTGCTTTTTGACCTGGCAATAAACCTATTGCCTGGAATTTCTTCAGTATCTGACAAAGTGGAGGACCTGCAGCAGAATTATAGTCTCAGCTCCTGCCGGAATCACATGAATCCTATCTCACCTCTGATATTAAGTCTGCACAGTGCAAGGGGCCATATGACAGCAATAACCTGAGTCAGAGATCTGTGCATGAAATGAGTGATTTAACCTTCCCTTATCTCTTACCGAAAAGGTAATTTCATTCTGTTAAAATTAAAGTACAGTCATGGACGTAAATGTTAGCACCCCTGAAATTTTTCTAGAAATTAAAGTGTTTCTCACAGAGAAGGATTGCAGTAACACATGTTTTGCTATACACATGTTTGTTCCCTTTGTGTGTATTGAAACTAAAACAAAAAAGGGAGGAAAAAAAGCAAATTGGACATAATGTCACACCAAACTCCAAAAATGGTCTGGACAAAATTATTGGCACCCTTTCAAAATTGTGGAAAAATAAGATTGTTTCAAGCATGTGATGCTCCTTTAAACTCACATGGGGCAAGTAACAGGTGTGGGCAGATAAAAAGGAGAGAAGTTCACTTAGTATTTGCACTGTTTGTCTGTGTGTGTCACAGTAAGCATGGACAACAGAAAGAGGAGAAGGGAACTGTCTTGAGAACCAAAATTGTGGAAAAATATCCACAATCTCAAGGTTACAAGTCCATCTCCAGAGATCAAGATTTGCCTTTTTCCCCAGTGTGCAACATTATCAAGAAGTTTGCAACCCATGACACTGTAGCTAATCTCCCGGGGCATGGACGGAAGAGAAAAATTGATGAAAGGTGTCAACGCAGGATAGTCCGGATAATGGATAAGCAGCCCCAAACAAGTTCCAAAGATATTCAAGCTGTCCTGCAGGCTCAGGGAGAATCAGTGTCAATCAGTGTCAGCGTGAACTATCCATCAACATTTAAATTAAATGAAACACTATGGAAGGAGACACAGGAGGACCCCACTGCTGACACAGAGACCAAAGCAAGACTACATTTTGCCAAAATAAACTTGAGTAAGCCAAAATCCTTCCACGAAAATGTCTCGTGGACAGATGAGACCAAGATAGAGCTTTTTGGTAAAGCACATAATTCTACTGTTTACCGAAAATGGAATGAGACCGACAAAGGAAAGAACACAGCACCTACATTGAAATATGGTGGAGGTTCAATGATGTTTTGGGGTTGTTTTGCTGCCTCTGGCACTGGGTGCCTTGAATGTGTGCAAGGCATCGTGAAATCTGAGGATTACCAACAGATTTTGGGTCACACTATACAGCCCAGTGTCAGAAAGCTGGGTTTGCGTCCGAGATCTTGGGTCTTCCAGCAGGACAATGACCCCAACCCATTTTTGGAGTTTGGTTTGACATTATGTCCAATTTGCTTTTTTCCTCGCTTTTTTGGTTTAGTTCCAATACACACAAAGGGAATAAACATGTGTATAGCAAAACATGTGTTACTGCAATCCTTCTCTGTGAGAAATACTTCATTTTCTAGAAAATGTAATGCTTCCGACTCAAGCAGTAGTAGCCTTTTAAAGCTAAGTCCAGTACACTGGACAACATGGAAAGTGGCCTAATATTGTCAAATATACTTAATATCAAAAACATACTGTAGCTTTCACACTTATCAAAAGCCTCATCAACCTATGAGACATGTATAAAATATATTGCTAAAATACAAAATAGCACTGAAAAAAATAATTAAAAGATAAAATACACAACCATTGCTGATAAATGGTGGCCAAATGTTGGTCAAAATGGGTATAGTTCTTTCAAAGGAGAGCATGCATATGGTGTCAATGCAAAACTGTGAGATGGTTAATCTTAGTAAAGGCCAACTGACATTTTGAGGAAAGGAAAAATGCAGCCCTGCTCTCCCTATCCCTGCTTTTTTGGGTGCCTTAATCTCCTTAATAGGGTGGCCCCACCTTCGGTGCCAGTGCGTTCAGGGTGTAGCGAAGTCAATGTAACAAACAACACAGTATGGAAGTCAGGTAAAAGGTCAGTGCACAAAAGGGTTAACAAACAACTGAACAGCAATAGGAGCACAAACAGCGAATGCACAACAAAAAACATATAAGCAGGGTCAGAAAAAGCCAAGTCGGTAACAGAAAGAGTGGTGCGGTACAAAATCAGAATGCAATAGAGTGGTCAGGAAACAGGTCAAGAACAGCTAAGGAGGGTGTGGACGCCCCCCGATTAGTCCAGGCATTGGACAAAGCTGCAGCTGAAAAATGGAGAGGCTGGAGTCACTGCCAGAACAAAAAACAGACACACCTGTTACACCAACATTGTACAAGCTCCATGAACAGCAATTCCATGCACAATGAAAGGTCACTTCCAAACCTCTCCCAGAACTCTCTACAAATCCTCTACCTTACTCAAGGCAAGACCTATTTCTAGACCAAATACCTGGATTACTTGACTGCCCTCCTGATGGCTGCTACTGTACCTGTACCACATACTTGACCCTGATCCATCACCATTATTGATCACTGATATTATTATGTCTCATGTGTTTTTGGACTACTGTGATTGGACTATGGCTATATAAACATCACATGGAATAAGGAAGCAGCAGCAGGCTACGCTATTCCACACAATGGAGCTACTTTTAAGGGTAGGTTCACACATTGGGTATACGCAGCATATTTAACGCTGCAGAAAATCTGCTGTGTATTCTCACATTAGCAGACACACAGGCTACCTGCAGCAGCCTGCACATCAGAGTAACCCTGGCGGCTGGGCCCGCCTCCAAACCTTACTGCACACATAGGGCTGCCTCAGTAGCCCTGTGTGTCTGCTCATAGGAGAATAGGCGCATATTTCCCGCTGCACAGTGGATTTTGCGCAGCAAGTATTATGCAATGTATGACCTTACCCTGAAAATGTATACTATGCAGTATACATTTACAAAACAGGACCTTATGGGTGGAAGATGCCGCTATGTGGCCTCCATAGGTGGTATCCACTGGAGGTGTATGTTAGTAAAGGCTGTGCATGCTAGGAGTTGTTGTTTTGCAACAGGGAATGGAAGTTTTTCCGAGTGTTACTTTTTAATAAAAAATATTTTAAAAAAATAAAATAAAAAAAGTTCCAGGTCTCGCTCTCTTTAAACTTCTTTTGTATTTTCCTCCTGTCGGAGATAAGGTAAGGTTTATCACCACTACCCGGGAACTGTCCATCTCTTTTCTTTTAAAATTCAGAGCCATCCGGAACACAATATCCTTTGAAATCAAAAACTCATAAATGTATCAGTCAAAAGAATCCCTTTACCTCTGCAGTTAATGCCATTTCTATAGTAGCGTGTCACTCAGAGGGTGCAAGGCTGTGGGGAAGCATATTAACAGGCAGTCTGCAGCCTCTTGGTCACTGGGTTGGCTTTGCCTTGAATTTTTTATGCTCAATTTTTATGCTTCGCTCCTGCAGAAGGCAGACAAATCCCAGAAATTGTTACCTTTATTTATTTTATAACTAAATAAAAGTGCAAAACCTAAAATTTTCTATTCCAAATATTTATTTTTATTAGCAAGCATTTAATAATTTTTTTAAAAAAAAAGCTAAATGTTTAATAATAAATCTGCAGCTCCCTATGAGGAAGGAATGAAAAAATATAAATACTGCAGTATATACAGTTTTATCGCAAAAGGGATAACTGCCCCAGTCCTCCATCAGATCTGGGCCTTAAAGGGGTGGAAAATGAATGTTTTCATATCAACTGGTACCATAAAGTTCACAGATTTGCAAATTATTTCTATATAGAAATCTTAACCCTTCCAGTACTTATCAGCTGCTGTATAATACAGAGGGAAATGTGTAGTTCTTTCCAGTCTGACCTTTCTGCTGCCACCTCTGTCCATGTCAGGAAATGTTTGATAATGGGATTTGCTCTTGTTCTGGGCAGCTCCTCACACAGACAGAGGTAGCAGCAGAGAGCACTGTGGTCAGGCTGGAAAGAACTACACAACTTCCTCTGTAGTATAAACAGCTGATAAGTACTGGAAGGATTAAGAATTCTAAATTAAGAAGTAAATTTACAAATCTGTTCAACTTTCTGGTACCAGTTTATATGAAAACATTTATTTTCCACCAGAGTATCCTCTGTACATGGATGGATAAATAAATAATTTATATGGGTGGGGCTGCTATGTTAATAAAAAATTTTAACAAATAAGTCATACTTACCTTCCACATTACGCACAGCTGCCGCTCAGATGCTCCTTGTCCCTGCTCATCACGACTGCTTTGACCCCACAGGAACTGCCCCACTCGACCAATCACTGGCCAAGCAAAGCACTTTCTGTGGGAATGATGCATCAAAAGAACAAGGAAGTAGGGGTGATGAGCAGAAACCAAGAGCATAAGAATGGAAGATGTGGGGATTGGGAGAGGTAAGTATGACCTATTTTTTTTTTACTTTTATAGCACCCCCAGCCATATATAAGGTTTAACTTTTTTTATTTATTTATTTATTTAAAGCTGCAGTTGCAAAACTACAACCCCCATCATGCTCGGACAGCCGAAGGCTGTCCAGGCATGATGGGAGTTGTTGTTTTGCAATTGCTGGAGGCACACTTTTTGGGAAACACTGCTCTATAGTAATGTAAAAAATAATATATGAAAAATAAGCCATACAAATATCAAAAGCTGATATAAAATAACCTAATAAACATCAGCGTCTAAAGTCAATGTGAAGTTTTTTGCACCTTAGACTCAACAATATCTACAGTGCCTCCACTGTTTGCCTGGCATCTCCAGGCCATTGCCCAAAATTAGATTTACTAACTTACGGTAGTAACATCTGGTAAATTGTTAATTTTGTGCTTTTTATCGGCTGACTGGTTTCTCTTTGAAATTCCCAAGAGTTTGTAAAAAGGAGGTATTTTTTGTAGTATCAAGCTCCCAGAGTCAATAGATACATGCACAGCCTATAAACTATATACATCTACTACATAATATATGTCAGAAAAGTGCACACCATTCCATTTACTGTACATTTTATTGTATTTTACAAATGCAACCTTATCCTGTGCAGCTAAATTTGTTATCCACCGACTAAGTCATTTTTCAGTGTCTTAAAGGTCCCGTCGTGGTTTAATACCTTATACCATGCATAGTCTATGCACAGTGTACACCTACTGCATTATATATGGTAGGAAACTATATACGGATTATTGAGTCCATTTACTGTGCATTTTATAGGACTTTTTTTTTACAAACGCATGCTTATGCTGTGCAGTTACACCTCCCATGAGGGCTCTTACATTACCCATTTACTGTATTGATCTATGCAATAATTATTGTACTGAAAATTGCATGGGTTTAATATATAATGTACACATAGCCTTAATAGGACCTGGCACAGCGAATGTGCTGGATTATCAGTGATTCAGTATTATAGAAAAGAGTATTAAGTCTTGCACAAAGAAAGATTAGAGAACTGTCACATTGGGCAGGGAAGAGGGCATCACTGAGCTTGCCAATAGCCACTGTCCCTGCCTACTTAATATTCTACCCTCGGCAACAGACCCCCAACTGGGCAACATTCCCTACACTGAGAAAGTGCTAGGTGTAAGAATGGTCAAACAAGCAACAACAGCAACAGCCAGACACATTAGAGACAAAGTCAGGATACAAAGGGTTAATCAGGGAACAGACCAGGGCATAAAACCAGGAAGGCCACAATATGAAAGAAAAAAAAGAAAAAAAAGGGGGGGACAGACGAATTGCGCAGATATGTTCCGTTACTCCAACATAAGTATAGTTGAGAGCAGAATATATGGTTATGCTAACCTTAGGGTGTTGTACTGAGAGCACAGCATCTAGTAGAGCGTGTAGCCCAATCCAGTGGGCGGATAGTCGGGGAGCTGCCAGGAGTTGTCACGTGCCGGAGAGAACATCAGGTCGGTTAGACATAGCTTAGAAGAATCCCACGAAAGCAGGTATGGGAATGTGCTCCTAGTGGTGCTCCATAGTCATACGGTTCTTATTAAAGACCGATGCGGACAATTAAAATAATAAATAAAAAAGTTTTTATTCTGTAAAAGCGCTAGGACTACGCGTTTTAAGGGGTGGGACCCCCTGTATTGAAATACAAGTAATAAAAACATGTAGAGGTATAAAATTTATTCCTCTACATGTTTTTATTACTTGTATTTCAATCTGTTATTTTACTGTTATTTAATACTTAGCCGTTCATTTTCGTGTTTTTTTTGTGTACAAAATCATGCCATGTAACATTGATCAGCCATTGGACCTGAGGAACAGGGGGTCCCACCCCTTAAAACGCGTAGCGGAAATCCTATAGCCCGACGCCCGGGACAAGTAGTTTTGGGCGCTGGTGAATTGTTCATAGATTTAGCCCTGTATCGGGCAGGGACAGACAGACTTCCCCCTTATTTTTCTTTAATGCTGGTGTGAGGCAGAAGCCGATGGTAGTCTGCACCTCACACCGGCGCTCAGAGTGTATGGAGGGGGCGGCGGCCTCCAGCTGACTGCAGAGACCCCTTATCTCCCCTCCCGGAGGATGCAGCTCTACACAAGAAGACACAGCAGGGTGAGAGAGAGGACGTAGACAGCTCCGTGCACAGCTCCATCCCCCGCACTCAGCTCTATCCCTCCCCTCCCCCTGCTCTGTCTAGACAGGACCTAATCCACCACGGGGAGGTTGCTTGTTTGCACGGGGAAAACACAGAGCAGGGGGGAGGGGGGAGAGGAGAGGGCGGAAATCTCACCTCACACCGGCCGGGACTACAACTCTGATGTCCACTCATGGCGGCTCAGGTGAGGAGGCCGAGAATGCAGGCGACAGGAAGGGTGGTTGTATATGTATGGTGTGAGTGTATGTGTGATGTGTGTATGTAATGTATGATGGGGGGGGGGGGGGGGGGGCAGGTGTATGTATGATGTGTGCATATGTATGGTGTATATCAGTGTTTCCCAACCAGGGTGCCTCCAGCTGTTGCAAAACTACAACTCCCAGCATGCCCTGGGCATGCTGGGAGTTGTAGTTTTGCAACGGCTGGAGGCACCCTGGTTGGGAAACACTGGTGGATATGTATGGTGTGAGTGTATGTGTGTATAATGTCTGTGTGTGATGTGTATGTAATGTATAATGTGTGTATAATGTCTAAGTGTGATGTGTGTATGTAATGTATGATGGGGGCAGCGGCAGGTGTATGTATGATGTGTGCATATGTATGGTGTATATGTATGGTGTGAGTGTGTGTGTGTATGTGATGTATGATGGGGGGGCAGCGGTGGGTGTATGTATGATGTGTGCATATGTATGGTGTATATGTATGGTGTGAGTGTGTGTGTGTATGTAATGTATGATGGGGGGGGGCAGCGGTGGGTGTATGTATGATGTGTGCATATGTATGGTGTATATGTATGGTGTGAGTGTATGTGTGTATGTAATGTATGATGTGGGGGGCAGCGGTGGGTGTATGTATGATGTGTGCATATGTATGGTGTATATGTATGGTGTGAGTGTGTGTGTGTATGTAATGTATGATGGGGGGGGGCAGCGGTGGGTGTATGTATGATGTGTGCATATGTATGGTGTATATGTATGGTGTGAGTGTATGTGTGTATGTAATGTATGATGTGGGGGGCAGCGGTGGGTGTATGTATGATGTGTGCATATGTATGGTGTATATGTATGGTGTGAGTGTGTGTGTGTATGTAATGTATGATGGGGGGGGGCAGCGGTGGGTGTATGTATGATGTGTGCATATGTATGGTGTATATGTATGGTGTGAGTGTATGTGTGTATGTAATGTATGATGTGGGGGGGCAGTGGCGGGTGTGTGTGTGTGTGTGTGTGTGTATGTATATGGGGGCATTGGCTGGTGCATGTATGATATGTGTATGCATAAATGTTTTGTATAGGAGCAGACGGGCATTAGGGCAGTTGTGCCATCTAATTTTATTTATTTTTAGTGGCACCCGCACTAAATTGCACCCCCAGAATCCCGCCCCCTTCATACTCACCCACCAACCAAGAGCCCCACGGATGCACACAAACACGCCCGAACCAAAACTACAACTCCCAGCATGTTGGACCATAACCTAAACTGTAGAACTATAAAGTGTAATATGCTGGGAGTTGTAGTTTTGGTTTGGGTCAGCTGCAGAGCCATAGGCTGCATCAGGGCATGCTGGGTGTTGTAGTTACTAACTGTAATTCCCAGTATTCCTTGACACAGACTATGGCTCTGCAGCTGACACAAACCAAAACTACAACTCCCAGCATGTTACACAATAACCTTAACTGTACTATACAGTGCAACATGCTGCAACACCCACACAACCATAGGCTGTATCAAGGCATGCTGGGAGTTGTAGTTATCTAGTAACTAAATGCAACTTCCAGCATTTTCTGACACAAAATGCACCATATAAACTGGAGAAGCAGAACGCCCCCCCCCCCCCCCCAGTAACATAAGTCCCTATTGAGACTGAAAAAAAGTGATTAAAATATTTTAAAAAGTGCGTATATATGTGAATAAGCCCCTTTACTAATAAAAGTTTCCAATTTTCTTTCAATAAAAATAATGTACAAAAATAAACATAAGTGATATCTCTGCATGTGGAAATGTCCAGACTATTAAAATATGATGTTAATTAAACCGTACGGTGAACGGTGTAAATGTAAAGAATAGTCCAGAATTGTTCATTTTTGGTCACTTCATATGAGAAATTTTTTATGGTGATCAAAAAGTTACATCTAGACTTTTCTGGGCTTGTCTCGGGTGTAAGAGGAGCTACAGCTCTCCGGCCGCTAATATCCTGACATGCTGCGATCACTGCGGCCGCTATTAAACCATTAGATCATCGCTGACAGCAGTGTCTAAAGGATCTTATATCCATCCCTGGTGGTCTAGTGGGGGGGGGGGGGAATCAGACTATTTTGGTGGAAATTATTTTATCTGCCAGGACAAGTGGATTTTCTTGAGGGACAAGTAGATTGTGTTCCGCTTTAGTCCCTTGGACAAGTAGTTTTTTTTTTAAATTTCCACACCCCTGTAATGGGTTAAAAACTGCATGTATACAAACAAATTTATAGTACAACACAGGCATTGGCATAAAACTAGAAGCAGTGGACTGGAATGATTTCCATTAGCTGGACCGGCAGCTCACATGATCCGTTTGCTGGCCCCGTGCAGAACTCGCAGCGGCAGTCACTCGAGCTTAAGCCGTATGGGAGAACGCAAGTTTTCAGGCAGCTCATATGGTGCGTACCTGGAAGGTCCCGTTCGGATCCACAATCGCTCTCCTCTGGAGATCATCTTATTAAGGTAAGTGTTCTATGTAACTCAAAGCATCCAGTGGTGTGATCGCATCCTAAAAGGGGAGCAGTGGAGCCCGCTGTATGTGGACAATAGCATGGGGCTGTGTATATGGATTTCTGGAACTCCTATGTTGTACATGGAATGATAACTATATACAAATATTAAATTACAGGTATGTTATTGTATAAGAATGACTGGGATCAATTGATTAACTCTGTTGTCTCATTAAGACCATATGGTTGCAACAAATGGAGGGTATAAATCCAGAACATCTCTTTTCTGGATAGTGTCTCGAACCTATTATTAATATGTGGGGGAATGAAGTCAATTGGCAACACAGAGATTATATTTTCTCCCTTTTCTTCATCTTTGTGTGAAACGGCAATGTGTCGGTAGAGGCTGTGAAGCATAAATAGTTTCTTAATGTTGCTGTGGTGCTGATGAAGGCGGCGGTGGAGTTGTTGGGTGGTGCGCCCCACATATTGTTTTCTGCACTTGCAGTTGATAAAATAAATGATGTAGGAAGACTGGCAGGTCATATTGTACTTAATGGGAAATGATTCTCCTGTGTGTGTGCTCGTAAATGTGGTTTTGTTATTTTCTATTGTTGAACAGCACAAACACCGAGACCTTTTAAATTTATAGGCGCCCTCCTTCAAAGAGGCAGAACTGTAAGATCGTACCAAGTATTTTGACTCAACTTGGTGCGATCATATTGCGCAGGGATGGGGCTTTTCGGTAAGTTAAGCCTGGTTTTTCAGGTAGGATGCTTTTTAAGTAGGGATCAGATCTTAAGATACCCCAATGTTTGTTTAGAATTTTTTTGATAATCTGATGACCTCCTGAGTAGGTGGTTATAAAGTTGGTACTGTACTTCTGTTGGGATTTTTTTGTTTTTGTTATGATTTCATGTATTATTTACGGATTTTCTTCAACTTTCTCTTTCTTCTCCAGATTTTGTGGGCTGCGATGGGTAGAAGACAGGCAGTTGTCCTGGGTGAATGATTTTGTTTTCGAAAAAGCATCATCCACCAATTTTTGGAGGTATCTTTTCTAAAAAAAAAACGGGCCTTAAAAATCTCTGCATCTCACAAAAACGTATCTCAAAAAAAGAAAAAAGTTATTGTTTATTCCAACCCCTCCACCCCATTCTACTATCACTTGCCTAAGGTCGAAAAGGACAAACACCATCTTCCCTGATGACCAATTATTTTGGGCATCAATAGCACCACCTACAATATTTCCCAGTATTTAGACATCATATCACAAACTTATGTACAGCAACTACCTAGCTACCTGAAAAATTCAGATGAGCTTAACTCCATTTTAAAGAATGTAAAATGGGAAGATGATATGG
This sequence comes from Hyla sarda, assembly GCF_029499605.1. Classification (NCBI taxonomy): domain Eukaryota; kingdom Metazoa; phylum Chordata; class Amphibia; order Anura; family Hylidae; genus Hyla; species Hyla sarda. Next base: position 72,101,061 of record NC_079191.1, on the reverse strand, counting down.
TGCTGGTCACCCTAGACGTGACAGCCCTTTATACAAATATTAAACACACCTTCGGCATCAAGAGCACACAAGCATTTTTGCAAGCTGATACACAGATCCCCGCTGAACAATCCCATTTTCGAATAAAATGGTTACAGATAATCATCAAAACATTTTTTTTTGTATATATGGGAACAACATTTCAACAAATAAGAGGAACGGCCAATGGGACCCGTGTGGCTCCGTCCTCGCAAACCGCTTTATGGGGTGCTTCGAGGACCGCTTTATTACCTGTAATCCACTTTTTTGTGAACATGCTATCGTCTATAGAAGATACACTGACAATTTATTTGTTTTATGGCAGGGAAATACAGAACAGATTGACATGTTAATCCAGCAGATTAATGTAAATGGCAGGGGCATCTCTCTCATTCCCAAACATTTAAAAAACCTCTATAGAATTTCTGGATCTAATTGTTGCACACAAAGATAACAAATAATCACATCTACCTATTTTAAACCTGTCGATTCTAATAGTTACATTCCCTTTCTCAGCAGACACTATCGAAAATGGAAAGAGGACATGCCATACAGCCAATTCCGTAGAGTACGGAAAAATTGCACCAAAGATTCCACCTTTGTCAAACAAGCAGAGATTTTGAAGGCCCGTTTTTTTTTTAGAAAGGATACCGCCAAAAATTGGTGGATGATGCTTTTTCGAAAACAAAATCACTCACCCAGGACAACTGCCTGTCTTCTACCTATCGTAGCCCACAAAACCTGGAGAAAATCCGGATACAACAACAAAAAAATCCCAACAGAAGTACAGTACCAACTTTATAACCACCTACTCAGGAGGTCATCAGATGATCAAAAAAAATTTGAAACAAACATTGGGGTATCTTAAGATCTGATCCCTACTTAAAAAGCATCCTACCTGAAAAACCAGGCTTAACTTACCAAAGAGCCCCATCCTTGCACAATATGATCGCACCAAGTTGTGTCAAAAAACAGATAAGACCATCCAGACTTACAGTTCTGCCTCTCTTAAGAAGGGCACCTATAAATATAAAAGGTCCCGGTGTTTGTACTGTTCAACCATATAACAAAACCACATTTACGAGCACACACACAGGAGAATCATTTCCCATTAAGTACAATATGACCTGCCAGTCTTCCTACATCATTTATTTAATCAACTGCAAGTGCAGAAAACAATATGTGGGGCGCACCACCCAACAACTCCACCTCCGCCTTAATCAGCATGACAGCAACCTTAAGAAACTATTTATGCTTCACAGCCTCTCCCGATACATGCCCTTTCACACAAAGATGAAGAAAAGGAAGAAAATATCATCTCTGTGTTGCCAATTGACTTCATTCCCCCGCATATTAATAATAAGTTCGAGACACTATCCAGAAAAGAGATGTTCTGGATTTATACCCTCCATTTGTTGCAACCATATGGTCTTAATGAGGCAACAGAGTTAAAGGAGATTCCCGGTACGGACTAATCCTATTCCATCCTGCCCGGGCTGCAAAAAAAAGAGAAAACAAACTTTCACTTACCTTCCTACTTTCCCCCGGAGCTCCGCAACAGCTGATAGGTCGGCTGGGCTCTCTACTTCTGTCTTCCCTTAGCCCGGTACATCGCACGGCGCTTCAGCCTATCACTGGCCGTGGCGGGACATTGCTACGGCCGGTGATAGGCTGAAGCGCCGAGTGATGTCCCGGGCTAAGGGCAGACGGAAGTAGACAGCCCAGCCAACCGATCAGCTGTTGAGGAGCTCCCGGGAAACGTAGGAAGGTAAGTGAAAGTTTGTTTTCTCTTTTTTTGCAGCCCGGGCAGGACCGGACATCTCCTTTCATCCATTGATCCCAGTCATTCTTATACAATAACATACCTGTCATTTAATATTTGTATATAGTTATCATTCCACGTTCAACATAGGAGTTCTGGAAATCCATATACACAGCCCTATGTTATTGTCCACATACAACAGGCTTCACTGCTCCCCTCTTAGGATGCGATCACACCACTGGATGCTTTGAGTTACATAGAACACTTACCTTAATAAGATCTCCAGGGGAGACAGAGTGTGGATCCGAACGGGACCTTCCAGGTACGCACCATATGAGCTGCCTGTAAGAAAACTTGCATTCTCCCTTACGGCTTCTGCTCGAGTGACTGCCGCTGCGAGTTCTGCCTGGGGCCAACGAATGGACCTTGTGAGCTGCCGGTCCAATTTTTATCAGAAGACAGGTAAGTCCACTGCTTCTAGTTTTATGCCAATGCCTGTGTTGTACTATAAATTTGTTTGTATACATGCTGTTTTTAACCCATTGTGTTTTTATACCTTTACATGTTTTTATTATTTGCATTTGAATCTGTAATTTTACTGTTATTTAATACTTAGCTGTTCATTTTCGCTGGCTTTTTTGTGACTAAAATGACACCATGTAACATTGACCAACCATTGGACCTGAGGAAGAGGGGGTCCCACCCCTTGAAACGCGTAGTCCTAGCGCTTTTACCGAATAAATCCTTTTTTATTTATTATTTTAATTGTTTGCACCGTTTTTTTCACATTGATGCAGTTCTTTATCCGGAAGGCCACAAGGTATACAAATGGATTCACAAACAAGGTCAGGCAGGCTAAGTTCAGAAACAGGAGGACAACTAGGTACAGGACAGCAGGCAAAAGAATAGTCAGGTAAAGCATAGGTCAGATACACAGAAGCAAAACAGGCAAGTAAAATCTGGTGAGAGTAGTAGCTACAATCACGATCACAGGCTGAAAGTAATGCAGGGTTTTGACTGTCCCACCTATGGGAGGTGTGAGCATCAAGGCCAATAGTAATTGGCCTGACAAACCACCCAGACGATAGGCTGTTTGGAAAGCATCATTACCTGGTGAATGGCCATGCCACTTGCAGGACCGCTGCCATGATTACCCAAGATGTCACCAAGCATCAGAAGAGAAGAGGGAGGAAAAAGCGCTGGAGCCCGAATGTGTGAGTTTGTCAAGGCTACCAGGGAATCTTCTGTTAATACTTTAGAATAAGGTCGGCTGAATCTGCCTATTTCTGCAGGATCATCCAAACATTTCATGTCTATACACACCTCCTGACTCTTCCATGGCAGCAAATGGAGGTAAGAGAAGAAGACACGAGTCCTACATGCCTGATCCTTTTGTTCTAGGGAAGATAAGGGTCACTAGAGGTGTATGGCAGTGGCTTTCTCTCCTGACCACGTGGCACAGCAACTCTGAAGTAACGCTTTAAAGGAAATTCAATTTATATGCACCTCTAGCCATGCAACAAAACACACTTTTAAGCCATCAAAACATCCATTAATGGGGTAATCTGAGATGAGAAACATGGTCTTCTTTGTTCTACAAACAGCGCCATTCCTGCCCATTAGGCAAAGTCTGGAATTGCGGGATTTAAGTGAATAGTGCTAAAGTGCATTACTGAACGCAGGTTATGCCTTTTTTCTTTTCTTATGTTTTCTAGTTATATGTTGGGTGCAGAAATACGTCATATGGAGAACAATATGACACAAGATAACTGGGGATTGTCTAGCAGAAAGAAGATGAATTTATCTTTGGGGAGGAAAAAAGGTTAGAAGAAACAGATGATCCTTCTGTTTCTTTACTTGAAAGACCCAAGACGCCTTTGTAATTTATCATCTATATGACCAAGGTAACTGAGAACTGCTCAGAAGGTCAGTTCTGGACCTACATACTATAAAAATAACCCTACATTTATCTAAATTCCTGTCAATTTATTTTATTCTATTTTGAGAAATATAACTTTATTCTTAATATAATATTACTATATAACTTTACAATAAGCCATATAGCTTTATTTACATTTGCTATATAACTTTACTATAAGTCATATGTTAATGAATATCAAGAGCCCAGTGGGTGTTTGGAAAACACTGTGCTTGGATATAAAAGCAAGCTGTACCTTTCTTGGAGCTGATGGTGGTCACCAAACTTATTACAATCACATTTTTATTTCTCAGCCAAGTGCCCAGTGGGTGGTCCTACTCAATGATTGACAGCCTTTCCTGTATGAACGTGTAAATACATAACTGTCAATCACTGCGTAAGATCTCCCACTGGACTCCTAAGCCCAAAATAAGCAGGGATTTAAAAGGGGTATTCCGAGGAAATAAAACTTAATCCACAGGATAGTTGATAGGTTTCTGATTGCGGGTAATCTGACCACTGGGGCTCTTCATGATTTCCTGTTCGGGGCCCAGATAATCACACATCCACTGCACGCTACGGCCCCAACCTGTCAGGCTGAGACAGAACCCCGACTCAACTAGTGATTGTCTGAGGGGACCGTCACTAAAGCTCGTCTCCGAAGGCGGGGGCCCGAGCATGCTGAGGACAGATGAGTAGCAGGGCTCCTTGCAGGAGATCACGGGGGCCCCACTGCTTGGACCCCTGCGATCAGAAACTTATCACCTAATCTGTGGTTGAGGTTGAAGTTTTATTTCCCTGGAGTACCCCTTTAACTGTAACTTGCATTTTTTACACTTAAAGCCTTTAAGTGTAAAAAATACAAGTTACACTGAGTGTTTTCACAATCTTTATGGGGGTATTTATCAATTTTGCCTGTTGACAGTTTCTTTTTACCCTTTTTTTTTTTCACTTTGGCTTTTGTGGACGTGCACCAAATTTATCATTTGGTGCACGTTGTTAGTAATTTTGGCACAAATGTTGAAATCAGCTGTTCACAGCGCCTTTTACACAGAACTTACCGCCACAGAGGATTTTACCCTGTAGAGCAGCCATTTCGGAGTCCCTCCTGCAGTATATCAGCAAACGACATGAGTTATTTTCTTTTGTGGGGTTTATAGCCACCATGTGAAATGGATTTTATTTTTAACTTGAGTGTTTCTTTTTCCTGAACCTGTGTGGCCATGTCCAATGTTGGCTCAACAGAGGGTGAAGGTCCCTCAGAGGCAACTATGTCACAGGATAGAATTGCGCAGCCCCGGAGGTGTCGCAGCTTTCACAAAAAATGTTTTAATGTATTTTGAAGCCTTCACATTTTCTGACATTGCCATGTGTGTTTTCCATGTACAAAATTTCTTGGCGGTGAATTGCAGCAAAAAAAAACAAAAAAAACCTAAAAGGCGCAAAATTGCGCCACAGATCGATTGGCGCAAATGATGAATTACTGACCAAGGTAAAAATCCCACACAGGACCGTGGGATTTTGAGAAAGTTTCAAAAATGACAGTGGAGAGAATGCGTCAAACTTTGGCGCAAAAAGACACTGCGCCAAAGAATTGCACCAAAGTTACAGGAAAAAAGCACATAAATCCTTTGATAAATACAACCCTATATCACTATACTCTATATATCAATCTGCTCAGCTCCTCTTGCTCTATAACATGATATAGCCTTTAAGAGAATGTTTTATCTTATAATTTTAACCATGTTTAAAACATATTTTAAATCCCCAAAGCACCCTCTTTGATGACCCATTGACTTGGAAATTGTAATGAGCATGCCCTGCATGATGTGTGGTAAGTATTGGAAAGGAAAGAGAAGCTTAGTTTTCATTATTACCTATTATAAAGGGTGGATGCTGTATTATCTTCCTCCAGCATTATAGTAGAAGTGTTACCTTTCCTAGTCATCCTGGCTGTGAGGACAATGACATAACAGGTGACCTTGTCCCCACTGTATGCTGCACAAGCTGAAAAATTATGGAAAGCATGAACCTATTGTGATGTCCAAATACGGGATATGCATCTCACAGTGCTATCAGCTTGAGTCCCTGCACGTCCCCAGGGCTCACCTGCACTGTACCCCTATAATCTGTATAGTTGTATATTATGTGTAAAGGACCTTTGATATGGTCACATGGTTATTGATCACATGATAATGGTTGTCACATGTTAAAGTCACATGTTTTGTTACTCAGACTAACCAGATAAGCCGCAGCTAGCCTATGGGTTCCTTGCTCAGCCCCCTTTATAAGGAAGGAGGAGCTGCAATCTGCCTCTTTTTTGCTCTTACCTTCTGCTGAGGTCAAATTCAGACATCTCAGAGCCAGTGTCCAGCACATCTGGAGGCCTCAAGCCTAAATTACAACCACAGATCCCTTAGTCAAGTCATCTCTGTCTCCTGTCACTATCTTCAGTCAAGTCAAGTCTATTATAGTCAGTGTGGTTGTCCTAAAGTCTGTCAAAGTCAATGCAAGTCCCAGCAAGCTGCGAGGTCCCTCGTGTTACTGGCCACCTCTCTGGGATCCTGGCCGAGCTGAAAAGACTGTACCATCTGTCTACCTCAGTAAAGCTACCGTTAACCCTAACCTGGCCTTTGACTCTTATTTGCCCTGCCTAACTAGGACTAGCGGTGCTACCGTCCTGGTGGTTCTCGGTAAAACTACGCCCTGGCGTCACAAACATTTAAGGGTTACATCACACTACTGTCAGGGCTCAGTCTGCATTGAAAAACTCAAAGTATTCATTACTGTAGGTCATCTGATGTTAGACTCCCTTTAGGAAACGGTAACATCTTGCAATTTTTTTTGCTTGAAGACTTAGCCTAAAACTTTTCTATGGAACATCAGCCGCAGACTGTGAAACTGTTGTGTGATAATGTAAATCATGTTATATTACTGCACATTAAATCTGGGCCACAGAACATTAGCTTCCCTCTTAAGGGTGCGGGTGGGAGAAATAATGACTGGAGAAGTCTGAGGCTGCCTGTTTGGGTAGGATGATAAAACTGCCCTCCTGGATCAAGCATTGGCAAAGATCTGCCGAGCACAATGGCTGGCGATAAATCACCCGACACGTGTGGAGCCGGGTGCTATTTATTATGCCATTTATGAAAACAGCAAAGACTGAAATCTGCAGTACATGTGAGAAGTGTCATTTATCACTTCCCCGGAGTGGCAGGGTAGTTATTCAGTTTGAGAACACATGCCGATGAATTGCCGCCTTCTGGAATTGTTAGGAGACTGAAGGCTGTGAGGAGCCAAGACTGTTTTCTCTCATTTGTGTACACTCCCAATTGTCTCCAAAGGTCTCCATAGCCAGTAATGCTGTGTCGGAGTTTTAAAAGGAAAAATAATGTAAAAATAGATTTTGTTTTATTGAAGAAGATGAATATTTACACCTAATGTTCTGCAGATGATGAAAATGTGTTCTCGGGGCTGGCCTTTGGGATATGCGACGTCAAAGAAGGCCCGGCAAACTTGGCAAGGAACCACTACGGATCCTAATGTTATTTGTAGGACATAGTACCTGCTATATGAGGGGCCAAAAGACCCTTCTACTACAAAACAGCTCTTAAAGGGGTATTGCAGGTTTATTCATCTTATCCCACAGCTGGGGACCCCCATGATCTCTGTGCAACCCCCGGCACTGCCGGGGGCTGCACTGAGATCATGGGGGTCCCCAGCAGCGGGGCCCCTGAGATAAGATGTGTAAACCCCGAATAACCTTTTAAGACAGACATAGTACATTACTGTTATTGGATTACTGTTATAGTGTTGTTAAAGGGGTTATCCAGGAAAAAATCTTTTTTCTATTACATATATATATATATATATATATATATATATATATATATATATCAACTGGCTCCAGAAATTTAAACAGATTTGTAAATTACTTCTATAAAAAAATTCTTAATCCTTTCAGTACTTATGAGCTACTGAAGTTGAGTTGTTCTTTTCTGTCTAAGTGCTCTCTGATGACACGTGTCTTGGGAACTGTCCAGAGTAGAAGCAAATCCCCATAGCAAACCTCTTCTACTCTGTGCAGTTTCCGAGACAAGCAGAGATGTCAGCAGAGAGCACCAGACAGAAAAGAACAACTCAACTTAAGCTGCTGATAAATATTGGAAGGATTATGATTTTTTAATAGAAGTAATTTACTAATCTGTTTACCTTTCTGGAGCCAGTTTATATATAAGTTTTTTCCTGGAATACCCCTTTAAGTCAATTTATTTATTTATTTTTAATCAAAGTAATTTACTAATCTGTTTACCTTTCTGGAGCCAGTTGATTATGTATATATAAAGTTTTTCCTTTAGTACCCCTTTAAGACAATTTTTGCTGGTATTATTTTAGCAGCACTGCATACTCAAAATTTTGGGTGCACATCTCAAGAACCCCAACCCATATTTCAAAGCAACGAAACTTCATACAACAACAAGAATTGTCAGGACAATGGCATTTAATGTGCAATGTATTTATTACTCCATATCATCAGGCAACGTTTTGTCGTCACACTAAAGATTTTCTAATATCACACCCATCACCTTGGGTTTGCCAAGAAAGTTTACCCTCATCACCACAGACCCTGTGGGCACAGTGGGCTTTGGCATCTCCCCAGGTTAGCTAAGTACTGATCTGTTCCCTTATCATCAGCTCCAGGCAAGGGGGATCGGTTATCCCTATGACAAAATCCATATGGTTCTTCCATTCTGCAATGTTTCTCAGTACTATGGGGTAAGTGTGTGGCTCTAATGGAGATGTCGGTCTTGGCACAGAAGCAGTGTACAAAGGCCCCAAAGCACAAACAAAAATTTGGTACCTGGGCCAGGAAGTCTTGGAGCCCCTGTCCCATAAGTATATTCTTGACCAACATTACAACACCTGTAGAGAGCACATCCCTGTGCTAGTTCTCTACACTCCAGTAGGGATGTAATCAACCTGAAGAGGCCCTTTCTCCCTAGGGGGCCCCATAACAGCTGCAAATGCTGGATTTATGGTACCTACACCATTGGGAGGGAGGAATACATGCTAAACCGCTCTTCTACCAAGTCCTATCCCGAGATCTGTAATTTTATATCCACCTGTACCAAGGTTTATGTTACTGACTTAATGGGGTAATCCGGTGCTCCAGCATTCTGAACATTTTGTTTAGAAGGCTCAGAGCAGGAGGCCGTGATCGTGACATCACGGCCACGCCCCTTTTGACATCACGCCTCCTCCATTCATGTCTATGAGAGAGGGCGTGTTGGCCAACACCCCCCCTCCCAGAGACATGAATGGAGGGGGCATGGTGTGATGTCATGAGGGGGCGTGGCCATGATGTCACGACCACTGCCGCAGGAACCCAGCGTTTGTTTAGAACCCCAAGTGCTGCGGGAGATTGTGGGGGACCCCAGCAGTGGGACCCCTGCAATCAGACATCTTATTCCCTAGTATTCCCTATCCTTTGGATAGGGGATAAGATGTCTAGAACAGAGTACCCCTTTAAAAACATATTGATTTAGCAAACCCAGATTTGTGAGGTGAGGCAAAACGTGGCCCAACCAATTGTGGCATCAGGATACATTACTTCTGGTTTTACCTGGAACTGAATCAAAGTAGTGACCTGAATTAGACATTGTCTAGAACAGGGGTGGAGCTTAAAAATCCCATGATTTGGGATATTAGGAGAACTGCTTGTTCACTATTAGGGTAGGGTCACACACAGCGCATACGGAGTGTATTACTTGATGCACCAGCAAATTTCTCACAGCGTGAAATACATTGTGTATGCACTATGACCCTACGCTAACAGTATAGTTTGTACCTTGCAGCGACATGTGACTGTTATTTCCTAAAATGTTTTGCAACATCAAGTATTTAGCACAATATTATTAATAATAATAATCAATATAATACCGTATATACTCGAGTATAAGCCGAGTTTTTCAGCATGATAAATCGTGCTGAAAACGCCCCCCTGAGCTTATACTCGAGTGAACTCTCCGCCTGTCAATTCCTTCTCAGTGGTCTCCAACCTGCGGACCTCCAGATGTTGCAAAACTACAACTCCCAGCATGCCCGGACAGCCGATGGCTGTCCGGGCATGCTGGGAGTTGTAGTTTTGCAACATCTAGAGGTCCGCAGGTTGAAGACCACTGGAAGGAATGACAGGCGATGATGATGAAGGGGGGATGATGACGAGGGGGATGATGACGGGGGTGTTAATGACGGGGGTCTGATGTATTTCCCACCCTAGGCTTATGGTCGAGTCAATAACTTTTCCTGGGTTTTTGGGGTGAAATTAGGGGCCTCGGCTTATATTCGGGTCGGCTTATACTCGAGTGCATACGGTAATAAAAATAAAAACATAAATCATAAATAAGTAAAACTTGAAAAATCCTGTAATGTGCAGATTACCGTATATAAATTCTTTTATAGGGAAAATAGAACCTAAAATTCTGACACAAAAAAAATTAAGGGATGCTTATCTGTCTTGTGATTGGCTGAAAAACAACACATGAGTAGCTGAGCAAGCCTGACTGTAAGTATAATATGCATAGGCAGCTAAATAAAAAAGATATAATAGAGGTAACCCATAATACTGTTTACAGGCTCTATGGGAAATGGTGATGGCTCCCCTTTAATTGTGATGCGGCTTCCAATCCCTGATAATACCATATGAGATTTCTGTCACAGGCGGCGATTATCTTTTGTGTTTTATAATTGTATAATTCTCTTTGTTTTCGGCAGACACCTTCAGAGGGTTTTACGTTAAGCCTTCTCTGGCCTGGCTCCAGGGTGCTGCCACGAGCGGGCGCAGTAGCGGCCATCTTTAGAGGTCGTTCAAGGTCTAATCTTTCCCTGGTACAGTGGATTTGATTAGTACAGATCCGGGCTCAGGTGCAGGCTCTGTGGTTACAGCATTGTCGGGTCTTGTTTACACAAAGGAAAGGCCATTTCATACAGTAGTAGAGGTTTCTATTACTATTTCTAACTGTTTCGCTGCCAGATGTCAGTGGCAATCATTGCTGATTACAAATGAAAACAATGCGTTACTGCCTACAAGATATTCACTCATATGCTGTATGTAATGACATCCCCTGGGATAATAATGTGTTTGTATATAAAGTGAGACCAGTTGGCAGTGTTATGGGGCACATTAATTGTCCTTGTTATGGGGCTACTACGGCTCTCACTGTTATGGGGGTAATATGGCTGGGGTACTTTTGCTATATAGATGTCACTAATACAGCATTGCTGAGGCTGTCGCTAGTTTCAGAAACACTAAAGCTGTTACTATTTTGCACTGTTATTGTAACAGCTATAGCGTTAATAGTGCACTGTGATTAGTATTATGGAGGTACTGTGGGTGGAACTGTTATGCATTTAAGACCATTAAGTTTGGTCCACTTTGGGGGGTATGTGACCTGTGTTTTAGGAGAGGGGTGTAAATGTGAAGCCCTTTTTTTGCACTCCTACCTAGGTATAGAGCAAGTGCAATCTCTGTGAAGAGTGCACCACTTTTAGGTGTCTTACACACAAGCTGATAGAGCGTCCAGGAACCAGCTGAATTATAAGTGCAGCTTTGGATGTGACTTGGGTATAAGCCAAGATGAATTAAATTAGTACTAAATAAGTAAAACAATGTTTTGTAACATGAGTTGCATGTATTGAAACACTGACATTTTACAGGCTGATGGTTTTTAACCCTATCATTACCATATATTCTATCTATCTATCTATATCTATCTATCCTAGGGATGTCCCGATACAATTTTTTACGAGTACCAATACTTTAATTCTAGTACTCGCTGATACCAATTATGTGTACTTTTATTTTATCTTTTTAAAGGGAATCAGACACCAGGGTGACCCGGTTTCTGGCGCTGCTTACCGTGCTGATATGTGGGTTCCTTGTTGTGTACAATGGAGGCGGCTGCTGTATTATGGGCTAAGATTTCTCTCTCTCTTCTCCATTGGGCAGAACAGGGAATTTGCATTGGCGGCGAGAACGGTGTCTCCACAGCAATTGCGCTGATGTTCACATGGTGAGCAGCGGTAGAAACAGGGGCACCTGCACTATCTACATATAAATTGAAGTTAGTGCAGGTGACACTTCTCTAAAATTGTCTTTAATAGTAGGTAGTAGCCCTTGTAGGTAGTATAGATAGTTGCAGGCATTAGCAGCAGCCCTCTGTAGACAGCAGCCCCCTCTGATGACATTAGTAGCAGCCCCCCTGAAGACTGCAGCCGCCCCCCCCCCCCGTTTAGACAGCAGCCCCCCTTGTAGAAAGCAGCCTCCCTGTAGATCGCAGCCCCCCCCCCTTGTAGACAGCAGGTCCCCCCTTGTAGACAGCAGGCCCCCACACCTTGTAGACAGCAGGCCCCCTCCCTTTGTAGATAGCAGTCCACTCCCCCCCCTTTGTAGACAGCAGCCCACTCCCCCCCCCCTTTGTAGACAGCAGCCCCCTCCCCCCGTAGTAGACAGCAGCCCACTCCCCCCCTTTGTAGACAGCAGCCCACTCCCCCCCCCCCCTTTGTAGACAGCAGCCCACTCCCCCCCTTTGTAGACAGCAGCCCCCAACCTTGTAGTTGCTCACTTGCACCAGTCGGATGTTGCCGCCCCAATGCCCCGTTCTCATCACGGTCGCTGCCCCGATTCTGCCGTCCGCATCATAGCATCCTATGGAGGAGCACGTGACATACATGTCACTCTGCTTCCTCCATAATGTTACACTGGGTGCAGTGGAGGAGGTGGGGTGATGTGTATGTCACATGCTCCTCCATAAGACGCCATGATGCTGACGGGAGAACGGGGCAGCGGCCGTGATGAGGACGGGAGAACAGGGCAGCGGAGTGATGCACCAGGTATAGGATTTGGTATCGGGGACATTAAACAAGTCCCCAATACCATGCAAAACCATGGTATTGGCCCCAATACTAAGATCGGTATCGGGACATCCCTATAACCTATATCTTTATCTCATATGCAATATCTAATTTCTTTTCTTCTTCATATTTCTTTCCTTCATTGTTTCCCTTTTTATATATTTTATTATTCCCTTCTGTTTATTTACTCATCTTTTCTGTACACAATTTCCTTTTTCCAGCTTCTAGTTTTATTCTTCCTTTCTCACATTATTCTTCCTTTCCTCCCATTGTTCTTCCTTTCCTCCCATTATTCTATCCTTTCCTCCCATTATTCTATCCTTTCCTCCCATGCCTTCTTTCTTCCTATCATCATTCCTCACTTCCTTACTTTCTTTCTATTTTCCATCAATGTATTCTTCCAACATCCACCTATCCTCCATCCATTCTTTTCTTCCATTGTACATATCTTGTTTTCTTTGTCTTCATTTTTATCTTCCATCTATCTATCAATCTATCTATCTCATATCCATCTATCTATCCCTCTATTTCTCTCGTATCTATCTATAACATTATTACATTTATAGTTAATATACTTTTACCCCCTTTCCTTCTCTACAGCAGTCTGGTAATCCAGTATATGTAATGATCCATCAGGGTTTACAGCATATTATTCCAGTACTGTACATACTATATACAAATCCTTTCTAATAAATCCCTTGGAATTCTTCGCTTTCTCAGTGTTTACATTTTCCGCTTTAACTATCCCCCCGCCCCCACCCTGCAATCCTATGTAATATTACTAACCGAAGGATTAACCCTTGGCTGGAAAAGGCAGCACAGAATCACTGAATGCAAACTTTCCCAATGACTATTACATGAACCTCGGTGAGACTGTACTTGACGGGGGAATAAATCTTCCTCCTGGCAGGGACTAGGTCAGCACAATTTACTGTATGTGAAAGCCACTTCCAGAGCAGCAGAATCCATAAGAATGTGAGCCATTTCATTTTATTCACTTCTGGCCCGATACTCAGCAGTACAGCATACTGTCACTATGGATTAGTCAGAGAAGATGCATACTCCAGGCCCTGCTATATGAGAGGCTCAAAGACCCTTCTACTACATAACAGCTGTAAAGGGTTAACACCGAGATGTTATATAATCTTACATAATATTCTAATTATGTATGTTCACATTCTAATTACATTACAAGCTCCTACATATTGTAAGGATATCGCACATGACTTTGGTATAATGGTAAAAGGTTTATCTGCTTTATAAAACCTATTTTCAGATACTCCATAAGGAAATGGTTAGTTAATATAATGGGTCCCCTGCTTAAGACTCTAAGGGTCTATTCAAACAGCAAAATTTCCGCTTGCGGAATTCCGCCTCAAATTAAAGCCATAGACTTCTATGGGATTCCGCACTCCCATTCACATGCTTGCGGTTCTTCCTTGTGAATAGACCCTTAGACTCTGAATGGGACTGGAGAGGGACTACACAGAGTGTCTTTTGCTGATCATTACTGGACAGATCAGGGTGTATATTATAGTACAAGACCATGCAGCTACTATCGGGTCCTTGGAGAGAGGGGGCCCGATCCTGGTTGGTCCTTAGTATACAATGAAATCTATCCAAAAGGCAACCTTTATCCAAACCAGATTTCCTGGAACAGATATTTAGTCCACTATACATTATGCATAGTGGTCATTTTCTTTGTGAAGACATCCCCATAATAGACCACTTTTCAATGTAATTAGGGGTGGTCTTTTCAAAGAGGTGTCCCTATAATTTATTTTACCTGTGGTCCTGTGGTATAAAGAATTGACATCTAAAAAACTGTCAGAGAGCACTATTTATGATGAGCTCTGTGCTCTCTCCTTCCCTTCTTTTAGTGTTGGGAGAGGAGGAGGTTATACATAGTAGACAAGAGGTTGGAGAGGAGGGAGAGCATTAAAGCACACACAATGCCGTTTGCAGGAGAGACTTAGGCTATGTACAGGCTAAGGCTATGTACAAATGTAGAGAGAAAGCAGAGTATCCACAGCAAACTGTACACGCCTGAAAACAAGAACTTCACATTCAGTACTACTGGGAGAACACACTCACACAAAAAGACCCCGAACCTAGGAGCAGGCTGCAAACTGTTTATCAAGGGGTATAAAAATGGATAACAGAATGAAGATTGCAGCCCATAACTTTCATTCACACTGAAAAAATAGATGAACTCCATGTTCTGTTTACAAGACAGACTAGCATTGTTGAAGGATCAGATTACAAGCTGCTCCACTTAGAAGTCTATTGAGAGGAGAGATAAAGAGGAAAATGGGGGGATGACAGCAGATAGAAGGCAGTAAACATACAGAGAAACTGCAGAGAGAAAAAGTACATGAGCTTACTATATTGGATCTAACCACGGGCTTGAGTTACTGCTTACACTGCTCAGAACTGCTCTATAAAGCCCTTGAAGGGTGTGCTATAGAGATAGATGTATAGCAGTGAATGGAAGACATCATAGAGGCTATACCCATCTATAAGCTCAGGGACAACAGAAAAGGAGCAAACTGGTGAAAAATGGCATATAAAAGTTATATAATGGCAAAAATCATGCTGTGCCTCATGTACACACAAAAGACTATTCTGCCTTTTCTGATAATGTACCTAAAATGACAGGGACGCTTTAATGTAACCTCTCAGCTCCATTTTGACCTTCAAACTGCTACTTGTACTTTATAGGTGCATTTAAGTGTGTGTGGGTCGTATACATATATATATATATATATATATATATATATGTACCCGCTGACATTTTTTACAAAAACAATTTTTATTGGCTCTCATGTTGTATGTTAAAGAGTCCTATCCAATCATGAAGAAGATGCAGGCGCTTCACGATGGCCACCACCTCCTAATTTATATTCAAGCTTGACTGACATCCCTGAGTGCAGAAAACGTCACCCAAAGCTCAGCCAAACTTCCGCAATGGAGATGGAAACATCTATTGTCAGTGGTAGATCCTGTGTTATCTGACTTTATATAGTAAAGGAGTTACCTTTCATTGTCATCCTGTCTGCATGATATGACCCTGCCTTAAGCTGAGAAGTGATGCAAAGCGTCGACCTATTGGAAGGGCTCACTGACCGGTCTGGAAACTGTAATATTTCAAGATTTTTTCTAACATAGATAGTGACATGGAAATTTAATGATCTATTCGCTTTAATTCAATGGTTGACAACCTTTCCTAACAATGACTAATGTCAATGCCGGGGCAAGTGATCCAATGTTGACGTAAAGCTTTTGCTGTCACACATAAAGCCGCTCTTGCTTGCCTTTGCTGGAGGCACAGTTGTTATTCTGAGACTATATCAGTGTGAATTGATATTATTTCCCTATTAGAGGCAACACGCTGCTACACACTTGGGTTCTCGAAGCCTCTCTGTCTCTCCATCCAAGTAAGGATGCGGCAAATCTGAGGGACCTCATTTGTGCAAAATGAAATCCTATTTATAGCCGCGCTCTTCTAACTCGACAATCAGCATGCCAAACGGCTTGTCAGAGAATGACTGATTGCTATTTCTTCAGGAAGTTCTCATAGATTAGTATTGTGCACACGTGTTGCACTATTTTTAGCTCCGCAGCCTGCGGAGGTGCACACAACACGTTACATTTTTCCCCTCTCGCTTTATTACGGATGGGTCTCATACATGGAGATGAAGATGGAAAAACTCCACATGGGGCAGGATTTTAGAAAATGGCGAGCAGTTATCTACGCCGGCGCTGATGACTGGAATCTAAATTTTTAGTCAGTAGTTAGTCTTATACAAAAGAGGCTCCAATCAGTTCTGTTGCATAATGCTTCACTTACAATTCACTCTCAAAAGAAAAAAGTTTCTGAAAAAGTCCCACTACCATTTCTTTTGCTAAATATTCACTCCAACCTTTACATTTCTAAATGTGGTGCCCCAAAAAATATACACTGCTCAAAAAAATAAAGGGAACACTAAGATAACACATCCTAGATCTGAATGAATGAACTAATCGTATGAAATACTTTCGTCTTTACATAGTTGAATGTGTTGACAACAAAATCACACAAAAATTATCAATGCAAATCAAATTTATCAACCCATGGAGGTTTGGATATGGAGTCACACTCAAAATCAAAGTGGAAAACCACACTACAGGCTGATCCAACTTTCATGTATTGTCCTTAAAACAAGTCAAAATGAGGCTCAGTAGTGTGTGTGGCCTCCACGTGCCCGTATGACCCCCTACAATTCCTGGGCATGCTCCTGATGAGGTAGCAGATGGCCTCCTGAGGGTTGTCCTCCCAGACCTGGACTAAAGCATCAGGCAACTCCTGGACAGTCTGTGGTGCAACGTGGTGGATGGAGCGAGACATAATGTCCCAGATGTGCTCAATCGGATTCAGGTCTGGGGAACGGGCGGGCCAGTCCATAGCATCAATGCCTTCCTCTTGCAGCAACTGCTGACAAACTCCAGCAACATGAGGTCTAGCATTGTCTTGCATTAGGAGGAACCCGGGGCCAACCGTACCAGCATATGGTCTCGCAAGGGATCTCATCTCGGTACCTAATGGCAGTCAGGCTACCTATGGCAATCACAAGGAGGGCTGTGCGGCCCCCAAAGAAATGGTCTGGGCTGCATAATAGCACATACAAAATAGCAAAATTAAGCAAAGATTAAAATTTTATAAAAATCAGAGAAAAAACTTTTCAACAAAGTTGAAAGGCTGTCCAGACATGCTGTGAGTTGTAGTTCTGCAACAGCTGGAGGCATCCTGGTTGGAAAACACTGTCCCAGATGTTATACAGTTCCAATAAAGCATTCCACCATCCCAGCTCCCCTCTCAGCAGGGCTGCATGTCAAGTGCCTTGTATATTAAGATACGGCCAAATAAACAACTGTTCTTCAGGTCTGTTCTACCTTATGTTAGAACACGGAATGGAAAGTGCTATTTCCAAGGAAGTTGTATTCGTGAATGTGCTCCATGTGTGACTGTAAGACGAGAGGTTCTTGAAAATTTCCATGAATCCTAAGGAAAAAAAATCAATACAACGATCTGGGAGTCATCAGTGTAGCGGTACGGATGTACACGGGCCCCACTATGTGACTGGAAGCATAACATTCCCAGGCAACTAAAATTCCAATTCTAAATCTAATTTTAAAGCCATCTTATCCTCTAAACTGGAATCCATCCAGGAGGGTCAGCGTGACGCATGTGATGGTGGCGATCACACAATAACAAAACAAAGGGCCATTCACCGGAACCACAGATTAATATGGCAGAAGATTCTGGCTGTGTTGTCAGCTGCATTAGGGAACAGCTATGACTGACTTCAACTGGGGATTATGAAATTTACTTAGGGTTCTGGCTACTCCCTCACTTATGCTTGGTACTCCAGCTTGACATAATCTGATTGGCTGCTATCTGTAAGCACAAGCCCAGCATCCTCTAGAAGTCAGTTCCCCTTAAAGTGACATCTCTCTGATTTAGAGCCAGTGGAGGCCTCCTGTCTTCAATGGGTGCTGCTAAAATCAACTGAGGCCTCCTGACTTGAATGGGTGCGTTGTGCTACCACTTAAGTCAATGGAGGCCTCCTGTCTTGAATCGATGTGGTGTGCTGCTGCTTAAAGGGGTACTCCGTTTTTCAGCGAAACTGTTCCGAATGCTGGAGCCCACGCCAGAAGCTTGTGATGTCATAGCCCCACCCCCTCAATGCAAATCTATGGGAGGGGGCTTGACAGCCATCATGCCCCCTCCCATAGACTTGTATTGAGGGGGTGGGGGAGTTACATCATGAGGGGGCGGGGCTATGACATCACAAGCTCTCATCGCCAGCTCCAGCATTCGGAACAGTTTGTTCCAAGTGCTGAACAGTGGAGTACCCCTTTAAGTCAATGAAGGCCTCCAGACTTAAATGGGTGTGATGTGCTGCCACCCAAGTCAGTGGTGGCCTCCCGACTTGAATGGGTGTGGTGTGCTGCCACCAAAGTCCATGGAGGCCTCCTGACTTGAATGGGTGCCGCTAACGTCAATTGGACGCCTCGTAACTTGAATGGGTGGGGTGTGCTACCACTGAAGTCAGTGGAGGCCTCCTGACTTGAACCTGTGCAGTGTGCTGCCCCAACACCAGCTACACACATAGGGACCCCATAGGAGGTTTTGTAGTTTATCGATCAATTATTAAAATACTAAAAATAAGAATAACTATTGATTGCACATACAGAAGAGCTATAAATGCAATGTAAACAGCCGGCCGTACTGGCACACACAATGCGGCTTCTCGGCATCCCGGAGAAATTGCTGACATAACCGTTCCGGCAACGTGTATGTTATTCACTGATTCCTGCAACACGGCTGCTCCTGAGCTTAATTGCTTTCATATTCATCACATTTATCAAAGTCAGCACTCCCCTTTCTTAAGAGCTCCTCCATGTTATTTGCCATCTTAACAGTTCAACGCAAATGGCAAATGCATCTGTAAAGAGATACGAGGCATCTGCTGACATCAAAGAGGGAGATTTTTTTTTCTTCTCCCCATCCCTTTAAATCACGGCACCATATTGCAGGTACGGACGGCTCCAGATGCTGTTAAGACACCTTCAGTTCTTTGTCGCGTAAGCATTACGGGTTACTTTTACTCATTATTTTACTAAATAATTCATAACAATCTTCATTTATAACGGCATCCCGGCAAGTTGTCATCTGCATTGATGGCAGCGGCCATTTTGCCTGGTGAGATGTAGAATCAGAAGAACATAGAAGCCAGCATTATGAAAACCTTATGGGGTGAATTCATTATTGTCAATAGGTGACCTGCACTTAATTCTTTTTCCACAATGAAGATTCAATATTTCCACTGAAAAGAATGAGATGCATATTTCATGTGAATTTTGGCACAATGTTCCTATGAAGAAACATAACCTAAAAGCCTCTAGCTCAATGTTTTCCAAACAGTGTGTCCCGGACAGTTTGGAAAACCCTACTCGAGCTGTACACATAACAGTGGGCACCTTCATATCCACGTATTGACCACTACATGCATTAACATGTACATCTACATGATTCATATGGAGGGGATGACACGTGGCCGTTGAGCCCAGTGATTGGTTGCCATGGTCGTGTGCCATAATGCTGACACTGTTAAACGATAGAAGCCATGATGCCGGTTGTACAACACGTGACTGCTGAGTCCAGTGATTGGCTACCAAGGTCATGTGCCATCCTATTGGCATCACTGCTCAGCAATGGAAGCCGTGATGCTGGTCATACAACAGGTGACTACTGAAAGCGTACCTGTCATTTTAGGTACCTTATCAGAAAAGGTAGAATTATCTTTTGTGTGTACATGAGGAGCAGCATTCTTTTTCCATTATATAACTTTTATATGCCATTTTTCTCTAGTTTGCTCTTTTTCTGTTGTCCCTGAGCTAATAGATGGGGAATAGCCTCTATGATGTCTTTCATACACTGCTATACATCTATCTCTATAGCACACCTTAAAAAGCAGAAGCAGCATCGAGGGCTTTATAGAGCAGTTCTGAGCAGTGTAAGCTGTAACTCAAGACCGTGATGAGATCCAATATACATTGCTCAAAACAAGGGAACACTTAAACAACACAATGTAACTCTAAGTCAATGACACTTCTGTGAAATAACACTGTCCACTCAGGAAGCAACACTGATTGAGAATCAATTTCACATGCTGTTGTGCAAATGGAACAGACAACAGGTGGAAATTATAGGCAATTAGCAAGACACCCCCAATAAAGGAGTGGCTCTGCAGGTGGTGACCACAGGACACTTCTCAGTTCCTATGCTTCGTGGCTGATGTTTTGGTCACTTTTGAATGCTGGCGGTGCTTTCACTCTAGTGATAGCCACACAAGTGGCTCAGGTGGCGCAACTCATCCAGAATGGCCAATCAATGTGAGATGTGGCAAGAAGGTTTGCTGTGTTTGTCAGTGTAGTGTCCAGAACTTGGAGGCGCTACTAGGAGACAGACCAGTACGTCAGGAGACATGGAGGAGGCCGTAGGAGAGCAATAACCAAGCAGCAGGACCGCTACCTCCGCCTGTGTGCAAAGAGGAGCAGGTGGAGCACTGCCAGAGCCCTGCAAAATGACCTTCAGCAGGCCACAAATGTGCATGTGTCCACTCAAACTGTCAGAAACAGACTCCATGTGGGTGGTATGAGGGCCCGACATCCACAGGTGGGGGTTGTGCTTACAGCCCAACACCGTGCAGGACGTTTGGCATTTGCCAGAGAACACCAAGATTGGCAAATTTGCCACTGGCGCCCTGTGCTCTTCACAGATGAAAGCAGGTCTGGAGATGCCATGGAGAACGTTCTATGCCTGCAACAGCCTCCAGCATGACCGGTTTGGTGGTGGGTCAGTAATGGTTTGGGGTGGCATTTCTTTGGGGGCCACACAGCCCTCCATGTGTTTGCCAGAGGTAGCCTGACTGCCATTAGGTACCGAGATGAGATCCTCAGACCACTTGTGAGACCATATGCTGGAGCGGATGGCCCTGGTTCCTCCTAATTCAAAACAATGCTAGACCTCATGTGGCTGGAGTGTGTCAGCAATTCCCGCAAGAGGAAGGCATTGATGCTATGGACTGGCCCGCCCGTTCCCCAGACCTGAATTCGATTGAGCACATCTGGGACATCATGTCTCGCTCCATCCACCAATGCCACATTACACCACAGACTGTCCAGGAGTTGCCGGATGCTTTAGTCCAGGTCTGAGAGGAGATCCCTCAGGAGACCACGTTCATCAGGAGCATGCCCAGGTGTTTTAGGGAGGTCATACAGGTACGTGGAGGCCACACACACTACTAAGCCTCATTTTTACTTGTTTTAAGGACATTACATCAAAGTTGGAGGTCATACAGGTATGTGGAGGCCACACACACTACTAAGCCTCATTTTTACTTGTTTTAAGGACATTACATCAAAGTTGGATGAGCCTGTAGTGGGGTTTTCCACTTTGATTTTGATTGTGACTCCATATCCAGACCTCCATGGGTTGATACATTTGCTTTCCATTGATAATTTTTGTGCGATTTTGTTGTCAGCACATTCAACTATGTAAAGATGAAAGTATTTCATACAATTAGTTCATTCATTCAGATCTAGGATGTGTCATCTTAGTGTTCCCTTAATTTTTTTGAGAAGTAGGATTTCCGTAGGGTATTATCACAATACGGAGATTCCTTGAGGAAATTTCAAGTGTAATCCAAGTGTATTCTGCTGAGTAGTTCACACACTGGATGTTTCGTATTGAAACTTCCAACAATGAGTTAGATTCCACCGCACTGTAGTGAATAGGACGGTGCTTATAGTTTGCTTGGACATTAAAGGGGTACTCCACCCCTAGACATCTTATACCCTGCCCAAAGGATAGGGGATAAAATGTCTGATTGCAGCGGTCCCGATGCTGCGACACCCCCAGACATCCGGTGCACAGAGCAAACTTCGATCTGTGCCGGATGACTGGCGATGCAGGGCAGAGGCTCGTGACGTCATGGCCACCCCCCTCATTGCAATTCTATGGGACGGGGCGTGATGGCCGTCATGCCCCCTCCCATAGACTTGCATTGAAGGGGCTTGACCGTGATATCACGAGCCTCCGACGCTGCACCCGAAGCTCTAAACGAACGTCGGGTGCAGCGGGAGATCGCGGAGGTCCCAAACCTTTGGATAGGGAATAAGATTTCTAGGGGCGGAGTACCCCTTTAAGCACAGATTCATGAGGGAGGCCTGCTACAAGAGGAATCCCTGCCCAGAATTTAAATGAGGAAGTCCCCATAGTGTAAACCCGGCCTTAGTGTGAATGCACCATAAAGCTTTTTTTGATTTGCTATTTTAGAACATCTGAGTCTCCAATTTGCTGGTTGCTATGGGCAACAAAGAGAATCTTACTGAACTACACAGAAGATCTGAAGGTCTACATGCAAGAGTTCATTTTACTAGTCTATATTAATGGAAATAGTTTATTAAAAAATAGTTATTTTTTTAAAATGTGCAAAAGGAGAAACTGCGTTCTGATAGCAAAGGGTGAAAAGTCATTTGGTCATGAATGGGTTAAAGGAGGGCAGTATGTGTGAACTGCTCCATCGGGCTAGTCTTTTTTCCCGCCGGAGCTTCACCTGATGGATTCTGGGAATTTTCTGGTTCCAATAAATTGGGCCTTTCATTGAGGTGAAGAGCTTTGTGTAATTAATACAGAAGGTAATAGGAATATAGTGATAATTAAGCAGGAGGGAACTCCAGGGAAACCCTATTAGATCTTCTCCATGATATTACCGCTCAGTCCAATTTGGATAGCACCAGTGAAATATTCTATTTATTCCCCTGGTGATCACTTACAAATCTACTTAGTCTGTTATGGCTGGGATAACGCTGGGGAAATATTAGGAGGTTCTGCTTCAGCAAATAAATCTGATACTGTATCTCCTTACAATTGAAATGTCTGGCTGGCTCCAGTGAAATGCAACGTCCTGCTGCAGATGGAAACTAAAGACATGGGGGTAACACTATTATAAGCTCTCGCTCCATAATCAGTGCTAAGTCTCAGGACACGACCCGCGCAGTGGACTTACGTCCTGGAGAATGGAGGATATCACTCTCTAAAAATCATTAGATGAACATACTGCTGATATTAAGACAGTCATCAATATGATAGATTCCAATTATTAAAAAAAAAAAAAACACCTGCAATAGCACAAACAACCTGTATACAATGGTGGCGGTGTTAATGGGGCGAAACACTTTTCTAATGTAAGACAACCCCTTAAGGGAAAACTATCACCAAAGCCCCCCCTGGCACTGTGACGGCCCGCAGCACCGCCCGGCTTATGCTTATTCATGCCCTCCCTCCGTATCTCCCTCTCTTCTCCGCTCTGTATGTGACTCCACTGCGCATGTGCTGGCTTCCCATGTAACCTTTAAGGGGTTGCCCCCTCTCGGGAAAAAACCCTTTACTAGAACCCCTCCTTTTAAAATTATAATCTTTATTGGTCTGCTTTTAAAATATACCCCACACTTATATTAAAATTCCAGTGATATGGTTGGTTTGTGTAAAGGGAGTGTTAGACATTCACCATACTGGGGAATTGTATAATGGTCCAGTTGCTGACTACTGGGTGCTTTATTGTCCGGCACCCCTTAGCAACTGATACCAATTCCTTTGTTTATTGTGCCCCCATAGATTCGCTGCATTTAAAATATCACTGGTAGCCTCCCCGACATTTCGCTGAATGAATTAGCTTTGTCAAGGGTAGCGAGGCTACCCTTGACAAAGCTGATTAGTTCCAAAGTACCAAAGCACAGAGAATACTGTATAGAGTGCACACCACAACAATATGAATATAATCATGAGTCTTTATTACTTACAAAATACAGTAAAAATACACACAGAGGGCTAAAACCAATTAAAAAAGCTCAACAGAGCATGACCCAACATGGGAGAGGGGCCATGAACCCCCCCTCACCAATGTCCTGTCCCTGAAATATGCACAGTCAATGTGGCTGCTAGTACATAAATGACAAGGTAAACTGACACACTAAATAAATCTGAAAAAGTGACAACACCCCTGAGGAAGTCACTGATTGTGTCGGAACGCGTGGGGTTCTGGGGTCTTGTCCCTGCACGTACTGTTTTGGATCTTCTGTCTGTGGCTGCCGGCATTTGGTGATATCATGCACTCTACTTGCACTTTGCTTATTCTTGTCATTTAGTACTATATTGCATGTGCTGTTTATTTTTCAGATTTATTTAGTGTGTCAGTTTACCTTGTCATTTATGTACTAGCAGCCACATTGACTGTGCATATTTCAGGGACAGGACATTGGTGAGGGGGGGTTCATGGCCCCTCTCCCATGTTGGGTCATGCTCTGTTGAGCTTTTTTAATTGGTTTTAGCCCTCTGTGTGTATTTTTACTGTATTTTGTAAGTAATAAAGACTCATGATTATATTCATATTGTTGTGGTGTGCACTCTATACAGTATTCTCTTTGCTTTGGTACTTTGTAGGTTTTCCCTATACTGAGTAGTAGCACCCACCCTGCATTCAACTATGTGGTGAGACCCCCATTTTTTTTATAGTTAAAGCTGATTAGTTCAGCGAAACGTCGGGGAGGCTACCAGTGATATTTTAAATGCAGCACAATGAATCAGCTGCAGATGCTGTCCCTACATCAGGGGACTAATCATGTTACCTGCAGGCGCTGCTCGCCTTCTCTTCCTGTGAGCCGCGGTGCTGGAAATGAATGAGTTGTGAGCCACGGGCACAGGACTTCTGTTCGGAGAATGGAAGCTGTCACCTCTCCCTGCAAGCGCAAAAAGCCAGTGGACAACGGGCACTGCAGAGCTTCTGATCAGAAGTTCTGCAGCGCCCGCGGCCCACAGCTTGAGAGAAAAAAAATATACCGTCAAATAATGTGGAACCGCCATTAGTTTGAAAAATACCATGATACACATTTTTGGTCATATCGCCCAGCACTGGTCAGAGTGTTAAAGGGGTACTCTGCTGCTCGACGTTGGGAACAAAATGTCCTGAATGTTTAAAGCCAGCTCTGGGGCTCGTGGCGCCACGGCCCCGCCCCCTCGTGAAGACACGCCCCACCCCCTCAATGCAAGTCTATGGGAGGGGGCAGCGGAGTACCCCTTTAAGACCCCGACCGATCAGTTAAATGAAAAGGGACAATCCTATAGATTTACATTATGGGTCCCAGTCAAGAACTGGGATAGAACATGGTAAGCGAGCACTTCTCCAGACTAATCTGTTGGGGTCCAAACACTCAGACCCCGATCGATAAAAACTTTCTACATACCAAAAGTTTTCAATAATGACATGTAGACTTTAAAGGTAACATGTCCTCACTTTCATGCTGCCTGAACTACGATAAATTGGAGCGGTCCTCAGGGGTTTCTCCTCACACCATTAGCCTTGACTAGTTGACTCCTCCATGTTTGGGTATAGGCGGCAGGGCAGGCAGAAGCCAACACGGACCACAGCGAAGACTCATGGTTCAGGCAGCATGAAAAAGATGACAGGTTCCCTTTAAGGTATCATTACTGTTGCTTCTTTCATGGTACAAAGTATGTAAAATCAGATCAAAATGGAATGTTCTGTAATGTAAAAAGTTATACCATTCATGGCTGGATTTGTAGCTAGTGGCTATAGAACAGATGCCGACAGAAATAAATCTTCATTTTTATGTTATTTTCGGTTACCATGGAGTTCTAATACAGGGAACTGTTGAAGTTTTTTTTTTTTCCATTTTATCTATTAGACCTTAGTGACATCAGATATATGTAGCAGAGGAGAATAAGCAAAATTTTGTTCATTGGTACCTTTTTTGAGTTAGATTTTATTCAAAATGTGGTATTTTAGATCTGAAATCTGTATTTATGATAGGAGGCCATAATGGGCACAGCAGGGGTGTAGCAACAAGGAGTGCAGAGATAGCTGGTACATGTGCCTGGGGGGGGGGTCCAAAGGCCTCTCTACCGCATACAACAGTGTTTTCCAACCAGGGTGCCTCCAGCTGTTGCAAAACTACAACTCCCAGCATGCCCGGACAGCCGTTGGCTGTCCGGGCATGCTGGGAGTTGTAGTTTTGCAACAGCTGGAGGTGCCCTGGTTGGGAAACACTGGCATATAAAGACACATATAAACTCGCTGGCCACACCTGTTCAACTGCTTGTTAACACAAATGGCTAACCACATGGCAGCAACTGAATGCATTTAAGCATGCAGATATGGTCAAGACAACTTGCTTAAATGGGCACTGTCAGATCCAAAAACTTTTGATATGTTGTAAAGCAGCATGTAAAACCAATAGGTTTTGCAATTGCTTTCATTAGAAATTTTTCAGTATTTCATACACCTGCCCCTCTGCCTGCTTGGACACATACCAGTCCTGCTGTGTCCATGCGTCATCACCTATGTCATGGACACACTTCCTTGATTGACAGCTGTGAGCGGAGGGCTCAAAGCTGGAGGAAAAATCAGCTTGTGTCCCGCTACTGTCAGTGAGGACAAGCTGGGAGATGTAGTTTTGCTAATGCTAGGGGAGATGTGAGCAGACAGCATACTGAGGGAGGGGGCGGAGACCTGCACAGTGAGGCCACGCCCCTCCCTTTGAGAGGAATTCAGACTAGTGAGCTAAATTAAAAGTGTGATAAAAAGAGAAATAAAGGTGCTAGACACAAAAATTAGATGTACATGGTCAGGATTAGGTACTGAGGGATATATTTAAAAAAAATGTTTTTTTTGTTGGATCTGACTGGTACGCTTTAAGTTAAAACCTAGCATCATAATGGGGAAGAACGTAGCATGGTTGTTGTTGCCAGACGGGCTTATCGGATTATTTCCAAAACTGCTGATCTACCGAGATTTTCACACACAACCATCTCGAGGGTTTACAGAGAATGGCTCAAAAAGAGAAAAAATGCCTTGTTGTGACAGAGGAAAATGGGCAAGGTGTACCTAATATAGTGGCCAGTGAGTGTACTTGCCATCAGTCCCGATTTTGGCTGAACAATTCCTAACCAGATTGGATTACATAAAGGGGCATTTGACTATTCATGGGTGGGGCTTAAAAGTCTCAATTTTTCATTTTAATCATAGATACTAATATTATAAATGTCACTTGGTTGGTGGGGAGGGGGGGGGGGGCTTTTCACAGTTTGCTTTGGGTTTCAGTATTTTTCCAATTACAACTTTAGGGCCCATACTATCCCTGGGGCCAATAGTATACAGTATGTTTCATGCATTATCCATACGAAAAATAGAATATTGTGACTTACAAACACACCATACAAAATAAAACAAGGAGTGCCTATGGGTCCGTAGTACAGTACCATCGAGACTGTGCGTGCCCCCATACTGGCTCTGAGCATGCTGTTTTGCCATGTGCATGACTTGTATGACTTGTAGAAACCACCGGAAGCTGAATATACACATGGTTTAGGTGAGTCAGACCGGATGGCATATACTTTATTTTAATCTAGCGCTGAAAGGGATAATGCACACTTCCTGACAGATCGCAGCCATCTGGAAACACATAGGCTTTCTATATTTGGAAGGTTATCTAAGTCATTTTCTCTATAGCTGGGAGGAAGATGTAAAGTTAAAAGGGTAGCTGTCGGAACTTAATGTTCTGAATGCTGCTTTCGCGCTGCAGGAGTTTGCCATGCCCCTTGTGATGTCACTGCAACACCCCATCAATGCAAGTCTATGGGAGGGGTTGTGATGGTCGTCACGCCCCCTTCCATAGACTTGCATTGAGGGGCGTGGCCGTTACATCACGATGGGCGTGGCCCACCCATTAAGTTCCAAATGCTGGCCAGTGGAGTACCCCTTTAATAAAAGTTATATGGCCTGTAGGACGCAAAAAGAGGAGACGCACATGTAGCATAAATGATGGCGACTTTCTGCACAGAGTTTTGCACAGAAAACCAGCAGCGGATTGAAGCTTTGCGCATTTACAAACCTCATCCGCATGCTGCAGATTTTTTACATGCAAACTGACCCCATCTATAAATCGACAGTGTATATATTTCCATTGTTGATTTTCACCGCAGACTTCCCTATACAGGGGAGAAATCATATGGAATCTGAAGTAAAATCACACATGCTGATTTGACACAGATTTGTGGTGAAATGCGCCAAAATATTTTTTCCCCCATGTGCGACCCTATGCTGCTCCAGGCTTGTCTAAAAACATGGATGGCCCAGAAAGGGATTGAAAGACCCCACTACCAACCTGCCGTTCATCCTATAAAAATCCAGGCATGAAAATAGATCTAACCAAAAGTCCCTAGAAAGCTAAATCTGGCCAGGGATTTAACTATTTCCTGCATTCCCCATAACTCATCCAGCTTCTCCTGGATCCAGCTTCTCCTGGATCAGTCAATTTCTCATACAGCAGAAACTTGATTCATTAGCTTTTCCTATGGGGTAAAAAGTCTCAATTGACCTGACACATAAAACTTTCAACAGAGGAAAAGTCATCTGCAACCTTGTCTCCTGCAGGGATAGATTGAGGTCATAGTAATCCATACTCGGGTGTTTGTGGGTAGCCACATTAAAGAGCTATTCCAGATTGTTTTGTAGGGGTTCCCAAGCAGTATAGGTTGGGGTTCGGCGATTTGAAATCCAAATATTTGTCCCGGTTTTATACTAAACCAAAGCTGGTCATACACTTCGGATGGCTGTCAGCAATAGCTGTCACTTCTATTGTTTCGGGTGACAGTGATTCCTCCAGATCCTATTATACACTGACATGTAAGGGCAGGGATTCAATGCTCTTTAGGTCTCATCCAGAACCACTGTCCCTGCCAATTGTGTAGTGACCCTAGGCGACCACTCCACAACTCGAAGACAAACCCTACTGTGAATAAGTGCTGGGCAGTCACAGGTCAAAATAACAAACTATAGTAACACAGTCAGGGCAAGGTATACAGTAAAACACAAAAACACACACTAATACAATAAACCAGGGAAACAGACTAACAGAGAGGATTGTCAGCGAGCCAAGAGGACAGAGTATGAACAGAATCAAGTAACAGAATATGCGAATATAGAGCCGAAACCACAAAACCAGGTAAACAGGATCAGATGCAGGTAATGCTACGTCCAGAGGCAAGCTCTTTTCTCAAGCAAGGTCTAAGAGACAACTGAGCTTGAAAATAGCCAAGCTATCGGGTGTGGATACAAAGAGGACACAGCATTGGCCACTGAAATCCATATAGGAAAGGCCAGGGGTCGCTCCAGCAACCACAAACTTTGCCAAAACTAGAAAGGTTTAACCCTTTGGACAAAAATTGGTCGAGTCATTAGATACACACTGCCCCTGGAAGCAGCTTACCTCTACTGTGAACAAAAGGATAGGACACACTGAAACCCCACTGCCTGATCCTTCTCTCTTACAACATCTGCCATCAGGGAACATCTGGAAGGCTCCCATGTACATTTGATGGTCAGACAAACCCCCTAAAATCTGCAGGTTCAGCTAACATTAAAGGGATATGTCCTTCTCCATAAACTTATCTTATCTTCATCTGGAAAACATAGGGGACAAAAAGCTGATCGGTGGAGGTTCAAATGCTGGGACCCCCACCCCCTTGATCATACAAATGCTGGAAAATTGAAATCCCCTAGCAATGCTCGGAAGCCCCACAGAAATTGAATGGAGCACTGTGATCATTTTGATGGATATCGGAGCATATAATACAAGTATATCAGGAATATATGATAATGTAGTTGTTTGATACTGTAGATCCAATGACGCAGCTTAACTCTCCAGATAATTTGGATAGTTACCTAAGGGGTGTGTTCCCAAATTCAGTTTTTTTTTTCTTTTTTATGCAGGCTTTTAAAGAGTACCTGTCATCAAACCATATTTTCTAAACTAACTCAGATTATATTCCCTAACTACTCCTAACACCCCTCCTGCCCCAGCTATAAAAAGCTGTGTATTATACCTTTCCTCTTGTTCACATTGTGTGAGCTCCCGGCAGGAGAAAGTGGGCATCACTGAAGCCTGTGAGAGCTGTGCCACACCATGCCCAGAATGCACTTTCTGAGTTTGGTCTCCTGCCAGGCCGGGAGGAGACCAAACTACTGTTTGACTTGCGGTAGGGAATAGAATAGAGCCACCTAGTGGCCATTTTTTAAATCACATTAAAAACATATAAAGGTTGAGGATTTTAACAGAAAGTAAATAGCAAAGTGTCTTATAATTATATAAGGAACAATATATTAAAAGTTTAGTTAGGTGACAGGTACTCTTTAAGCCAAACCTTTATACGTGTCCTTGATTTATGTCCATTCCCGGTTTGGTTTTTCGAAACTGCATAGAAAACCTCAGCATGAGGACACCACCAAACAGATATTAACTGCATTGTTCAGCAGCAGGAGTGATCCTCAAAGCAGGGTTTTTCCTGTAAATCTTCCAGAACAGTATTATTTACGGCATTCAATCCGCTTTTCGCATTCAAACCTATCTGTCCATCCTATGATCATGCCGGCTTAGCAGCTGTTCTTACACAATGACCAGCTGGACGGTGGCTTTGATCCACAAGCAAACTCCCATCTGGAATTGCAAAAACTTCTGTTCCTGGAAGTTTAACCTGTAGGCTAGATCAGTGGCCTTTAAACTGTGGACCTCCAGCTGTTGTAAAACTATAACTCCCAGCATGCCCGGAGAGTCAACAGCTGTCCAGGCATGCGTGAAGTTGTAGTTTTGCAACAGCTGGAGGTCCGTAGTTTGGAGAATATAAAGTCACACTTGAACCACAAATTGTAATACCACGATACAGTGTCCACATAATACCTGCACAAAGATCAGCCCAAACTAGAAGACCTAGTGAGGAACACCTGGCTGTGCGTGAACAAATCCACAATTCTCTCTTGTTGGACACATTCCTCAATTAAAACCTTTGCAGACTATGACATAGTGCCAAGTTCTCCTCTCTACTCTCATATTGCTCCTTGAGTGTCCCACCCCTGAGGATGCTCCTTGAGTGTCCCAGCCCTGCCAGGTTTTAAATCCCCTAAAACCAGGCTTAAAGGGGTACCCAAGTGGAGATAAAATGTTTTCAAATCAACTGGTGCCAGAAAGTTATAGAGATTTGTAAATTACTTCTATAAAATCTTAAACCTTCCAGTAATTGTCTGCTGCATGCTCCAAAGGAAGTTGTGTAGTTCTTTCCAGTCTGACCACAATGCTCTCTGCTGCCACCTAGGTCCAAGTCTTCCCTGTCTGGAGCAGGGGAGACTTGCTATGGGGATTTGCTCCTGCTCTGGACAGTTCCTGACACGGACAGAGGTGGCAGCAGAGAGCACTGTGGTCAGATTGGAAAGAACTATACAACTTCCTGTGGAGCATACAGCAGCTGATAAGTAATGGAAGGATTAAGATTTTTATAAAGAAGTAATTTACAAATCTGTTTAACTTTCTGGCACCAGTTGATTTAAAAACATTTTATTTCCTCTGATGTTCCCCTTTAATAATGGTCAAAGGATACCCTACCTCGGCCTGATAAAGTATGGTGGTAATTGTAGCTGCAGCAGAGATAACATGAAACTGCAAGACTATTCTAAAGCACTGTAGGATATAATACTAAATAAAGTAGCCTGAGTTTAGTATACAATGAAGAAGCAAAGAAGTTCCACCGCCTACACGTACAGTGGGGTAAAAAAGTATTTAGTCAGCCCCCAATTGTGCAAGTTCTCCCACTTAAAAAGATGAGAGGCCTGTAATTTTCATCATAGGTATACCTCAACTATGAGAGACATAATGAGAAAAAAATATCCATAAAATCACATTGTCTGAATTTTTTTGCAAATTATAGTGGAAAATAAGTATTTGGTCAATAACAAAAGTTCATCTCAATACATTGTTATATACCCTTTGTTGGCAATGACAGAGGTCAAACGTTTTCTCTAAGTCTTCACAAGGTTTTCACACACTGTTGCTGGTATTTTGGCCCATTCCTTGCAGATCTCCTCTAGAGCAGTGATGTTTTGGGGCTGTCACTGGGCAACACGGACTTTCAACTCCCTCCAAAGGTTTTCTATGGGGTTGAGATCTAGAGACTGGCTAGGCCACTCCAGGACCTTGATGCTTCTTACATAGCCACTCCTTCATTGCCCGGGCAGTGTTTTTGGGACCATTGTCATGCTGAAAGACCAAGCCACGTTTCATCTTCAATGCCCTTGCTGATGGAAGGAGGTTTTCACTCAAAATCTCACTTTACATGGCCCCATTCAATCTTTCCTTTACACGGATCAGTCGTCCTGGTCCCTTGGCACAAAAACCGCCCCAATGCATGATGTTTCCACCCCCATGCTTCAGAGTAGATATGGTGTTCTTTGGATGAAACTCAGCATTTTTTCTCCTCCATACACGACAAGTTGTTTTTTACCAAAAAGTTCTACTTTGGTGACCATATGATATTCTCCCAATCCTCTTCCGGATCATCCAAATGCTCTCTAGCAAACTTAAAACAGGCCCAGACATGTACTGGCTTAAGCAGGGGGACGTGTCTGGCACTGCATGATATGAGTCCCTGGCGGTGTAGTGTGTTACTGATGGTAGCCTTTGTTACTTTGGTCCCAGCTCTCTGCAGGTAATTCACTAGGCCCCTCTGTGTGGTTCTGGGATTTTTGCTCACCGTTCTTGTGATCATTTTGACACCACTAGGTGAGATCTTGTGTAGAGCCCCAGATCGAGGGAGATTATCAGTGGTCTTGTAGGTCTTCCATTTTCTAATTATTGCTCCCACAGTAGATTTGTTCACACCAAGCTGCCTGCCTATTGCAGACTCAGTCTTCCCAGCCTGGTGCAGGTCTACAATTTAATTTCTGGTGTCCTTCGACAGCTCTTTGGTCTTGGCCATAGTGGAGTTTGGAGTGTGACTGTTGGAGGTTGTGGACAGGAGTCTTTTATACTGATAACAAGTTCAAACAGGTGCCATTAATACAGGTAATGAGGGGAGGACAGAGGAGACTCTTAAAGAAGTAGTTACAGGTATGTGAGAGCCGGAAATCTTGCTTGTTTGTAGGTGACCAAATACTTATTTTCCACCATAATTTGCTAATAAATTCTTAAAAAATCAGACAATGTTATTTTATGGATTTTTTTTTCTCATGTCTCTCATATGATGAAAATTACAGGCCTCTCTCATCTTTTTAAGTGGAAGAACTTGCACAATTGGTGGCTGACTAAATACTTATTTTCCCCACTGTATACTATGACACTAATTCCTGCACCCCGTCCAGTCACCCGTGACATGGAATGTGATCAACTCCTACCCAGTAAATCCAGGCCTGTCAGCCTTGGGCAGACACATCTGGATGTGATAAAACACTGACAATCTCACTTTCGCAGGCACTTCCATCAAGAAATGACACCTCGTCTCCTATTAACAATGTAATCTTATTAGATGATAATGTAATCGCTTCTACGTGTCCAGATGTTTTATTTCATCTGATGGGCTCAGATGGCAAGTTCAATGCCAGCTCCTGTTAAACGCTCCGTCCTAAGTCATTAACATTACCCGGAAAGTAGAATCAATTTGGAGCGCTTCATGGCAGGGGGGGGGTCGCAAATATCATTACACTATAGTAATTGTCAATTTTACACTTAAACATTCTGAATTTGGAACAAATTAATTGTTATGAAATATTGAAACAAACAAATTGAGCCACCGGAGTTGCCCCGTGTCATCTACTCAGGAAAAACTAGAGCACAGCAAAATGAGAAGTCCCATCGGCTACCGATAAGTTTGATGCAGAATGAGAAATTAAATAAATTTTCTCTATTAAAATTAAAGTACATCTCTAGCCATAAGTCAAATTGGTATGGGAAATAATTTATTAAAAAAAATAAAACCTGATACTGCTTAGAACTGGCCAAAACTAGGGCCTATTTGTGAACAGATTTTAAGACAATCTTCAAACTAGTTCTTTCGCAAATCCTACCTAAACAAGGGCATCTGGTGAGCTGTTCCTCACCAATTGGGTGGTATTTCAAGGTGGCGCCTATATGTCCCAATTTTAAATGTTGTCAAGCAAGCAAATAAGTGGAAACGTGTGAATTCAAATCTGTCCGTATAAAACAACCATGTGCAAGAAAAAAAATCCAAAACAACAGCAACTCCAAAAAAGATTAGACAATCTCAACCAAAAGGATGAGACATTGGGGGACATTTACTAATCTAGTCTATTCTGGGTATACTTATAGACCAGCGTATGTGGTAGTCTCCTGTCTATTGTGCTCCTAATTTATCAAAGGTCTCACAGCCCTTGATAAATTCTGTGCTCAGACTTCAGGGTCTACAGCTTAAACTGCATTTAGACCTGCTCCAACATGGTCTGACATTTCAGCGTATTTTGGGCAGATGCGACTTGTCGCACAAAAGTCGCACTTGATAAATTCAGCACCAATGCATTTTCCAATGCATTTCCATCTAAAATAGACATCATGTTCTAAAAATCCTCTACAGCAAAAGTCGCAGAAAAGTCGCACATATTTAGACTGCGACTTTCTGTGCGACAAATTTAGGAAAAACCAGTCTAAATCCTTTGATAAATCTCCCCCATTGACTCTAAGAAGATGAGACAGAATCAACCCAGAGAAGATAAGACATCAATTCTTTGAAGATGAGGAAACATAAACCCCAAGAAGATGAGACAAAGCCAACTCCAAGACGATAAGCCAACATCAACTAAAAATATGAGACATCGACTCTAAGAAGATAAGACAGCATCAACCCCTAGAAGATGAGACATCAACCCCAAGATGAGACATCGACCCCAAGATGATAAGACATCAACCCCAAGATGATGAGAAATCAACTCCAAGAAGATGAGACATCAACCCCAAGAAGATGAGACATCAACCCCAAGAAGATGAGACATCCACCCCAAGAAGATGAGACATCAGCTCTAAGAAGTTGAGACATCAACCCCAAGAAGATGAGACATCAACCCCAAGAAGATGAGACATCAGCTCTAAGAAGTTGAGACATCAACTCCAAGAAGATGAGACATCAACCCCAAGAAGATGAGACATCAGCTCTAAGAAGTTGAGACAACATTAACCCTAGGAAGATAAGACATCAACCCTAAGATTCAATCAAATCTTAAAACAAGATTTTCTGGTCGTTTAATCTTATCACTCAAAGGACCTCTTCATCCTCTTAAAAAGATTCACCCAAAATGATTAGTAAATAGTTTCCCAAGACGTTACTTAAGCACCAGCGCTTATTCCTCCAATATCTCCTAGGAGAATTTCCCTGGACTTCTGTTCTTACATTCTGCTCCAGCATTAATTCCAGTCAATTATGAAGTCTGAGTGCCTCATTCATTAAGGTGAGAGTAGATTCAGATGATGCAAAGTGGATTCTTTGCAGGTTTTAAGACCCATTAATGAACAAATTGTACGGTGGTCCTTAACTTTGACACATCTTTCAGGTTTCAGCAGCTCATGAATATGAATTATATTGGTTTAATATTCATGAGGTTCTAATAAGGCAAATTGAAATCAGAGCAGGTGTTAATAATTAGCTGGAATTAACGAAAAATATAATTTTCTCTGCATTGTAACTGCATATGATTTTCTGTTTAGTGTAAGTCAGGGGATATCCATCACTTGGACATTATGGGTCTTTTTATCAGAATTGTTTAAATTATTCTTTAAAAGGCTGGGTTATTAACATTTTAGAAACAAAAAGTTTGGTAATTCTTCAGCAAGAACGTTCTAAATTTACCACCACTTAAGCCCTTCACAGTAGATACATCTACCAGTAAGTCTTGTGGTCCCTATGAACCCATTGGAACTCTAAGGTTCTAAAGCCGCGGTCTTAAAGGGGCACTCTGGCTCTTAGACATTTTATCCCCTAAGATGCATGATCGCGGGGATCCCGCCGCTGGGGACCCCCGTGATCTTGCACGCAGCACCCCAGTTAAAATCAGTCCCCGGAGCGTGTTCGCTCCGGGTCTGATTACCGGCGACCACAGGGCAGGCGGCTTGTGACGCCCCCTCCCATAGGCTTGCATTGAGGGACGGAGCATGACGTCAAACGGGGGCGGAGGCGTGACATCACATGCCGCCTGCCCCGTGGTCGCCGGTAATCAGACCCGGAGCGAACTTGCTCTGGGGACTGATTTTAACTGGTGTGTTAAGTGCAAGATCACGGGGGTCCCCAGCGGCTAGCTGATCCTTTGGACACCAGGTGAGGGCGGCTCCATGTTCCTTTTTTAGGACACTGTGTGTTCTGTACAGGACCCTGAAGAAGCTCCCGTCCTATACATAGACAGTGATTACAGCTCCCAGCTGATCTTTCTTACTTGCTTTATCTGTATTTGTTATCTACTTATTTTTGTTTAATTCTCACTTTTTCCTATTTTTGGATGACATTTTGGTGGCTTCAGAACCAATTACCAGGTTTCCATAGAGTTATGGTCTCAACATACAATGGACGTCCCGGAACCGATTAATATTGTAACTTGAGGGACCACTGTACTGGAAACTTGCAGACAAAAGGCAGGCCCCCGATAGACGTAAATCCATCAAAGGGTAAAGAAGAAAACTGAAAACACATAATACCTACAAAAAAATGTATAAGATTTCAAAAAAATGAATTTTAAAACAAATAAAATAAAGTAGAAAAAAGATGAAGCGTAATACAATAAATGAATCAAATAACTTAGTATTGGAAACAAAAAAAGAACAGCATAAATACATGCATAGAACAGCGGACTGGATGAACCCTCTTTGTGTTTTTCTGCTGTCATGATTCTGCATTGCTGTGTTTCAGAAGGCTGAGCAAAGGCGACCGAATATAATAACCCCCCCCCCCCCCCCCCGAATAGAAAATGCCGAGTGATAGAAGCAGATGTTAGCATTTTATTTTGGATTGTGTTACAGCAAAGTCATAACCAGGCTTTCCTTTACGTAGGGCAAATGCTCTGTTTTCTGCCCTAGTCCACTACTCATTCTGTATGATCATTGGCATCCCCCTGGTCCTTGAGGCACAATGCCCCACCGATCCGCCCATAGGTACATTCCTGACTACAGCAGCTTCTTTTGCTAACCTTAAAGGGGTATTCCAGGAAAAAAAACTTTTTTATATATATGTCAACTGGCTCCAGAAAGGTAAACAGATTTGTAAATTACTTCTATTAAAAAATCTTTATCCTTTCAGTACTTATGAGCTTCTGAAGTTAAGGTTGTTCTTTTCTTAACTTCAGAAGCTCATAAGTACTGAAAGGATTAAGATTTTGTAATAGAAGTAATTTACAAATCTGTTTAACTTTCTGGAGCCAGTTGATATATATAAAAAAGTTTTTTCCTGGAATACCCCTTTAATTAAGGCACTGTCATTTGCATAGATCAATTGTACAATCAAACATAAGAAACATTGTAATATATCTTATTAGACAAAAATGCTTCTTTCTACTGTCATCAAACTTTTTCACTCTACCCCCCTCCCCCCCCAGCTGCTCAAATCTTCTCTGAAATCAGCTCAACTATGTTCCATGCCTGCAAGACGAGCAATACAAGTCTATGGAGGGGAGCAGGAGGGAGCTCTGCTCACCAGCTCTGGGAGAACTGCTAATTATAGATAAAGCCTGTAGAGCAGAAATTATACAAGTTATATAATGGCCAAAAATAGTGCTGTTCTTAATATACACGCAGAGTAGGCAA
The DNA here is from genome assembly GCF_029499605.1 of Hyla sarda. NCBI lineage: Eukaryota > Metazoa > Chordata > Amphibia > Anura > Hylidae > Hyla > Hyla sarda. The sequence continues at coordinate 72,063,208 of NC_079191.1, read as the reverse complement.
TCCTAAAAAGCCCACGATAAATAGCAGGTACGCTGCATTGCAGTGTTTTCCACACAGTGGGGGAGATTCATGAAAACCTGTGCAGAGGAGAAGTTGCTGAGTTGCCCATAGCAACCAATCAGATCGCTTCTTTCATTTTTCAGAAGCCATTTCAAAAATGAAAGAAGCGATCTGATTGGTTGCTATGGGCGACTGGTCAACTTTTCCTCTGGACAGGTTTTGATAAATCTCCCCAACTGTGTGTCTGCAGCTGTTGTAAACAACTCCCAGCATGTTGGCTGTCCGGGCATGCTGGGAGATGTAGTTTTGCAACAGCTGGAGACACACTGTTTGGAAAACACTGCTTTAAAGGGGTACTCCGGCCCTATGACATCTTATCCCCTATCCCTGCGATCAGGCATCTTATCCCCTATTCTTCAGATAGGGGATAAGATGTCTTAGGCTGGGTTCACAATGTGGAATTTTTGGGCAAAATTTCTGCCGGAGATCGAGCTGGCGGCACTAGGACCGAGCAGACTGCATTGCTGCCCCCATAGACTGCAATGCATTTCTGGGTGGATCTTTTGGGAGATCTGCTCAGAAATGCATTGCCATCTATGGGGACGGCAATGTAGTCCGTGCGGTCCTAGTGCCGCCAGCTCGATCTCCGGCAGAAATTCTGCCCAGAAATTCCACAGTGTGAACCTAGCCTTAGGACTGGAGTACCCCTTTAGCTCAATAATTATCAGGTCCATAAGGCTTTTTAACCTGGCGTATGCCAAAAGTGTGTCCTGTCGGCTTACAATTTTTTTTAACTGTATATTGCCGTGCAAACTAAAATATATCTTTATATATTTTTCTTAACCCTACGGTTGATACTGCTGTCTCTGATGGAAGGCTAAATTGAAATGTCAACACAGTTACGTAAACTGTCCTCCCGTCTGTTCTTACCTATAGGAAGTCGAGGACTGAGATGATTTTATTGTCATGTAAATTAGGCATTTCGGAATGAGTGCTAATAATGGATGTGTCCGACTTGGCTAATAAGGGCAATTATTTTATTATCGGGCACCACCTTGGCAAATTGGATTTACAAACCATAAGTGCCAGACCGCTTGTGTACACAGAGGATTTAAGCGACTCAGCAGTCCTCATTTACAGTAAACAAGTCGAGCAATTAAAGTGTCCTCTGATCTCCTGTCACTTTCATGGTCTATTAGCGGTTCAGCAGTCACATAAGGACAGTATACAGCAGTGGTCCTCAACCTGCGGACCTCCTGATGTTGCAAAACTACAATTCCCAGCATGCCCGGACAGCCAACGGCTGTCCGGGCATGCTGGGAGTTGTAGTTTTGCAACATCTGGAGGTCCGCAGGTTGAAGACCACTGGTATACAGGATGGATACAAAACATAAACATAAGGCCTTAGGAGAGCTCAGCAACCTGGGAAGGTGACATGAGTTACCATAGATAAAGCTATTAACCCCTTAAGGACTCAGCCCATTTTGGCCTTAAGGACTCAGACAATTTAATTTTTACGTTTTCATTTTTTCCTCCTCGCCTTCTAAAAATCATAACTCTTTTATATTTCCATCCACAGACTAGTATGAGGGCTTGTTTTTTGCGCGACCAGTTGTCCTTTGTAATGACATCACTCATTATATCATAAAATGTATGGCGCAACCAAAAAACACTATTTTTGTGGGGAAATTAAAACGAAAAACGCAATTTTGCTAATTTTGGAAGGTTTCGTTTTCACGCCGTACAATTTATGGTAAAAATGACGTGTGTTCTTTATTCTGAGGGTCAATACGATTAAAATGATACCCATTATTATATACTTTTATATTATTGTTGCGCTTAAAAAAAATCACAAACTTTTTAACCAAATTAGTACGTTTATAATCCCTTTATTTTGATGACCTATAACTTTTTTATTTTTCCGTATAAGCGGCAGTATGAGGGCTCATTTTTTGCGTCATGATCTGTACTTTTTTTTGATACCACATTTGCATATAAAAAACTTTTAATACATTTTTTATATATTTTTTTTAATAAAATGTATTAAAAAAGTAGGAATTTTGGACTTTTTTATTTTTTTTCGTTCACGCCGTTAACCGTACGGGATCATTAACATTTTATTTTAATAGTTCGGACATTTACGCACGCGGCGATACCAAATATGTCTATGAAAAAAAATGTTTACGCTTTTTGGGGGTAAAATAGGAAAAAACGGACGTTTTACTTTTTTATTGGGGGAGGGGATTTTTCACTTTTTTTTTTACTTTTACATTTTTTTTTACACTTGAATAGTCCCCATAGGGGACTATTCATAGCAATACCATGATTGCTAATACTGATCTGTTCTATGTATAGGACATAGAACAGATCAGTATTATCGGTCATCTCCTGCTCTGGTCTGCTCGATCACAGACCAGAGCAGGAGATGCCGGGAGCCGCACGGAGGAAGGAGAGGGGACCTCCGTGCGGCGTTATGAATGATCGGATCCCCGCAGCAGCGCTGCGGGCGATCCGATCGTTCATTTAAATCGCGAACTGCCGCAGATGCCGGGATCTGTATTGATCCCGGCACCTGAGGGGTTAATGGCGGACGCCCGCGAGATCAGCAGCCGGGATCAGCCGCGCATGACACGGGCATCGCTCCGATGCCCGCGGTTATGCTTAGGACGTAAATGTACGTCCTGGTGCGTTAAGTACCACCGCACCAGGACGTACATTTACGTCCTGCGTCCTTAAGGGGTTAAAGGGGAACTCCGAGGGAAAAAACTTTTTTCAAATCAACTGGTGCCAGAAAGTTAAACAGATTTGTAAATTACCTTTATTAAAAAATCTTAATCCTTCCAGTACTTATCAGCTGCTGTATGCTCCACCGGAAGTTGTGAGGTTCTTTCCAGTTTGACCACAATGCTCTCTGCTGATACCTCTGTCCGTGTCAGGAACTGTCCAGAGTAGGAGCAAATCCCCATAGCAAACCTATTCTGTTCTGGACAGTTCCGGACACAGACACAGGTGTCAGCAGAGAGAGCTGTGGTCAGACTGGAAAGAACTACACAACTTACTCTGGAGCATACAGCAGCTGATAAGTACTGGAAAGCTTAAGATTTTTAAATAGAAGTAATTTAGAAATCTGTAAAACTTTTTCACGCCAGTTGATTTCAAAAATGTTTTTTATCATCTGGAGTACCCTTTTAAATTGTAGGATCTAACGACTCGCTTTCTCATGCAAATCTACATAAAAGCCTCTGATGGATGTTCTAAAGGACTTGAAATCAAAATAACCCAAACCACAGTACAGCTATGATAGACCCCCCAAGTCAACAGGGTACAGGTACATACTTTGTATGGTGGTCCCCAAAGTCAGAGTTACTACGTTCAGGTAGGGTCCCCCAGGTGGGACAACCCTTAGTCGCCTCCTTCTTTTCTAATTTTGTAATGTTTAAATGTATATATTTAATATAATGAATATTAGTATACTTACCTTGGTAGCGTCGCAGGACCTTCAGGGATGTGGAATTTCTATCGCCCGACGCCTCGGACTAGCAGTTTTGAGCGCCGGGCAGGTGAATTTGTCCGGCCCTTAGCCCGGCTTCGGGCAAGCAGGGCAGGACCTGACAAGTGCGGCGGATCTGCAGTCTGTATGGAGCGGGCAGGAGTCGGGAGCCCTCTCCATACAGACTGCAGATCCGAAGCAGAGTAGGGGAGATGAGAAGCTGTGTGTGTCTTCTCTCCCCTGCTCTGCAGACGTGCGGGTGGAGATGAGGGGGCGTGGCTTCTTGCTCCCCGTGCAGACCTGCGTCCTCTGGCTTCACTCCCCCCAGCTGTAGCTTCGGAGAGCTGAGGGGAGGAGGCGCGTCTGCACGGGGAGATGCATGCGGCGCTCTGCAGTCTGTATGGACCGGGCTCCGGACTCCTGCCCGCTCCATACTCTGCAGCCCCCGGCTGTTCTCAGTAGCTGGGGGCCGCGGCTAATAGCCAGCATGCGGTGATCGCCGCGGCTGGCTATTAACCCTTTAGATCGCCGCTGTCAAAGCTGACAGCGGCGTCTAAAGCCTGGGTTCTCAACCTGGGGTACGCGAAAACGCTGACAAATACCGGCCATGCATTGGCCAGTATTTGTCAGCGCATAGCCGAGGCAGCTCACTGTACAGTAGCACGGCCAGAGATGCGGCCGGGGCTACTGTAAGTGAGCTGCGTGGTTGCCAGGGAGACGTGTGGCCTCCCCTGACGTTGCGCAGAGTTGCCGCACAGCGCAGGGGGACGTCACACGTCAGTGCGGCCCTGTGGAACACCCCGTGAAGCAGCAGGCAACGGGACCACAGGACGCCAGGTAAACAACTGTATGGCACAGAGGGGGGGGGACTGTATGGGACGGAGCACAAGGCATTAAGATGGAGGGGGAGAGGGATAATGGCGGAGGGGGGGGGGGAGTAATAAAGCACAAGGCATTGAAATTTTATGTCTTGTGCTTTATTACTCCCCTCTCCCCTTCCATCTTAATCCCCTTGCACCATTCCCCCCTTCCTCTGATCCCCCTTTTGCCATATCTAATAATAATGGCACAAGGGGATTAATATGGAGGGGGGAAAATGACAAAAGGGGATCAGAGGGAGGGGGGAATAATGACACAAGGGGATTAATATGGAGGAGGGGGGGTTGATTATCCCCCCCCCCCTTCCATCTTAATCCCCTTGTGCTATTATTATCCGATATGGCAAAAGGGGATCAGAGGGAGGGGGGAATTATCAACCCCCCCCCTCCATATTAATCCCCCTGTATCATTATTCCCCCTCCTCCATCTTAATCCCCTTGTTCCATATTGGATAATAATGGCACAAGGGGATAAAGATGGAGGGGGAATAATGGTAAAAGGGAATCAGAGGGAGGTGGGAATTGTGGGACAGGGGGAGTAAGACGGAGGGGGAATAATAGCACAAGGGGATTAAGTTGGAGATGGGATGCATTAGTATAAAGGTAAGAACACGCCTTTTGTCTGCGGGTACCCCTCGCTCGCAAGTTCCGCGTGAGGGGGTACCCGTGGACATACTTTCAAGCCTTGGGGGTACGGTCGCCGAAAAGGTTGAGAACCACTGGTCTAAAGGGACATGTGAATGCTCCCTGGTGGGCTAGTGGGGTGGATCACCCCCCCCCCCCCCCACAGCGCGATCGCAGGGGGGCGATCCACTATGGAGGTAGCCGGAGGACTTACCTCTGCTTCCTCCTGTCCCGGCTCTGTCATTGATAGATCCTGGCTGGACCAGGCTCTATCAATGGATCACAGAGCAGACAGATTTATTGAGTTCAATAGAATCTATTCATCTGTCTGAGGAATCTAATGATTCCTCATAAGTCTAATAAAGTGTAAAAGAAAAAAAAAATGTTAATAAAAGGTTGAAAGACACACATTAACCCAGTGGTCTTCAAACGGTGCCCCTCCAGATGTTACAAAACTACAATTCCCAGCATGCCAGGACAGCCGTTGGCTGTCCGGGCATGCTGGGAGTTGTAGTTTTGCAACATCTGGAGGGCCACAGTTTGAAGACCGCTGCATTAACCCCTTCCATGTTAAAAGTTCAAATCACCCCCTTTTCCTATATAAAAACATGTAAACATAATAAAAATAAACATATTTGGTATCGCTTTGTGCGTAATTGTACAACCTATTAAAATATAACATTATGTATCCCGTACGGTAAATGTAATAAAAAATACCAAACCACAGATTTGCAATTTTTATAATATCCCAGAAAAAAAAGTTAAAAAGCGATTAAAAAGTCAGATCAATGCCAAAATAGTACCGATACAAAAAACAGATTATGGCGCAAAACATGAGCCCTCATACAGCCTGGTATGCGGAAAAAAAATAAAGCTGCAGAGGTTAAAAAATGGCAATTAAAAAAATTAGAAAAAGTCCAGAATTAGTAAAACACGACGTAAACGATACAAATCTGGTATTGCTGTAATCAGGCGCCTAAAGTATAAAACTAACATGTTACCTCAACCACAAGGTAAATGGCGCAGAAAAGAAAACCAACAAATCTCCTAAATTATCTTTTACTATTTCAATTTCACTTCCCTAAATATATATATTTTTTGGTTCAGAGAATATGTTATTGAAAAATTAAAAGGTATCATTATAGTAGGTAGTTATGGCTATTATAGGGCGAGGAGGAAAAAATCAGAGTGTAAAAGCGAAAATTGGCCCGGACAAGTGGATCGTCATGAGGGACAAGTAGATTTTGCTCCATTTTAGTCCCGTGGACAAGTAGTTTTTTATAAAATTTCCACACCCCTGACCTTCGTTCATGTGACTGTGTTAATTCCTCTATGGTATGTTGGAGGACCTTTGGAGGTCCTTGGGTCACATGATTACCCATAACTCTTTGTACAGAAGATTGACAGTTGTTATGGACCAGTGAGCTTTAGTCCAGCCACTGCCCATATAAGGGAGCTGTAGCCAAAGATCGCTCTCTTGGGTTGCTGCTCTCGTGGATGCCGGACTACCAGGACGGATCTGCGCAACTTACAAAGACAAGCTAGGCCAGAAGCCTGCCAGCCTCAGCCTGGAACTAAACCGTGAGTTAAAATCTCAATCCCCGCTAAAGCTAGCGTGATTACTGGACCGAATATAAACCCCTAAATCCAGTGGATCAGCGCAACAATTACCTTCCTAAGCTCAACAGACTCAGGAGGTCCCAAACACTTGTCAAGCTCTAATAGACTTTGCTATATGGACTGTTCCTGTTCATTATTGCATAAAATCTTCAGTAAAAGTTCCGACAAGTTTCTGCAAATCCCCGGTTGTGGACAATCAATTATTTCCTATCTCCCTATCGCTCTTGGGACGGGTGGCAGTAGGACAAGCATACAGAGAATAGCCCTCACCCTGGCATCACGAATAGAAAGGGTTAAGCCAGCACCCTTTACTAACCGCACAGCTACACCCCATATACCCTACAACCCCAAGCTTACCACAGGGTGCCATTGAGAACTCATACTGTCCGGCACCACATTGTGGCCTCATTATAGCTATGACAGACCCCATTAAAAGTTAATAGGGTACAGAGGGTGTCATTGATATCTGATGAATGACCAATCCAGCATTACATGGTGGCCTAATTTTAGCTATGTCATAGCTAAAATGGCTGTCCAGGCACGCTGAGAGTTGTAGATTTGCAACAGTTAGAGGTCCGCAGTTTTAAGACCACTGCATTAGATAGTCGACCAGATTTGTCGAAAAAGGACAATTTGCCCACATTTCATCAAATCAATATGGGCACCTTCACCATATCACATAAGAGATTGTACCTTGTTGGTTTGCCTCCATTTCCCAACCATCCAAAATCCATCTTAGATGTGGACGGAAATAATGTTCTTTTTATTGCAATTAATGAGGGAAGTGCACCATAAAAGAATAATCGGGGTGATAAATATAAAGTTATGGAGCAATTGTAAGAGAGGCTCAGTGGTGGTCATTTTAATAGTCCCTTATAAATGGAAATTGCATTAATATTTCTCCAGCTGAAGGATACTGTAATCATTAAAATGTTAAAAAAGAATTGAATGGTTTAGTATCGAACAGATTTTACAAAAGGAAAGGAAGAAAGAAAAAAAAGGGGCTTTAATGATTTGAAAGGCAGTAATATTTAATACGATTTTAAGTTTTGTGGGGGTATAAAACCTAATTAATAAAGATGAATAGCTACGTACATAAAGGGCACTGTTTGTCTACTTCTATAATGCCTTTAAAGGGGAGCAATGGTACAGTACATCTTATTCCCTAAGTGTTTGATCGCAGGGGTCAGACCAATTAGGGTTCATACCGAATACCGAAATTTTTGTGCTGCACGATATGAATTTTAACCCATACCGCAATACCGGTTTGGCCCCTTCCCTCTCGGGAATGAATGAATTATCAGCCGAGCGCTTCGCCATCGGGGAACTAATCATATGTGACCCATGAGCGCTGTTCTGCCCCCCCCCCCCCCCCCAAATTATTAGCGCTGCGCTGTCCCCATCAGGGTAAATACATATGTCACCCGCAAGCGCTGCCCTCCTCATCCTCCTGTTTGTTGCGGCCACCGGACTCCAACCTCCAGCCAACGGCTGTCCGGGCATGCTGGAAGTTGTAGTTTTGCAACATCTGGAGGTCTGCAGGTTGAAGACCACTGCTCTATACTGTATCCCTATGCCCGGGCTGCAAAAGGTAAACAAAATAAACTTTAACTCACCTTCCCCGTTGGTCCAGACCAGCTTCCTAGGGAATGAAATGTCGGACAGCCGTCAGCCTATGACCAGCTGCAGCGATGTTCCGCCTCGGCTGGTGATAGGTTGAGCCCACTGTCATGTAAGGAGCCGGCTTCTTACATGACAGTGGGCTCAGCCTATCACCAGCCGAGGCGGAACATCGCTGCGGCCGGGGATAGTCTGACGGCTGTCCGACGTTCACGTCCCCAGGAAGAGCGTAAGGCCAACGTAGGAACATGCGTTAAAGTTTATTTTTGTTTGCAGCCCGGGCATAGGGATACAGTATAGAGTGTCAGCGGCCGGCGAGTAGTACCCCCATGGGTGTAGTATTACCCAGTACGTGAGTAGTACCCCGATGGTGGCAGCGCAGCGCTGGGCTAATAATTATGTTTGGGGGGGGGGGAGGGATACCGTTATATACTGTGGAACCGCCATTAGTTTAAAAAATACTGCAATACACATATTTGGTCATACCGCCCAGCCCTAAGACCAGTGGTCCCCCCCACGATTACTGTCAACCACAGCATGAAGCACGCTCCATGGAGAGGGAGAGATGGGGCTCCATTTTTGAGATCACAGGGATCCAAATGCTGGGACCTGATGCTATTCCCTACAGGATAGGCAGTGTTTTACAACCAAGGTGCCTCCAGCTGTTGCAAAATACAACTCCCAGGGCATCCTGGGAGTTGCATTTTGCAACGGCTAGAAACATCCTGGTTGGGAAACACTGGGATAGAGGATACATTTTATAAAGGCCTATTCACTTGAGTAGACCTGACCTATTACAATACCAGACACAAGCCATGGACAGGTGTGGTGCTGTTTTTGAAGAAAAAAAAATATTTTTTATTTTTTTTAAATCCTGAACAACCCCTTTAATGGATTAGAAAGAGAGATTCTTCTTACTAACAATTGTCATCCTTTTATGCCCGGCACATGAAAAGGAGATCTGTCATTTTTCTTCCATAGACACCAGCATAAGCTCTTATAAAAAGTCACACTGACTTCTGGAGTTCTCCATGACATTTTCATACAGATACGTGTTACCAAATATTCACCTAATTCCAGTATTTTTCATGTTCCAACCCAGACAGGTGTAGCAGATCTCTCTCTCCGATTAAAGAAGATTCATATCCTTGAAACATCAACTTTGACTTTAAGGTACGTAGGCCCAGATTTATAAAACTGTGACAGAACAAGTGAAGTGATTTTCCCACAGCAGCCAATCACAACTCAGCTTTCACTTTACCACAGCTCCTTAGCTGAGCTGTGATTGGCTGCTGTGGGAAACTCTCCTCATTTTTTTCTGAAACACAGTTTGATAAATCTGGGCCATAGTACGATTAAAAAAAGACATATACCCATCAAATTCAACCGAGAAGAGGAGGAGGTGGATAAAGGGAAGGGGTAATGGAGGAGGATGGGGGTTGTGATTCTTTATTTCTACATTTGCTTCAAAGGGTTATTCCAGAAGAAAATAAAAATAAAAATCGACTGGTGCCAGAAAGTTTTACAGATTTACAAATTACTTCTATTAAAAAAAATCTTATTCCTTCCTGTACTTATCAGTTGCTGTATACTACAGAGGAAGTTGTATAGTTCTTTCCAGTCTGACCACAGTGCTCTCTGCTGCCACCTCTGTCCAGGTCAGGAACTGTCCAGAACAGGAGCAAATCCCCATAGCAAACCTCTCCTGCTCTGGACAGTTCCTGACACGGACAGAGGTGTCAGCAGAAAGCACTTTGTCATACTAAAAAGACTATACAACTTCCTCTGGAGCATACAGCAGCTGATAAGTACTGGAAGGATCAACGGGGTACTCCGGTGGAAAACTTTTTTTTTTTTAATCAACAGGTGCCAGAATGTTAAACAGATTTCTAAATTACTTCTATTGAAAAAATCTTAATCCTTCCAGTACTTCTTAGCTGCTGAATAGTACAGAGGAAATGATTTTCTTTTTGGAACACAGAGCTCTCTGCTGACATCACGAGCACAGTGCTCTCTGCTGACATCTCTGTCCATTTTAGGAACTGTCCAGAGCAGCATATGTTTGCTATGGGGACTTTCTCCTACTCTGGACAGTTCTTAAAATGGAGATGTCAGCAGAGAGCACTGTGCTCGTAATGTCAGCAGAGAGCTCTGTGTTCCAAAAAGAAAATCATTTCCTCTGTAGTATACAGCAGCTAATAAATACTGAAAGGATTAAGATTTTTTAATAGAAGTTATTTACTAATCTGTTTAACTTTCTGGCACCAGTTGATAAAAAAAAATAAAAATAATAAAAGAATAAAAAAAGTTTTCCACCGGAGTACCCCTTTAAGATTTTTTAATAGAAGTCATTTACATATATGTATAACTTTCTGGCACCAGTTCATTTGAAAACCTTTGTATTTCTTCAAAGTACCCCTTTAATGTTATTTTGTTATAAGAATGTATCTAAGCCTGTGCCCAGTTCCTGAGGTAGACTGTTTCATAAATTCACATGGACATTGTGATAAATTCAGTTCTGCTACATCATTATCTACCCCGGGGTATCCTGTTGCTGAGACAAGTGAAGTTCTTCCTAACTCCCACTATGTAACAATACGCATATCTGGCTATTGTCCGAGCTCCGACTGGCTCCCCTGTTACACAATCGTGCTGAGCTGATCAGTTGGAATGGCAGCCCGAAGCCTTCTGGATGACTAAGCGGCTGCCATGACAGATCTACTATTACAGACTGTACTAGAAGAACACTGATCTGACTGTTCACTGTAATATACAGGATGGGCCATTTATATGGAGGCACCTAAATAAGATGGGAATGGTTGGTGATATTAACTTCCTGTTTGTGGCACATTAGTATATGTGAGGGGGGAAACTTTTCAAGATGGGTGGTGACCATGGCGGCCATTTTGAAGTTGGCCATTTTGAATCCAACTTTTGTTTTTTCAATAGGAAGAGGATCATGTGACACATGAAAATTATTGAGAATTTCACAAGAAAAACAATGATGTGCTTGGTTTTAACGTAACATTATTCTTTCATGAGTAATTTACAAGTTTCTGACCACTTATAAAATGTGTTCAATGTGCTGCCCATTGTGTTGGATTGTCAATGCAACCCTCTTCTCCCACTCTTCACACACTGATAGCAACACCGCAGGAGAAATGCTAGCACAGGCTTCCAGTATCCGTATACACTGCTATATACACCGCAGGAGAAATGCTAGCGCAGGCTTCCAGTATCCGTATACACTGCTATATACACTGCTATATACACCGCAGGAGAAATGCTAGCACAGGCTTCCAGTATCCGTATACACTGCTATATAGTACTATATACACCGCAGGAGAAATGATAGCACAGGCTTTCAGTATCCGTAGTTTCAGGTGCTGCACATCTAGTATCTTCACAGCATAGACAATTGCCTTCAGATGACCCCAAAGATAAAAGTCTAAGGGGGTCAGATCGGGAGACCTTGGGGGCCATTCAACTGGCCCACGACGACCAATCCACTTTCTAGGAAACTTTTCATCTAGGAATGCTCGGACCTGATACCCATAATGTGGTGGTCACCATCTTGTTGGAAAAACTCAGGGAACGTGCCAGCTTCAGTGCATAAAGAGGGAAACACATCATCATGTAACAATTTCGCATATCCAGTGGCCTTGAGGTTTCCATTGATGAAGAATGGCCCCACTATCTTTGTACCCCCATATACCACACCATACCATCAATTTTTGTGTTACACATTTTATAAGTGGTCAGAAACTTCTAAATAACTCACGAAAGAATAAAGGTATGTTAAAACCAAACACATCATTGTTTTTCTGGTTAAATTCCCAATAAGTTTGATGTGTCACATGACCCTCTTCCTATTGAAAAAACAAAAGTTGGATTCAAAATGGCCGCCATGGTCACCACCCATCTTGAAAAGTTTCCCCCCCTCACATATACTAATGTGCCACAAACAGGAAGTTAATATCACCAACCATTCCCATTTTATTAAGGTGTATCCATATAAGTGGCCCACCCTGTATATGTATTACAGTGAACAGTATGACTGATCAAGTGATCGCATAGTAAAGACCCCTAGGAGAACTAAAAAAGTTATGTAAAAACAAAAAAAACAAAGACATATAGGAGGAGATTTATCAAAACCTGTCCAGAGGAAAAGTTGCTGAGTTGCCCATAGCAACCAATCAGATCACTTCTTTCATTTTTAACAAAGGCTCTGCAAAATGAAAGAAGCAATCTGATTGGTTGCTATATATTCCCCCATATATATTTTTATTTTTTAAATATAAAAAAATTGTCATAATAAACATTTTAATTACGCTATTTTCCCACGTTTCCAAGGAAAAAATTTAAACTCTAAATATAACTCAACAAAAAAATGAACAGAATTGATCCTGCACAGCGAATGCGACACAAAAAACAACCCCATAAGCTAAGTATGAAAACCAATGAAAACTACAGATTAGTCTTCACATAGCTCCATCGATAGAAAAATAAAGAAAAGATAGAGGGGGTCAGAATAAACCCATAGTCAATTTACCTCCATAGAAGAGAATGCGGCTAAGCTGCAATACCGCACACAACCTGTGGACATATGTGGAGCTGTTTTTAAATAAAAGCATCCATATCTAACCCTAGACAACTTTAAAGGGGTTATCCAGGAAAAAAAAAAAGTTTTATATATCTACTGGCTCCAGAAAGTTAAACAGATTTGCAAATTACTTCTATAAAAAAAATCTTAATCCTTTCAGTACTTATGAGCTGCCGAAGTTGTTCTTTTCTGTCTAAGTGCTCTCTGATGATGACACGTGTCTCGGGAACCGCCCAGTTTAGAAGCAAATCCCCATAGCAAACCTTTTCTACTCTGTGCAGTTCCCGAGACAAGCAGAGATGTCAGCAGAGAGCGCTGTTGCCAGACAGAAAACAACAACTCAACTTCAGCAGCTGATAATTATTGAAAGGATTTAGATTTTTTTTATAGAAGTCATTTATAGTTAATATTAAAAAAAAAAAAAGTTTTTTCCTGGAATTCCCCTTTAATTGCCATTGATGACCATACAGAAACTTGCTGTTTTACACCATTTCGGACAGTGGTCTTAAACTGTGGCCCTCCAGATGTTGCAAAACTTCAACTCCCAGCATGCCCGGACAGCCGTTGGCTGTCCGGGCATGCTGGGAGTTGAAGTTTTGCAACATCTGGAGGGCCACAGTTTGAGACCATTAATCTAGGATGTCTCCTACACTCTCCATGGTTAACACAGCCCATTCTACTTTTTTTTTTCTAAGCTTCCAAAATTGAATTGACTGGAGTAAAGATCATTTCCGATGCATAAAATCATCCTCTTCACTACGCCACTACATATTGGAACAGCTTTTACACTTCGCCCTGTCTTACTCACACAGGATAATTGACTTTAAGGAATTCTTTAAACTTTGGATTAAAAAAAAAATAAAAAAAAAACACCATTGACGGAGCACAAAGGGCATCCTGGAAAATGAACAGGTTTATTCTAATTGGCTTTTGAATTAAAAAGAAATTATTTTCTATCTGTGGATCAAGCAGAGCTCCGTGCTTAGCCGCAATAATAGAATTATTCTTATAAAGGGGAGGCTGAGCCGTATTTGAACAAGTATACATGAATTATGGAACATTGCAGTCCTACTATATCAAACCTGGTTAGAAACAGCTGGAATTTAAAATACAACATTCCGACAAATTGTGAGGGTTAAAGGGGTTGTACAGGATTAGAAAAAAAAAAAAACATGGCTGATTTTGGCCACAACAGTGCCACGCCTGTTGGCAGGTTGTGTCTGATATTGCAGTTCAGTTACATTCAATTTAAAGGGGTATTCAAGGCCAAAACTTTTTTTTTTATATATATCAACTGGCTCCGGAAAGTTAAACAGATTTGTAAATTACTTCTATTAAAAAATCTTAATCCTTCCAATAGTTATTAGCTTCTGAACTTGAGTTGTTGTTTTCTGTCTAACTGCTCTCTGATGACTCACATCCCGGGAGCTGTGCAGTTCCTATTGGGATATTCTCCCATCATGCACAGCTCCCGGGACGTGACATCGTCATTGAGCAGTTAGACAGAAAACTTCAGAAGCTAATAACTATTGGAAGGATTAAGAATTTTTAATAGAAGTAATTTACAAATCTGTTTAACTTTCAAGAGCCAATTGATATATATATATAAAAAGGTTTTGCCTGGAATACCCCTTTAATCATTCTGAAGCTGCAATACCAAAGACAGCCTGTGGACAGATGTGGTGATGTTTTGGGATCTAATCAACCAAAGGACATCCATTTAAATTTGACTGAGCTGCGGAAAGCTGCATTGCCAGGCACAGTCATTGTGTGGCGTTGTGACTGTTAAATGGGCACTCTCATTAAAACTAAGTTTTCCTATTGCACTCCTTATGGTAAATAAAAAAAATCTTTCTAATGTACTTTGTTTAAAAAAAAAATGAAGTTTTCTATGTTTTATTTGTGGTTAAAAAAAACTGCCACTAGGTGTCTCCCTACTTGTCCAGAGCACATTTCCCCCCTATTTTTTGCACAGACTTTGGACTAGAAGAAATACAGTCTGCTATTTGCTGTTGGTTGCTGAGTAAGGGAGGAAGTTCTCCCCTGTATGGCTTCAGATGATCTGCTGGGGAACGCCCCTTCCCAGTCTGTGTATCTGACTGAGCAGAAAATACAGAGCAATATCAAGATAGAAAACTAACAAATGATAAAAAATAAAGGCAGGGGGTGGTTTATAATGATGGGGGCAGTGAACTGGGAGGATTATTACATTTATCAAGATAATGAGAGGTACTCTTTAAACAATGAAGGAGATGCAGTGCTCATAGGTGGTACTGCAAATAAGTGGCACTACTAGTATTCGGAGCCCCACAGATCTAATATAGGTTTGTAATATGGATAGACCAGTCCTTATTATTTGCTTGTATTTTTTATAAAGTCAACTACCCTAAAAAGTGCCATGTCCTAAGGAACCTAAGGGTCATGATAAAGAAATCAAACAAAGATAAGTAAGAGTTCCCACACACATAAGAGCAGATTCCACAGCTAGGCCAACTGACTATCTTATCTGTACTACCATACATACAGATATCACTATGTGGCAAATACCTTGTTGCAACAAAAAATACCACAGTTCAGTACTAAACTCCTCTTCAACAGACCCAAATACCAGTGTTGCACAGAATACCACTCCGGCAGTGCCATATAACACACTGGAGCACAAAATACAAAACGGTAGCCCAAAACATACAGAGTAATTTAGAAAATACAGTCCAGTAGCATCAAAAATAAAAAGGAGCATCATATGGACCCTCTGAGAAGGGCTCATAGTTCCTTCTTTGAACAATTATTTATAACCTATGCTTTGGATATGCATTAAATGGTTAAAATGAGCACACTCCTAGCCATTGGTAATGCCTCAGACCCCACTAATCCCATCTAATCTACGCTTCTTCAATATTGGAAGACTCCCAAATTTCTGCAGAAGCCAAACTTTTTGTAAAAAGAGTAAAAAGAGTAGTAATGTGCCTAATAAAGTTATTTTATCACTGCCACTCTATGTAGTTCCACCTGTTATTCTATAACTAAGCAATATGAGAACCTAAATATGCCCGTAAAGTCTAGCGTGAGGTTAATTTTACAGCCATGAAACTACATCAACATATTTAGGGAAATTAAATATTTTTATGATTCCACATCATCGGAAATAAACATTCCTCCCCCCAAAAAAAATTACACGACTATGTCAATGGCGTCAGCTTTATGGAGCCGCTTAAAAGAAGAGATTGAATTTGTAGGACAGATGTAAAATAAATGTCCATTAAAGCTACGGCTGGTTCTTGAGTCTTTTCTTGTCGTATAAAGGTTTGTTGCCTTCTGATTAGGTTTTTAGGACAGACGGATGAGACACTCACGTGTCGCCAGGCTTTTTTTTTTCTCTTCTTTTTCCAATAATGTGCTAAAAAATCATCTTGGAAGAGGAAAACTGAGTTTTGACTCCTCCATAACTGGTTGAAGATCTTAAAAAATTTACAAAGACTTCTCTAACTTTATATATCCATGTGACAGGGAAGCTTCTAGGTAGCTCCAAGCAGCAGGGCCAGTTGAATTTGCAACCTTTGTGTCCCTCATAGCTACATACATGCATCTGGAAAGCATTCGAAAGACTTCCTTTTACTGTTTTTAAGGGTATGTCGAAATGTTGTTTTGACCTGATCCATTCACATTAAGGAGGATGTCCAAAGTAGAACATAGGGTGGTTAAATGGAGAGGAGTTATTTGTCGAGCAAATGGGCCAGTGTGAAGGAGTGGCTCTGAATCTGGAGAACCTAGCATACTCTGATGAACCTGGCATGTTCTGGATCTGGAGAACCCAACATGTTCTGATGAACCTGGCATGTTCTGGATCTGGAGAACCTAACATATTCTGATGAACCTGGCATGTTCTGGATCTGGAGAACCTAACATATTCTGATGAACCTGGCATGTTCTGGATCTGGAGAACCTAGCATATTCCGATGAACCTGGCATGTTCTGGATCTGGAGAACCTAGCATGTTATGGATCTGGAGAACCTAGCATGCTCTGATGAATCTAGCATATTCTGGATCTGGAGAACATAGCATGTTCTGATGAACCTGGCATGTTCTGGATCTGGAGAACATAGCATTTTCCGATGAACCTGGCATGTTCTGGATCTGGAGAACCTAGCATGTTATGGATCTGGAGAACCTTGCATGTTCTGATGAACCTGGCTCGTTCTGGAGAACCTAGCATGTTCTGATGAATCTGGCATATTCTGGATCTGGAGAACATAGTATGTTCTGATGAATCTGGCATATTCTGGATCTGGAGAACATAGCATGTTCTGATGAACCATGCATGTTCTGGATCTAGAGAACCTAGCATATTCTGATGAACCTGGCACGTTCTGTATCTGGAGAACCTAGCATGTTCTAGATTTGGAGACCCTAGCATGTTCTGATGAACCTGGCATGTTCTGGATCTGGAGATCCTAGCATGTTCTGGATAAGGAGAACCTTGTATGTTCTGATGAACCTGGCACATTCTGGAGAACCTAGCATGTTCTCATGAATCTGGCATATTCTGTATATAGATAACATAGCATGTTCTGATGAATCTGGCATATTCTGGATCTGGAGAACATGGCATGTTCAGGATCTGGAGAACCTAACCTGTTCTGATGAACCTGGCACGTTCTGGAGAACCTAGCATGTTCTGATGAATCTGGCATGTTCTGGATCTAGAGAACCTAGCATATTCTGATGAACATGGCATGTTCTGGATCTGGAGAGCCTAGCATAGTTACATAGTTAGTACGGTTGAAAAAAGACATATGTCTATCAAGTTCAACCAGGGAATTGAAGGGTAGGGGTGTGGCGCGATATTGGGGAAGGGATAGGATTTTATATTACTAGTATGTTCTGGATCAGGAGAACCTTGCATGTTCTGATGAATCTGGCATATTCTGGATCTGGAGAACATAGCATGCTCTGATAAACCTGGCATGTTCTGGATCTGGAGAACCTAATCCTCCACTTTAATGAAGGGATGTGGGTCGTCTTGAGGGGAATTTGCCCTGGATGCACTGTCCACTGGTCAGGGTATATAAATACAAGATCAGTGTAACAAAATTAAACTTTGGCTCCAGGCAGAAGAGTGAAAAACTTAGGCCCCAATGCAAAATCTGTAATAACGTAATAAGCCTTCACCCCCTACCATGTGCCATTTATAAAATAAGTGCTATCTTCCATGGCAGAGGGGCTATTACCTCTGGAGTCCCTACTCAACTTCTTGGTCACCTAAAAGGGTGGTCTGAAAGGAACAATAGGATTCATTATTATTCGGGGGACATTCTTTTTTTTTTTTTCACATCACAATGAATTTCAAATAAAACTATATTAAATAAACACATTCACATTTCCAGTATAACCCTAAGTGCCAAATTCCCATTCTCGAACATATTTTCCTTGACTCTCCGACAATGAAATAAGCCGCTGCCGTCACTTCTGGAAAGTACTGTGGATTGTGCTTTTTTCTGTTCTGATCTTTCACAGTTCACACATTTAAAACACAGCTCCTCGGCTCATGGCCATTAACATAGCTTTGTATTCTCAACATTGCCAGGTTTAATGCATCGCCTTCTAATATCTTAACCATTGTGGCTGCTTTTAAAGCATCCGGCGAAGCCGGCTTCATGTGCTGAAATGCTGATAATCCTGTGAGATTGCAGATGACAGGCTTCAGCAGAAAGCAGGCAGAGAGGGAGAGAGAGAGGAGACAATGAACGGTGAGAGCCGAAAATTCCTTACAACAATGTACTGAGCGCATAAATCCATTATAATCCTTTGAAGCCTGAAGACACTGCCACATATTGAACGGGTTAAGAAGACTGTGTTACAGCGGCCACTGCCAGCTCTGATCATCACCTTTTATCCCTTCTCTAAAACCCTGTCCATATATTTCCTTGGGTCATACGGTTTAGTGGAGGTTAAGAGAGAGCCCAATTAACTGCCCGGTCCCTTCCGTCACACTGTGCCATGGATACCCGCATAAGACTATAACTGCAAAGCCTCTTTAGTCAATCTCTTGATTTTTGAAGAATTCTCCTTGGAGACAGGTAACCCTAAGGTCTCCTTGTTGTTTTTAATACTTTAATACTTTGCTTCCATTTGTAATGTAATCTCACAAAAAATATCAATATTTAAAAAAAATGCATTGCAAAAGTGTTTGATCCCCTCAAGTTCTAATACGGTTGGCACAAAGATGCAGATATATGGCCTTACTTTAAAAATTCTAAAAATGAAAATGATGAAAGAGTAGCACCATCATCGTGGTTGGGTAGGCTGGTGGGATGGGGCCCTAAGTGCCAGTGGGAATACTGATGAGATGCTCTATTATTTGGATACAGGGATAAGACAATGAACTATATTTGTACTCCAGATGAGGAAAAGCCTAGCTATAACCCTGAGGACTCTCCAAAAAAATCACCCAACTATGCGTATTCATTGGTGAAGCATACTCAATAAACATCAATACCAGTCAACCTTACATTATGAAAACTTTTGACAATGTTGGGACTTATTGGAGTAAGTGTCAATGAGATTTTAGGTGTTGTAGGCTAAAGTTTTGGACTCCTGGCCAAAGTTTTTAAGACTTTTACTCAATCACTCAAATCTAACATCCTAAAATAGTATTTTTGTGACCTGGCATTTCAAATAACACTAGAAGGGTTTGTGCATGTCATATTTTATGTTTTTCTGCTTTCTTACCAGTAAATAGGTAGCAATTGTGTCTACGTATATTATCACACCGGTTTTGTTAAATGGTCATCCCTTTTAGATACAACTCAAATAAACTATTAAAAAAAATATATGAATCATGAATGCAAACCAATCCGTAGCAATGTTTGGTTCACACAATACTTCGAAGGCTGTCAGTAAGTGACCATTTAGGGACAAAGTTTGTGACAAAATTCCAACCAAAGCAATAAGATGAAGGCTCTTGATGATGCTATAAAAATGGTTTCCTCTCTTTGGTTACCTTCTAGAAAATCCTTAAGGCATGTCAGAAGATAACATTGATGATCCTTCACAAATTAGTTCCATCAATGATTCCAAGGACAAGACCTTCCTCTAAGATCCCAATCTCCCAACCACATACATGTTATACAGAAAATATGTTGTATACAGTGAAACCTCTCCAAAAGATCACCTCTTTGAGAAGACCACCCATTATCTAGACAATTATCTGGAACACATTATACCTGGTGGCCATTTTCTTTGAGAAAGCCCATAAAAAAAGAAATAAAAAAAAAACATTTTTGATGCAATTTTGGTTGGTCTTCTCAAAGAAGTTTCACAGTGCCCCTTTAAAAGGGAATGTGTCACCATTTTTATTTTTTAATAAAGAAAATTATTTTATCAAGATAAAGCATTTGTACGTAAAGCATGTTTACTGGGGGCTGCCATTACTGTAGCCTCTTAATGGTGTGTCGCTTCACAACACCTACACAGTTGCTTCATGGCAGGCATAGGATATAAGAAAGTTTAAACTGAGAGTGTCTCATAGGAAAGCATTGGCTGCTTACTGCACATGTGCATAGCACAGGCTAGGTGAAATGAAAGCGGGAGCCAGCGACATTTTCTTGAAGTCCCTGCAGAGCAGTGATCTATGAAGAGACATCTAGTCTGTTCTTTACCATTCTTCAGACACCAACAAAATGGTGACAGTGGAATTTAAGAAAGTACAATACCCCCTCCCCCTCTCCTTTTGCACATAGACAGAGGAGGAAGGTAGACAGGCAAGGTCTAGTTTGCAGCAGCCAGTCAAGTTGATTGCTTTCACCAGATTCCTCATTTTAGCTCCCTCTGCTGGTCAACAGTAGGAGATATGACAAGTTATTATTTATTTTTTCCTATTTTTTGTCAAGTACATTTATTTTTTAAATACTTCCAAAAAAAATTGGAAAAAATTATTTAACCTCTAAAAAAAATATATATATATATATATATATATATATATATATATATATATATATCACATTTGGTGAAACATTCCCTTTAACGAATGAAGTGTTCAAAGAGCAAAGTGTTTAAGATACCACAGAAGGGATTTGGGGCATCATCAAGTGTTGTGGCCCCTTCCCTGATAAAGCTCCAAGCACACAGATATCTCCTGACATGCCTTGAATAGGTATTCAGCCAAAAACCTTTATCCCATATCAACTGTGTAGATGACCACTGTCGGCCTCAATGAAGCAACCACACTCATGCTCAACCACTGCTCCATTCAAACACCTTCTTGTCCTAGCATGTAGTAAGGAGGAACATGAGAATCGGGACCTTAGACATTCAGCTTGAACCTGCAAATGACCTAATTCCCCGATGGCAGTGGGTTCAGCAAACATTACTATAAGATGTATGGCCACCCTAACATATCAGTATTAAAAACAGTGTAGTAGGTTGAAGGTTCTGTTACAGATTTTGAATTGGCATCATGTTACGCCTTTGCAGTAACAATATACCAGATGACAACTCAACATAAATGACCCTTCAAGGTTTGGTCAAGCTGATCGTAATAAGGGGGATGTATAGACTCCTTCACATACATCAAAGTTCCCGTGTTCTTTATGGTTGGTTACACCTCTCCAGATGATCACCATTCCGACTTGTCACAGAAAAACAGAAAATACATCAGACGGGTGACTGAAAGCCAATCACAAAACCATAACAATTTCATGACGACTAAACCTAGACCTTTACACCCCGTATTGTATTGCTTTCTAAAGGTCTTTTATGGCCATCAAGACCCTATAGAGGATGAATCACATCCCATTATAAAATGACATTGCTATCTTGGAGGTGACAGGGTGATGCATGTTTACAATATGTCTTTATATACAGGTAAACTGTTTTATTGACTAAGTCCCCGGGTTAAACATTGTACGAGCATCCTTACGAGTCAACTGTGGTCGCTTTGAGATCAATTCTGCTGCCTTTGTCAATAGGACCATAAATATTAATATGGTTTGCATCCAAGAAGAAAGATTATACTTTCCTTATGCTTATATACCTGATAAATTGAGTGGAAAAGCTAATACTTGTGCCAGTAACGCAGCAGAGGGCAGCGTATTGGGACTAACATGGCCTTACAATAGACTCCGAATACAAATAATCGCAGTGTTTGCCGGCTGGAAGGAGCAGCTCTGCTGAAATAATAAAGTGTGGTAAACCGTACACAGAAAAAGCATAAATCACAGTGGCTCGAGTCTAATAGTCCAATACTAGAGAGCTTATTATTTTCAGAAAAAAAAGGTTACTTAGAAAACCCTGTGGTGCCATCTCGGGAAACGTCTTGCAAAGAAGAAGCATCCGCAACTTCATGCAAAGAAACCATTAGATCATCGGCTCTGTATGAAATAATGGAGGTCAAGCCAAAGATGATCGAAATAGTCTACATATCAAAACGAACATCATTACAGACAACGGAAAAACTTCCATTTTAAAAGGAATGATAGGAAAAGCTATTATGAGCACGGACTGGATAGAATTATTGTTATTTGAAGGTTTCAAGGGAGAACACATGCTAAGCCCCCGCTCCTGTAATAATTTACTTCTTCTCAAGAGCTTGACGACTAAACAAAGAAAAAGCGAAGATTAAAATCAAATCAACCCAAAATGGGAGCACAACGGCATAAAGATAAAATAACAATTATTTATAACAATAGATGTCCCCGCCACACTGTATACAGAGCACACAGGCTTGGTAGCAGCACTTCTTGGCTACAGAGGCTTAACTCCATGTATAATCATTGGTGTGACAGGAAACGCTGCAATGACGACAACCGCTCCCTCTACAAAATAAGGATGGGTTCACATATATCTGCCAATCTAGCTCAGTAAACCCAGCATTAAAGGGGTACTCCGCCCCTAGACATCTTATCCCTATCCAAAGGGCATAAGATGTCTGATCGTGGGGGTCCCAACGATGGGAATCCCAACGATCTCACTGCTGCACCTGGCATTCGTTTAGAGCATCGGCTGGAGAGCCGGAGGCTCGTGACATCACGTCCACGCCCCCTCAATGCAAGTCTATGGAAGGGGTGTAAAACCCCCTCCCATAGACTTGCATTGAGGGGGCGTGGCCGTGAAGGCATGAGCGTGGTGTGGACGTGACGTCCGCATCGCCAGTCATCCAGCGCGGAGAGATGTTCGCACCACGCACCGGATGTCTGGGGTGCCGCAGCCGAGATGGCGGGGGTCCCTAGCAGCGGGACCCCCGCGATCAGACATCTTATCCCATATCCTTTGGATAGAGGATAATGGGGGAGATTTATCAAAACCTGCGAGAGGGAAAGATGCCCAGTTGCCCATAGCAACCAATCAGCTCACTTCTTTCATTTTTAACAAGGCCTCTGTAAAATGATATTGAGCAGACTAGATGGGCCAAATGGTTCTTATCTGCCGACACATTCTATGTTTCTATGAAATAAGCGATCTGATTGGTTGCTATGGGCAACTGGGCAACTTTTCCTTTGCACATGTTTTGATAAATTCCCCCCCACCAAAATGTCTAGGGGAGGAGTTTCAGGATCACTTTTCCGATGGTGTCTGCCACCAGAGTAAATTTAAAGGAGAAGCAGAAGCGCTAGTTCTCCCCATAATTTTACCGCTCCTCCCCTGGACTCGTTCCATAGAGAGGAACGGAATTGCCCTCAAACTATTTCTGAAGGGGAGAACGAGCGCTTCTGCTTCTCCTTTAAATTTACTCCGGTGGAAGACACCATCAGAAAAGTGATCCAGAAAAAAAGTCCCTTGATCGAAAAAGACCCTAGTTTAGGAATGAGCTAGTCCGGAGCAGGTTTACAAGTACTAAGTCCGACAACTGGTTGACTGGATTCAGACCGAGCGGCAATCATAAGTGTGGCTCCTGTAATTGGTGTTCCTATTTTTTACCATGTAAAAATATTTCTCTAGGCGGAGTCGATTTTAAAATTACCGACTTAATTTGTTGTAGATCAAAATTCATAGTTTACAGCATCCAATGTAACTGTGGGTTCTATTACATAGGGAGTACGATCAGACCCAGGTTTAGGGAACACATATGGTCCGTTAAAGGGGTACTCCGCGCTTAGACATCTTATCCCCTATCCAAAGGATAGGGGATAAGATGCCTGATCGCGGGGGCCCCGCCGATGGGGACCCCCGTGATCTTGCACACCGCACCCCGTTTATAATCAGTCCCCGGAGCGCGTTCGCTCTGGGTCTGATTACTGTTGATCACAGGGCCGGAGCGTTGTGACGTCAAGGCTCCGCCCCATGTGATGCACGCTCCGCCCCCTCCCATAGGCTTGCGGAGAATGACGTCACACGGGGCGAAGCCTTGACATCACAACGCTCCGGCCCCGTGATCAACAGTAATCAGACCCAGAGCGAACGCGCTCCGGGGACTGATTATCAACGGGGTGCGGCGTGCAAGATCACGGGGGTCCCCAGCGGCGGGACCCCCGCGATCAGGCATCCTATCCTCTATCCTTTGGATAGGGGATAAGATGTCTAAGCGCCGGAGTACCCCTTTAAGTCTGAAAAAGGTTCACCCAGGTTAATTAATCATGTTAAATCACAACATAACAGCGATACCTCCAGTTTGTGCTTCTTAGGTTTAGAATGTGTTACTAGTAGCAACGGCGAAGACAGGCATAAGAAGTTGTTACAACGAGAAGCCTACATCATCCTTAAAATAAGAGCCCAACATATGCTAGGACTTAACGATAAGATTGATTTTACTGTTTTTTTGTAATTTTATTACTATTATTTTTTAAGTATCTTTTTCATGTTGGAGCTTTTTATATATATATATATATATATATATATATCAACTGGCTCCAGAAAGTTAAACAGATTTGTAAAATTACTTCTCTTAAACATTTTTAATCCTTCCATTACTTATTAGCTGCGGAAGTTGAGTTGTATTTCTGTCTAACTGCTCTCTGATGACACCTGTTCGGGAGCTGTCCAGGGTAGGAGCGAATCCCCATAGCAAACCTGCTATGCTCCGGACAGTTCCTGAGACAGACAGAGGTGTCAGCAGAGAGCACTGCTGTCAGGCAGAAAAGAACAACTCAACTTCAGCAGCTGATAACTATTGGAAGTATTACGATTTTTTAATAGAAGTAATTTACAAATCTGTTTAACTTTCTGGAGCTAGTTGATCTAAAACAAAAAGTTTTTTCCTGGAATCCCCCTTTAATGTAACTCATTTGTCCTACTGACATCGCTGGGGTCAAGTACTTCTGCGCTGCCTTGCAGGAAGTGGGCAGGCCTGTAGAAGCGCACGAGTTGTGTGAAACGACGTTACCTGTATTTACTGCATGAAGTAACACAGCCTCTGCCTTCTCCTGATTTTAAGAAATGTCTGTTCCTGTTTGATGTTTCAAGAATAAAGAAATGTCTGCTTTGCACCCACCGGAGAGTTGCCGCTTGTTCTGTCTTCAACACTTCGTATATTGGATTTTTCCTGTCTTAAGCTGAACACCACCGGAGGACCTGCAGCTGTTGCCAGGACTGCATCGCTTTCTACCCAGGGGCTTAAGGGAGTGCTGACTTCTTTTCTTTTCTTTGCTTACATTATATGCTTTTTAAAACTTTTATTTAACTTTTTTTTTATTACACTTCATTAATCCCCTTAGGGGACTTTTAGGAGGAATCATTAGATTCCTCATACAGATCAATGGGGGTCCATAGAACCCCATTGATCTGTGTGCTCTGCGATCATTGGCTCTACCAGGCTCAATCAAATGAAGAGCCACGGACCCCAGGGATGCAGAGGTAAGCCCTCTGGCTACCTCCACAGTGGATTGAGCCCCCCCCCCCCCCCCCCGCAGCGTGACGATCCACCCCACTGGACCACCAGGGAGTTTTAAAGCACCCTTTATACGCCACTGTCAGCTTTGACAGCGGCGATCTAAATTGCTAATAGCCAACATGCGGCGATCGCCAAGTGTCGGGTATTAGCTAAGGCCCCCTGCTACAAGAGTCAGCAGGGGGCCGTCGGGTATGGCGCACACTCGGGTCAGGAGCCCGCGCCACACACTGTGGCAACTAGATAAATAACGGACATCAGAGCAATCTCCGATGTCCGTCATTACAGACAGATGTCTGCTGCTGATAACAGTGGGCATCTCCTGTGCATGACGCGGACCTGCCCACCACATGAATATTCATAAGACCCCCTACGCCCTTGTGGGCATGATTATACTCATGTTCACACAGGATGCTGTATGTGTGAATTAACCCTTAGGGTAATGTCATATGTGCCTTATTTTGATACCCATTGACATCAATGGGTAGGAAAATAAGCCGCAGCAAATACGCAGCAAAATATGGCATATGTGACCCTACCCTATAGGTGTTATCCCCAATTAGAAAAAAAATAGCTGCTTTCTTCCAAAAACAGCGCCACCTTTGTTCTCAGTTTGTGTGTGGAATTGCAGCTCGGTTCCACTTAGGCAGATGGAGCTGAGCTGTTTTACCAGACACAACCTGATGACAAGAGTGGTGCTCTTTTTAAAGCAGTCTGTCTTTAAAGGGGTACTGCGGTAAAAAACATTTTTTTTTAAATGAACTGGTGCAAGAAAGATATACAGAATTGTAAATGGCTTCTATTTTAAAATCTTACACCTTCCAGTACTTATCAGCTGCTGTATGCTCCAGAGGAAGTCCTTTTCTCTTTGGATTTATTTTCTGTCTGACCACAGAGTTCGTTTCTGACACCTCTGTCCATGTCAGGAACTGTCCAGAGTAGGAGCAAATTCCCATAGCAAACCTCTCCTGCTCTAGACAGTTCCTGACATGGACAGAGGTGTCAGCAGAGAGCACTGTGGTCAGACTGAAAAGAACAACACAACTTCCTCAGTTGTATACAGCAGCTGATAAGTACTGGAAGGATTAAGATTTTTTTTTTTTAAATAGAAGTAATTTATTGATTTAACAAAAATGTTTCCACTGGAGTACCCCTTTAAGCAGTTCTTTTTATACTCAGTACATCTTGGGATCTCTTTCTGTATGCTATTTGAGACTTGGATCCTGTCTTGGTTCCCGTCATCTTCCAGAAGACTGGCATTGTTTTCCACCCCAGAAGTGTTGAAGAGGTTCCGGGCAATACTAAAAATACTCATTATAAATGCAATTAACAAGTGCAAAAAATAAAACATAAACCAAATAAATCAGCATTTCCTTCTATCGCCTTCCATCCTGGGCACAGACGAATCCCAGTAATCGCTCCAAAAGCTCGGAATGCTCTGTACTCGGCGCCTGGCACCGCGGACCCACTGCTTGCATCATAGCGGGTTACTTTATCCCGGGAAGCTGGAAGTGGCAGAAACTTTTTTATATTTTTGTTTCCTTTTTAATTAAACAGTACAATAAAACTGGGGAAGCTTCCCAGAAGGCTTTATTGCCTTGTCGTAAGCCAATGTAGACGTACGAGTCTCTTAAGTCAGTCCTTAAAGTGAATGTAACATCTAAATGTTGTTTTTACTGGTTAGAACAGTGTTTCCCAACCAGGGTGCCTCCAGCTGTTGCAAAACTACAACTCCCAGCCTTCGGCTGTCCGGGCATGCTTGGAGTTGTAGTTTTGCAACAGCTGGAGGCCCCCTGGTTAGAGCAGTGTTTTCCAACCAGGGGGCCTCCAGCTGTTGCAAAACTACAACTCCCAACATGCCCGGACAGCCTTCGGCTGTCCGGGCATGCTTGGAGTTGTAGTTTTGCAACAGCTGGAGGCCCCCTGGTTGGGAAACACTGCTCTAATCTGACACAGTTCCCCTATAAACACTTTATTTGTCCTGTATATGTTCATGTAGGAACATCTTCTAGGATGCTTAAGAAACCCTGGCCACCAGGGAGATCCGGCGGTGTTCCTTTAATGAGGCCGACAGAGGCAGCCGGCTCACATTGCAGGTCTCCAGGGGCGGCAAAATAGAAGAAATTACCAGACAACCCTACAACGCTTACGACACAGGATGAACATATGCTCTGGACCAGGAGGGCTGTGCAGTTAACCCCTGCCTTTAGACCAGGCTGTGCCCTTCCTGGGTATTCTTGTAGATGTACCAACACATGAAAAGCAATAAACTTACTGCATTGTCTGAACTGTGTCATCGTCGTGCACACTGCAGCCAAGACCAGTTTCTACCTTTCACAGGCTTGAGAAAGACCAGGAGAGCTGGTCGAAACGTCGCTGTAAAATTCACCTGTTTATGGAATACATTTTTTCACTTTAAATGGACTTGTGTGCTGCGGATTTATTCTAATTTGTTATCTACATCTGGACCCCTGACCAAGGACTGCGTCTGCGTGCAACAACTTTACTTTTTTGCCCGAGTGCTGCTTCCCTCTTCAGTTTGTTATCTATCTATCTATCTCATCTCATATCTATCTATCTCATATCTATCTATCTTACATCTATCTGTCTATCTCACATATATCTATCTATCTCACATCTATCTATCTATCTCACATCTATCTATCTATCTATCTATCTCACATCTATCTATCTATTCTATCTATTTCATATCTATCTATCCATCTATCTCATATCTATCTTACATCTATCTATCTATCTCACATCTATCTATCTATTCTATCTATTTCATATCTATCTATCCATCTATCTATCTCATATCTACAGTGGGGATCAAAAGTTTGGGCACCCCAGGTAAAAATGTCTCTTAATATGCATAAAGAAGCCAAGGAAAGATGGAAAAATCTCCAAAAGGCATCAAATTACAGATTAGACATTCTTATAATATATGTCAACAAAAGTTAGATTTTATTTCCATCAGTTACACTTTCAAAATAACAGAAAACAAAAAAATGGCGTCTGCAAAAGTTTGGGCACCCTGCAGAGTTAATATCTTGTACTGCCCCCTTTGGCAAGTATCACAGCTTGTAAATGCTTTTTGTAGTCAGCCAAGAGTCTTTTAATTCTTGTTTGAGGTATCTTTGGCCATTCTTCCTTACAAAAGTCTTCCAGTTCTTTGAGATTTCTGGGATGTCTGTCACGCACTGCTCTTTTAAGGTCTATCCATAGATTTTCAATTATGTTGAGGTCAGGAGATTGTGAAGGCCATGGCAAAACCTTCAGTTTACGCCTCTTTATGTAATCCCCCGTGGATTTCGAGGTGTGTTTAGGATCATTATCCATTTGTAGAAGCCATCCTCTCTTTAACTTCAGCTTTTTTACAGATGGCATCAAGTTACCATCCAAAATTTGCTTAAATTTTATTGAATCCATTTTTCCTTCTACTCGTGAGATGTTCCCTGTGCCACTGGCTGCAATACAACCCCAAAGCATGATTAATCCACCCCCATGCTTAACAGTTGGACAGAGGTTCTTTTCATTAAATTCTGTTCCCCTTCTTCTTCAAACGTGCTCATTCCGGCCATAAAGTTCAATTTTAACCTCATTGGTCTACAGAATTTGTTTCCAAAATGCATCAGGCTTGTCTATATGTTCATTTGCAAAGTTCAAACGCTGATTTTTGTGGTGAGGATGTAGAAGAGGTTTTCTTCTGATGACTCTTCCATGAAGACCATATTTGTACAAGTATCTCTTTATAGTGGAATAGTGTACCACAAATCCAGTGTCTGCCAGATTTTTCTGGAGGGATTGTGCAGTCAAACGTGGGTTTTGAATAGTTTTTCTCATAATCCTGCAAGCTGTTCTGTCTGATATTTTTCTTGTTCTTCCAGATCTTGCTTTAACTTCCACTGTTCCTGATGACTGCCATTTCTTAATTACATTCCGAACAGAGGATATTGACATCTGAAAACATTTTGCTATCTTCTTATAGCCTTCTCCAGCTTTGTAAGCATCAACTATTTTCAGTTTCAGATTTCTAGACAACTGCTTAGAAGAACCCATGGTGCTGATTGTTGGGGAAAGGTCAGATGAGTCTGGGCATTTAAAACCTTTGAGATTGACATCACCTGGTCTTCCCAGATGATGATTGAGAACAATCCATGACACTGGCAGGTCTCAGCTTTGCAAAGGGGGCAGTGCATGCTATAAATTCTGCAGGGTACCCAAACTTTTGCAGACACCATTTTTTTGTTTTCTGTTATTTTGAAAGTGTAAATGATGGAAATAAAATCTAACTTTTGTTAACATTATAAGAATGTCTTATCTGTAATTTGATGCCTTTTGGAGATTTTTCCATCTTTCCTTGGCTTCTTTATGCACATTAATACAAATGTTTACCTGGGGTGCCCAAACATTTGATCCCCACTGTATCTATCTATCTCATATATATCTATCTCATATCTATATATCTCATATCTCTCTATCTTCTATCTATCTATATATTTATACACATTAATAAAGAACCAGAACTCTCACTTTCTACACATAGCAATAATCTGTATGTTGCCATCACATCACTGGTTTCCAGCTGCAATGGAGTTATATCAAAGACTATTCAGACTTCAATCTTTAGCCATGTGTGACTGCATATGAATGTGAAATAACCCACATCGGAAAAAAAAAGGAACATTCAAATTAAATTAAGGGATTGCTATTAATTTACAGTATTCTTAAGTCAATTGAAGCAGAACACATCTGCAGAGCACAGTACACAGTGGCGCTGATTTAAGGACGTATAATTAGTATTGTGGCATAAACATGACAGATACTAAGAGTAGTGTTTGAATACTTCTGCGGCTCATGTACATTCTCAAATTAAAGAAATGTCTAGGGGAAAATAAACCATCGAAAAACACGAGGAAGAGTAAGACTGCCAGCGAGCCATGCCGCTCAGAGACTGGAGGAGCCGACACTAGGATGGCACTCAGCTCAGGGATACAGGGCACAACAGCCAAGGATTGATGTAAAGTACAGAAGACATGTGAAAGGAGAAGAAACGAGAGAGAAAAGACGGTAAATAAATAATAACATGCACCGTATAGCTATAATATCAGGATGCATTGCTGATGTGTAGCTTCAAGGAGGTGCAGAGGAGAATATGATACTAGTCTATTCAGGACTGGAAATGTGCAGCTCAGAGTAAGGATCGGGAAAACAAGAAAGTAAGTAGGGAAGGAAGAATAAAATGGAAAAAAGGAAGGAAGGAATAAACGGAAAGAAAGAAAAGCAGGAAGGAAGAATAAAATGGAGAAAATGAAGGGAGAACGGAAGGAAGGGATAAATGGAAAGAAAGAAAAGAAGGATTGAATAAAGGATGGAAGGAAGGAAAGAAGGAATAAAGAAAAGAAGGAAGAAAACAAGGAACACAAAGAATTGAAGGAAGGATGAAAAGAAGAAGGAATGAATAAAGGATAGCAGGAAGGAAGGAAAAGAGGGAAGGAAGGAATAATGGAAGGACAAAGAAAAAAGGGAAGGAGGAAGTGAGAAAGGAAAGAAGGATGGAAAGTGGGAGAGAGGGAAGGAACGGAGGAAAGGAAAGGAGTTGCAGTTTTGCCACATCTGGAGGGCCACAGATTGGAGACCACTGCTCCAATAGTATGCCAGCTTCATATACATCATGTATGACCACTTCATATGGGCACTCAGACAACCCCACTTTAGTTTGTTTAATACCAGAACAATAAAGTTGGCGGTGCCCACATACACATACGTGTAGGCACTATACACCACTTGTAGGAATAGTAACCAAATTGTTCTTGCGTTAGCATAGGGAAAGATGAAGCGCCTGTAATACAAGAGAAGCAGAATCACTGCCCATAAAAAGTGAATTCTATATTGTCACTATTAGATAAAAGCTAGGGTGGAAGGTTATGTATTCATTATGTATTATGTAATACTAGTTATATTGTAAAGCTAGATAACCAAGTTGGGGTAGTGAGAAGAGGTGCCATGGGTAGTATTGCAATTTGTTCAGTGCCAAGGGTAGTGGGCAGAATGGCCGTTCTCTGCCTATGGAAGACACAAGCTGACAACTGTGAGATCTATAGGTCACTCCAGTACAGGAAGAGTATCTTCTAATCCGGTGGTCTCTATCCTCCCAACTACAACTCCCAGAATGCCTGGATGGCCACAGACTCAAGAGCTACATGCCAATAAAACCCAGTTCCGGAAATACCATTACTCAAAAGCAAGGCTGTGGTTAGAGAATAATATGCTTTCCTTGGAACTACTTGATTTTTGTGGTTTTGGGAAAACCACAGCCAGATAAGTACTTGCTGTAATATTTTAGGTTAACCTCATGTCAACTTGACATCAACCTAAGGGAAGAGGTCTTCAATCTGTAGCTGTGGCACTACAACTTCCAGCTTGCCCTAAAGGCTGAAGACTGTCATGGCATGCGGGAGGTTGTATCTAGACATCTGAGGTCCGGTTGCTTTGTTCACTCCATTGTGAATAAAGTTTCACTTGTTTGATTGAAATTCCAAGAAAACAAACAGTCAAAAACCGTATGGTGAAAACCGGATGGTACCGTACGCACATACAGCTCTGTACGGTTCCCATTGACTCCCATGTTAAAAAAAACAAAAACGTATACGGTTTAATACAGTTTTTCACCCGGACCAAAAACCGTGGTAGACTACGGTTTTGAGTATGGGAAAAAAACTGACAAAACCGTACAGGATGCACAACGGACACAACCTGATGCATCTTTTGGCATACGGTTTTCAGTGGAGAGTCAATGCATACGGTTTTCAATACGGTTCTGTACGGTTTTCACATAGAAAAGTATACGGGAACTGTATTGCAAAAACGTGGTGTGAACCCAGCCTAAGGATGCATGCACACCACGTTTTTGCTATACAGTTTCCGTATACAGTTTCAAGTTACAAACCGTACGGAACCGTATAGAAAACCGTATGCATTGACTTAACAATGTAAACCGTATGTCAAATGCATCATCCGGTTTAGTCTGTTTTGCGTCTTATACGGTTTTGTCCGTTTTTTTTTTACCTGTACCCAAAACCATAGTCTACCACAGTATACGTTTATTTTTTAACATGGGAGTCAATGGGAACCGTACAGAAGTGTATGTGTGTACGGTTCCATATGGTTTTTGACTTTGCACAGTTTTTCTTGGAATTTCAATCAAACAAGTGAAACTT
Organism: Hyla sarda; assembly: GCF_029499605.1. NCBI lineage: Eukaryota > Metazoa > Chordata > Amphibia > Anura > Hylidae > Hyla > Hyla sarda. The sequence continues at coordinate 72,030,329 of NC_079191.1, read as the reverse complement.
TATTCAAAATGGAGTGAAAAGTTAAAAACGTATAAGTTTTTTTTCTTAAAAAACGGATGCAACCGGACATCATTTTTCAAACCGTATACGGTTTTTAACTGTATAGGGGTTGAAAATTGTACACAAGTTTTGATACAGTTTAGTCCGGTTTTGAGGAATCCGTTTTTCATCAAAAACCTGATACGGGAACTGTATTGCAAAAACGTGGTGTGCATGCACCCTAATCGAAGGGTGCATTCACATCATGATTTTGCTTTACAGTTTCTGTATACTGTTTGTATAGGGCAGTGGTCTTCAACCTGCGCACCTCCAGATGTTGCAAAACTACAACTCCCAGCATGCCCGGACAGCCAACGGCTGTCATTTTCTAAAAGAAGGGGCAGGCTGGATAATAAAGGAACGAGACTTGGAACCAATAGTCACCTTAAAGAGTATCTGTCATCAAACTATATTTTATAAACTAACTCAGATTATATTCCCTAACACCCCTCCTGCCCTTAAAAAAAATGTTTCTGAGCTTTAAAAAGCTGTGTATCATACCTTTCCCCTTGCTCACATTGTGTGAGCTCCTGGCAGGAGAAAGTGGGCGTTCCCCAGCAGGCGCAACGTCACTGAAGCCTGTGAGAGCTGTGCCTCACCATGCCCCGCACACACTTCCTGAGTTTGGTCTCCTGCCAGGCCGGCAAGAGACCAAACTAACTGTTTTACTTGCGGCGGGGAACATTCTAGAGCCACCTACTGGCCATTTTTTCACTCACATTAAAAACATATAAAGGTTGAGAATTTTAACAGCAAGTAAATAGAAAAATGTCTTATAATTACATAAGGAACAATATATTTAAAGTTTAGCTTGGTGATAAGTATTCTTTAAGCCTTTGCTCATGGCGGAGAATAAGAGAAAACAAACAAGAAGACTTTCCTTTTATCTGAAGAACAAATGGCTAGACTGTAGCGATGGTCCATTAAGTAGAAGAGTTAGGCTAGGTTCAGACTACGGAATTTCCGCCTGCAATTTTGCTTTGAAATTGCAGGCGGAAATTCCGCTTACTAAAATGTATAGTGTAGTGAATGGTTTTCCGTTCACAAATTCACACTTCGGAATTTGTGAACGGAAAATGCGCTTGGGAATTTCCGCCTGAAGAAAGGCGTTGCTCTTTCTTCAGGCGGAAATCCGCGCGGAACACATTGCAGTCTAGTGGAGACTGCAGTGTCCGCGCGGTCCTAGCGCCGACTGATTCAGTCAGCACTGGCCCAATTCGGAATCTCTGGGCGGAAGTTTTCTGCCCGGAGATTCCGTAGTCTGAACCTAGCCTAAAAGAAACAAGGATGGAGATCATGACTAAAGTCAAGAACAAGAAACCTTAAAGGGGTACTCCGGTTGAAAACAATCTAATTTTAAATCAACTGGTGCCAGAAAGTTATACAGATTTGTAAATTACTTCTATTAAAAAATCTTAATCCTTCCAGTACTTATCAGCTGCTGTATACTACAAAGAAAGTTATTTTCTTTTTGAATTTCTTTTCTGTCTGACCACAGTGCTCTCTGTCGACACCTCTGTCCTTGTCAGGAACTGTCCAAATCCCCATAGAAAACCTCTCTAACTCTGCACAGTTCCTGAAACGGAAAGGTGTCAGCAGAGAGCACTGTGGTCAAACAGAAAAGAGATTCAAAAAGAAAATAACTTTCTCTGTAGTAAACAGCAGCTGATAAGTACTGGAAGGATTAAGATTTTTTTATAGAAGTAATTTACTAATTTGTTTAACTTTCTGTCACCAGTTGATTTAAAGGGGTACTCCGGTGCTTAGACATCATATCCCCTAGATCGCGGGGTCCCAACGCTGGGGACCCCCGTGATCTTGCACGCCACCCCCCGTTAAAATCAGTCCCCGGAGCGTGTTCGCTCCGGGTCTGATTACTGCTGATCACGGGGCCGGAGCATTGTGACGTCACGACTCCGTCCCCACTTCACGCTCCGCGCCCTCAATGAAAGCCTATGGGAGGGGGCGTGACAGCTGCCACGCCCCCTCCCATAGACTTGCATTGAGGGGCGGGGCGTGACGTCACACGGGGGCGGAGTCGTGACGGTCTCACGTCACCGTGGTCGGGAGCCGAAGCCTCCAGCGTTTCCGGAAGCCGCAACAGGTGGGCCCTGCAGCCGAGATCCCGGGGGTCCCCAGCGGCGGGACCCCCGCGATCTGACATCTTATCCCCTATCCTTTGGATAGGGGATAAGATGTCTATGGGCGGAGTACCCCTTTAAAATAAATTGTTTTCCTTCAGAGTAAGTACCCCTTTAAAAAAAAAAGGCAGATCTGAAGAAACACTTGTCATATGAGATGCCCAACTTGAGGGCATCTCATAAGGTTTGGTCCGATAACAATCCGCACTGAATAATAACAACCAAGGTCTAAACATTAAGAGTTAAACCCAATAATAAAAAAAAAACTATTATATACAGGTAAGAAGTAACTCTGGATACAAAGAAGAAATGACAGTATAGGGCAGTGGTCTCCAACCTGCGGACCTCCAGATGTTGCAAAACTGCAATTCCCAGCATGCCCGGACAGCCAACGGCTGTCCGGGCATGCTGGGAGTTGTAGTTTTGCAACATCTGGAGGTCCGCAGGTTGGAGACCACTGGTATAGGGAATTCCCGACAAAAGTATTTAGCTAATAAAATACTACACGAATTCTCATCCTAAACCTGCTTATAACAGAGGGTGGGAGAATGAGTGGCACCACAAGCAGACGAATATACCATCTTGGGAGATTGCCAGTCCATTTCCTAGATAAGAGTGCGCCCTGCTAGTTTTTGGGAAGTGCAAAATAAATAGATAAAATCCAGATTTGGGGCATTTTATTGAACATATGGTTGCTTGCTGCCCACATCTCGCTATAGAAACATTTACAGAGCTCACGTAGGGTTAATACCAGATTTTCAAGCTCATAATACCCCTTTTGATTAATGCTATTAAAACCAGGTTGGCATTAACCCCAGAAGGGCTAATAATAGGATGGCAAATTAAGGGGTACTCCGGTGAATAACTTTTTATTTTTATTTTTTTTAAATCAACTGGTTGCCAGAAAGTTAAACAGATTTGTAAATTACTTCTATTAAAAAAAAATCTTAATCCTTCCTGTACTTATTAGCTGCTGAATACTACAGTGGAAATTATTTTCCGTCTGAAACACAGAGCTCTCTGCTGACATCATGAGCACAGTGCTCTCTGCTGACATCTCTGTCCATTTTAGGAACTGTCCAGAGTAGAAAAAAATCCCCATAGCAAACATATACTGCTCTGGGCAGTTCCTAAAATGGACAGAGATGTCAGCAGAGAGCACTGTGCTCGTGATGTCAGCAGAGAGCTCTGTGTTTCAAAACGAAAAGAATTTCCGCTGTAGTATTCAGCAGCTAATAAGTACAGGAAGGATTAAGATTTTTTAATAGAAGTAATTTACAAATCTGTTTAACTTTCTGGCACCAGTTGATAAAAAAAAAAGTTTTTCACCGGATTACCCCTTTAATAGTTCCACCATGTAGTTCGCAGGAGGGCACAGGAAACCAACAAGTAGTGTCCAAGAAATGGCAATGCCAGTCTAATTCTGAGATGGCACGGGTGGTTCTGCCCAAGTAAGGAAGCAAAGCGTATAGTCTTGAGATAAATTTAGGATGGCAATGTGTGCAGTGTACAACCACATAAATACCTGGATGGCAAAGTAAACAGTGCCAAAGCTGAGAGACGATAAAATGGCAAGAAAACAGCAGCAAGGTTTATGTTCCTTCAACAATGTCAGGATAATAATGCAACCACATAGTTTGTAGTAAGATGCCCAAAACCAGCAAGTGCCTAGTGTCCAAGAAATCCTGCAGTAGCAAGGTTTGGGTTAATACTATAAAAGCAGGGTATTTAGGGTCCGACAGGGGTTTCTACCAGGGTGGCAAGATTAACAGTGCCAACTTTTAGTTGAATAGTGAGATGGCAAGGTATTTAGTGCCCATGAAGGGTTAGTACTAGTGGAGCACAGTCAGTGGTGCTCAGACGGGTTTATACTATAGGGAAAAGGTTTGCAGGTATGACCCATGGAAGAAGGGAAAAATAAACTGCAAAATGTGAACTTTCCAACCAGGATGGCATAACATGCAGGACACTTATAGGATGAATAGCAATATGGCATGAGATGGTATAGCTAATAAGGATTAGTATCAGGATGGCATAGAATGAAGTACACCTATAGGATGAAATCCAATTTGGCATGAGATGGTATAGCTAATATGGATTAATATTAGGATGGCACAGCAGGCAGCACACCTATAGGATAAAATCCAATATGGCATGAGATGGTATAGCTAATAAGGATTAGTATCAGGATGGCATAGAATGAAGTACACCTATAGGATGAAATCCAATTTGGCATGAGATGGTATAGCTAATATGGATTAATATTAGGATGGCATTGCATGCAGTAAACCTGTAGGATGAATACAACTATGACATGACATGGTATACATAATAAAAATTAATATTAGGATGGCATAACAGGCAGTACATCTAGATAAGGAATATCACTATAGAATAAGATGGTATAGCTAATAAAGATTAATATTAGGGTGGCACAGGAGGCAGTACACCTATAGGATGAATACCAGCATGGCATGAGATGGTATAGCTAATAAGGATTAATACTGGGTTGGCATGTTTATATTAGGATGGCATGTTTATATTAGGATGGCATGTTTACAGGATACTAGCATGGCATGTTTATATTAGGATGGCATGTTTATATTAGGATGGCATGTTTACTGTTACGCCTAGCGCTCCGGGTCCCCGCTCCTCCCCGGAGCGCTCACGGCGCCTTTCTCCCTGCAGCTCCCCGGTCAGCGCTGACCGGGAGCGCTGCCCTGTCATGGCCGTTGGGGATGCGATTCGCACAGCGGGACGCGCCCGCTCGCGAATCGCATCCCAGGTCACTTACCCGTTCCCGTCTCCTGCGGTCATGTGCTGGCGCGCGCGGCTCCGCTCTCTAGGGCGCGCGCGCGCCAGCTCCCTGAGACTTAAAGGGCCAGTGCACCAATGATTGGTGCCTGGCCCAATTAGCTTAATTGGTTCCCATCTGTTTCCTGGCTATATCTAGTCTCCTCCCTTGCACTTCCTTGCCGGATCTTGTTGCCCTAGAGCCTAGTGAAAGCGTTTTTGTGTGTTTATACCCTGTGTACCAGAACTTTGCTATCTCCCCTGACTACGAACCTTGCCGCCTGCCCCCGACCTTCTGCTACGTCCGACTTTGCTTCTGCCTACTCCCTTGTACCTCGCCTATCTTCAGCAGCCAGAGAGGTGAGCCGTTGCTAGTGGATACGACCTGGTCACTACCGCCGCAGCAAGACCATCCCGCTTTGCGGCGGGCTCTGGTGAAAACCTGTAGTGTCTTAGAACCGGTCCACTAGCACGGTCCTCGCTATCCCTCTCTGGCACAGAGGATCCACCTCCTGCCAGCCGGCATCGTGACAGTAGATCCGGCCATGGATCCCGCTGAAGTTCCTCTGCCTGTTGTCGCTGACCTCCCCACACTGGTCGCCCAGCAAGCCCGACAGATTGCCCAACAAGATCACCAGCTGTCGTACTTGACCACCATGACTCAGCAACTCCAGTCGCAGCTACAGCAGATTCAGTCTCAGCTACAGCAGCAGCAACCATCTCCTCCGCCAGCTCCTGCACCTCTTCCGCAGCGAGTGGCCACTCCTAGCCTCCGCCTGTCTTTGCCGGACAAATTTAATGGGGACTCTAAGTTTTGCCGTGGCTTTCTTTCCCAATGTTCCCTGCATCTGGAGATGATGTCGGATCAGTTTCCTACTGAAAGGTCTAAGGTGGCTTTCGTAGTCAGCCTTCTGTCTGGAAAAGCCCTGTCATGGGCCACACCGCTCTGGGACCGTGATGACCCCGTCACTGCCTCTGTACACTCCTTCTTCTCGGAAATTCGAAGTGTCTTTGAGGAACCTGCCCGAGCCTCTTCTGCTGAGACTGCCCTGCTGAACCTGGTCCAGGGTAATTCCTCCGTTGGCGAGTACGCCATACAATTCCGTACTCTTGCTTCTGAACTTTCCTGGAATAATGAGGCTCTCTGCGCGACCTTTAAAAAAGGCCTATCCAGCAACATTAAAGATGTTCTGGCCGCACGAGAGACTCCTGCTAGCCTGCATGAACTCATTCATCTAGCCACTCGCATTGACATGCGTTTTTCTGAGAGGCATCAAGAGCTCCGCCAGGAAAAAGACTTAGATCTCTGGCCACCTCTCCCACAGTCTCCACTGCAATCTGCGCCTAGGCCTCCCGCCGAGGAGGCCATGCAAGTGGATCGGTCTCGCCTGACCCTGGAAGAGAGGAATCGCCGTAAGGAAGAGAATCTTTGTTTGTACTGTGCCAGTACTGAACATTTTCTGGTGGATTGCCCAATCCGTCCTCCACGTCTGGGAAACGCACGCTCACACTCAGCTCTCGTGGGTGTGGCGTCTCTTGATGCCAAGTCGGCTTCTCCACGTCTCACGGTACCTGTTCGGATTTCCACTTCAGCCAGCTCTCCCCTCTCAGCCGTGGCCTGTCTGGACTCTGGAGCTTCTGGGAATTTTATTCGGGAGTCCTTTGTGAATAAATTCCATATTCCGGTGACCCGTCTTGTCAAGCCACTCCGCATCTCCGCGGTCAACGGAGCCAGGTTGGACTGTACCATACGTTTCCGCACGGAGCCCCTTCTTATGAGCATCGGATCTCATCACGAGAGGATTGAACTTTTGGTCCTCCCCAATTGCACCTCGGAAATTCTCCTTGGACTTCCCTGGCTTCAACTTCATTCCCCAACCCTGGATTGGTCCACTGGGGAGATCAAGAGTTGGGGGTCCTCTTGTGCCAAGAACTGTCTAAAACCGGTTCCCAGTAACCCTTGCCGTAACTCTGTGGTTCCTCCTGTATCCGGTCCCCCTAAGGTCATTAAGGACTCTGCCTGCCACAGGAAATGCCCCTCCCCCCCTCCCAGGCAAGCTTCTGTGTCCCCTCATGGCCCTCGTCCTGGTGTCACACTGCCCCGTGCCAGGTCTCGCCCTCTGCCCTCTCTCCCCATTCCTACTCCTGCGGTTCTGCCTGCCGTTGAGGAATCCCTCCTTCCTTTCCCGGTGTCCTCATCCCAGGGGAGGCAGTTACCCGATAAAGAGAAGGGGAGACCTAAGGGGGGGGGGGTACTGTTACGCCTAGCGCTCCGGGTCCCCGCTCCTCCCCGGAGCGCTCACGGCGCCTTTCTCCCTGCAGCTCCCCGGTCAGCGCTGACCGGGAGCGCTGCCCTGTCATGGCCGTTGGGGATGCGATTCGCACAGCGGGACGCGCCCGCTCGCGAATCGCATCCCAGGTCACTTACCCGTTCCCGTCTCCTGCGGTCATGTGCTGGCGCGCGCGGCTCCGCTCTCTAGGGCGCGCGCGCGCCAGCTCCCTGAGACTTAAAGGGCCAGTGCACCAATGATTGGTGCCTGGCCCAATTAGCTTAATTGGTTCCCATCTGTTTCCTGGCTATATCTAGTCTCCTCCCTTGCACTTCCTTGCCGGATCTTGTTGCCCTAGAGCCTAGTGAAAGCGTTTTTGTGTGTTTATACCCTGTGTACCAGAACTTTGCTATCTCCCCTGACTACGAACCTTGCCGCCTGCCCCCGACCTTCTGCTACGTCCGACTTTGCTTCTGCCTACTCCCTTGTACCTCGCCTATCTTCAGCAGCCAGAGAGGTGAGCCGTTGCTAGTGGATACGACCTGGTCACTACCGCCGCAGCAAGACCATCCCGCTTTGCGGCGGGCTCTGGTGAAAACCTGTAGTGTCTTAGAACCGGTCCACTAGCACGGTCCTCGCTATCCCTCTCTGGCACAGAGGATCCACCTCCTGCCAGCCGGCATCGTGACATTTACAATATTTGAGCATGGCATGTTTATATTATATTAGAATGGCATGTTTATATTAGTATGGCCAGTTTACAATATTTGAGCATGGCATGTTTATATTATATTAGAATGGCATGTTTATATTAGTATGGCAAGTTTACAATATTTTAGCATGGCATGTTTACATAAGGATGGCATGTTTATATTAAGATAGCATGTTTACAGTATATAAGGATGGCATGTTTATATTAGGATGGCATGTTTATATAAGGATGGCATGTTTATATTATCATGGCATGTTTATATTATCATGGCATGTTTATATAAGGATGGCATGTTTATATTATCATGGCATGTTTATATAAGGATGGCATGTTTATATTATCATGGCATGTTTATATTAGCATGTTTAGGTGATGCCCTAACAAGATGACTACTTTTATGATGAAACGCACAGTACCCATTTACCCCAGGATAGCACGGACCCCAGTAGGGTTAATGCCACTTATGCCATGATGATCTATTACGTGCCGCTGTATACCAATACAACCAGCAGCACAACAACAACCACCGCCGTCAGCTATAATAACAACCTCAGAGAACGTCATGGCGGGGAGTCCCCGGTAAAGTTCAACCATGAAGCTCTCGCTGATCTACACGAAGACCCAGGCATCCCATCCCTGCCCAGTGCCAATCACCTGCAGGGCACAAAAACACAAGTCTGGTAGCCAAGCAGCGCTCCCTGACTTGATCCACAGCTTGGCTTCCAGCAGGGGGGCGCCGAGAACTCTTCCAGGATAAGACATAATAACAAAGCTGCTGTGAAATAAACTGTGCCAGGCCACACCGCCTGTGCCCCCCTCCCCTCTCTCTTCTCTTATGTGTGTGTTTGCAGCCCTCCCCGGGGGCACCAGGAGCAGCGCGCGGACCTCTTAATGACACATTCCATACGGGCACAGACAAGCCAACACATCTGGGTACAGTGCGGGGTTCTTATGAATGGGGGGGGGGGTTTCAGAATGAGCGAGAACACGGATATAAACACGGGATCACGTTGCCATAAGCCTGCCAAGCCCTCTGTATGTCTGAGATATTAGTGTCATGTTCCATATAATAGTTAACCCGTATCCCTGCCAGGGCGGTCAGCGAATCTAGGAGATGACTTTAACACATGGAGCTGCCCTGTAAGTCAGTCCTGGTATTTACTGCAGATGGCATCGTGTGGGCACAGGCATGCCATACAATAGGAATGTTAGGATAGTAAATGTCTCGATCCCATACTTTAAACTGTCAACCTCTAGATGTTGCAAAACGACAACTCCCAGCATGCCCGGACAGCCGTTGGCTGTCCGGGCATGCTGGGAGTTGTAGTTTTGCAACATCTAAAAAGGTCCACAGTTTTTTAGACGACATGAATAATGTATGACCACCTAACGTGGGCACATAGACCATTCTTTTAGCTTATCTAATACCAGAACAATAAAGTCGGCGGTGCCCCTGTAGGCATATATGTAGGGGCACTCTGGACCAGTTAGGTAGGATCATCTGACGGGTGCCCATTTTCAACTATTGTTCAGTCAGTTAACAAAATGTGTGTAATAGGGAGTAATAAGATGATGGCAAAGTACGTTGTGCCAATGGTGGGCAGGGACCAAGTGCAGCTTGATAATACAGAGTGTGGTAACCAAACTGTTCTTGCGTTGGCACCTGTAACACAAGAGAAGTAGGTTCTGTGCCTGTGGAAAAAGTTAGTGGGTAAAAGCTAGGGTGGCAAGATATGGATTGGTTAAGACTAGGTATGTTGTATAGGTTATCCTTAGATAACCTAGGGCTATGTGTAGGTAGAATGGCAATTGGTTCAGTGCCAGGGTAGTGCCTAGGCAAGGTGCTAATTTAGGGACTAACCAGATAAGGGTAAAAGATTAGCACAAAGAGGGTAGTGCCCAAAAAGGGATGGTAGTGGTGCCAAGTTGGGAGCTAACAAGGTTAATCATGACCAAATAGAAGGCAGTGCCCATACTAGGGTGGAAGTTTTTGTAAAGTGCAGTAAGGAGAGGATGCCAATGGTGCCAAATTGGGGACTAAGGTGAAGGATGAGCACACGGGGGGGGGGGGGGGGGGGGGGTAGTGCCTATGTAGGGTGGTAACTAATACCAGGCTTGCAAGGTGCTGTAACAGGAGGATGCCAATGGTGCCAAGTTGGGGATTAAGGTGAAGGATGAGCACCCAGGGGGGTAGTGCCTATGTAGGGTGGCAGCTAATACCAGGATTGCAAAGTGCTGTAACAGGAGGATGCCAATGGTGCCAAGTTGGGGACTAAGGCGAATCATGAGTAGACAGGGGGTAGTGCCCATGTAGGGTGGCAGTTTTTGTAAAGTGCAGTAAGAAGAGGATGCCAATGGTGCCAAATTGGGGACTAAGTTGAAGGATAAGCACACATGGGGGGTAGTGCCTATGTAGGGTGGTAGCTAATACCAGGCTTGCAAGGTGCTTTAACAGAAGGATGCCAATGGTGCCAAGTTGTGGATTAAGGCGAATGATGAGTTGACAGGGGGCAGTGCCCATGTAGGGTGGCAGTTTTTTATCAGTAGGGTTATACTGAGCTGACAGGGGGCTGTCACAGGAGGATTCCAATGGTGCCAAGTTGAGGACTAGGTGAATGGTGAGCAGACAGGGGGTAGTGCCCATGTAGGGTGGCAGTTTTTTTTATCAGTAGGGTTATACTGAGCTGACAGGGGGCTGTCACAGGAGGATTCCAATGGTGCCAAGTTGAGGACTAGGTGAATGGTGAGCAGACAGGGGGCAGTGCCCATGTGAGGTGGAAGCTAATCCCAGGCTGACAAGGTGCTGTCACAGGAGGATGCCAAGGTGTGCCCCGGGGCTGGGATCGTGAGGGATTAGGTGGCACCTGGCACGATGACTGGCACTGCCCCCTGGTCTAGGTGCAGATCCTTTCTCGTCTCCTCCGTCATCTGACAAGGAAGGAAGTTTTCCCCGTCTATCTCTCCCTTCTAACCTTACCTCCCTCCCTTCATAGCCGGCACAGCGCAGGCGCACAGGACCTTTATTAACATGCACTTAATAATACACCGGAGGATGCAGCTTCACTTCTCCAACATCCCCGGGAGCGGAGCCGAGGAGAGCGGCGGAGACACGGGCACAGCGCCCCGGGTAACCCCGGCTTCAGCACCACAGACACTGGACAGCCCCTTACCTGCGCACCGCTCCTGTCCTTGTCCTCTCCAGAGCATTCACCGGGCTGCAGGGTCCACACTTGGTCAGGTGCTGGCTCCTAGTGGATGCCCAGCCAGTGCCAGCAGGGGTGATGCCAGGCGGAGTGTCCGTGCCCGGGGCAGGAGGAGGAGGATGGCGGTCTGGGCAGGGTACAGTGCTGCTGCTGCTGCTGCAGGATCCGGACCATGCTCCCTTCTGGCTCCCTGCTTCTCCGAGGCTGTGTCTACTCGCTGGATGGGGGCGGGGTCAGCGGCGTCACGGCCGGGAGGGGCCACACGGGGGAGGCGGCCACGAGCTAGACACGGGCGGCACGGCGGGCTCCGGGATCACAGGCACCGGGCACCGCTCTGATCTGTCACACAGGGAGCGATACCGGATATGTCAACCAGAATCCCGTTTGTTTCTTCTCCGTATCCATTATCTATCTATATATCCATCTCATATCTATCTCATATCTATCTATCTCATATCTATCTATCTCATATCTATCTCATATCTATCTATCTATCTCATATCTATCTATCTCATATCTATCTATCTATCCATCTCATATCTATCTATCTATATATCCATCTCATATCTATCTCATATCTATCGATCTCATATCTATCTATCTATCTCATATCTATCTATCTATCTCATATCTATCTATCTATCTATCTATCTCATATCTATCTATCTATCTCATATCTATCTATCTATCTATCTCATATCTATCTATCTATCTCATATCTATCTATCTATCTCATATCTATCTATCTATCTCATATCTATCTATCTATCTCATATCTATCTATCTCATATCTATCTATCTCATATCTATCTATCTCATATCTATCTATCTATATATCCATCTCATATCTATCTCATATCTATCGATCTCATATCTATCTATCTCATATCTATCTATCTATCTATCTATCTATCTCATATCTATCTATCTATCTATCTATCTCATATCTATCTATCTATCTCATATCTATCTATCTCATATCTATCTATCTATCTCATATCTATCTATCTATCTATCTCATATCTATCTATCTATCTCATATCTATCTCATATCTATCTATCTATCTATCTATCTATCTATCTCATATCTATCTATCTCATATCTATCTATCTATCTCATATCTATCTATCTATCTCATATCTATCTGTCTCATATCTATCTATCTCCTATCTATCTATCTATCTATCTCATATCTATCTATCTATCTCATATCATCTATCTCATATCTATCTATCTATCTCATATCTATCTATCTATCTCATATCTATCTATCTCATATCTATCTATCTATCTCATATCGATCTATCTATCTCATATCTATCTATCTCATATCTATCTATCTATCTATCTCATATCTATCTATCTATCTATCTCATATCGATCTATCTATCTCATATCTATCTCATATCTATCTATCTATCTATCTATCATATCTATATCACATCTATCTATCTCATATATTTCTCATATCTATCTATCTCATATCTTTCTATCTATTTCATATCTATCTATCTCACATCTATCTATCTCATAACTATCTATCTATCTATCTCATATCTTTCTATCTATCTCATATCTATCTATCTTCTATCTATCTATCTATCTCCTATCTATCTATCTATCTCATATCTATCTATCTCATATCTATCTATCTATCTCATATCTATCTATCTATCTATCTATCTCCTATCTATCTATCTCCTATCTATCTATCTCATATCTATCTATCTCATATCTATCTCATATCTATCTATCTATCTATCTATCTCATATCTATCTATCTATCTATCTATCTATCTCATATCTATCTATCTATCTATCTCATATCTATCTATCTTTCTATCATCTCTCTCCCTCTTTCTGTCTGACCATATTTATGCTCTTTAAGTTTTTTCTCTTGGTTGTCTTTTTCTTTCCTTTATTGTTTCCCCATTTTCTGCACTTTTCTGTCCTCTGTTCTGTTCTCTTCTCCTTCCTCTCTTCCCTTCTGTTTTCCTTATATCATTCCTTTCTTTTTCCTTTCATCCATCTGCACCTTCCTCCATTTCTTTCTTTCATTGAACATTTTTCTCTTTTTCTTCATAGTTTTTCCTCTGTGCTTTTGTTTCCTTTCTTCCCCTTTCCCTCCATCCCTTTTTATCTTCCTTCTTTTTCCCTTTTCTTATGTTACTTTTAACTTGTAGTAAAAGTTTCTAACATACTAATAACTTGTTGATTTTTTTATTCTTTTTTTTTCTGACTTTCTTCCTCTCTTCTCACTCTTGTCTGTTTTCATTTAGTATTTTATTTCCTTTCTTCCTCTCACTTCTTCTCACTCTTCTCTTTGATTCCTTTTTTTCTCCTTCTCACTTCTTTATTTCCTTTCTTCCTCTCACTTCTTCTCACTCTTATCTTTGATTCCTTTTGTCTCCTTCTCACTTCTTTATTTCTCCCGTCCTTTGCAGCCGTTTTCCTGTGTAAGAGTCTTGTGTACATTTCATTATATATCTCCCTATTTTATCACTAGGAGCCTTCATCCTGTCCTGTTCCCGGTATTCCGCCATCCTATTTCATGTGGCTCTGTCCTCATAAATTGAAGCTGAGAGTAAAGTGATTACAATGAGTTATTAGTAATTGGAAGGTGACCCCGTAGGTGACAGAGGGCACTGAAAGATGGAATTTGGGTTCCAAACCAGGTCATGACCATCTGATCCCATTTGTCTCTAGATCAGATAGAGATTTTTTTTTTCTGCTTCAAATGAAATATCTTCTGCTTTGTCTTATTCAGCTTTTTACATTCATGATAAGGCTATTTATAATTATAGTATAAGTAAGCTCCTCTTCTAGATATACTCAGTAAGAAGACTGAAATAGGAGGCACTCTACAGTAGACTGCTGTTTTGTGAAACTTTAGACGACACAATCTGACTGCTGTTATAAGGGGCACTCCACAGTACACAGCCAGACTGCTATGTGGGGAGCTCCAGACTACACTGCCAGACTGCTGTTATGTAGGGAGCTCCAGACTACACTGCCAGACTGCTGTTATAGGGGAGCTCCAGACTACATTGCCAGACTGCTGTTATAGGGGAGCTCCAGACTACACTGCCAGTCTGCTGTTATGTGGGGAGCTCCAGACTACACTGCCAGACTGCTGTTATAGAGGAGCTATAGACTGCCCAGCCAGACTGCTGTTATAGGGGGAGCTCCAGACTACACAGCTAGACTGCTATTATAAGGGGAGCTCCAGACTACACAGCCAGACTGCTGTTATGGGGGAGCTCCAGACTACACAGCTAGACTGCTATTATAAGGGGAGCTCAAGACTACACCGCTAGACTGGTGTTATTGAGGGAACCCCAAACTACACAGCCAGACTGCTGTTATAGTAGTAGCTCCAGACTACACAGCTAGACTGCTATTATAAGGGGAGCTCCAGACTACACTGCCAGACTGCTGTTATAGGGGAGCTATAGACTGCCCAGCCAGACTGTTGTTATAGGGGGAGCTCCAGACTACACAGCTAGACTGCTATTATAAGGGGAGCTCCAGACTAGACAGCCAGACTGCTGTTATGGGGGAGCTCCAGACTACACAGCTAGACTGCTATTATAAGGGGAGCGCCAGACTGCACCACTAGACTGGTGTTATAGAGGGAACCCCAGACTACACAGCCAGACTGCTGTTATAGTAGTAGCTCCAGACTACACAGCTGTCACGATTCGGCTGGCAGGAGGTGGATCCTCTGTGCCAGAGAGGGATTGGCGTGGACCGTGCTAGTGGACCGGTTCTAAGCTGCTACTGGTTTTCACCAGAGCCCGCCGCAAAGCGGGATGGTCTTGCAGCGGCGGTAGCAACCAGGTCGTATCCACTAGCAACGGCTCAACCTCTCTGACTGCTGAAGATAGGCGCGGTACAAGGGAGTAGACAGGAGCAAGGTCGGACGTAGCAGAAGGTCGGGGCAGACAGCAAGGATCGTAGTCAATAAGGCAATAGCAGGAGGTCAAGTACACAGTATGGACAAACACAGTAAACGCTTTCTCTAGGCACTAAGGCAACAAGATCCGGCAGGGGAGTGCAGGGGCAGTGATCAGATATAGTCTGGGAGCAGGTGGGAGCCAATTAAGCTAATTGGGCCAGGCACCAATCATTGGTGCACTGGCCCTTTAAGTCTCAGAGAGCTGGCGCGCGCGCGCCCTAGAGAGCGGAGCCGCGCGCGCCAGCACATGACAGCAGGGAACCGGGACGGGTAAGTGACCTGGGATGCGATTCGCGGGCGGGCGCGTCCCGCTGTGCGAATCGCATCCCCGACGGCCATGACAGTGCAGCGCTCCCGGTCAGCGGGACCGACCGGGGCGCTGCGGAGAGAGAGACGCCGTGAGCGCTCCGGGGAGGAGCGGGGACCCGGAGCGCTAGGCGTAACAACAGCTAGACTGCTGTTATAGGGGGAACCCCAGACTAAACATTCAGACTTCTGTTATAGGGGGAACCCCAGACTAAACATCCAGACTTCTGTTATCGAGGGTGCTCCAGACTACAGAGGCAGACTGCTGTTTTAGGAGAGTCCTAGGTCACATACATTGCTGGACTACATAGCCAGATGCCTGTTATAGGGGATCTACAGACTACACAGCCAAACTACTGCCATAGGGGGAGCTCGTGAGTACACATCCAGCCTGATGTCATGGGAAGCTCTAGTCCAGGGGTAGGAATAACTTTGATGGTGCTGTGCCAAAAAATGTTTTCAAAGTCGATTGGTGTGCCGGAAATATGGGTGTGGCTTACTGTGGGGGTGTGGCTTGTCAAATGGTAATTGTTTTTATGTGTTTTTTTTTCTTTCAGAATGTTTCCAACTTATTGTCCCCTCTATAAGGAGCTTACAGTGAGAACAATACAAAGAGAGGGGATTGCCTCCAACCAGCCAATAAAGTATTTGTTTAGCATGGATAGCCATTTTAATTCAGACCCCAGTATAACACAAACCCCAGAATGAGACTCCAGTATCACTACCCTAAATAATTTAGACCCCAGAATCAAACCCGAGTATCACCGTCCCGCATAATACAAACCCCAGAATCAGACCCCAGGATCACTGTCCCTCATAATATAGACCCCAGTATCACCGCCCGCATAATACAGACCCCAGTATCACCACCCACCATAATACAGACCCCAGAATCACCACCCACCATAATACAGACCCCAGAATCCGACCCCAGTATCACTTCCCTGCATAATACAGACCCCAGAATCAGACCCCAGTATAACTTCCCTGCATATTACAGACCCCAGTATCACCGCCCAGCATAATACAGACCCCAGAATCAGACCGACCATAATACAGACCCCTGAATCACCACCCACTATAACACAGACCCCAGAATCAGACCCCACCATAATACAGACCCCAGAATCAGTCCCCACCATAATACAGACCCCAGAATCAGTCCCCACCATAATACAGACCCCAGAATCAGACCCCACCATAATACAGACTCCAGAATCACCACCCACTATAATACAGACCCCAGAATCAGACCCCACCATAATACAGACCCGTGAATCAGACCCCACCATAACTCAGACCCCAGAATCAGATTCCACCATAACACAGACCCCAGAATCACCACCCACCATATCACAGACCTCAAATTCAGACCCCACCATAATGCAGACCCCAGAATCACCACCCACCATAATACAGACTCCAGAATCACCACCCACCATAATACAGACCCCAGAATCAGACCCCACCATAATACAGAACCCAGAATCAGACCCCACCATAATACAGATCCCAGAATCAGACCCACCATAATACAGACCCCAGAATCACCACCCACCATAATACAGACCCCAGAATCACCACCCACCATAATACAGACCCCAGAATCAGTCCCCACCATAATACAGACCCTAGAATCACCACCCACCATAATACAGACCCCAGAATCGGACCCCACCGAAATACAGACCCCAGAATCACCACCCACCATAATACAGACCCCAGAATCACCATCCACCATAATACAGACCCCAGAATCACCACCGGCTATAATACAGACCCCAGAATCACCACCCACCATAATACAGACCCCAGAATCACCATCCACCATAATACAGACCCCAGAATCAGACCCCACCATAATACAGACCCCAGAATCACCACCCACTATAATACAGACCCCAGAATCACCACCCACTATAATACAGACCCCAGAATCAGACCCCACCATAATACAGACCCGTGAATCAGACCCCACCATAACTCAGACCCCAGAATCAGATTCCACCATAACACAGACCCCAGAATCACCACCCACCATATCACAGACCTCAAATTCAGACCCCACCATAATGCAGACCCCAGAATCACCACCCACCATAATACAGACTCCAGAATCACCACCCACCATAATACAGACCCCAGAATCAGACCCCACCATAATACAGACCCCAGAATCAGACCCCACCATAATACAGATCCCAGAATCAGACCCCACCATAATACAGACCCCAGAATCACCACCCACCATAATACAGACCCCAGAATCACCACCCACCATAATACAGACCCCAGAATCAGTCCCCACCATAATACAGACCCTAGAATCACCACCCACCATAATACAGACCCCAGAATCGGACCCCACCGAAATACAGACCCCAGAATCACCACCCACCATAATACAGACCCCAGAATCACCATCCACCATAATACAGACCCCAGAATCACCACCGGCTATAATACAGACCCCAGAATCACCACCCACCATAATACAGACCCCAGAATCACCATCCACCATAATACAGACCCCAGAATCAGACCCCACCATAATACAGACCCCAGAATCACCACCCACCATAACACAGACCCCAGAATCAGACCCCACCATAATACAGACCCCAGAATCACCACCCACCATAATACAGACCCCATAATCACCACTCACCACAACACAGACCCCAGAATCAGACTCCACCATAATACATACCCCAGAATCACCACCCACCATAACACAGACCCCAGAATCAGACCCCACCATAATACAGACCCCAGAATCACCACTCACCATAATACAGACCCGTGAATCAGACCCCACCATAACTCAGACCCCAGAATCAGATTCCACCATATCACAGACCTCAGATTCAGACCCTACCATAATGCAGACCCCAGAATCACCACCCACCATAATACAGACTCCAGAATCACCACCCACCATAATTCAGACCCCACCATAATACAGACCCCAGAATCAGACCCCACCATAATACAGACCCCAGAATCAGACCCCACCATAATACAGATCCCAGAATCAGACCCCACCATAATACAGACCCCAGAATCAGTCCCCACCATAATACAGACCCTAGAATCATCACCCACCATAATACAGACCCCAGAATCGGACCCCACCGAAATACAGACCCCAGAATCACCACCCACCATAATACAGACCCCAGAATCACCATCCACCATAATACAGACCCCAGAATCACCACCGGCTATAATACAGACCCCAGAATCACCACCCACCATAATACAGACCCCAGAATCACCATCCACCATAATACAGACCCCAGAATCAGACCCCACCATAAAACAGACCCCAGAATCACCACCCACCATAACACAGACCCCAGAATCAGACCCCACCATAATACAGACCCCAGAATCACCACCCACCATAATACAGACCCCAGAATCAGATTCCACCATAATACAGACCCCAGAATCACCACCCACCATAATACAGACCCAAAGATCACCATAATGCAGACGCCAGAATCAGACTCCACCATAATACAGACCCCAGAATCACCACCCACCATAATACAGACCCCAGAATCAGACCCCACCATAATACAGACCCCAGAATCAGACCCCACCATAACACAGACCCCAGAATCAGACCCCGCCATAATACAGACCCCAGAATCACCACCCACTATAATACAGACCCCAGAATCACCACCAACCATATTATAGATCCCAGAATCACCACCCACCATAATACAGACCCCAGAATCAGATTCCACCATAACACAGATCCCAGAATCACCACCCACCATAATACAAACCCCAGAATCCCACCATAATACAGACCCCAGAATAACTACCCACCATAATACAGACCCCAGAATCAGACTCCACTATAATACAGACCTCAGAATCACCACCCACCACAATACAGACCCCCAGAATCACCACCCACCATAATACAGACCCCAGAATCACCACCCACCATAATACAGACCCCACAATCAGCACCCATCATAATACAGAACCCAGAATCACCACCCACCATAATACAGACCCCAGAATCCCACCTTAATACAGACCCCAGAATCAGACCCCACCATAATACAGACCCCTGAATCAGACTCCACCATAATACAGACCCCAGAATCACCACCCACCATAATACAGACCCCAGAATCACCACCCACAATAATACATACCCCAGAATCACCACCCACCATATTACAGACCCCAGAATCACCACCCACCATAATACAGACCCCAGAATCAGACCCCACCATAATACAGACCCCAGAATCAGACCCCACCATAATACAGACCCCAGAATCAGACCCCACCATAATACAGACCCCAGAATCACCACCCGCATAATACAGACCCCAGAATCACCACCCACCATAATACAGACCCCAGAATCACCACCCACCATAATACAGACCCCAGAATCACAACCACCATAATACAAACCCCAGAATCCCACCATAATACAGACCCCAGAATCAGATTCCACCATAATACAGACCCCAGAATCCCCACCCACAATAATACATATCCCAGAATTACCACCCACCATAATACAAGCCCCTGAATGGGACTCCATCATAATACAGACCCCAGAATCAACACGCACCATAATACAGACCCCAGAATCACCACCCACTATAACACAGACCCCAGAATCAGACCCCACCATAATACAAACCCCAGAATCACCATCTACCATAATACAGACCCCAGAATCACCACCCACCAAAACACAGATCCAAGAATCACCACCCACCATAACACAGACCCCAGAATCAGATTCCACCATAATACAGACCCCAGAATCAGATTCCACCATAATCCAGACCCCAGAATCACCACCCACCATAATACAGACCCCAGAATCAGTCCTCACCAAAATACAGACCCCTCAATCAGACCCCACCATAATACAGACCCCAGAATCACCACCCACCATAATACAGACCCCAGAATCAAACCCCACCATAATACAGACCCCACCATAATACAGACCCTGGAATAGGTCCCCAACATAATACAGACCCCAGAATCACCACCCACCATAATATAGACCCCAGAATCACCACCCACCATAACACAGACCCCAGAATCAGACCCCACCATAATACAGACCCCAGAATCAGACCCCACCATAATACAGACCCCAGAATCAGACCCCACCATAATACAGACCCCCAGAAACAGACCCCACATAATACAGACCCCAGAATCACACTCACCATAATACAGACCCCAGAATCACCACCCACCATAATACAGACCCCAGAATCACCACCCACCATAATACAAACCCCAGAATCAGACCCCACCGTAATACAGACCCCCAAATCAGACCCCACTATAATACAGACCTCAGAATCAGACTCCACCATAATACAGACCTCACCATAATACAGACCCCAGAATCACCACCCACCATAATACAGACCCCAGAATCAGATTCCTCCATAATACAGACCCCAGAATCAGACTCCACCATAATACAGACCGCAGAATCACCACCCACCATAATACAGACCCCAGAATCACCACCCACCATAATACAGACCTCAGAATCACCACCCACCATAATACAAACCCCAGAATACCACCATAATACAAACCCCTGAATCCCCACCCACCATAATACAGATCCCAGAATCACCACCCACCATAATACAGACCCCAGAATCAGACCCCACCATAATACAGACCCCAGAATCAGTCCCCACCATAATACAGACCCCAGAATCACCCCCACCATAATACAGACTCCAGAATCATCACCCACCATAATACAGACCCCAGATTCTCCACCCACCATAATACAGACCCCAGAATCAGACCCCTCCATAATACAGACCCCAGAATCAGATTCCACCATAATACAGACCCCAGAATCACCACCCACCATAATACAGACCCCAGATTCACCACCCACCATAATACAGACCCCAGATTCACCACCCACCATAATACAGACCCCAGAATCACCACCCACTATAACACAGACCCCAGAATCAGACCCCACCATAATACAGACCCCAGAATCAGTCCCCACCATAATACAGACCCCAGAATCACCCCCACCATAAGACAGACTCCAGAATCATCACCCACCATAATACAGACCCCAGATTCTCCACCCACCATAATACAGACCCCAGAATCAGACCCCTCCATAATACAGACCCCAGAATCAGATTCCACCATAATACAGACCCCAGAATCACCACCCACCATAATACAGACCCCAGATTCACCACCCACCATAATACAGACCCCAGATTCACCACCCACCATAATACAGACCCCAGAATCACCACCCACTATAACACAGACCCCAGAATCAGACCCCACCATAATACAGACCCCAGAATCACCACCTACCATAATACAGACCCCAGAATCATACCCCACCATAAGACAGACCCCAAAATCATCACCCACCATAATACAGACCCCAGAATCATCACCCACTATAACACAGACCCCAGAATCACCATCCACCATAATACAGACCCCAGAATCACCACCCACCATAATACAGACCCCAGATTCACCACCCACCATAATACAGACCCCAGAATCACCACCCACTATAACACAGACCCTAGAATCAGACCCCACCATAATACAGACCCCAGAATCACCACCCACCATAATGCAGACCCCAGAATCAGATTCCTCCATAATACAGACCCCAGAATCAGACTCCACCATAATACAGACCCCAAAATCAGACCACACCATAATACAGACCCCAGAATCACCCCCCACCATAATACAGACTCCAGAATCACCACCCACCATAATACGGACCCAAGAATCACCACCCACCATAATACAGACCCCAGATTCACCACCCACCATAATACAGACCCCAGATTCACCACCCACCATAATACAGACCCCAGAATCACCACCCTCTATAACACAGACCCCAGAATCAGACCCCACCATAAAACAGACCCCAGAATCAACACCTACCATTATACAGACCCCAGAATCATACCCCACCATAAGACAGACCCCAAAATCATCACCCACCATAATACAGACCCCAGAATCATCACCCACTATAACACAGACCCCAGAATCACCATCCACCATAATACAGACCCCAGAATCACCACCCACCATAATACAGACCCCAGATTCACCACCCACCATAATACAGACCCCAGAATCACCACCCACTATAACACAGACCCCAGAATCAGACCCCACCATAATACAGACCCCAGAATCACCACCCACCATAATGCAGACCCCAGAATCAGATTCCTCCATAATACAGACCCCAGAATCAGACTCCACCATAATACAGACCCCAAAATCAGACCACACCATAATACAGACCTCAGAATCAGACCCCACCATAATACAGACCCCCCCTACATAATACAGACCCCCAGAATCAGTCCCCACCATAATACAGACCGCAGAATCACCACCCTCCATAATACAAACCCCAGAATCCCACCATAATACAAACCCCTGAATCCCCACCCACCATAATACAGATCCCAGAATCACCACCCACCATAATACAGACCTCAGAATCAGACCCCACATAAGACAGACCCCAGAATCAGTCCCCACCATAATACAGACTCCAGAATCATCACCCGCCATAATACAGACCCCAGATTCTCCACCCACCATAATACAGACCCCAGAATCAGACCCCTCCATAATACAGACCCCAGAATCAGATTCCACCATAATACAGACCCCAGAATCACCCCCACCATAATACAGACCCCAGAATCACCACCCATCATAATACAGACCCCAGATTCACCACCCACCATAATACAGACCCCCAGAATCACCACCCACTATAACACAGACCCCAGAATCAGACCCCACCATAATACAGACCCCAGAATCACCACCCACTATAACACAGACCCCAGAATCAGACCCCACCATAATACAGACCCCAGAATCACCACCCCCCATAATACAGACCCCAGAATCATACCCGACCATAAGACAGACCCCAGAATCATCACCCACCATAATACAGACCCCAGAATCATCACCCACTATAACACAGACCCCAGAATCACCACCCACCATAATACAGACCCCAGATTCTCCACCCACCATAATACAGACCCCAGAATCACCACCCACCATAATACAGACCCCAGAATCAGATTCCACCATAATACAGACCCCAGAATCACCCCCACCATAATACAGACCCCAGAATCACCACCCATCATAATACAGACCCCAGATTCACCACCCACCATAATACAGACCCCCAGAATCACCACCCACTATAACACAGACCCCAGAATCAGACCCCACCATAATACAGACCCCAGAATCACCACCCACTATAACACAGACCCCAGAATCAGACCCCACCATAATACAGACCCCAGAATCACCACCCCCCATAATACAGACCCCAGAATCATACCCGACCATAAGACATACCCCAGAATCATCACCCACCATAATACAGACCCCAGAATCATCACCCACTATAACACAGACCCCAGAATCACCATCCACCATAATACAGACCCCAGAATCAGACCCCACCATAATGCAGATCCCAGAATCAGATCCCACCATAATACAGACCTCACCATAATACAGACCCCACTATCATACAGACCCCAGAATCACCACCCACCATAATACAGACCCCACCATAATACAGACCCCAGAATCATCACCCACTATAATACAGACCCCAGAATCACCATCCACCATAATACAGATCCCAGAATCAGACCCCACCATAATACAGACCCCAGAATCACCACCCACCATAATACAGACCCCACTATAATACAGACCCCAGAATCACCACCCACCATAATACAGACCCCAGAATCAGATCCCACCATAATACAGACCTCACCATAATACAGACCCCACTATAATACAGACCCCAGATTCACCACCCACCATAATACAGACCCCAGAATCAGATTCCACCATAATACAGACCCCATAATCACCACCCACCATAATACAGACCCCAGAATCACCACCCACCATAATACAGACCCCAGATCCACCACCCACCATAAAACAGACCCCAGAATCACCACCCACTATAACACTGACCCCAGAATCAGACCCCACCATAATACAGACCCCAGAATCAGACCCCACCATAATACAGACCCCAGAATCATCACCCACTATAATACAGACCCCAGAATCACCATCCACCATAATACAGATCCCAGAATCAGTCCCCACCATAATACAGACCCCAGAATCAGACCCCACCATAATACAGACCTCAGAATCACCATCCACCATAATACAGACCACAGAATCACCACCCACCATAATACAGACCCCAGAATCATACACCACCATAATACAGACCCCAGAATCATCACCCACTATAATACAGACCCCAGAATCACCACCCACCATAATACAGACCCCAGAATCACCACCCACCATAATACAGACCCCACTATAATACAGACCCCAGAATCACCACCCACCATAATACAGACCCCAGAATCACCACCCATCATAATACAGACCCCAGAATCATACACCACCATAATACAGACCCCAGAATGATCACCCACCATAATACAGACCCCAGAATCAGACCCCACCATAATACAGACCCCAGAATCATCACCCACCATAATACAGACCCCAGATTCACCACCCACCATAATACAGACCCCAGAATCACCACCCACTATAACACTGACCCCAGAATCAGACCCCACCATAATACAGACCTCAGAATCACCACCCACCATAATATAGACCCCAGAATCACCACCCACCATAATACAGACCCCAGAATCATACCCCACCATAATACAGACCCCAGAATCATCACCCACCATAATACAGACCCCAGAATCAGACCCCACCATAATACAGACCCCAGAATCAGATCCCACCTTAATACAGACCTCACCATAATACAGACCCCACTATAATACAGACCCCAGAATCACCACCCACCATAATACAGACCCCAGAATCAGATTCCACCATAATACAGACCCCATAATCACCACCCACCATAATACAGACCCCAGAATCACCACCCACCATAATACAGACCCCAGATTCACCACCCACCATAAAACAGACCCCAGAATCACCACCCACTATAACACTGACCCCAGAACCAGACCCCACCATAATACAGACCCCAGAATCACCACCCACCATAATACAGACCCCAGAATCACCACCCACCATAATACAGACCCCAGAATCATACCCCACCATAATACTGACCCCAGAATCATCACCCACCATAATACAGACCCCAGAATCAGACCCCACCATAATACAGACCCCAGAATCATCACCCACTATAATACAGACCCCAGAATCACCATCCACCATAATACAGATCCCAGAATCAGACCCCACCATAATACAGACCCCAGAATCACCACCCACCATAATACAGACCCCACTATAATACAGACCCCAGAATCACCACCCACCATAATACAGACCCCAGAATCACCACCCACCATATTACAGACCCCAGAATCATACACCACCATAATACAGACCCCAGAATCATCACCCACCATAATACAGACCCCAGAATCAGACCCCACCATAATACAGACCCCAGAATCATCACCCACCATATTACAGACCCCAGATTCACCACCCACCATAATACAGACCCCAGAATCACCACCCACTATAACACTGACCCCAGAATCAGACCCCACCATAATACAGACCCCAGAATCACCACCCACCATAATACAGACCCCAGAATCACCACCCACCATAATACAGACCCCAGAATCATACACCACCATAATACAGACCCCAGAATCATCACCCACCATAATACAAACCCCAGAATCAGACCCCACCATAATACAGACCCCAGAATCATCACCCACCATAATACAGACCCCAGATTCACCACCCACCATAATACAGACCCCAGAATCACCACCCACTATAACATTGACCCCAGAATCAGACCCCACCATAATACAGACCCCAGAATCACCACCCACCATAATACAGACCCCAGAATCACCACCCACCATAATACAGACCCCAGAATCATACCCCACCATAATACAGACCCCAGAATCATCACCCACCATAATACAGACCCCAGAATAATCACTCACTATAATACAGACCCCAGAATCACCATCCACCATAATACAGATCCCAGAATCAGACCCCACCATAATACAGACCCCAGAATCACCACCCACCATAATACAGACCCCAGAATCACCACCCACCATAATACAGACCCCAGAATTACCACCCACCATAATACAGACCCCAGAATCAGCACCCACCATAATACAGACCCCAGAATCACCACCCAACATAATACAGACCCCAGAATCACCACCCACCATAATACCGACCCCAGAATCCCCACCCACCATAATACAGATCCAGAATCACCACCCACCATAATACAGACCCCAGAATCACCACCCACCATAATACAGACCCCAGAATCACTACATACCATAACACAGACCCCAGAATCAGCACCCACCATAAAACAAACCCCAGAATCAGTTCCAGAACTGTAGCTAGCTTCTTTTGTGCCCAAGGCAAGCCCAGAAAAGTATGCTCCCCCATTTTGACACTTATCCTCTATTCTTTAGATAGGGGATACATTTTTTTAACCCGGAGTACATTTTTAAAGATATAGTAATTAAGTAGGAAGATGGGTGGGGTGGTGGTTAGGTGGGATGGTTGGTTAGGTATATGAGGGGTAGGCAGATGGGGGTAGGTAGGTGGGGGGTAGGAAAGGGAGGTGGGTTGGTTAGGTATGTTGGGGAAAAAGTAGACAAGTGGGGGGAGGTAGGTAGGTAGCTGCTCTGTGGAGATCCTAAGTTTCCCACTTTTTGCTGTTTAATTACCTATATGGTGACACTGGTGGCAACACAGAATATTGTGCATCCCCCGCAGCCTTTGAATGGTGAGAAATATAGTGTATGCATTGCTGCTCTCCTGGGGTGCACGCAGGATTGTCACACAAAATAATGCCTCCACACCAGGATGACATTTTTATACTGCAGTGACTAATACCATCATTCTGTTATTAAATAAAAAAACACTTTACAGAGACCAATATCACCACAATATAAGAGACAAATAATTGCACCACACTAGAGATGAGCGAACTTACAGTAAATTTGATTCGTCACGAACTTCTCGGCTCAGTAGTTGATGACTTATCCTGCATAAATGAGTTCAGCTTTCAGGTGCTCCGGTGGGCTGGAAAAGGTGGATACAGTCCTAGGAAATTTTCTCCTAGGACTGTATCCACCTTTTCCAGCCCACGGGAGCACCTGAAAGCTCATTTATGCAGGATAAGTCATCAACTGCCGAGCCGAGAAGTTTGTGACTAATCGAATTTACTGTAAGTTCGCTCATCTCTACACCACACCATGACCACTACCATTACCACCATATAGTGAGGGGATAATATTACTATACTGATACTGAATAAAACCACTATACACAGAGCAGAATCACTAATAACACCACTATACACAGACCAATATCACTATTAACACCACTGTACACAGACCAATATCACCAATTACCAAGGGACAAATAATTGCACCACACCATGACCACTATCATTACCACCATATAATGACGAAATAATACTGCCATACTGATACTGAATATAACCACTGTAAACAGACCGGAATCACCAATAAAACCACTATACACAGACCAGTATCGCCAATAAGACCACTATACAAGGTACAAATAATACCGCCACAATATTACCATTACCACCATATAATGGTGGGATAATATTATTATATTGATACTGAGTAAAACCACTGTACACAGACTAATATCCCCCCCATACAGTGCACATATAGTAGTGACCTTGGCTCTACACAGGCTCTACAGATTATATACAGTTACACCAGGTGACGTCGTCTGTGATCGGAGTCGTTCACTTTTCCTTTTTCTTCTCCATCTGGCCCATACCGTCATGTCGATTCTTCCATCCACAATTCGTCTCCACACAACCTGCCAGACAAATATTTTAAAATCCGCATTTTTTAAGCACCTATAGTGCTCCATACAGTAAGAATAACCCCTTGGTTTATCACACAGTAGAGTGGGTAGATAGAAAGATTGAGGAAAGAGTAGGTAGGTACCCCCATTAAGTAGATCCCTTCACATGGTTTCCCTCATTACCCAGGTGCCCCGAGTAGGTAAGTGCCTGTAGGTAGGTCCTCATGTAGATATCTGTAAGCAGTAGCAGCTTCCTATATGTAGTGGTTACTGCCTGTAGGTAGGTCCCATGGTGAATGGTAGGCCCTTTTTTATTAAGTTGAATTCCCCAGTATATAGTTGCAGCCCCCCATATATAGTAGTAGAAGCTCCCACCTAAAGTATTAGCAGCCTCCATTTAGGTAGTAGTAGCAGCAGCTCCCTTAGGTAGTAGTCGTAGTAGAAGCCCTCTTTAGGTAGTAGTAGCAGCTCCCTTTAGGTAATAGCAGCCCACTTAAGGTAGGTAGTAGTAGCAGCAGCAGCGCATTTTAGGTATACACATCTATCATACACACACGTCATACATACAAACATCATACATACACACATCATACATCCATCTAGCTTACACACATCTATCATACATATGCACATCTATCATATATACATCATATATACATACAAACATCACACATACATACACACATCATACAATCATACATCTAGCTTACACATCTATCACATACACACATCTATTATACATGCATTACATACATACACACATCTATCATACATTACACACATCATACATACACACATCCTACAAACACACAGCATACATATATGCACACATGAATAATACACAGACATCATGCATGCACAAGTCATAAATACACCCACCAATGCCCCCCCACATCATACATTACATTACATACATACACACACACATCATACATACAGACACCATACATACACACACATATACAACCCCCCAGCCACTCACCTCTACCCATTCCCCCCCAGCCACCCACCCCATCCTCCCCCCAGTCATTACCCCCCCCCCCCCCATAGGGGATCTTAAGATGATACACTTATGCGGGATATGTAAATGACACACTGTTATGGGATTCCTTAGATAACACACTTATGGAGGATCTGTGAATGACACACTTATGGGGGAACTGTGAATGACACACTTATGGGGGAACTGTGGATGACACACTTATGGGGGAATCTGTAGATAACACAGTAATGGGGATCTATAGACTTGCAGAGACCAGAGCCTGTCTCTGGTGCACGAAAGCTGCTGTCAGAGCCAGGAGCTGAGCGGAGTGTATTACACAGCAACATACAGGCGACTTACTGGTCTGTAGAAGTGACCCCTGACCTCCTCCAGAAACCCAATGAACGGCGTAAACATAAAAAATACCAAATGCCAGAAAGCTGACTATTTATCACAAAAAAAGAGAAAGTCCCATCAAAACAAAAATGGTAACAATAATAATTTCAACATAGAAAATGAGCCCTCATACAGCCCGAATACAGGAAAAATAAGTTATATGGGTCAGAATAGGGCAATTTTACGCATACTTAAAAAAAAACATATTTATAATAAAAATAATTACATACTGTAATAACTGTATCCTACTGTTTTTAAAAGTAGGACAATAATAGAGAAACTATAAATATATGGGTATCATCTTAATTGTATTGACCTATAGAATAAAGATACTGTGTCAGTTTAAGCATAAAGTGCGAACCCCCCAGAACCCAGTCTTTTTAATATCCCCTACAAATATTTTTTTTTTTGCTTCACATTTTATGGTAAAATGAAAGGTGTCATTACCAAGTACAATTGGTCCCACAAAAAA
This sequence comes from Hyla sarda, assembly GCF_029499605.1. Classification (NCBI taxonomy): domain Eukaryota; kingdom Metazoa; phylum Chordata; class Amphibia; order Anura; family Hylidae; genus Hyla; species Hyla sarda. The sequence continues at coordinate 72,000,051 of NC_079191.1, read as the reverse complement.
TCATCCCCTATACCATATGGCCCTGTGTATGGAAAAATAAATAAAGATATGGCTCCAGGAGGAAAAACTAAAAAATTGGCTGCCCTTAAGGCCAAAACCCCCTGTGTCCTAAAAGGGTTTAAATTAGTTTCTTGTTATCTGTCCACAGAACTAGGATGCCACTTTAACTTCTAGGGCTCTGCAGTAAAACCTCTTTGAGACGACCACCCAAACACTAGGAACTGAAATTCTGTAACAAAAAATCTCGTCTGGGTAAGGAGGAGGTCTTCTCCAATAGGTGGTCTTTTCGGGGAGGTTTCAATATATCTAATAACTTACACAATCCCAAACAATCCACTAATCCGCTATGCTCTTCTCCAGTATTGGACCTTCCCGGTACTCACATCAAAGCAGTGCAAATATAAGTCCCAGATAGACAGTAAAGAATTGGAGCACTCACCGAGGGGCCTGACGAAGCGCTGTGTGCGCGATACGGACCGTCGCCCAACCCTCTCCCTCACCCACCTTGTTCCGTCCGCTCTCCCTTGCATGTCTGTATGCTGCCAAGCTACATGAAATAAAAGAAGCTTGATGACCCCGAATGACTTGGTGAGTTCTCCAATTCTTTACTGTCTATTTGGGACTTATATCCAATACCTTGCCACCTCTCTTTGGATTGAAGTCTGCTGTGACCCATAGAAGACTACTTCTAGGGCTCAGACTTGGACCTACTACCTGAAGAGGTCTTCAGGTGGAAATATTTCTTACATACGAATAAGTCATACAAGTTTGATAGATTTAGGTTCCTGAAGCCAGACGCTCGCCTATATAAGTAAGTTTTTACATTTTCCTAACCTTGAGGATGAGGGGCCTGAACTCTATTCATGGTGGACATTATCAGTAAAACATACACTTTTATGGCTTTTTTATTTCACTCAGCAATTCATTAGCTTTGTATATGCTTTGTAATGTCTTAAATTTATCTGCTCTCTAACGGAGAATTTTTCATTTTAATGTGGTTTTCACATCATTCCTATGCAAGTCTTCTATATGACTTTTAAGAAGTATTGTATTCTCTGCCCAGAGTCCAGTGAGGGGTTAACCACCTCTTGCCACCTAATATCATGCACTTCTTAGATCAGTCATCTGTGGCCCTCCAGACGTTGCAAAACTTCAACTCGTAGGCTCAGCATTTAGTAGACCCTTTTCTCAATATACTCATAAAACAATAAATTTTATTTCTTACTTCTTAAAAATAGCATTCATGACCAAGGAAAGAAACCAAAATAAAGTGTACACACTAATCAAAAATAATAACACACCACCACCTGACGCAGCGGATATGTAGCCAATATCTCTAAGGGCTATCACACTATGGATACCGTAAGATGCCACAGAGAGGGATTACAACAACCCTTATACCACACAGCCTATGAACAATTCGCATTATCTGGTAATGTGCATGTTCATTTCATAAGCATACACTGTGTTGTTGGAACACTGTTCCGATCACCCACTGCACCAGGTATAAATCACCACGTGATAAATAACTAAAGTTAAAAATGTTACAGTTCCGAAGCGTTTCCCCCCATAATGTCTGGGTTTCTCAAGGAACTTTAGCAGTTGTCCACCATATAGGGACCGAGTGTGTGGTTAGGACTGGCTCGGAAATAAATACCTGTATAAATAACACAGTATAAGGTACACAGTAAACATACAGGAGCAGTAATATAATACCAGCCAGAGTGTGCCTGTTACGCCGAGCGCTCCGGGTCCCCGCTCCTCCCCGGAGCGCTCGCTTCTCTCTCGCTACCGCAGCGCTCCGGGCAGCTCCACTGACCCGGTGCGCTGCGATACCGTCTCCAGCCGGGATGCGATTCGCGATGCGGGTAGCGCCCGCTCGCGATGCGCATCCCGGCTCCCGTACCTGACTCGCTCTCCGTCTGTCCTGTCCCGGCGCGCGCGGCCCCGCTCCCTAGGGCGCGCGCGCGCCGGGTCTCTGCGATTTAAAGGGCCACTGCGCCGCTGATTGGCGCAGTGGTTCCAATTAGTGTGTTCACCTGTGCACTCCCTATTTATACCTCACTTCCCCTTCACTCCCTCGCCGGATCTTGTTGCCATTGTGCCAGTGAAAGCGTTTCCTTGTGTGTTCCTAGCCTGTGTTCCAGACCTCCTGCCGTTGCCCCCGACTACGATCCTTGCTGCCTGCCCCGACCTTCTGCTACGTCCGACCTTGCTTCTGTCTACTCCCTTGTACCGCGCCTATCTTCAGCAGTCAGAGAGGTTGAGCCGTTGCTAGTGGATACGACCTGGTCACTACCGCCGCAGCAAGACCATCCCGCTTTGCGGCGGGCTCTGGTGAAAACCAGTAGTGACTTAGAACCGATCCACTAGCACGGTCCACGCCAATCCCTCTCTGGCACAGAGGATCCACTACCTGCCAGCCGGCATCGTGACAGTAGATCCGGCCATGGATCCCGCTGAAGTTCCTCTGCCAGTTGTCGCCGACCTCACCACGGTGGTCGCCCAGCAGTCACAACAGATAGCGCAACAAGGCCAACAGCTGTCTCAACTGACCGTGATGCTACAGCAGCTACTACCACAGCTTCAGCAATCATCTCCTCCGCCAACTCCTGCACCTCCTCCGCAGCGAGTGGCCGCTTCTGGTCTACGACTATCCTTGCCGGATAAATTTGATGGGGACTCTAAATTCTGCCGTGGCTTTCTTTCCCAATGTTCCCTGCACTTGGAGATGATGTCGGACCAGTTCCCTACTGAAAGGTCTAAGGTGGCTTTCGTAGTCAGCCTTCTGTCTGGAAAAGCTCTGTCATGGGCCACACCGCTCTGGGACCGCAATGACCCCGTCACTGCCTCTATACACTCCTTCTTCTCAGAAATTCGAAGTGTCTTTGAGGAACCTGCCCGAGCCTCTTCTGCTGAGACTGCCCTGTTGAACCTGGTCCAGGGTAATTCTTCCGTTGGCGAGTACGCCGTACAATTCCGTACTCTTGCTTCAGAATTATCCTGGAATAATGAGGCCCTCTGCGCGACCTTTAAAAAAGGCCTATCCAGCAACATTAAAGATGTTCTGGCCGCACGAGAAATCCCTGCTAACCTACATGAACTCATCCATCTTGCCACTCGCATTGACATGCGTTTTTCCGAAAGGCGTCAGGAGCTCCGCCAGGATATGGACTTTGTTCGCACAAGACGTTTTTTCTCCCCGGCTCCTCTCTCCTCTGGTCCCCTGCAATCCGTTTCTGTGCCTCCCGCCGTGGAGGCTATGCAGGTCGACCGGTCTCGCCTGACACCTCAAGAGAGGACACGACGCCGCATGGAGAATCTCTGTCTGTACTGTGCCAGTACCGAACACTTCCTGAAGGATTGTCCTATCCGTCCTCCCCGCCTGGAAAGACGTACGCTGACTCCGCACAAAGGTGAGACAGTCCTTGATGTCTACTCTGCTTCTCCACGTCTTACTGTGCCTGTGCGGATATCTGCCTCTGCCTTCTCCTTCTCTACTATGGCCTTCTTGGATTCCGGATCTGCAGGAAATTTTATTTTGGCCTCTCTCGTCAACAGGTTCAACATCCCAGTGACCAGTCTCGCCAGACCCCTCTACATCAATTGTGTAAACAATGAAAGATTGGATTGTACCATACGTTTCCGCACGGAGCCCCTTCTAATGTGCATCGGACCTCATCACGAGAAGATTGAATTTTTGGTCCTCCCCAATTGCACTTCCGAAATCCTCCTTGGACTACCCTGGCTTCAACTCCATTCCCCAACCCTGGATTGGTCCACTGGGGAGATCAAGAGTTGGGGGCCCTCTTGTTTCAAGGACTGCCTAAAACCGGTTCCCAGTACCCCTTGCCGTGACTCTGTGGTTCCCCCTGTAACCGGTCTCCCTAAGGCCTATATGGACTTTGCGGATGTTTTTTGCAAAAAACAAGCTGAGACTCTACCTCCTCACAGGCCTTATGATTGTCCTATTGACCTCCTCCCGGGCACTACTCCACCCCGGGGCAGAATCTATCCTCTGTCCGCCCCAGAGACTCTTGCTATGTCGGAGTACATCCAAGAAAATTTAAAAAAAGGCTTTATCCGTAAATCCTCCTCTCCTGCCGGAGCCGGATTTTTCTTTGTGTCCAAAAAAGATGGCTCTCTACGCCCTTGCATTGACTACCGCGGTCTTAATAAAATCACGATAAAGAACCGCTACCCTCTACCCCTCATCTCTGAACTCTTTGATCGCCTCCAAGGTGCCCACATCTTTACCAAACTGGACTTAAGAGGTGCTTATAATCTCATCCGCATCAGAGAGGGGGATGAATGGAAAACGGCATTTAACACTAGAGATGGACACTTTGAGTATCTGGTCATGCCCTTTGGCCTGTGCAACGCCCCTGCCGTCTTCCAAGACTTTGTTAATGAAATTTTTCGTGATCTCTTATACTCCTGTGTTGTTGTATATCTGGACGATATCCTGATTTTTTCTGCCAATCTAGAAGAACACCGCCAGCATGTCCGTATGGTTCTTCAGAGACTTCGTGACAATCAACTTTATGCCAAGATAGAGAAATGTCTGTTTGAATGCCAATCTCTTCCTTTCCTAGGATACTTGGTCTCTGGCCAGGGACTACAAATGGATCCAGACAAACTCTCTGCCGTCTTAGATTGGCCACGCCCCTCCGGACTCCGTGCTATCCAACGTTTTTTGGGGTTCGCCAATTATTACAGGCAATTTATTCCACATTTTTCTACCGTTGTGGCCCCTATCGTGGCTTTAACCAAAAAAAATGCCAATCCCAAGTCTTGGCCTCCTCAAGCGGAAGACGCCTTTAAACGGCTCAAGTCTGCCTTTTCTTCGGCTCCCGTGCTCTCCAGACCTGACCCATCTAAACCCTTCCTATTGGAGGTTGATGCCTCCTCTGTAGGAGCTGGAGCGGTCCTTCTACAAAAAAATTCTTCCGGGCATGCTGTTACTTGTGGTTTTTTTTCTAGGACCTTCTCTCCGGCGGAGAGGAACTACTCCATCGGGGATCGAGAGCTTCTAGCCATTAAATTAGCACTTGAGGAATGGAGGCATCTGCTGGAGGGATCAAGATTTCCTGTTATTATTTACACCGATCACAAGAACCTCTCCTATCTCCAGTCTGCCCAACGGCTGAATCCTCGCCAGGCCAGGTGGTCTCTGTTCTTTGCCCGATTTAATTTTGAAATTCACTTTCGGCCTGCCGATAAGAACATTAGGGCCGATGCTCTCTCTCGTTCCTCGGATGCCTCGGAAGTTGAACTCTCTCCGCAACACATCATTCCTCCTGACTGCCTGATCTCCACTTCTCCAGCCTCCATCAGGTAAACTCCTCCAGGAAAGACCTTCGTCTCTCCACGCCAACGCCTCGGAATCCTCACATGGGGTCACTCCTCCCATCTCGCAGGTCATACAGGCATCAAGAAATCTGTGCAACTCATCTCTCGCTTCTATTGGTGGCCGACTCTGGAGACGGATGTCGTGGACTTTGTGCGAGCCTGCACTGTCTGTGCTCGGGATAAGACTCCTCGCCAGAAGCCCGCTGGTTTTCTTCATCCTCTGCCTGTCCCCGAACAGCCTTGGTCTCTGATTGGTATGGATTTTATTACAGACCTACCCCCATCCCGTGGCAACACTGTTGTTTGGGTGGTCGTTGATCGATTCTCCAAGATGGCACATTTCATCCCTCTTCCTGGTCTTCCTTCAGCGCCTCAGTTGGCTAAACAATTTTTTGTACACATTTTTCGTCTTCACGGGTTGCCCACACAAATAGTCTCGGATAGAGGCGTCCAATTCGTGTCAAAATTCTGGAGGGCTCTCTGTAAACAACTCAAGATTAAATTAAACTTTTCTTCTGCATATCATCCTCAATCCAATGGACAAGTAGAAAGAATTAACCAGGTCTTGGGTGATTATTTACGACATTTTGTTTCCTCCCGCCAGGATGATTGGGCAGATCTTCTACCATGGGCCGAATTCTCGTATAACTTTAGAGTCTCTGAATCTTCCTCCAAATCCCCATTTTTCGTGGTGTACGGCCGTCACCCTCTTCCCCCCCTCCCTACTCCTTTGCCCTCTGGTTTGCCCGCGGTAGATGAAGTGACTCGTGATCTTTCCACCATATGGAAAGAGACCCAAGTTTCTCTTTTACAGGCTTCATCTCGCATGAAAAAGTTTGCCGATAAGAAAAGAAGAGCTCCCCCCATTTTTGCTCCCGGAGACAAGGTATGGCTCTCCGCTAAATATGTCCGCTTTCGTGTCCCCAGTTACAAACTGGGTCCACGCTATCTTGGTCCCTTCAAAGTCTTGTGCCAAATTAATCCTGTCTCTTACAAACTTCTTCCTCCTTCTCTCCGTATTCCTAATGCCTTTCATGTCTCTCTTCTTAAACCACTCATCATCAACCGTTTCTCTCCCAAATTAGTTTCTCCCACTCCTGTCTCCGGTTCTTCTGACGTCTTCTCAGTGAAAGAGATACTGGCCTCCAAGACGGTCAGAGGAAAAAAGTTCTTTTTGGTGGATTGGGAGGGCTGTGGACCTGAAGAGAGATCCTGGGAACCTGAGGACAACATCCTAGACAAAAGTCTGCTCCTCAGGTTCTCAGGCTCTAAGAAGAGGGGGAGACCCAAGGGGGGGGGTACTGTTACGCCGAGCGCTCCGGGTCCCCGCTCCTCCCCGGAGCGCTCGCTTCTCTCTCGCTACCGCAGCGCTCCGGGCAGCTCCACTGACCCGGTGCGCTGCGATACCGTCTCCAGCCGGGATGCGATTCGCGATGCGGGTAGCGCCCGCTCGCGATGCGCATCCCGGCTCCCGTACCTGACTCGCTCTCCGTCTGTCCTGTCCCGGCGCGCGCGGCCCCGCTCCCTAGGGCGCGCGCGCGCCGGGTCTCTGCGATTTAAAGGGCCACTGCGCCGCTGATTGGCGCAGTGGTTCCAATTAGTGTGTTCACCTGTGCACTCCCTATTTATACCTCACTTCCCCTTCACTCCCTCGCCGGATCTTGTTGCCATTGTGCCAGTGAAAGCGTTTCCTTGTGTGTTCCTAGCCTGTGTTCCAGACCTCCTGCCGTTGCCCCCGACTACGATCCTTGCTGCCTGCCCCGACCTTCTGCTACGTCCGACCTTGCTTCTGTCTACTCCCTTGTACCGCGCCTATCTTCAGCAGTCAGAGAGGTTGAGCCGTTGCTAGTGGATACGACCTGGTCACTACCGCCGCAGCAAGACCATCCCGCTTTGCGGCGGGCTCTGGTGAAAACCAGTAGTGACTTAGAACCGATCCACTAGCACGGTCCACGCCAATCCCTCTCTGGCACAGAGGATCCACTACCTGCCAGCCGGCATCGTGACAGTGCCTATAACAGCATACGTCTCATAAAGTATCATATAGGTCATTACATACCCCATTTTCAGTGGTGGATCAGCTGGGTGCTCGGCATCCTGTGCACTACTTGTGCTAGAGACGCCTTGATAATATGTTCTCTGCTATGGACGCTGCGCCGGCACATCATCCAGTGCCTAGGCCGCTATTTAAATGCAGTACATTCGCGCGCATCTTCCTTCACTTCCGGTTTGCGCACTATGACATGCGTCTACTTCCGGATGTGTATTCACTGCCTACAGTCGGTGTAGAACACGCCCTGTAATGACGTGGCGTGTACATGTGATACATCACGTGACCGCGCTACCGTACGTTACCAAGGGAACCGGCTACACAAACTGACGGGACATAGTCATGTGATTAGGCACATGACCGCCCGGACCTCCATTCTCTTCGGAGAGATAATCAGCGCTGGTAAGTGGCCTATACTGGCTGTTCTTGCTGCTCCGTGCTAATGGCCAAGCCGCATAAGACCGGTGTATGCTTAGGTAAATGTTAAAAAACCTATTCAGAAATACAACGCCTTCGTAACTAGAGGCCAGGGACACGGCGCAAAGGACACCGGTGCATCTAATGATTATAAGGATGTCTAGCAAGAATGTAATAAAGTATGGAAGATATATAATTAGCAATTAATACTAGATACAACAGCAGCATCCCATATATTATACATAGATGTAAATCAATAAGGGGATAGCGGTTTAAGTACCAGGTAGAGGCCATGATCAAAAATATTATTGCTATTATTATTATTGCAGTGCTAAAGCATCCAAGTCTATAGTTAGCTATCGGTCAGAAATCATAATAATGCTAAAGCCCCCAGATCTAGATAGTGAAATAGTCCTGGGTCTAGCTAGTAGTGTCCCTCACAAAATCCTGTTATTGTTTCTTAGATGGTCAAATGAGATAAGGGAGGGACAAGGAGAGGAAAGATTGGGGGAGATAGAGGTGCCCCCTAAACTCTAAAGACCCCCCAAAAACTCACCCTGCCTTTTGAGGGACCCACCTCCTTAACAGGGTGGCCTCAACCACGGTGCCGTTCCCTACACTAACTAAGTGTGGGACCTAGGGGAAAACTAGAAAGAAAAATAGAAAGTCACAATGACATAAAACAGAAGAAATGACATCCAGATGCACCCTTTCCCCTAGCACCAAATCCCAGCCCCCAATCACGAAGGCCGAGCCGCCCCTTCCTTCCCGTGTCAAGATGTGGTTATATTAATAAAGAATGATACCCAAATGATTGCTCATAATAATGAGGGCTAGATGTCATCTAGCCAAAGTGACAGTAATCGTTGATAGACAAATTAACAATATTACTGTATAAATGTATAGTCAACCTATACCTAGACCCGTTTAGAACACAGACTAATATATATATATATCAATTTATTCTATAAACGTTGTGAAGTTACACTGCTCATTGAGACCCCATGGATTTACGGTTTTGAGCCTATATATCCACTCTATCTCTTTCCTTAGGATCCTTTTATCGATATCCCCCCCCCTCTGTTACCTGGGTTAATTAGTTCAATAACTTGGAATTTAAGCACCCTGGTATCACCGTCGTTGAATTCCCACACATGTCTTGCTACGCTTGTATCACGGCGGTGACGAACATCTCCAAGGTGTTCACCTATTCTTCTTCTCAGTTCTCGTTTGGTCTTACCTACGTAACTCCGTGGGCACGGGCACTTACATAGATATACCAAACCAGAAGTTTTGCAGTTAGCAAACACACGTATGGCATACTCCCTACCTGTATAGTCACTTTTAAAGGTCTTTGCCCTATCTATGTAGGGACATGCCACACAGTCACCTCCACATTTGAATGTCCCAAGTGGTTTTTTTTCTAGCCAAGGGGCTGGTGGTGCCGGTGACTGGAAGTGGCTGTGTGTCAACCTGTCCCTAAGTGACCTACCTCTACGTAATGGAGGGATGCTCTGCTAGTACTTCCCTGAGGTGTGGGTCAGTTTTAAGAATCCCCCAGTGACGGTCAAGGATTTCTTTAATGTGTTCAGATCTTTCATTGAAGGTCCCGATTAGTCGGATTTGCCTACTCTCCACTTGATCTATTATTGACTTAGGTGTCAGTAAGTCTGGTCTGTGGCTCCCGAGTGCAAATTTATATGCCTTTCTCAAGGTCCTGACCGGGTATCCCCTCTCTAGAAATCTTTTTCTAAGATCGCTTGATTGTCTAACAAACTCCTCAGTGTCTGAGCAATTCCTTCGCAGTCAAAGGTATTGCCCTTTGGGTATCCCTTATTTTAGGGGGGCAGGATGATGACTTTCCCATCGAAGTAAGTTGTTGGTTGCTTTGGGTTTTCTAGAGATACTCGTGCTCAATCCACCCTTCCCATCCTTTCTGATCAGGACATCAAGGAAGGCTATTGATTCTTGATTACATTCTGATGTAAAACGTAATCCCAAGGGGTTGTTATTAAGTGATGTAACAAACTTTCTGAACAGTGACTCCGTGTTCTTCCACAGGATGAACACGTCGTCAATGTAACCACCCCAATACAAAATATTAGGTGTAAAATCGTTTTCTTCGTCGCCGAAAACAATATTGTCTTCCCACCAACCCAGGGTCACATTTGCGTATGTGGGGGCACAGGGGCTCCCCATCGTGGTGCCCCTGAGTTGGTGGAAAATGCGACAGTCAAACAAAAAATAATTCCTGTTTAATACAAAGGAGAGAAGAGACAGAACAAAATCGCTATGTTCCTGACATTGTAAACCCCCTCGATCGCAAATAGTGTCCCGCTGCTCTTAATCCCCATACTGGTGTACAATGCCTCTACATCTATGGAGGCTAGCAGCACGTCATTCTCTACATACAGTCCATCCAGCTTTGAAAGATTTAGGTTCCTGAAGCCAGACACTCGCCTACGTTTTTACATTTTCCTAACCTTGAGGATGAGGGGCCTGAACTCTATTCATGGTGGACATTATCAGTAAAACATACACTTTTACGCCTTTTTTATTTCACTCAGCAATTCATTAGCTTTGTATGTGCTTTGTAATGTCTTAAATTTATCTGCTCTCTAACGGAGAATTTTTCATTTTTATGTGGTACTTTTAAGAAGTATTGTATTCTCTGAACAGAGGCCTGCGAAGGGTTAACCACCTCTTGCCACCTAATATCATGCACTTCTTAGATCAGTCATCTGTGGCCCTCCAGACGTTGCAAAACTTTAACTCCCAGCATGCCTGGACAGCCAAAATGATATACTCTCTTGGACAGTTGCATATTGATAAGGTAGAAAAAAAAAGACAAGGGCCCATCACGTCCAATCTATAATCTATGAAGTGGACACCAAATACTCTATACAACTCAAAATATAGCTGTCAGAAGAAATCATTGGATCAGTGTCCCATCCCAGAAATCTAATCTGGCAAGTGAAATGAACTTATCCCCTATCCACAGTAGAGAGGATAAGTTTCTGATCACGAGGCGGTCTGACCTCTGGGTCCTAGAGAGAGCATGTACTCTAGACTGCTCATGCTCCATTTATTTCTATGGGAATGCCGGAGATGCCTAAGTGCTGTACTCGAGTATCTTCAGCGCTCCCATTGAAGTGAATGGAACTTGTGCAGTCTACAGCACACACTCTCTGAGAGCTGAGGCCACATTCTGGAGATCATGGGGGGTCCAACCGCTGGGGCCCCCAGGATCAGTTACTTGTCCCTTATGCTCTGTATAGGGCAGTGTTTCCCTACCAGGGTGCCTCCAGCTGTTGCAAAACTACAACTCCCGGCATGCCCGGACAGCCGAAGGCTGTCTGGGCATGCAGGGAGTTGTAGTTTTGCAACAGCTGGAGGCGCCCTGGTTGGGAAACACTGGTATAGGGCATTAAGCTAATTTTCACTGGTCAACCCCGTTAATGAACCATCATAACCTCATGTGGCAGAGAATTCTATAATCTCACTGCTCTTACAGTAAAGAATCCCAGTCTGTCATGATGGACACATTTAATTGGTGCTAGGACACTCTGAATCGGAGAGCAGAGAGAGAGATATCTTTTTTTTCAGGTAAAACACTAAAGTACTGATATCAGTGTACATCAAAGGGGACAGCCTATTTGACATTAGGGAGGAAACCCCAATTGCATTGTTGCCTAGTACTACTTCAAGATTAGGCAGCCCTTGGTTCTAAACAGACTTCAAGACTGTCTAATAATAGTGTGCAGAACTATAATAATAGAGTGCAGAACCCACTATTATTCATAATTTAATGTAATTAGACATATGGTATAATGAAAGGGGTAAACACCATAGTCAGTCTGTCACGTGACGGTATGACGGAGTCCATTTGCTCCTGCTAGATCTTCTCACTTCTCCAGAGCTTCCCAGCTCCCCCTCCTCTCATTTACTCCACGGGGACCTGACATTCAGAGGATCGGTGGTGAGTGTGCAGTATTGGACTTTGGATGGTATAGAGAGTGTGCGGTATTGGAGTTTAAACGGCATGGACAGTGTGCTGTATTGGAGTTTAGATGGTATGGAGAGTGTTTGGTATTTGAGTTGATTGTATTAAGAGTGTGCGGTATTGGAGTTTGGATGGTATGGAGAGTGTGCTGTATTGGAGTTAAGATGGTATAAAGATTGTGCTGTATGGAGTTTGGACGGTATGGAGAGTGTGCGGTATGGAGCTTGGACGCTATGGAGAGTGTGCGGTATGGAGCTTGGATGGTATGGAGAGTGTGCGGTATGGAGTTTGGATGGTATGGAGAGTGTGCGGTATGGAGTTTGGATGGTATGGAGAGTGTGCATTAAGGAGTTTGGATGGTATGGAGAGTGTGCGGTATGGAGTTTGGATGGTATGGAGTTTGGACGGTATGGGGAGTATGCAGTGTTGGAGTTTGGACGGTAGGGAGAGTATGCAGTATTGGAGTTTGGATGCGTTACACACTCGTAAAAAGGCAGTGTGGCCTCAGAGAGATGGCAGTGAAGCTCCAATGCACAACATCATGCAAGGTGGGGTAAGGTGTAATTTTTTTTCCTTTTTTTTTGCTTTAAAACACTTAGTAAGGATAAGACGTTGCTAATTATTTTGCTGGGAGTTGTAGTTTTGCAACAGCTGGAGGGCTACAGGTTGGAAGTCTTTAGAGGTACCTACCCTGTAAGTTAACATTTGAATCATAAAAAGCATGCAACATGGACTTACAGGGTAACTGCTAATTTGCATAACTTTTCTTTCCCAGGGAGCATTGTGTGGCCTATAAGACATCCTATGTCAGCTGGCAGTTTTAACAAGGAGAAGTAGTACCCTACTACAATGGAAAGATCAGCAAAGAAAGAATCCTTGTGCCATGCACCATGACTCCTGACCTTGCCCTATGCATAACACAGAGTATCGGTTTTGCCTGGAGTGTTTCTTTAATACATGCAGGTCTTGTGTGACAGCTCTATATACACTGCTCTGTATCGGTAGGAACCTGCTCTGAAGATTCTTCAGGGTCTACATGTAAAGAATCAAACAACCCCACCCCCAGCCTCATTGGTCATATTATAAATCAATGTAATTCACAAGGTAAAATTGCACAGGTTTATTCCTTAACTCTTACATACAAAATTTCAGTTTATTATTTATCAAAATAAAAAAAATTACAAAACACAATAAAAAACTAACAAACATTGAATTTCTCCATTCACAAAAGAACAGGGAAAGTCTTCAGACGACGCAAATCACAATCAGTGACTCTAATGCACTAGTGCCCCTAGTGGATAGATTTTGTCTTGAGTTTTTCTCTGTTGATTTAGAGCAGTAGTTTCCAAACTGTGGACCACCAGATATTGCAAAACGACAACTCCCAGGATGCCCGGACAGCCAATGTTCCCCAATGTTTATTTTTAGAAGCATACAAAATGAGGTAGTCTCAGGTTTTCCCAGGTTGCAGTGCAGCCTGAGACATTACATCACGAGTCAGGTGATCAGAGGAAGCCTGTCTTTGCTTCAATGGGTGAAGCGACTGCTGGGTGGGAGGGAGATCATTCTGCAAGAAATTGTAGTTCTGCAACAGCTGGAGGCACTCTGGTTAGAAAGCACTGGTCTATTGCATGGAAAGGCTCACAGGTGTGTTTCAGTGGGTGGGGTGGCTGATGTGTGGGAGGGAGGAAAGTGACCTCACACTTACAAACAAGGAATCATGGAAATATCCAGTTCACAAAAAGATAGCCTCCTTGTTATGGTAATCTTACAACATAGCCATTTAGCCCAAAGACAAGCACAGATCCTTCCTAAGCATGTTCATTACTGTCTGGAAGGTAAGTACTAAAATCATCTTATGGTGGATAAACCCTTTAACAACTTAAAAAAAAAAGTGTAAACCGACCCTCCACTGGCAAGCAGTGAGCATGGCAGCTCAAATCTCTATTCTTTGCTTCTGAACCTCTTTAGAGACTGAGGAAACTGCACTAGAACCTTGTTCACATACAACCAGGGCTCAAGTCCTGCAGGTATGTGTGGGATTTGAGTTCCAGCACTTTTTCCACAGCAGGAACACCATTCCCATTAGCAGGAATCCTGCAGGACCAGCCCTTTAGCGGAAATCTTGGGTGAGTTCCCACACTTTTTTCCCCAGAACTTGACCCCTGCATACAAATTCTTGATGCTGTCTAGTGACAGGACTCTGTATGTGGTGGCACCAACCACAGAAGGGGACCAGGAAGTAAGGAGTAGTGACTATAAGGAATCTAAAGATTTTTTTTTCTCTGGCCTGGGCTCCGATATGAGGTCCAAGCTTAGGTCAATTGAATTGAGATCAGAACTTATTGTTGGCCAGTGCAGATTTTTCTTCCTAACCATCCTTTTGTACTTTTGGGTGTTTACATTGAGTCATTATTCTGCTGTCGTATTAATTTTCTTCAACTCAAACCTAGTTTTCTTAACAGCACATTTTATCAGTCCTCTGATTTCTTTGTTCCATGATCACATTTAAGGCCTCCAGTCTAAAAGGAAGCAAAGGAGACCCACAACATTATGGACCCTCCACCATATTTCACTCTAGGTAGGGCAAACCTTTTATTTTGTCGTCCATAAACATAACGCGTATATGCTTTGCCAAAGATTCCCAACTTCATCTATCCATAGAACATTTTTCCAGTGGCCAAGTTACAGTTTTTTATACCGATTTTTAAAGAGTGCCTGTCATATCCCACAAAAAAATTACATGTTACCCAGTACCTAATCCCTGATCATGTACATATAATTTGTATGTGTCTATCACTTATATTTCCCTCAGAAATACCTACTTTTTGTTGCTCACTTAGTTTTTCATATTGTGCTTTGGAGAGGACGTGTCCTCACTCTGTATGACTCATCTTCTTCCCTGAGTCTGCTGTGCTGGGTCTCTTCATCCAATCACTGCAGGCTGCTCTGTAACCCCCTCCTCTCTGTTTTCATGCTGAAGTCTGATAAGACTTTCACTTACTGGACTATGTCTAAGCCTGTGCTTCATCTGGGACAAAGGTGATGCTGCAGCTGGACAGGATTATGTTCTGGATCGTATGGGGACCCCTAGCGATCTTTTTTTTTTTTATAAGCCATGATTTCTATAAAATGGAAATAACATTTTCTTATGTACCTATAACTCCTCATCCTTTCTGTGCCTTTTGAAGTCCCTTTGGAGTATTTGGAGGTTGCTGTATGAAGTATTTTAGAAAGGTTAATGTTTTACCAGGATGTACAACATGTAAAAAGTTTTTGAATCTGACAGTGCCCATTTGAGCAGAGGGTTCCTCCTTGTCATTCACACATAAAGCTGTGTTTCATGTAATACATGGCTTATTGAACCATTGCTCCAGTGGTCTCCAGCTCTCCCTGAAGTTCTTCAGATGTTGTACATGGTTTCTTTACCACATTTTGATGAATTGTCTATTAGAGGAATTACTCATACATTTTTCTGTTTCCACCACATCCTGGAAGGTTCTTGACGGTTCCATGAGTAGGAAACTTCTTGGTAACCTTTGGAGATCATCTTGTACCTTTTGTAATAATTTTCCTTAGAGATTGTAGCATTTATATGTGCAAAAGAATGAAACGCCACTGTCACGATTCGGCTGGCAGGAGGTGGATCCTCTGTGCCAGAGAGGGATTGGCGTGGACCGTGCTAGTGGACCGGTTCTAAGCTGCTACTGGTTTTCACCAGAGCCCGCCGCAAAGCGGGATGGTCTTGCAGCGGCGGTAGCAACCAGGTCGTATCCACTAGCAACCACTCAACCTCTCTGACTGCTGAAGATAGGCGCGGTACAAGGGAGTAGACAAGGGCAAGGTCGGACGTAGCAGAAGGTCAGGGCAGGCAGCAAGGATCGTAGTCAGGGGCAACGGCAGGAGGTCTGGAACACAGGCTAAGAACACACTGGGAAACGCTTTCACTGGCACGATGGCAACAAGATCCGGCAAGGAAGGGAAGGGGAAGTGAGGTTATATAGGGAAGTGCACAGGTGAATACACTAATAAACCAACTGCGCCAATCAGCGGCGCAGTGGCCCTTTAAATCGTAGAGACCCGGCGCGCGCGCGCCCTAAGGAGCGGGGCCGCGCGCGCCGGGACAGGACTGACGGAGAGCGAGTCAGTTACGGGAGCCGGGGTGCGCATCGCGAGCGGGCGCCACCCGCATCGCGAATCGCATCCCGGCTGGAAGAGGTATCGCAGCGCACCCGGTCAGCAGGTCTGACCGGGGCGCTGCGATTGCGAGGATGTTGCGAGCGCTCCGGGGAGGAGCGGGGACCCGGAGCGCTCGGCGTAACAGTACCCCCCCCCTTGGGTCTCCCCCACTTCTTGGAGCCTGAGAACCTGAGGACCAGACTTTTGTCTAGGATATTGTCCTCAGGTTCCCAGGATCTCTCTTCAGGACCACAGCCCTCCCAATCTACCAAAAAAAATCTTTTCGCTCTGACCGTCTTGGAGGCCAGTATCTCCTTTACGGAGAAGATGTCAGAAGAACCGGAAACAGGAGTGGGAGAAACAAGTTTGGGAGAGAAACGGTTGATGATGAGTGGTTTAAGGAGAGAGACATGGAAGGCATTGGGAATACGAAGAGAAGGAGGAAGAAGGAGTTTGTAAGAGACAGGATTAATCTGGCACAAGACTTTGAAAGGACCAAGATAGCGTGGTCCCAGTTTGTAACTGGGGACACGAAAGCGGACATATTTAGCGGAGAGCCATACCTTGTCTCCGGGAGCAAAAATGGGGGGGGTTCTTCTTTTCTTATCGGCAAACCTTTTCATGCGGGATGAAGCCTGTAAAAGAGAATTTTGGGTCTCTTTCCATATGGTGGAAAGATCACGAGTTACTTCATCCACAGCGGGCAAACCAGAGGGCAAGGGAGTAGGGAGGGGGGGAAGAGGGTGACGGCCGTACACCACGAAAAATGGGGACTTAGCAGAAGATTCAGAGACTCTGAAGTTGTATGAGAATTCGGCCCATGGTAGAAGATCTGCCCAGTCATCCTGGCGGGAGGAAACAAAATGCCGTAAATAGTCACCCAGGACCTGGTTAATTCTTTCTACTTGCCCATTGGATTGGGGATGATAAGAAGAAGAGAAGTTTAATTTAATCTTGAGCTGTTTACAGAGGGCCCTCCAGAATTTAGACACGAATTGGACGCCTCTATCCGAGACGATCTGCGTGGGCAAACCGTGAAGACGAAAAATGTGTACAAAAAATTGTTTTGCCAACTGAGGCGCTGAAGGAAGACCAGGAAGAGGAATAAAATGTGCCATCTTGGAAAATCAATCAACGACCACCCAAACAACAGTGTTGCCACGGGATGGGGGTAGGTCAGTAATAAAGTCCATACCAATCAGTGACCAAGGCTGTTCGGGGACAGGCAGAGGATGAAGGAGACCAGCAGGCTTCTGGCGAGGAGTCTTATCCCGGGCACAGACAGTACAGGCCCGCACAAAATCAACAACATCCGTCTCCAGAGTCGGCCACCAATAGAAACGAGAGATGAGTTGCAGGGACTTTTTGATGCCCCCATGGCCTGCGAGGTGGGAGGAGTGACCCCATCTGAGAATCCCGAGACGTTGGCGTGGAGAAACGAAGGTCTTCCCTGGAGGAGTTTGCCTGATGGAGGCTGGGGAAGTGGAGATCAGACAGTCAGGAGGAATGATGTGTTGCGGAGAGACCTCTGCTTCCGAGGCATCCGAGGAACGAGAGAGGGCATCGGCCCTAATGTTCTTGTCGGCAGGGCGAAAATGAATTTCAAAGTTAAAACGGGCAAAGAACAACGACCACCTGGCCTGGCGAGGGTTCAGCCGTTGGGCAGACTGGAGATAGGAGAGATTCTTGTGATCGGTGTAAATGATAACTGGAAATATTGATCCCTACAGCAGATGTCTCCATTTCTCAAGTGCCAATTTAATGGCCAGTAGTTCTCGATCCCCGATGGAGTAGTTTCTCTCCGCCGGAGAGAAGGTCCTAGAAAAAAAACCACAAGTAACAGCATGCCCGGAAGAATTTTTTTGTAGAAGGACCGCTCCAGCTCCCACTGAGGAGGCATCTACCTCCAATAGGAAGGGTTTAGATGGGTCAGGTCTGGAGAGCACGGGAGCAGAAGAAAAGGCAGACTTGAGCCGTTTAAATGCGTCTTCCGCTTGGGGAGACCAGGACTTGGGATTGGCATTTTTCTTGGTTAAAGCCACGATAGGAGCTACAATGGTGGAAAAGTGTGGAATAAATTGTCTGTAATAATTGGCGAACCCCAAAAAACGTTGGATAGCACGGAGTCCGGAGGGGCGTGGCCAATCCAAGACGGCAGAGAGTTTATCCGGGTCCATTTGTAATCCCTGGCCAGAGACCAAGTATCCTAGGAAAGGAAGAGATTGACATTCAAACAGACATTTCTCCATTTTGGCATAAAGTTGATTGTCTCGAAGTCTCTGAAGAACCATGCGGACATGCTGGCGGTGTTCTTCTAAGTTGGCAGAAAAAATCAGAATATCGTCCAGATACACAACAACACAGGAATATAAGAGATCACGAAAAATTTCATTAACAAAGTCTTG